>NC_136065.1:1883782953-1884460453 GCF_964261635.1 Lissotriton helveticus | reverse complement strand
GCAAGGGGAGGCTCCCTGGGCTCCACGGAACCCCTTCCCGGTCCTTTGGCAGTGCGTCAGGCCGGGGGGACACTGGGCCCAGAGCCGGGGCACCCGACCCGGGGCCCGGACCGGCCCCTGGACCCAGCCGGGGCTCCCAAGCCCGGAGGCGCAGGGGGAGCCTCCCCGGGCCCGCCGGACCCCGTCCCGGGCACCCTGCCCCGCGGCAGGACCCAGGACGGAGCCCGGGGTGGGGAGGCCGCCCTCCCCGGGGTCCTCAGGCAAGGGGGAGGCCGGGGGACGGGGCCCAGAGCCGGGGCCACTGGCCCCAGCCGGGAGCCCGGAGGTGCAGGGGACGCCTCCCTGGGCCCTCCCCCACCACATCCAGGGCTTCCTGCCACGCGGCAGGCCCAGGGACGGAACCGGGGCCAGGGCAGCATCCTGGCCCGTCCAGCTGCCAGCTTACCGCTAGGCCGTGAGGGGTCCCAGAGGACCTTGTCCATAGTAATCCGGAGGAAGGCTACCCCTCTTTCTGGGAACAAGTGCGCACCGCAAGGCTCGGGGGACCCTAGGCGCGAACGTGCCCGACCTCCTGGAGCCCTGGCTGGGATCTGGGAGGCGAATGGCACCTCATCGGGACTTCCAGGGAAGCCCGGCCATCTGGTTGCCCCGTAGGAAAGCATGGCGGACGACCAGATGGCCGAGGGGAGAGGGGCGACCAGATGCCCGGGACCAAAATGATGCCAATCTGCCTGCCCCGAGCCTCCGCGGGAGGGCTCCGGGGGCTGCAGGGCTCCAGGGCTCCAGGGCTCCAGGGCTCCAGGGAACCAGGGCTCGGGGCTCGGGGGCTGCAGGACTCCAGGGCTCGGGGGCTGCAGGGCTCCGGGGTTGCAGGGCCCAGGACCCATGGAGCCCTTCCGGGTTACTTTCCCACGCCGCGTGCCGGAGGAGGGAGCCCCGGACGCCTGGGAGGTGTTGCCCGGGAACACAGCCCATCTGGTCCCTGGCAGTGCACCGCTATCCTGGGAGGGTGTCCGGGCATACCATTGTCCCTAGTAATCCGGAGGAAGATTACCCCCCTTTCTTGTAATCTGTGCACTAAAGGTGACAGAGGGGACCCAGGGTGCAAACGTGCCCTACCTCCTGGAGCCCTGCCTGGGATCCGCGCGGCAAATGGCACCTCATCGGGACTTCCAGGGAAGCCCGGCCATCTGGTCGCCCTATAGGAAAGCATTGGTCGCGACCAGATGGCCGAGGCGAGAGGGGCGACCAGATGGCCGGGACCGAAATGACGCCAATCTGCCGGCTCCGAGCCTCTGCGGGGGGGCTCCAGCCTGCCCTTGCAGGGCTCCGGGCATGCGGGGCTCCGGGACTGCAGGGCTCCGGGGCTGCAGGGCTGCAGGGCTCTGGGGCTCCGGGGCTCCGGGGCTCCAGGGCTCGGGGACTGCAGGGCTCGGGCTGCAGGGCTCCGGGGCTCCGGGGCTCTGGGGCTCCGGGGCTCCAGGGCTCGGGGACTGCAGGGCTCGGGCTGCAGGGCTGCAGGGCTCCGTGGCTGCAGGGCTCCCGGGCTCCAACCAGGCCGGGGAGATTAGGGAGTCTGCCCAGGCACGAGGGACCCCTGTCCAGGGCACACGGACCCCCAGGACGCGCCCCCGTTTTCCACATTTTTTTTTTTTCACTACGCGTAGTGTGCGTAGTGGCACTACGCCCAGCCCTAATCAACAGTACACCCCAAAAAAAATGAAAAACACACAAAAATCACCACAATCCAATGCCATCCATGATGTTTACATTAAAGAGACCCCACAGGCAGACTCAGTCCATGCACCACTCACTACCCCTGGGCAAAAGGCCACAACAGCAGCCCCCAAAAAATCGACAAAAACCACAAAATTCAGCACAATCCCAGCCCATCCATGCCCTCAATGATGTTTAAATTCAAGAAGACACCCCACAGAAAGACTAGGCCCATGCACCACTCACTACCCCTGGGCATAATGGATGAAAGCTATGCAAAATGGGTGCACCCCAAGCTCATGTTGCCTGTACCAGCACTCAAGATGGCCACCACCACCCACATGGCCAGTCCACATCAACAGTACACCCCAAAAAAAATGAAAAACACACAAAAATCACCACAATCCAATGCCACCCATGATGTTTACATTAAAGAGACCCCACAGGCAGACTCAGTCCATGCACCACTCACTACCCCTGGGCAAACGGCCACAACAGCAGCCCCAAATAAATCGACAAAAAACACAAAATTCAGCACAATCCCAGCCCATCCATGCCCTCAAAGATGTTTAAATTCAAGAAGACACCCCACAGAAAGACTAGGCCCATGCACCACTCACTACCCCTGGGCATAATGGATGAAAGCTATGCAAAATGGGTGCACCCCAAGCACATGTTGCCTGTACCAGCACTCAAGATGGCCACCACCACCCACATGGCCAGTCCACATCAACAGTACACCCCAAAAAAAACGAAAAACACACAAAAATCACCACAATCCAATGCCATCCAGGATGTTTACATTAAAGAGAGTGAGAGCCCACAGGCAGACTCAGTCCATGCACCACTCACTACCCCTGGGCAAAAGGCCCCACCAGCAGCCCCAAAAAATCGACAAAAACCACAAAATTAAGCACAATCCCAGCCCCCCCATGGCCTCAATGATGTTTAAATTCAAGAAAACACCCCACAGAAAGACTAGGCCCATGCACCACTCACTACCCCTGGGCATAATGGATGAAAGCTAGGCAAAATGGGTGCAGGCCTCAGACACTGCCCGTCTTCAAAATGGCCCCTTGCACCCCAAGCACATGTGGAGGGCCTGCCTGTACAAGCACTCAAAATGGCCACCACCACCCACATGGCCAGTCCACATTAACAGTACACCCCAAAAAAAACGAAAAACACACAAAAATCACCACAATCCAATGCCATCCAGGATGTTTACATTAAAGAGACCCCACAGGCAGACTCAGTCCATGCACCACTCACTACCCCTGGGCAAAAGGTCACAACAGCAGCCCCAAAAAAATCGACAAAAAACACAAAATTCAGCACAATCCCAGCCCATCCATGGCCTCAATGATGTTTAAATTCAACAAAACAGTTGTATCATGCACCCATAACTAACCCTGGTCCTACTGGATACTGTGGCTACCCACAATATATTTTATTTAATGTTCTGAAAAAGTTCCAAAATTGTAGTTGCAGCAACTGTAATGCCCCAAACAAACTTACTTGTGAAAGTTGATTTCTAATCCAAAAGTGATCCAAAGAAAGTCAAATCCAAATATCCAGCGGCATCCACAAAGAGTAATCCTTCCAGGTCAAGGTCCAAATGAAAGTGACCAGCACATGAAGAAGGAGCCTGCTGGACAGGAACAGGAAGTTTGAGACTGTGGGGCACTTCCTTTCCCCCCCTCCCAAAATGGACTCCTTGCTAAAAAAAGTGCAGGCAAATGTCAACCTGAGGAGTGATTCTGATAAAAATCATCATTTTCTGAAGGTTTATGCTGTTTGCTGGTGGATTTCATGTGCAGAATTGCAAAATCTGTATTTCGCGAGTGCGAGATTGTTGCTGCCCGCCGCACCTACGTGTTCGCAATTGCGAACTCTCGTGATGCATGCTGTGCAAGGTGGCAAGGCGCGATGACGTAATCGCGGTCGACAAACTCCCGCGGGATCCCGCAACAAGATCCAAAATGGCGCAGCACTCGCAAAATATCGAGAAAAACAACTCTGCAAACGCTGAATGACGGTAAGTGAACGCCGCACGCCGCAAAATTGTATCACCAAGAAAAAAAATCCGCTGCGTGCAAATTTACGGATTTTCGGCAAATTCGCTAGAGTTCGCGGATTGCGAATTTGCCGAAAATCCGCAAATTCCGCGAGCAGAACGGATTTTACGCCCATGCTTAATAACCACCATCCGACTACCCTAACCACTATCACTACCACCACCACCGTACCCTAATATGACAATCCTTACCACAACCACTACAACCCTCACCACCACTACACTAACAACATAAACAACCGTGCCACCAATACCATCCTACCCCACCTACCATCACAAGCACCCCAACCACCAACTCCCTAACCACAACAACCCTAACCACCACCAGCCCCCACCCTAACAACCAGCACCCAAACCACATCCACCCTAATAACACCCTGCCAACATCCCCCTACCACCACACTACCACCAGCACCATCTAACACCCTACCACCACCACTCTACAACCACTACCACCAGCACCCTACCATCACCACACAACCCTAGCACCATCACCACCACCGTATTACCAACACTATACCACTTTAACACCACACCTACACTACCACCACCACCCGAATCAGCCCACCACCATCCTACCACTGCCACCGCCACCACCTCCACCACCATCTTACCACCACCACTATACCAACACCACACTACCACCACCGCCCTACCATCACTACCACCCTACTATCCTAACCACCACAACCCCACCCTCAGCCTTAACACCCACCACCCTAACCACCACCACAAACCTAACCATTATGCTAACAGCTACCATTACCCTAACCAACAACACCACCTTAACCATCGCCACCCTAACCACAACCAGCACCACCCCATCCAACACCTCCATAACTACCACCACCACCCTAATCCCCAAAACAACCACCACCACCCTAACCTTCACCCCAACAACAACGACCCAATCATAACCACAACCACCTTACACTTACCACCATCTCCCTACCCTAATCACCACCCCCTAACCACCAGCAGCAGCACACTATCCTGCAACTTAACCTGCACCACCCTAACCACCACCAAAACCCTAACAAATACCAATGCCACCCTACCAGAAGCACCATCGCCATCTTAACCACCACCCTAACCATGACCTTAACCACCCCACCAACCTAAGCACCACCACCATCTCACCCTACCACCACCACAAGACCACCCTACAACCCTAACACCACCACCATACCAATGTACCACCACCACTTTACCACTGCCACCCTGCTACAACCACCACCCTACCTCCACACTCACTCTGCCACCACCCTACCATCACCCTAATCATCTTATCACGACTGTACCACCAACACCCTAACACCACCACATTACCATCACCACCCTACCACCACCACCCTTCCACCAGCCTACTATCACCACCACACTATCATCACCATGCTACCATAACCACTCTATCATCACCACCATCCTAACCACCACCGCTACCCTAATCACCACCTAACAACTACTACCGCTCTAACAGCCACCACCAACCTAACCACCACTGCCACATGGGTGCTGTTGGAAATGGCCCCTTTTGCAGGGTCATCCCTAAATCTTTTGCCTTCCTCCTGGGTTTTTCCTGACCTGTTTTTGTCAGCTTTATGACTCTGGGCACTTTACCACTGATGATCAGTGCTTAAGTGCATATGCTCTCCCTGTGTACATTTAACTGTGAATTAATATATCCCTGATTGACTTATTTGGGTTACCTGTTAGTCCCTAGTAGTGTGGCCTGTGTGTGCCCAGGGCTGGTAACCCAAATGCTGCTGGTGGACCTGCAGCGCTGGTTTGCGCCACCCACATAAGCAGCTTGTAAATGGTACCTCAGACCTGCCACTGCAGTGTCTGTGTGCAGTCCAGACCTGCCATCTTGGCTGTGAAGTGCCCACACTTCCCAGTCCCTGAACCTTCCCTTGGCATCTTGTCAGTCACCCCTATGGTAGGTGCATTGTGTGTGTAAGGTAGGATATGGTTTGATATGTGTAGCATGTCCTGGTAGTGAATTACACTCCATTTTGATTTTCACTGCTGCAAGGCTACCTGTTTTCCATAGGCTAGAATGGGCAGTCCGACTATTACATCTTATAGTCCTAACTGACTCAGGGAACATGGTAGAAATTCAAGATTAGTATGGCTGAACTCAGAATAATAAAATACATCTTTTAGCAAAGTTGGTTTTAATATTCTGTGTTTGAAAATACCACTTTTGGGAAGTAGGTATTTTCTTGCCTAAGCCTTCCAGTATGCTCTGCTGTTCTGTGTATTGACTGTCTGGGTTTAGAGGGGCAAGGCAGGCTGAGTCAGACCTGGGTTGAATAGAGAGATCTGCATTGAGTAATGGGGGGAGGGGTAGCTCCTTGACCTGAATAGGGCTGTGCCTGGCAAGGTGAAAGCTGGCTTCACCTCCTACTGTGCGTCTGATGGCAGACCCCCTCTTTCTGAAAGGAAGGATGCAGCCTGGTAAACAAAGTGCTCCAGGCCTGAGCAGAACTGGTTCTGGCTGGGTTCAGTGACTAGTGACTTCTTAGAACAAAGACTTTTGGGGTATAAATATCTGTGCCCAAAGCCCTCATTTTTGTATTGCTCCTGGATGTCAAGAAGAACCTCTGTCAGTTTCACTGTAGGAATCTGCAGGAGAGGACTGTCCTTGTGCTTGTGTGCTCTTTCTTGGACTGGCCTGCAGAAGTTCCCCTGGACTTGGAAGAAGAGGGAAAAGGACTTTTGGGAGACCTTTTATTTTGCTAAAGCAATCACCCAAGGGCTAGAAGAGAACTAGCCTCCTGCTGGAGTCACAGGCACATCTGACTCCCCCACCAGCCTCCTGATTCCTCCATGCGCGGATTTCTATCTGAAGGTGAGGCCCCTGAGAGTTCCAGGGCCTCTAGTTCCACTCCAGAGAAGAGAGTGCTGAAATCGTCGCTAACGCCCATTTGCGAGCGGCCGCAGCTGAAGAGCGTCAGAAAAATCACTACGCCGCTGCCGCTGAGACCTCGCAAACTAAAAATCTGTATTTCGCGAGTGCGAGATGGTTGCTGCCCGCCGCACCTACGTGTTCGCAATTGCGAACTCTCGCGATGCATGCTGTGCAAGGTGGCAAGGCGCGATGACGTAATCGCGGTCGACAAACTCCCGCGGGATCCCGCAGCAAGATCCAAAATGGCGCAGCACTCGCAAAATATCGAGAAAAACAACTCTGCAAACGCTGAATGACGGTAAGTGAACGCCGCACGCCGCAAAATTGTATCACCAAGAAAAAAAATCCGCTGCGTGCAAATTTACGGATTTTCGGCAAATTCGCTAGAGTTCGCGGATTGCGAATTTGCCGAAAATCCGCAAATTCCGCGAGCAGAACGGATTTTACGCCCATGCTTAATAACCACCATCCGACTACCCTAACCACTATCACTACCACCACCACCGTACCCTAATATGACAATCCTTACCACAACCACTACAACCCTCACCACCACTACACTAACAACATAAACAACCGTGCCACCAATACCATCCTACCCCACCTACCATCACAAGCACCCCAACCACCAACTCCCTAACCACAACAACCCTAACCACCACCAGCCCCCACCCTAACAACCAGCACCCAAACCACATCCACCCTAATAACACCCTGCCAACATCCCCCTACCACCACACTACCACCAGCACCATCTAACACCCTACCACCACCACTCTACACCCACTACCACCAGCACCCTACCATCACCACATAACCCTAGCACCATCACCACCACCGTATTACCAACACTATACCACTTTAACACCACACCTACACTACCACCACCACCCGAATCAGCCCACCACCATCCTACCACTGCCACCGCCACCACCTCCACCACCATCTTACCACCACCACTATACCAACACCACACTACCACCACCGCCCTACCATCACTACCACCCTACTATCCTAACCACCACAACCCCACCCTCAGCCTTAACACCCACCACCCTAACCACCACCACAAACCTAACCATTATGCTAACAGCTACCATTACCCTAACCAACAACACCACCTTAACCATCGCCACCCTAACCACAACCAGCACCACCCCATCCAACACCTCCATAACTACCACCACCACCCTAATCCCCAAAACAACCACCACCACCCTAACCTTCACCCCAACAACAACGACCCAATCATAACCACAACCACCTTACACTTACCACCATCTCCCTACCCTAATCACCACCCCCTAATCACCAGCAGCAGCACACTATCCTGCAACTTAACCTGCACCACCCTAACCACCACCAAAACCCTAACAAATACCAATGCCACCCTACCAGAAGCACCATCGCCATCTTAACCACCACCCTAACCATGACCTTAACCACCCCACCACCCTAAGCACCACCACCATCTCACCCTACCACCACCACAAGACCACCCTACAACCCTAACACCACCACCATACCAATGTACCACCACCACTTTACCACTGCCACCCTGCTACAACCACCACCCTACCTCCACACTCACTCTGCCACCACCCTACCATCACCCTAATCATCTTATCACGACTGTACCACCAACACCCTAACACCACCACATTACCATCACCACCCTACCACCACCACCCTTCCACCAGCCTACTATCACCACCACACTATCATCACCATGCTACCATAACCACTCTATCATCACCACCATCCTAACCACCACCGCTACCCTAATCACCACCTAACAACTACTACCGCTCTAACAGCCACCACCAACCTAACCACCACTGCCACATGGGTGCTGTTGGAAATGGCCCCTTTTGCAGGGTCATCCCTAAATCTTTTGCCTTCCTCCTGGGTTTTTCCTGACCTGTTTTTGTCAGCTTTATGACTCTGGGCACTTTACCACTGATGATCAGTGCTTAAGTGCATATGCTCTCCCTGTGTACATTTAACTGTGAATTAATATATCCCTGATTGACTTATTTGGGTTACCTGTTAGTCCCTAGTAGTGTGGCCTGTGTGTGCCCAGGGCTGGTAACCCAAATGCTGCTGGTGGACCTGCAGCGCTGGTTTGCGCCACCCACATAAGCAGCTTGTAAATGGTACCTCAGACCTGCCACTGCAGTGTCTGTGTGCAGTCCAGACCTGCCATCTTGGCTGTGAAGTGCCCACACTTCCCAGTCCCTGAACCTTCCCTTGGCATCTTGTCAGTCACCCCTATGGTAGGTGCATTGTGTGTGTAAGGTAGGATATGGTTTGATATGTGTAGCATGTCCTGGTAGTGAATTACACTCCATTTTGATTTTCACTGCTGCAAGGCTACCTGTTTTCCATAGGCTAGAATGGGCAGTCCGACTATTACATCTTATAGTCCTAACTGACTCAGGGAACATGGTAGAAATTCAAGTTTAGTATGGCTGAACTCAGAATAATAAAATACATATTTTAGCAAAGTTGGTTTTAATATTCTTTGTTTGAAAATACCACTTTTGGGAAGTAGGTATTTTCTTGCCTAAGCCTTCCAGTATGCTCTGCTGTTCTGTGTATTGACTGTCTGGGTTTAGAGGGGCAAGGCAGGCTGAGTCAGACCTGGGTTGAATAGAGAGATCTGCATTGAGTAATGGGGGGAGGGGTAGCTCCTTGACCTGAATAGGGCTGTGCCTGGCAAGGTGAAAGCTGGCTTCACCTCCTACTGTGCGTCTGATGGCAGACCCCCTCTATCTGAAAGGAAGGATGCAGCCTGGTAAACAAAGTGCTCCAGGCCTGAGCAGAACTGGTTCTGGCTGGGTTCAGTGACTAGTGACTTCTTAGAACAAAGACTTTTGGGGTATAAATATCTGTGGCCAAAGCCCTCATTTTTGTATTGCTCCTGGATGTCAAGAAGAACCTCTGTCAGTTTCACTGTAGGAATCTGCAGGAGAGGACTGTCCTTGTGCTTGTGTGCTATTTCTTGGACTGGCCTGCAGAAGTTCCCCTGGACTTGGAAGAAGAGGGAAAAGGACTTTTGGGAGACCTTTTATTTTGCTAAAGCAATCACCCAAGGGCTAGAAGAGAACTAGCCTCCTGCTGGAGTCACAGGCACATCTGACTCCCCCACCAGCCTCCTGATTCCTCCATGCGCGGATTTCTATCTGAAGGTGAGGCCCCTGAGAGTTCCAGGGCCTCTAGTTCCACTCCAGAGAAGAGAGTGCTGAAATCGTCGCTAACGCCCATTTGCGAGCGGCCGCAGCTGAAGAGCGTCAGAAAAATCACTACGCCGCTGCCGCTGAGACCTCGCAAACTAAAAATCTGTATTTTGCGAGTGCGAGATTGTTGCTGCCCGCCGCACCTACGTGTTCGCAATTGCGAACTCTCGCGATGCATGCTGTGCAAGGTGGCAAGGCGCGATGACGTAATCGCGGTCGACAAACTCCCGCGGGATCCCGCAGCAAGATCCAAAATGGCGCAGCACTCGCAAAATATCGAGAAAAACAACTCTGCAAACGCTGAATGACGGTAAGTGAACGCCGCACGCCGCAAAATTGTATCACCAAGAAAAAAAATCCGCTGCGTGCAAATTTACGGATTTTCGGCAAATTCGCTAGAGTTCGCGGATTGCGAATTTGCCGATAATCCGCAAATTCCGCGAGCGGAACAGATTTTACGCCCATGCTTAATAACCACCATCCGACTACCCTAACCACTATTACTACCACCACCACTGTACCCTAATATGACAATCCTTACCACAACCACTACAACCCTCACCACCACTACACTAACAACATAAACAACCGTGCCACCAATACCATCCTACCCCACCTACCATCACAAGCACCCCAACCACCAACTCCCTAACCACAACAACCCTAACCACCACCAGCCCCCACCCTAACAACCAGCACCCAAACCACATCCACCCTAATAACACCCTGCCAACATCCCCCTACCACCACACTACCACCAGCACCATCTAACACCCTACCACCACCACTCTACACCCACTACCACCAGCACCCTACCATCACCACACAACCCTAGCACCATCACCACCACCGTATTACCAACACTATACCACTTTAACACCACACCTACACTACCACCACCACCCGAATCAGCCCACCACCATCCTACCACTGCCACCGCCACCACCTCCACCACCATCTTACCACCACCACTATACCAACACCACACTACCACCACCGCCCTACCATCACTACCACCCTACTATCCTAACCACCACAACCCCACCCTCAGCCTTAACACCCACCACTCTAACCACCACCACAAACCTAACCATTATGCTAACAGCTACCATTACCCTAACCAACAACACCACCTTAACCATCGCCACCCTAACCACAACCAGCACCACCCCATCCAACACCTCCATAACTACCACCACCACCCTAATCCCCAAAACAACCACCACCACCCTAACCTTCACCCCAACAACAACGACCCAATCATAACCACAACCACCTTACACTTACCACCATCTCCCTACCCTAATCACCACCCCCTAACCACCAGCAGCAGCAGCACACTATCCTGCAACTTAACCTGCACCACCCTAACCACCACCAAAACCCTAACAAATACCAATGCCACCCTACCAGAAGCACCATCGCCATCTTAACCACCACCCTAACATGACCTTAACCACCCCACCACCCTAAGCACCACCACCATCTCACCCTACCACCACCACAAGACCACCCTACAACCCTAACACCACCACCATACCAATGTACCACCACCACTTTACCACTGCCACCCTGCTACAACCACCACCCTACCTCCACACTCACTCTACCACCACCCTACCATCACCCTAATCATCTTATCACGACTGTACCACCAACACCCTAACACCACCACATTACCATCACCACCCTACCACCACCACCCTTCCACCAGCCTACTATCACCACCACACTATCATCACCATGCTACCATAACCACTCTATCATCACCACCATCCTAACCACCACCGCTACCCTAATCACCACCTAACAACTACTACCGCTCTAACAGCCACCACCAACCTAACCACCACTGCCACATGGGTGCTGTTGGAAATGGCCCTTTTTGCAGGGTCATCCCTAAATCTTTTGCCTTCCTCCTGGGTTTTTCCTGACCTGTATTTGTCAGCTTTATGACTCTGGGCACTTTACCACTGATGATCAGTGCTTAAGTGCATATGCTCTCCCTGTGTACATTTAACTGTGAATTAATATATCCCTGATTGACTTATTTGGGTTACCTGTTAGTCCCTAGTAGTGTGGCCTGTGTGTGCCCAGGGCTGGTAACCCAAATGCTGCTGGTGGACCTGCAGCGCTGGTTTGCGCCACCCACATAAGCAGCTTGTAAATGGTACCTAAGACCTGCCACTGCAGTGTCTGTGTGCAGTCCAGACCTGCCATCTTGGCTGTGAAGTGCCCACACTTCCCAGTCCCTGAACCTTCCCTTGGCATCTTGTCAGTCACCCCTATGGTAGGTGCATTGTGTGTGTAAGGTAGGATATGGTTTGATATGTGTAGCATGTCCTGGTAGTGAATTACACTCCATTTTGATTTTCACTGCTGCAAGGCTACCTGTTTTCCATAGGCTAGAATGGGCAGTCCGACTATTACATCTTATAGTCCTAACTGACTCAGGGAACATGGTAGAAATTCAAGTTTAGTATGGCTGAACTCAGAATAATAAAATACATCTTTTAGCAAAGTTGGTTTTAATATTCTGTGTTTGAAAATACCACTTTTGGGAAGTAGGTATTTTCTTGCCTAAGCCTTCCAGTATGCTCTGCTGTTATGTGTATTGACTGTCTGGGTTTAGAGGGGCAAGGCAGGCTGAGTCAGACCTGGGTTGAATAGAGAGATCTGCATTGAGTAATGGGGGGAGGGGTAGCTCCTTGACCTGAATAGGGCTGTGCCTGGCAAGGTGAAAGCTGGCTTCACCTCCTACTGTGCGTCTGATGGCAGACCCCCTCTTTCTGAAAGGAAGGATGCAGCCTGGTAAACAAAGTGCTCCAGGCCTGAGCAGAACTGGTTCTGGCTGGGTTCAGTGACTAGTGACTTCTTAGAACAAAGACTTTTGGGGTATAAATATCTGTGCCCAAAGCCCTCATTTTTGTATTGCTCCTGGATGTCAAGAAGAACCTCTGTCAGTTTCACTGTAGGAATCTGCAGGAGAGGACTGTCCTTGTGCTTGTGTGCTATTTCTTGGACTGGCCTGCAGAAGTTCCCCTGGACTTGGAAGAAGAGGGAAAAGGACTTTTGGGAGACCTTTTATTTTGCTAAAGCAATCACCCAAGGGCTAGAAGAGAACTAGCCTCCTGCTGGAGTCACAGGCACATCTGACTCCCCCACCAGCCTCCTGATTCCTCCATGCGCGGATTTCTATCTGAAGGTGAGGCCCCTGAGAGTTCCAGGGCCTCTAGTTCCACTCCAGAGAAGAGAGTGCTGAAATCGTCGCTAACGCCCATTTGCGAGCGGCCGGAGCTGAAGAGCGTCAGAAAAATTACTACTCCGCTGCCGCCGAGAGCTCGCAAACTAAAAATCTGTATTTCGCGAGTGCGAGATTGTTGCTGCCCGCCGCACCTACGTGTTCGCAATTGCGAACTCTCGCGATGCATACTGTGCAAGGTGGCAAGGCGCGATGACGTAATCGCGGTCGACAAACTCCCGCGGGATCCCGCAGCAAGATCCAAAATGGCGCAGCACTCGCAAAATACCGAGAAAAACAACTCTGCAAACGCTGAATGACGGTAAGTGAACGCCGCTCGCCGCAAAATTGTATCACCAAGAAAAAAAAATCCGCTGCGTGCAAATTTACGGATTTTCGGCAAATTCGCTAGAGTTCGCGGATTGCGAATTTGCCGAAAATCCGCAAATTCCGCGAGCGGAACGGATTTTACGCCCATGCTTAATAACCACTATCCGACTACCCTAACCACTATCACTACCACCACCACCGTACCCTAATATGACAATCCTTACCACAACCACTACAACCCTCACCACCACTACACTAACAACATAAACAACCGTACCACCAATACCATCCTACCCCACCTACCATCACAAGCACCCCAACCACTGCTAACGCGGGATTACTGGTTACTAATTATCTTGCCAAATCCCTTTTCCCTGTCGACTGAATCGTTGGTACCTGTCTTGAGTAAAAGGTAATCTCGAGGTAAACAATCAATTTAAGAACTTACACCACTCTAAATGACCACTGACCAAAATTAAGTTTTAAAGATTTAATATAAAGTCAAAGATAACTGAAGATACAAACTTCTCAAGATGAGATTCAACAGGTAAATCGGTATCACTATGAACATGAACTTCTTGAATAGTCTGAGTCTGAAGAACAAAATAATAAGTACAAGTTCGAATACCATCAGGGTTGCTAAAATGGATACAAGTTGCAACCTCAAAGTCATTACAGAAAAGAAAATTAAGGTTAGTCTGTCCCTACACTATACTAAATGACATCCCTACTTAACAAGATCTTAACCCTCTAGGTGTCAGCCGTGGTGACTTCCTAAGAAGATCACGCACTTCTCTTTTCTCTTCTCTGATTATGGGTCTCTCCTGATCAGCCTATCTGCCTACCCATCCGCTTCCTTAGGCTCCCAAAATCATCTGCTCTGCTCTCCTCCCGGGTCACTTTCCCTAATACCAAATCACATTTCCAATAGAAACGCCCCTTGGGACGCCCCTCACGTGGTACATCTTTCCGCGGCAAACTCCATGATGGTACTCTTGAAGACCCTCGTTAAAGTTGACCTTGGTTCCCGGGCTTCTTCTTCAGTGCGCTGATACCCCCTGAAATTCCTGGAAACTCCTACAGGCCTGCGCAAGGCGCCACTGAACAAAGTCCCTTTCATTCGAGCTGATTAGGACCCTCGCACCTGCATACAGCTCTTCCTGCAGTGGGCCTCAAATTCCAGACTTCACCATATCTTAGGCCATAAAACACTCTCAGAGCTTCGTACTGGACACCTCACGACCTCTCCTCTAACGAGCACATGACGATTTGAACTTCATGACATTATCGGCTCTGGCCTACTTGATTTACATGCAGCAGGTTCCTGCACTCTTAAAACGTTAACTTGATTTAAACAGCAAACATTCTTAACTAGCATACGTTTCTAAAATAACACATCTATAAAGCATATACTTTTAACCCTAAGTTCAATAGTACATTTTGAAAGAACCATGTCAACCTTGTCTCACATTATTTTAGCAGCACGTTTAGATTTGCTTGTGAATTGCCATGAGGCCTACACAAAATACTGGTTTTAGAGTTACATTCAACTCTTACATTATTCCTTTAACATGAGAACATGAGGTTTTCATATTCATCCCAAACATTTCTACATTAGTCTCACACAGTTATGATTATTATTACTCTACTTAAACATTCTATGCATTTCACCACTGAATATAAGACACTCGGTGTATTTCACTTCTAAATATAAACACTCTGGTGCAAAGTACATGTTAACTAACTACGTGCTTGTAAATATGGCGTACTTATACATTTTTTTCAAACTTGTGCTCTCTCAGTCCCCCCTTTGATGACCTTCAGGGGTCATCATCACCATGACACTAAAAATGTAGAACCTTCAAAGTGAAGTCAGGACAGTACCACTTCTTTTCATACTCTCTAATGCTTTCAGACTCTTATATTGGGTGTCCTGCATCGCTGTCAACTCTTCTTCCTGTTTCTTCATAGCTCTCTGTAACCTATTTGCTCTATACCATTGATACAAACGCACCAATCCCCACAAAGTGATTACACAAATCACTACTATGATGATGGGTTTCAATATGTACCAAACGATACCCTTTCCTAAGTTGGCAAACCAACTTCCAACTTTACCCTTTCCATGGCCTACTTTTTCCCACACATTTACCTTTGCCAGGTCCTCAATTTCGTAGTGTATGGCAGTAATGTTTTGTATATACTTCTCTAGAGGCTTTGAATTGTCTGGAATGTAAGTACAGCATTCCTGGACCTTCAAGGCCCTACAGACTCCTCCCTCTTTTGCTAACAGAACATCTAAAGCAAGTCGGTTCTGAAGAACCATTGCCCTAATCGATTGCATCTCTCCCTCTATCAGCATCAAGGATCTTGCAGTACTGGCAGACAGTCTATCTACGACTGTAGCTAACCTCCTGATCTTAATGTCATTCATTATCAATCCTAAGAAAGGGAATGCAGCACCTATTACATCTCCGATTACTTCTGCTGCACCCAGCCCTCGCTTCCATCTAGTTGATATTTCTTTCTTAGGCGTGTCTAAATTCTCAACATGATATATTTTAGGGAAGACAACAGCCAGATAGCATGATCCGTACCAATTATCTGGTAACTTCACATAGGCATATCTTCCACATACAAAATATACATTTGGTATTGCTTGCATCCCTTTCATGAAGTTCTTAGAGTAGTACTCCAATTGAAAAGCATGTTCGCAATTGACTTGTCCTACATAAACGTTTTCATAGTAGGAGTAACTCCTGTGAATGCACAGTTTCCCCCGTTTCTCCTTATCCAAAGCAATTGGACCAATACTACCTTTTCGTTGTTGTGCCCTTTCTTCTTTGGTCCAATCTGTTTCTCCTTGTCCTGATGCCTTCAATGCCTTCTGCTTTCTGTATCTAGTATCTACCTGAGCTATAAACTTTTTCTCAACTTCTGATATTTGACAAGTCAGATTGTTGTTTCGAGCATGTGAAGTATCTAACGTTCTCCATGGAATAAACCATTTGTGTAACCTGTCTTCGCTTTTGTAGTAGTCCCATTTGTTCAAATGCTTGAAATTCGGAACCTCTGGCAATGTCGAGTCGAAATTCGAGAAGTAATACTCAAATCCGTCTCGTCCATAAAACATACTTAACAATAAACTGCACGTTATTCCATATGTCAACGGGAGATGATGGTATTTGATACCCTCCTCCACCGAAATTGGTAACTGCATACATACATAGCAGTCCTTTACCTCCATGGCATCAACATATTCATAAAGCAACTTAGCATAAGCATTTGACTTGTAATTCCCCTGTGATTCATCCATGTGTAACCTTTTTACTTCTGCATCTAACAACGCTTTGTCTTTCTCATTGATGTTTCCCTTCTCCTTAACTGTGGTAGTTCTCGGTGTTGACACTCCCCTATCCTCCTTAACTGTGGTTCCATCCCCTTCGTGTCCCGCTAGGAATGAAACAGTTACCACTAAAATTATAAGAGAAACCACTACTCCTAAAAATGTAACAGCTATACATTTTGCCCTGCGGTTCGGGTTGCCAGCCTCCATGTTCTCAAACAGTGTAGTTTTCGACTATCTTCCAGCATTCACTTCCTTTTCTTTCCAAACAAAGTCTTTCTCTCTTGCAATGTCTTTCTTGAAACACTTGGAAGCTTGACAATTTGTTTCCGCAAAACAGTTCAAAGTCCAGTAGAAAATAGACAACCCTAGCCCTTCTCCATCCACTAAAATGAAACCCCTATCACTTTTCTTCTTCCACTCGGCGCTAGGTTATCTTGCAACAAGTTTACAATTTCTTTTCAAAAGTCTTATTTTCATCTGAAGTTATGTATGACTCAAGGAGTGACACTACTTCTTCATAAACATCCATCCGAAGTATCATTCCCTCAGGTTCTGGACAATTCGTACCACACCATGGAAAGTCAACCTTTTCTAGGATTATTCTCCTTATTTCGCTCAAGACAAGTGGACGGACGAAATTGAGAGTTAGCGTTTGTTCAATTTCTAATCCTGGTACTATCAGTTCTATATCCACAATTACAAAGGGGTCCGTTCTAATCAAGATCACTTTCTTCACTTTTCCAGATCTGCACCCCTTTGAAGACATTCGTAGTATGGTTTTAGTCCACAACAATAAGCACTCCTAGCAATTCTACTACTCGTTCAAGCATTTCCAAACGAAGAAGAGTTCCCTCCAATATTGGATATCGTGAACAGCAAACTGGAAACTCAACTGTCTCTAAAAGCAATTTTCTTATTCCACTCAGGAGAGCAGGATGAACGATGTTGAGTGTCAGCAACCTTTCGGTCTCCGCTCCTGGCAGTAGAAACTTTATTTGCACTGTGATGATCGGGTCAGTTCTGATCAGTTCCACTTCCCTGATCCTCCCTGTTCTGTGTCTCCCAGACATCTGCAACAAGGTAGGTCCAGTCGGGAGTAGAGTATCTTCTGCTAGGCACTCGCACTCTACTTGATCTTCTAAGACCCTCCTCGGCTTGATCCTGGATATCTTCTTCTGGATCTGAGTCTTCGGATATAGGAGTAAGCGTTTCTTCTTGGGCCAACCTCAAACTTAGCCTTCTTCTTCTTGTTGGCCAAGTGGCAGCTCCAAGCCTTATTCTCCTATTCCTTGTCCTCCCACTTGGTTCTTGATCGCTCCGATACGGATCTGAGTCTGAGTCGTATTCACTTCTGCTCTCTCCTTCAGTTGCGTCTTCTGTCTCACTGCCGTCCTGCCTTCGCTCTTCTTCTGAATCCGATGCGTTCCCAACTCCTTCTGACACCTCCTCAGCTGCCTCAATCCCTTCTTGCGACTCTTCTTCCACTTCCGGGCTTTCGTCTGGGATGGGAGCTGTTCCTTCTAGAGGTGCTGGAACTCTTCTAGTATGGGATGCATGAATCCAATTTGGCAGCCCCCCGCACTTCACCGCGGTGTTCGTGATCAGGATTACCTGAAAGGGCCCACGCCAGCGAACATCTAGGCAGTTCTTCCGGACGTGTTTTTTAACCAGGACCCAGTCCCCTGGGTTCAGGTCATGACACAGGTTCCTCGCTGTTGGAACTTCAGCCGCATGCACCTGAAGGGACACAGAATGGATGGCGTCAGACAGTCCTTTACAATAATCCAAGATCAGATCATCTGTAATATTCAATAGAGCAGTAGTTGGAACTGTAGGAAGTCTCATGGCCCTCCCCATCAGGATCTCGTGGGGAGAAAGACCTGTCCTCCTATCAGGCGTGCTGCGCATGCTCATGAGCACCAATGGAAGAGCATCTGGCCAACTCAAAGATGTGGATGCCACTACTTTAGCCAATCTATTCTTCAAAGTGCCATTCACTTGTTCCACAATTCCTGAAGCCTCTGGTCGATAACTACAATGCAGCTTTTGATCGATATTCAGTGTGGAGCACAACATCTTCACTATTTCGCTGTTAAAATGTTTTCCTCTGTCCGATTCCAAAGAGGCAGGCACCCCGAAGCGCGGTATCAACTCCCTGAGCAACAATTTAGCCACTGTGAGTGTATCGCACCTACGTGTAGGGTATGCCTCAACCCATCTGGAAAATACGCATACAATCACCAACACATACCGAAGGCGATTGACTCTTGGCATTTCGATGAAATCTAGTTGCATTCTATTGAAAGGCCCCCCTGACCTCCCAATGTGACTCAGTGTGACTGGTGTTCGTTTGCCTACGTTCAGTTGTTGGCAGGTAACACATCGCTTACATACTGATTCTGCTGCTATTCTGAATTTCGGGCAATACCAAGTCTGCCTAAAAACTCTCATCATAGCATCCCTTCCTAGATGTACTGGACCATGTATTTCTCTCGCCATGGGATTAGCTAATTCTTCAGGTAACACAGCTCTCCCATCTGCTGAAACCCAAAAATCCATTTCACTTCGCACACAGCCTGCTATTTCCCATGCCTTTTTCTCTTTTTCAGGTGCGTTCTCCTGCATTATTCTTAAATCCCCCCAAGTGTCTACAGTTTCTAACATCATACTTAATTCAGTCTTTTCTTCTGCACCTTCTATTTCCACTTTTGAGAAAGAATAACTTTGTTCCGCACAATAGCGTGCGACTTCATCAGCATATCTATTACCTTGTGACACAAAATCTGTATTCTTAGTATGAGCTACACACTTCACCACTGCAATATCAACAGGACCTTGTAATGCTTCTATCAGCAATCTCACAAATTCTCCATTTCGAATGGGCGAACCAGAGGAGGTCATGTAACCCCTCTGAGACCACAACTGCCCGAAATCATGAACCACACCGAAACCATATTGGCTGTCCGTGTAGATGGTGACTCTCTTTCCATTTCCTGCTATGCAGGCACGAGTTAGGGCAATAATCTCTGCTACCTGTGCGGAATGTACTCCTTCCAGGCAAGCGGCTTCCACAACTCCAGTAATGGTACAAACAGCATAAGCTGCTCTTAACCGACCAGTATCGTCTCTTAAACATGAGCCATCGACAAAGTAAATCTCATCAGGGTCAGACAATGGCTCATCCACTATATCTGGTCTGGGTTTCGTGCATAGTTCAGTCACATCAAGGCAATCGTGGTCTTCACATCCTTCGCCTTCTATTACAGTAGGTAATGGCATCAAAGTAGCAGGATTCAAGACAGAGCATCTCCTGAGAGTCACGTTTTCTGCGGCAAGTATAACTTGCTCATAACGCGTGAGCCTACTATTGGTCAGATGCTGCGTCTTCGTCCTGGTCATTAACAATTCAACTGAATGTGGTACATACACCACTACTGGATGTCCCATTACAATACTTTCGCTCCTTTCAATGCTGACACCCGTTGCAGCAACGGATTTGAGACATCCGGGCAACGCTGCGGCTACTGGATCTAATGTAGCCGAAAAATATGCAACTGGTCTACGGGCATTACCGTGGGTCTGTGCCAAGACTGACAAAGCACATCCCTCTCTCTCACAGCAATAGAGTGAAAACGACTTTTCATAATCTGGCATTCCCAGAGCCGGAGCACGACATAAATCGTCCCTCAGCTGTAAAAACGCCACCAGACATTCTTCATCCCATGGTACCGGATCACTCACCTCCTTGTGCGTCAGTTTCTGTAAGGGCTTTGCTTTCAGTGAAAAGTTAACTATCCACTGTCGGCAGTAACCCACCATTCCTAAGAACATTCTAACTTCTCTCTGTGTTGTAGGCGCATTCATTTTCATTATCGCCTCAATCCTCTCTGGGGACACCTTACGTTTCCCTTTTTCTAACCTGTGCCCTAGATACTGTACTTCTGTCAGACAATACTGTAACTTGCTCGGAGATACCTTATGTCCATTTTCAGCTAAATGATTCAGTAAGGCAATTGAATCTACTTTACAAGCTTCCTCTGTTTCTGACGCAACAAGTAGGTCATCTATGTACTGTACCAGAACCGAGTTCTGTGGCAGTACTAGATTCTCAAGATTCTTTTTCAACAACTGATTAAAGATGGATGGACTGTCTGTGAATCCTTGTGGAATTCGACACCATGTTAAAACGAGATCTTCCATTTTAAACGCAAAAAGGTACCTGCTCTCTTCATCCAATGGGATTGAAAAGAAAGCCTGGCAAAGATCTATCACTGTGAACCATTCTGCTTGACATGGTATTTGAAACAATATCACTGATGGATTCGGTACCACGGGACAACATGAAACGACTATGTTGTTAATCTTTCGTAAATCCTGAACTATCCTAAACTTCCCACTAGGTTTCTGCAAACCCATAATCGGGGAGTTACAAGGACTGCCCACGATTTCCTTCAGTATTCCCTGCTGTATCATTGACTCGATCACAGGCTTTATTCCTGCAATCGTTTCCTGGGACAATTTGTATTGAGGCGTTCTTGGAAACTCAACATTTGGTTTTACCAGAATTTTTACCGGTTCTACCCCTTTAATCAATCCTATATCTTCTCCTGTGAAATCCCACACCTCTGACGCCACTGCATCTCTTAAGTCTTGTGGAAGATCTTCTACAGTCAGAGTAGGATATAGTTCTACACAGAATTTTGAATTGGCCACCTTAAAGGTAGCATCATCGTCGGTAGTCTGTACCTCCACTCCTTGTGGGGTGCAGTATATGGTGCAATTCAATTTGCATAACAAATCCCTACCTAACAGACATACCGGACTCGAGTCACAAACCACAAACTGATGTTCGTTCATGTGGTTTCCAATTTTCACAGACACTGGTTCTGTCAAGGGACTAGTCATTCTTTTATTTGCGACTCCTACCACCTGAATTGTTTCCCCTGACATCGGCAAGTCTGGAACCACCGCTGATCTCAGAGTCGAACGAGTAGCCCCAGTGTCCACTAAGAACGTAGTGGGACACCCTGCCACTTCTGCCTCAACAAATGGCCCTCTCTGATCCACTTCTAGAACTGCCCCGAGGGTACAGTCTTCTTCACTGCTCACCCGTTGTCCTGTCAATGGATCAATGTAATAACATTTTTCTTCCTCGATAAACAGAGGCATTTGTTTAAAGACCTTTCCTCCAGCTGCTATCTTCGGTGGCTGTGGGAATTGGGCCCGTGGAGCCGAAGTCCCCCCTTTGGCCACCTTACTGCTTGGGACTGTCACTTTTTGCACTGGGTCTTCTTGTACCTGCTCTTCTACTTCTTGCTCTCCGTTTTCAGGGTTAAAGGGACACTCGCGTCGCCAATGCCCCACCTGGTGACACAGATGACACTTTGTCGTTTTCTTTAAAGTGGCAAAGTCTATCCTAGGTCTCTGCCCTTCTTCATTATCTTTGTTCTGACCATTTGGTTTTCGTCCCATCCCCTGCTTCTGCTGGCCACCCTTCCCAGCGGACTGCATTTGCACCACCATCAATTTCTCCTTTAGATTCTTGGCTTTAGAATCTATCTCGTCACTGCAGTACCTCGCATATCGTAAAATCTCATCTAGTGGTTTGTTCTGCCAACAGATTAAATGTTGCTGTATCATCAAACAAATATCAGGTCTCAACCCCAATACAAACTTTGACACGAACTGCCCTATGTCTTTGGGATCCATTACATCTAGTCCACTGTATTGCTTGAATGTTTTCAACAATCTTTCATAAAACTCGTGAACTGTCTCCTTGGGTTCCTGCCTTGTTCGGTCTATTTTTACCCAATCTATATCCTGTGGTGGTACCTTATCTTTCAGCCATGCTATTACCCTTTCATACTTTCGCATGACTATCTCAGCTGGTCCATTAGTTCGAACATCTCTCAATGGTTCAGCATTTGGCCATTCGACACTAGTCTTACAAGGGGTCCACAAATCAGATGGGACCACAATGTCAAACAACGTGTTCAAATCTATCCACAATACTTTCGAAATTTTAACAAACCTCTCTACCTGCTTATACCACTCGACTGGGTTGTCCCGCAACTTCGGGAATGAGTTGGTAAATGCGGCTAAGTCTCCTCTACTCCAGGGCACATGTACATAATTTCCATTTGATATTTCTCGCAAAGGGAATGCCTCCATCTGCATTACCCTTCCCTCAGGGGTCATCACATTTGTACTTCGCCTAACTGTGCCCTTTTTCGACCACCTTTCTTCCCATTTATCCAGTTCTCTCCACACTCTTATCCCTGTTACCAGCTCTCTTATGTGTGTTTTTAATCCAGCAGTTCTCTTCTCATCTAGATCTTGGTCTGCGTACTGTAATCTGTGGTTGCTCTGCAATGCTCTTGTCCTAGACAAATCCACGGCATACTTGTCTGCCAAATCGGTCAGTTTTTCATGAACCGCTCTAGCTTTCCTAGTAATATCCTTTGCCATGAACAATAACTCATCCTGTTCATACAATTCTATCCTCTCCAAAGGCAATGTTCCATCTATTATCTCATCTACATCTGACTTTAAACTGGTAACATCAAGCCTTTTTGCCTTTATTTCAGCTTTCAAGACACTCAATTTAGCTCCTCCATCTGCATCTCTCCCATCCCAGCTCCGAGATCTACGTTTAGGTATTGGTGAATTATAGGGAGTCCTCCCCTGTTCCCATCTCTCCAAGTCCCATGCCTTTCCGTCTTCTCGGGGTGGGTGGTGAAACACTCCTTCATGCCTCCCAGCCTCTCTCTCTCCATCCTGGCTAGTTTCACGGGATTGAGGATAAGAGGTTCTCTTACTCCCTCTTTCTTCCCTACTTCCCTGTGCTTCCTGAGTATTCGAGGCGTGGCGGGACCTATCGCTGTTCTCCTTTCTCCAATGTTGAACGTCTTCCCCAAGTGTATGATGAAGGCACCTAAACCTATTCTGAAAATTCCGTACCGCCTCATCTCCACCGTTCCCCCAGAGACGGGACATTTCCTCACATTCTACAATCCTAGTATTTTGTTCCGACTGTTCTCTCTGATTTGTAGGACCTGCATCCCCTCTATTCTCTTGACTTTGGCCTTCCCGGCCCTGACTGCTTTCGCTGGCCCCACAATGAGATACAGTCCCGTTACCCCTGCTTTCCCACTCTGGTTCCGTTCTTGTCCTGTTACTCGGAGATACTATGGACCCGTCCCATTCCCTCAAATCAGCTCTTAACTCTGAAAAAGATCTTGGCCGCGGTCCCCTTAGATCCATTGGTCCTCTCGGACCTCCCTGTTCTGAATTGGGACCGACAGTTGTGTCTAATGGGGTGTTCCACGTTACCGAACCTGGTAATTGTTTCCATGCATTCGTCACATTATTCCTCCTTTCCATCTCAATCCTTTCCCTATCCAATTGCCTTTGTTGTTCCCCTCTATCTCTCTCAGAATTATAGATCGAAACTATGGGTCCTATGGTAACAGGCACTTGAAGAGCGTCTGGCAATCCCACAGACTCAACCCTTTCTGTGGTTGGCGTTTTCTGCACCACAAACCTTCCCACTACACTCTGTACAGTGTTGTTTGGAGGTGTTTCTCCGCCTTTGCTAGGTGTCCATTCCGATATAGGGAGTGGTGTATACCCCTCTATCTCATTCCCATCTTCCCTTGCGAGCCCTCTATCTTCTATCAATCCCACTCTCGGAGGTGGTCTATCCATTAACAATCTGTTTATCAGATTGTCCTCCGACTCGCTTTCCTCGTCTTCTTCCATGAGGTTTCCTCCTCCTGACACCTCCCTCATCGGATACATTTTCTCCACCTCAATAGCCTGTACCCTCCAACGCTTTTCCTCCTCATCCCATTTGGAATCTCGCACTGCCCTTACCGATCGCGTCAGCCTTTGTTGACGCCTGTTCAAATTTCGGTCGTGTGCAGCCTTAATCCATGCATTAAGAGCCTCAAACTGTGTTGGTCTAGGTGAAGGTTTCAATGAGGACATGGTTGCTTTTAGCCGATGTAACACCTCTAACTTAAACGTTCCGTACTTTGGGAACTGCATTTCCTCATTTCCTTCCGTAAGCTTATTCCAAGCCCCAATCCACAATATCGTATGCAGCCCAACATTCGTTGCCATATAATGAGCTGGCGTACCCTCTGGGGGAGCCTCTTCCCCGTAATAATGTTCACTTCGTTTACGTTTAAAAATCCCTTTCAAACACTTAAAACACTTCATGATTTCTCTTTTCTCCGCGTTTGTTTACTTCCTGATGATATTCCACCAATCTCGGCGCCGTTCTCACTAACTGGCCTATCCGTACGCGGCTTTCCTCCGACGTCACTCTAGCCGCCCAACCAGAGCGCGGCTCTAGCTAACGTCACACCAACCGCTCAATCACAGCGCGGCTCTAGCCGACGTCACCCGTCCCCCTTCGCAGCAGTTCCCCTCCTTTCTCAGCTCGTCTCCTCGGTCATGCACGCATCCCATTCATACACTGAAAAATGATTACTTCCGTCCAAGCGATCACCTTTCTTTGACTGTACGCCCACAGTCTTTCTGTAGTTGTCACCCTAACTTGGCAAGATGTCTTTCCGTTTACTTCCAGACAATCGCCTTCTCCGATAGGTTACTCACACGCAGTAACTTTCGACCAGCGTCCGTTACTCATACACTCACTCTTACACTCCCCCTATCTTGGATCCACGGCGGTCAATGGTACCTCGTGACCTCCGTACTATGGTCGACAACTACCCTGGATGTTCGATACACCCAAAACCACTTAAGCTCTGGCCTGAACTTAAGATTTCACCAGTTAACCCGTTTACCAGGTTACCAGTTTACCAGGTTGCGCGCGCTCACAACCTTCTCTCACTCACACTACAGGCATTCAACTCCGCAAGACATTACAATACAAATACAACACAAAACACCGCAATCTGTTCACGCATGACCCTTTTTATACTCACTCTCCGATACTGCTGCTTTTCTCGCACCGTCTGCACCTTTCGGCACACGATTCTTCCGCTGCTCGTCTCTCGACGTCTCGGGCCTTGGGGTAAACTAACCTCTCTAGATTACCTTCCTCAAGAAGATAACCATCCTCACTCTGCTACCAACTGCTAACGCGGGATTACTGGTTACTAATTATCTTGCCAAATCCCTTTTCCCTGTCGACTGAATCGTTGGTACCTGTCTTGAGTAAAAGGTAATCTCGAGGTAAACAATCAATTTAAGAACTTACACCACTCTAAATGACCACTGACCAAAATTAAGTTTTAAAGATTTAATATAAAGTCAAAGATAACTGAAGATACAAACTTCTCAAGATGAGATTCAACAGGTAAATCGGTATCACTATGAACATGAACTTCTTGAATAGTCTGAGTCTGAAGAACAAAATAATAAGTACAAGTTCGAATACCATCAGGGTTGCTAAAATGGATACAAGTTGCAACCTCAAAGTCATTACAGAAAAGAAAATTAAGGTTAGTCTGTCCCTACACTATACTAAATGACATCCCTACTTAACAAGATCTTAACCCTCTAGGTGTCAGCCGTGGTGACTTCCTAAGAAGATCACGCACTTCTCTTTTCTCTTCTCTGATTATGGGTCTCTCCTGATCAGCCTATCTGCCTACCCATCCGCTTCCTTAGGCTCCCAAAATCATCTGCTCTGCTCTCCTCCCGGGTCACTTTCCCTAATACCAAATCACATTTCCAATAGAAACGCCCCTTGGGACGCCCCTCACGTGGTACATCTTTCCGCGGCAAACTCCATGATGGTACTCTTGAAGACCCTCGTTAAAGTTGACCTTGGTTCCCGGGCTTCTTCTTCAGTGCGCTGATACCCCCTGAAATTCCTGGAAACTCCTACAGGCCTGCGCAAGGCGCCACTGAACAAAGTCCCTTTCATTCGAGCTGATTAGGACCCTCGCACCTGCATACAGCTCTTCCTGCAGTGGGCCTCAAATTCCAGACTTCACCATATCTTAGGCCATAAAACACTCTCAGAGCTTCATACTGGACACCTCACGACCTCTCCTCTAACGAGCACATGACGATTTGAACTTCATGACATTATCGGCTCTGGCCTACTTGATTTACATGCAGCAGGTTCCTGCACTCTTAAAACGTTAACTTGATTTAAACAGCAAACATTCTTAACTAGCATACGTTTCTAAAATAACACATCTATAAAGCATATACTTTTAACCCTAAGTTCAATAGTACATTTTGAAAGAACCATGTCAACCTTGTCTCACATTATTTTAGCAGCACGTTTAGATTTGCTTGTGAATTGCCATGAGGCCTACACAAAATACTGGTTTTAGAGTTACATTCAACTCTTACATTATTCCTTTAACATGAGAACATGAGGTTTTCATATTCATCCCAAACATTTCTACATTAGTCTCACACAGTTATGATTATTATTACTCTACTTAAACATTCTATGCATTTCACCACTGAATATAAGACACTCGGTGTATTTCACTTCTAAATATAAACACTCTGGTGCAAAGTACATGTTAACTAACTACGTGCTTGTAAATATGGCGTACTTATACATTTTTTTCAAACTTGTGCTCTCTCACCACCAACTCCCTAACCACAACAACCCTAACCACCACCAGCCCCCACCCTAAACACCAGCACCCAAACCACATCCACCCTAATAACACCCTGCCAACATCCCCCTACCACCACACTACCACCAGCACCATCTAACACCCTACCACCACCACTCTACACCCACTACCACCAGCACCCTACCATCACCACACAACCCTAGCACCATCACCACCACCGTATTACCAACACTATACCACTTTAACACCACACCTACACTACCACCACCACCCGAATCAGCCCACCACCATCCTACCACTGCCACCGCCACCACCTCCACCACCATTTTACCACCACCACTATACCATCACCAACCTACCACCACCGCCCTACCATCACTACCACCCTACTATCCTAACCACCACAACCCCACCCTCAGCCTTAACACCCACCACCCTAACCACCACCACAAACCTAACCATTATGCTAACAGCTACCATTACCCTAACCACCAACACCACCTTAACCATCGCCACCCTAACCACAACCAGCACCACCCCATCCAACACCTCCATAACTACCACCACCACCCTAATCCCCAAAACAACCACCACCACCCTAACCTTCACCCCAACAACAATGACCCAATCATAACCACAACCACCTTACACTAACCACCATCTCCCTACTCTAATCACCACCCCCTAACCACCAGCAGCAGCACACTACCCTGCAACTTAACCTGCACCACCCTAACCACCACCAAAACCCTAACAAATACCAATGCCACCCTACCAAAAGCACCATCGCCATCTTAACCACCACCCTAACCATGACCTTAACCACCCCACCACCCTAAGCACCACCACCATCTCACCCTACCACCACCACAAGACCACCCTACGACCCTAACACCACCACCATACCACTGTACCACCACCACTTTACCACTGCCACCCTGCTACAACCACCACCCTACCTCCACACTCACTCTGCCACCACCCTACCATCACCCTAATCATCTTATCACAACTGTACCACCAACACCTTAACACCACCACATTACCATCACCACCCTACCACCACCACCCTTCCACCAGCCTACTACCACCACCGCACTATCATCACCATGCTACCATAACCACTCTATCATCACCACCATCCTAACCACCACCGCTACCCTAATCACCACCTAACAACTACTACCGCTCTAACAGCCACCACCAACCTAACCACCACTGCCACATGGGTGCTGTTGGAAATGGCCCTTTTTGCAGGGTCATCCCTAAATCTTTTGCCTTCCTCCTGGGTTTTTCCTGACCTGTTTTTGTCAGCTTTATGACTCTGGGCACTTTACCACTGATGATCAGTGCTTAAGTGCATATGCTCTCCCTGTGTACATTTAACTGTGAATTAATATATCCCTGATTGACTTATTTGGGTTACCTGTTAGTCCCTAGTAGTGTGGCCTGTGTGTGCCCAGGGCTGGTAACCCAAATGCTGCTGGTGGACCTGCAGCGCTGGTTTGCGCCACCCACATAAGCAGCTTGTAAATGGTACCTCAGACCTGCCACTGCAGTGTCTGTGTGCAGTCCAGACCTGCCATCTTGGCTGTGAAGTGCCCACACTTCCCAGTCCCTGAACCTTCCCTTGGCATCTTGTCAGTCACCCCTATGGTAGGTGCATTGTGTGTGTAAGGTAGGATATGGTTTGATATGTGTAGCATGTCCTGGTAGTGAATTACACTCCATTTTGATTTTCACTGCTGCAAGGCTACCTGTTTTCCATAGGCTAGAATGGGGAGTCCGACTATTACATCTTATAGTCCTAACTGACTCAGGGAACATGGTAGAAATTCAAGTTTAGTATGGCTGAACTCAGAATAATAAAATACATCTTTTAGCAAAGTTGGTTTTAATATTCTGTGTTTGAAAATACCACTTTTGGGAAGTAGGTATTTTCTTGCCTAAGCCTTCCAGTATGCTCTGCTGTTATGTGTATTGACTGTCTGGGTTTAGAGGGGCAAGGCAGGCTGAGTCAGACCTGGGTTGAATAGAGAGATCTGCATTGAGTAATGGGGGGAGGGGTAGCTCCTTGACCTGAATAGGGCTGTGCCTGGCAAGGTGAAAGCTGGCTCCACCTCCTACTGTGCATCTGATGGCAGACCCCCTCTTTCTGAAAGGAAGGATGCAGCCTGGTAAACAAAGTGCTCCAGGCCTGAGCAGAACTGGTTCTGGCTGGGTTCAGTGACTAGTGACTTCTTAGAACAAAGACTTTTGGGGTATAAATATCTGTGCCCAAAGCCCTCATTTTTGTATTGCTCCTGGATGTCAAGAAGAACCTCTGTCAGTTTCACTGTAGGAATCTGCAGGAGAGGACTGTCCTTGTGCTTGTGTGCTATTTCTTGGACTGGCCTGCAGAAGTTCCCCTGGACTTGGAAGAAGAGGGAAAAGGACTTTTGGGAGACCTTTTATTTTGCTAAAGCAATCACCCAAGGGCTAGAAGAGAACTAGCCTCCTGCTGGAGTCACAGGCACATCTGACTCCCCCACCAGCCTCCTGATTCCTCCATGCGCGGATTTCTATCTGAAGGTGAGGCCCCTGAGAGTTCCAGGGCCTCTAGTTCCACTCCAGAGAAGAGAGTGCTGAAATCGTCGCTAACGCCCATTTGCGAGCGGCCGCAGCTGAAGAGCGTCAGAAAAATCACTACGGCGCTGCCGCTGAGACCTCGCAAACTAAAAATCTGTATTTCGCGAGTGCGAGATTGTTGCTGCCCGCCGCACCTACGTGTTCGCAATTGCGAACTCTCGCGATGCATGCTGTGCAAGGTGGCAAGGCGCGATGACGTAATCGCGGTCGACAAACTCCCGCGGGATCCCGCAGCAAGATCCAAAATGGCGCAGCACTCGCAAAATATCGAGAAAAACAACTCTGCAAACGCTGAATGACGGTAAGTGAACGCCGCACGCCGCAAAATTGTATCACCAAGAAAAAAATCCGCTGCGTGCAAATTTACGGATTTTCGGCAAATTCGCTAGAGTTCGCGGATTGCGAATTTGCCGAAAATCCGCAAATTCCGCGAGCGGAACGGATTTTACGCCCATGCTTAATAACCACCATCCGACTACCCTAACCACTATCACTACCACCACCACCGTACCCTAATATGACAATCCTTACCACAACCACTACAACCCTCACCACCACTACACTAACAACATAAACAACCGTGCCACCAATACCATCCTACCCCACCTACCATCACAAGCACCCCAACCACCAACTCCCTAACCACAACAACCCTAACCACCACCAGCCCCCACCCTAACAACCAGCACCCAAACCACATCCACCCTAATAACACCCTGCCAACATCCCCCTACCACCACACTACCACCAGCACCATCTAACACCCTACCACTACCACTCTACACCCACTACCACCAGCACCCTACCATCACCACACAACCCTAGCACCATCACCACCACCGTATTACCAACACTATACCACTTTAACACCACACCTACACTACCACCACCACCCGAATCAGCCCACCACCATCCTACCACTGCCACCGCCACCACCTCCACCACCATCTTACCACCACCACTATACCAACACCACACTACCACCACCGCCCTACCATCACTACCACCCTACTATCCTAACCACCACAACCCCACCCTCAGCCTTAACACCCACCACCCTAACCACCACCACAAACCTAACCATTATGCTAACAGCTACCATTACCCTAACCAACAACACCACCTTAACCATCGCCACCCTAACCACAACCAGCACCACCCCATCCAACACCTCCATAACTACCACCACCACCCTAATCCCCAAAACAACCACCACCACCCTAACCTTCACCCCAACAACAACGACCCAATCATAACCACAACCACCTTACACTAACCACCATCTCCCTACTCTAATCACCACCCCCTAACCACCAGCAGCAGCACACTACCCTGCAACTTAACCTGCACCACCCTAACCACCACCAAAACCCTAACAAATACCAATGCCACCCTACCAAAAGCACCATCGCCATCTTAACCACCACCCTAACCATGACCTTAACCACCCCACCACCCTAAGCACCACCACCATCTCACCCTACCACCACCACAAGACCACCCTACGACCCTAACACCACCACCATACCACTGTACCACCACCACTTTACCACTGCCACCCTGCTACAACCACCACCCTACCTCCACACTCACTCTGCCACCACCCTACCATCACCCTAATCATCTTATCACAACTGTACCACCAACACCTTAACACCACCACATTACCATCACCACCCTACCACCACCACCCTTCCACCAGCCTACTACCACCACCGCACTATCATCACCATGCTACCATAACCACTCTATCATCACCACCATCCTAACCACCACCGCTACCCTAATCACCACCTAACAACTACTACCGCTCTAACAGCCACCACCAACCTAACCACCACTGCCACATGGGTGCTGTTGGAAATGGCCCTTTTTGCAGGGTCATCCCTAAATCTTTTGCCTTCCTCCTGGGTTTTTCCTGACCTGTTTTTGTCAGCTTTATGACTCTGGGCACTTTACCACTGATGATCAGTGCTTAAGTGCATATGCTCTCCCTGTGTACATTTAACTGTGAATTAATATATCCCTGATTGACTTATTTGGGTTACCTGTTAGTCCCTAGTAGTGTGGCCTGTGTGTGCCCAGGGCTGGTAACCCAAATGCTGCTGGTGGACCTGCAGCGCTGGTTTGCGCCACCCACATAAGCAGCTTGTAAATGGTACCTCAGACCTGCCACTGCAGTGTCTGTGTGCAGTCCAGACCTGCCATCTTGGCTGTGAAGTGCCCACACTTCCCAGTCCCTGAACCTTCCCTTGGCATCTTGTCAGTCACCCCTATGGTAGGTGCATTGTGTGTGTAAGGTAGGATATGGTTTGATATGTGTAGCATGTCCTGGTAGTGAATTACACTCCATTTTGATTTTCACTGCTGCAAGGCTACCTGTTTTCCATAGGCTAGAATGGGGAGTCCGACTATTACATCTTATAGTCCTAACTGACTCAGGGAACATGGTAGAAATTCAAGTTTAGTATGGCTGAACTCAGAATAATAAAATACATCTTTTAGCAAAGTTGGTTTTAATATTCTGTGTTTGAAAATACCACTTTTGGGAAGTAGGTATTTTCTTGCCTAAGCCTTCCAGTATGCTCTGCTGTTATGTGTATTGACTGTCTGGGTTTAGAGGGGCAAGGCAGGCTGAGTCAGACCTGGGTTGAATAGAGAGATCTGCATTGAGTAATGGGGGGAGGGGTAGCTCCTTGACCTGAATAGGGCTGTGCCTGGCAAGGTGAAAGCTGGCTCCACCTCCTACTGTGCATCTGATGGCAGACCCCCTCTTTCTGAAAGGAAGGATGCAGCCTGGTAAACAAAGTGCTCCAGGCCTGAGCAGAACTGGTTCTGGCTGGGTTCAGTGACTAGTGACTTCTTAGAACAAAGACTTTTGGGGTATAAATATCTGTGCCCAAAGCCCTCATTTTTGTATTGCTCCTGGATGTCAAGAAGAACCTCTGTCAGTTTCACTGTAGGAATCTGCAGGAGAGGACTGTCCTTGTGCTTGTGTGCTATTTCTTGGACTGGCCTGCAGAAGTTCCCCTGGACTTGGAAGAAGAGGGAAAAGGACTTTTGGGAGACCTTTTATTTTGCTAAAGCAATCACCCAAGGGCTAGAAGAGAACTAGCCTCCTGCTGGAGTCACAGGCACATCTGACTCCCCCACCAGCCTCCTGATTCCTCCATGCGCGGATTTCTATCTGAAGGTGAGGCCCCTGAGAGTTCCAGGGCCTCTAGTTCCACTCCAGAGAAGAGAGTGCTGAAATCGTCGCTAACGCCCATTTGCGAGCGGCCGCAGCTGAAGAGCGTCAGAAAAATCACTACGGCGCTGCCGCTGAGACCTCGCAAACTAAAAATCTGTATTTCGCGAGTGCGAGATTGTTGCTGCCCGCCGCACCTACGTGTTCGCAATTGCGAACTCTCGCGATGCATGCTGTGCAAGGTGGCAAGGCGCGATGACGTAATCGCGGTCGACAAACTCCCGCGGGATCCCGCAGCAAGATCCAAAATGGCGCAGCACTCGCAAAATATCGAGAAAAACAACTCTGCAAACGCTGAATGACGGTAAGTGAACGCCGCACGCCGCAAAATTGTATCACCAAGAAAAAAATCCGCTGCGTGCAAATTTACGGATTTTCGGCAAATTCGCTAGAGTTCGCGGATTGCGAATTTGCCGAAAATCCGCAAATTCCGCGAGCGGAACGGATTTTACGCCCATGCTTAATAACCACCATCCGACTACCCTAACCACTATCACTACCACCACCACCGTACCCTAATATGACAATCCTTACCACAACCACTACAACCCTCACCACCACTACACTAACAACATAAACAACCGTGCCACCAATACCATCCTACCCCACCTACCATCACAAGCACCCCAACCACCAACTCCCTAACCACAACAACCCTAACCACCACCAGCCCCCACCCTAACAACCAGCACCCAAACCACATCCACCCTAATAACACCCTGCCAACATCCCCCTACCACCACACTACCACCAGCACCATCTAACACCCTACCACCACCACTCTACACCCACTACCACCAGCACCCTACCATCACCACACAACCCTAGCACCATCACCACCACCGTATTACCAACACTATACCACTTTAACACCACACCTACACTACCACCACCACCCGAATCAGCCCACCACCATCCTACCACTGCCACCGCCACCACCTCCACCACCATCTTACCACCACCACTATACCAACACCACACTACCACCACCGCCCTACCATCACTACCACCCTACTATCCTAACCACCACAACCCCACCCTCAGCCTTAACACCCACCACCCTAACCACCACCACAAACCTAACCATTATGCTAACAGCTACCATTACCCTAACCAACAACACCACCTTAACCATCGCCACCCTAACCACAACCAGCACCACCCCATCCAACACCTCCATAACTACCACCACCACCCTAATCCCCAAAACAACCACCACCACCCTAACCTTCACCCCAACAACAACGACCCAATCATAACCACAACCACCTTACACTTACCACCATCTCCCTACCCTAATCACCACCCCCTAACCACCAGCAGCAGCACACTATCCTGCAACTTAACCTGCACCACCCTAACCACCACCAAAACCCTAACAAATACCAATGCCACCCTACCAGAAGCACCATCGCCATCTTAACCACCACCCTAACCATGACCTTAACCACCCCACCACCCTAAGCACCACCACCATCTCACCCTACCACCACCACAAGACCACCCTACAACCCTAACACCACCACCATACCAATGTACCACCACCACTTTACCACTGCCACCCTGCTACAACCACCACCCTACCTCCACACTCACTCTGCCACCACCCTACCATCACCCTAATCATCTTATCACGACTGTACCACCAACACCCTAACACTACCACATTACCATCACCACCCTACCACCACCACCCTTCCACCAGCCTACTATCACCACCACACTATCATCACCATGCTACCATAACCACTCTATCATCACCACCATCCTAACCACCACCGCTACCCTAATCACCACCTAACAACTACTACCGCTCTAACAGCCACCACCAACCTAACCACCACTGCCACATGGGTGCTGTTGGAAATGGCCCTTTTTGCAGGGTCATCCCTAAATCTTTTGCCTTCCTCCTGGGTTTTTCCTGACCTGTTTTTGTCAGCTTTATGACTCTGGGCACTTTACCACTGATGATCAGTGCTTAAGTGCATATGCTCTCCCTGTGTACATTTAACTGTGAATTAATATATCCCTGATTGACTTATTTGGGTTACCTGTTAGTCCCTAGTAGTGTGGCCTGTGTGTGCCCAGGGCTGGTAACCCAAATGCTGCTGGTGGACCTGCAGCGCTGGTTTGCGCCACCCACATAAGCAGCTTGTAAATGGTACCTCAGACCTGCCACTGCAGTGTCTGTGTGCAGTCCAGACCTGCCATCTTGGCTGTGAAGTGCCCACACTTCCCAGTCCCTGAACCTTCCCTTGGCATCTTGTCAGTCACCCCTATGGTAGGTGCATTGTGTGTGTAAGGTAGGATATAGTTTGATATGTGTAGCATGTCCTGGTAGTGAATTACACTCCATTTTGATTTTCACTGCTGCAAGGCTACCTGTTTTCCATAGGCTAGAATGGGCAGTCCGACTATTACATCTTATAATCCTAACTGACTCAGGGAACATGGTAGAAATTCAAGTTTAGTATGGCTGAACTCAGAATAATAAAATACATCTTTTAGCAAAGTTGGTTTTAATATTCTGTGTTTGAAAATACCACTTTTGGGAAGTAGGTATTTTCTTGCCTAAGCCTTCCAGTATGCTCTGCTGTTATGTGTATTGACTGTCTGGGTTTAGAGGGGCAAGGCAGGCTGAGTCAGACCTGGGTTGAATAGAGAGATCTGCATTGAGTAATGGGGGGAGGGGTAGCTCCTTGACCTGAATAGGGCTGTGCCTGGCAAGGTGAAAGCTGGCTTCACCTCCTACTGTGCGTCTGATGGCAGACCCCCTCTTTCTGAAAGGAAGGATGCAGCCTGGTAAACAAAGTGCTCCAGGCCTGAGCAGAACTGGTTCTGGCTAGGTTCAGTGACTAGTGACTTCTTAGAACAAAGACTTTTGGGGTATAAATATCTGTGCCCAAAGCCCTCATTTTTGTATTGCTCCTGGATGTCAAGAAGAACCTCTGTCAGTTTCACTGTAGGAATCTGCAGGAGAGGACTGTCCTTGTGCTTGTGTGCTATTTCTTGGACTGGCCTGCAGAAGTTCCCCTGGACTTGGAAGAAGAGGGAAAAGGACTTTTGGGAGACCTTTTATTTTGCTAAAGCAATCACCCAAGGGCTAGAAGAGAACTAGCCTCCTGCTGGAGTCACAGGCACATCTGACTCCCCCACCAGCCTCCTGATTCCTCCATGCGCGGATTTCTATCTGAAGGTGAGGCCCCTGAGAGTTCCAGGGCCTCTAGTTCCACTCCAGAGAAGAGAGTGCTGAAATCGTCGCTAACGCCCATTTGCGAGCGGCCGGAGCTGAAGAGCGTCAGAAAAATCACTACGCCGCTGCCGCCGAGAGCTCGCAAACTAAAAATCTGTATTTCGCGAGTGCGAGATTGTTGCTGCCCGCCGCACCTACGTGTTCGCAATTGCGAACTCTCGTGATGCATGCTGTGCAAGGTGGCAAGGCGCGATGACGTAATCGCAGTCGACAAACTCCCGCGGGATCCCGCAGCAAGATCCAAAATGGCGCAGCACTCGCAAAATACCGAGAAAAACAACTCTGCAAACGCTGAATGACGGTAAGTGAACGCCGCTCGCCGCAAAATTGTATCACCAAGAAAAAAAAATCCTCTGCGTGCAAATTTACGGATTTTCGGCAAATTCGCTAGAGTTCGCGGATTGCGAATTTGCCGAAAATCCGCAAATTCCGCGAGCGGAACGGATTTTACGCCCATGATTAATAACCACTATCCGACTACCCTAACCACTATCACTACCACCACCACCGTACCCTAATATGACAATCCTTACCACAACCACTACAACCCTCACCACCACTACACTAACAACATAAACAACCGTACCACCAATACCATCCTACCCCACCTACCATCACAAGCACCCCAACCACCAACTCCCTAACCACAACAACCCTAACCACCACCAGCCCCCACTCTAACCACCAGCACCCAAACCACATCCACCCTAATAACACCCTGCCAACATCCCCCTACCACCACACTACCACCAGCACCATCTAACACCCTACCACCATCACTCTACACCCACTACCACCAGCACCCTACCATCACCACACAACCCTAACACCATCACCACCACCGTATTACCAACACTATACCACTCTAACACCACACCTACACTACCACCACCACCCGGATCAGCCCACCACCATCCTACCACTGCCACCGCCACCACCTCCACCACCATCTTACCACCACCACTATACCATCACCACACTACCACCACCGCCCTACCATCACTACCACCCTACTATCCTAACCACCACAACCCCACCCTCAGCCTTAACACCCACCACCCTAACCACCACCACAAACCTAACCATTATGCTAACAGCTACCATTACCCTAACCACCAACACCACCTTAACCATCGCCACCCTAACCACAACCAGCACCACCCCATCCAACACCTCCATAACTACCACCACCACCCTAATCCCCAAAACAACCACCACCACCCTAACCTTCACCCCAACAACAATGACCCAATCATAACCACAACCACCTTACACTAACCACCATCTCCCTACTCTAATCACCACCCCCTAACCACCAGCAGCAGCACACTACCCTGCAACTTAACCTGCACCACCCTAACCACCACCAAAACCCTAACAAATACCAATGCCACCCTACCAGAAGCACCATCGCCATCTTAACCACCACCCTAACCATGACCTTAACCACCCCACCACCCTAAGCACCACCACCATCTCACCCTACCACCACCACAAGACCACCCTACGACCCTAACACAACCACCATACCACTGTACCACCACCACTTTACCACTGCCACCCTGCTACAACCACCACCCTACCTCCACACTCACTCTGCCACCACCCTACCATCACCCTAATCATCTTATCACAACTGTACCACCAACACCTTAACACCACCACATTACCATCACCACCCTACCACCACCACCCTTCCACCAGCCTACTACCACCACCACACTATCATCACCATGCTACCATAACCACTCTATCATCACCACCATCCTAACCACCACCGCTACCCTAATCACCACCTAACAACTACTACCGCTTTAACAGCCACCACCAACCTAACCACCACTGCCACATGGCTGCTGTTGGAAATGGCCCTTTTTGCAGGGTCATCCCTAAATCTTTTGCCTTCCTCCTGGATTTTTTCTGACCTGTTTTTGTCAGCTTTATGACTCTGGGCACTTTACCACTGATGATCAGTGCTTAAGTGCATATGCTCTCCCTGTGTACATTTAACTGTGAATTAGTATATCCCTGATTGGCTTATTTGGGTTACCTGTTAGTCCCTAGTAGTGTGGCCTGTGTGTGCCCAGGGCTGGTAACCCAAATGCTGCTGGTGGACCTGCAGCGCTGGTTTGCGCCACCCACATAAGCAGCTTGTAAATGGTACCTTAGACCTGCCACTGCAGTGTCTGTGTGCAGTCCAGACCTGCCATCTTGGCTGTGAAGTGCCCACACTTCCCAGGCCCTGAACCTTCCCTTGGCATCTTGTCAGTCACCCCTATGGTAGGTGCATTGTGTGTGTAAGGTAGGATATGGTTTGATATGTGTAGCATGTCCTGGTAGTGAATTACACTCCATTTTGATTTTCACTACTGCAAGGCTACCTGTTTTCCATTGGCTAGAATGGGCAGTCCGACTATTGCATCTTATAGTCCTAACTGACTCAGGGAACATGGTAGAAATACAAGTTTAGTATGGCTGAACTCAGAATAATAAAATACATCTTTTAGCAAAGTTGGTTTTAATATTCTGTGTTTGAAAATACCACTTTTGGGAAGTAGGTATTTTCTTGCCTAAGCCTTCCAGTATGCTCTGCTGTTATGTGTATTGACTGTCTGGATTTAGAAGGGCAAGGCAGGCTGAGTCAGACCTGGGTTGAATAGAGAGATCTGCATTGAGTAATGAGGGGAGGGGTAGCTCCTTGACCTGAATAGGGCTGTGCCTGGCAAGGTGAAAGCTGGCTTCACCTCCTACTGTGCGTCTGATGGCAGACCCCGTCTTTCTGAAAGGAATAATGCAGCCTGGTAAACAAAGTGCTCCAGGCCTGAGCAGAACTGGTTCTGGCTGGGTTCAGTGACTAGTGACTTCTTAGAACAAAGACTTTTGGGGTATAAATATCTGTGCCCAAAGCCCTCATTTTTGTATTGTTCCTGGATGTCAAGAAGAACCTCTGTCAGTTTAACTGTAGGAATCTGCAGGAGAGGACTGTCCTTGTGCTTGTGTGCTATTTCTTGGACTGGCCTGCAGAAGTTCCCCTGGACTTGGAAGAAGAGGGAAAAGGACTTTTGGGAGACCTTTTATTTTGCTAAAGCAATCACCCAAGGGCTAGAAGAGAGCTAGCCTCCTGCTGGAGTCACAGGCACATCTGACTCCCCCACCAGCCTCCTGATTCCTCCATGCGCGGATTTCTATCTGAAGGTGAGGCCCCTGAGAGTTCCAGGGCCTCTAGTTCCACTCCAGAGAAGAGAGTGCTGAAATCGTCGCTAACGCCCATTTGCGAGCGGCCGCAGCTGAAGAGCGTCAGAAAAATCACTACGCCGCTGCCGCCGAGTGCTCGCAAACTAAGAATCATCGCATCGCACGCTTGCGGGCCCCAATGTGCACGCTACTCCCAAAGATCATCGCATCACATGTTTGCAGGCCGCCAAGTGCTCGCTAATCCCGGATCATCGCATCGAGATCATCGCATCGCAGTGCGGACGCCGTGCGTCTGCCATTTTCCTCGCGTCACGCCCGGGGCGTTGCTCCCTCGCGGAGCGCCATTTTCTACTCATCGCAACAGGGTCGCACACGCAACAGGCTCAGCGCATCATCCCCGCTTGCAGCTAGGATTCAACGCATCGCCGGCCTGCGTGAGGAAAATCATCGCTACAGCTCATTTGCAACATTTTGTTCGTTTTGCTACGAAATCCAGGTACTTTGTAAGTGAAAGGGTCGCAGAGACCACTGCATTGAACTGAACTCCTATTGGCATATTCTGAACTATGTTTACAGCATTTCAAGAATAATCCTATTTTACAGAATTGTGGCTTTTTAACGTTATTGGTCTTGTGTTAATTCTCTATATAAAGATACTTATTTTTTATAACTACTTGTGTGGTGTCCCTTTTGTAGTGTTCCTCAGTGTGTTACTGTGTATGATCATAAATATTTTGCACACTGCCTCTGAGATAAGCCTAGCTGCTCGTGCTACGTTACCACAGGGTGGAGCAGGGGTTATCAAAGGGTGTAGCCCCCTTACTCTGACTTAGGAAGAAGGGTCCCTACTTGGACAGTGGCCAGCCATTGCCAACTAGAGACCCCCATTTCTAACAGCTGCTTAGGCCCAGGGAGAAAAGCTGCCATTTTACATACAGACGTTTCTTACATTGCCTTCTTTTCTACACTTTGACCTTTGACACACATTTGCTTGCATAACTGTGCAAGATATGTTTTCTTAGAAACCACACTTGCTTACATTTCAACTTCATAAAAACATTATCAGGACACCTTGAACATTTAGTATAAGGGATAAAGTTCACTGCGCAATGTTGTGTTTGTTGATTGTCCGTTAGGCAACATAACTATCAGAAGAGGATAAACAATGACAACCTGGCTAAGGTCTCCGCATGGTAGCATGGAACTGGTTATTATATAAACAAGAGCACTTTCATGTTCAGATCAGGGGAGCACGCTGCTGTCACTACAAAGAATGCCAGCTCAGCTGTTCCTGCTCCCTCTGCGAGGAGGGTTGTCCAACTTGTGACCAAGAAAGGGCCCCTGAAGACACTTAACTTCAGCTAATGGGGAGTCAGATCATCCAGTAGGGGATTTTTGGCGGGTTCACCCTGCCCTAGGCAACTAGGTTAAGGAGTTCATAGGAGGAGTACACTATCGACAGTACTTATATGCCAGCATATATACACTGCTTTAGCACAATGGTGGAATTCTTTATCCTTTTCACTGTTCTTCTGATGCTTATAACTCATTTTTTTCTGTCTATTAATCGCTGCAGCATATATATTTTATACAAGACCTGCAAAGCTTCAATAAATATTGACACGCATATTTGTGTACCTCGTGTATATCTCTTTTGGTATGCATGCATGACTGAGCGAAAGGGTTCTAGATCTGTTACCACAATTCCTTGGGAAGTCGGGGTTCTCATGTTCTGAGGTTGCACAATCCATTTGTTACCTTCCTAGGTTCAGGGGTGCATATGGTTAGTTGCACTGTGAGCTAGTAGAACTATAGTCTAACAAATCTTGAGAGGAGAATAGAATCAGTCCGGCACCATCCAAACGCACAGGTCCTACTGATAAAGTAATCAATCAATCAATCAGAAAAATTTGTAGAGCGCACTACCTACCCGTAGGGTCTCAAGGCGCTTGGGGGGGGGGTGCCGCTACTGCTCGAACAGCCAGGTCTTGAGCTTCTTCCTGAAGGAGAGGTGGTCTTGGGTCAGGCGCAGGTCGGCCGGGAGGGAGTTCCAGGTCTTGGCGGCCAGGTAGGAGAAGGACCTTCCTCCTGTGGTGACTCTACGGATGCGTGGGACGGCGGCGAGGGCGAGGCTGGCAGATCGGAGGTGGCGTTTGGGAGCGTAGAAGTTGATGCGGTTGTTGAGGTAGCTCGGGCCTTGATCGTGGAGAGCTTTGTGTGCGTGGGTAAGGAGACGGAAGGTGATTCTCTTGTTGACCGGGAGCCAGTGCAGGTCTCTTAGGTGTCCGGAGATGTGGCTGTGTCGTGGGATGTCGAGGATGAGTCTGGCTGAGGCGTTCTGGATGCGCTGGAGTCTCTTCTGGGTCTTGGCAGTGGTTCCGGCGTAGAGTGCGTTGCCGTAGTCCAGTCGGCTGGTGACGAGGGCCTGGGTGACGGTCTTCCTGGTCTCCGTGGGGATCCACCAGAAGATCTTCCGAAGCATGCGCAGGATGTTGAAGCATGACGAGGAGACGGCGTTGACTTGCCTGGTCATGGAGAGGGAGGAGTCCAGGATGAAGCCCAGGTTGCGTGCGTGGTCTGTCGGTTTGGGTGCGGTGCCCAGGGCGGGGGGCCACCAGGAGTCGTCCCAGGCGGAGGGCGAGGAGCCCAGGATGAGGACCTCCGTCTTGTCTGAGTTCAGTTTCAGGCGGCTCGTCGTCATCCACTCGGCTACCTCTTTCATCCCTTCGTGCAGGTGGGCTCTGGCGGCGGCGGGGTCGTTGGTCAGGGAGAGGATCAGCTGGGTGTCGTTGGCGTAGGAGATTATGTTGAGGTTGTGTTGGCGTGCGATGGCCGCGAGGGGGCTCATGTAGATGTTGAAGAGAGTAGGGCTCAGCGAGGATCCTTGGGGGACGCCGCAGATGACTTCGGTGGCCTCTGACTTGTACGGTGGTAGGCGGACTCTCTGTGTTCTTCCGTCGAGGAAGGAGACGATCCATTCCAGTGCCTTCTCCTGGATTCCGACGTTGCTGAGGCGCTTCACTAGGGTGCGGTGGCAGACCGTGTCGAAAGCCGCGGAGAGGTCTAGGAGGATGAGGGCCGCTGTTTCTCCGTTGTCCATCAGGGCGCGGATGTCGTCGGTGGCGGCGATGAGGGCGGTCTCGGTGCTGTGGTTGGCACGGAAGCCGGACTGCGATGGGTCGAGGGATCCAATCGTCTCGAGGAAGGCGGCCAGCTGTTTGTTGACTGTCTTCTCGATGACTTTGGCTGGAAACGGGAGTAGAGAGATGGGGCGGTAATTCTTGAGTTCGGTGGGGTCCGCTGTTGGTTTCTTGAGTAGAGCGCTGAGTTCGGCGTGCTTCCAGCTCTCGGGGAAGGTGGCGGTGTCGAATGAGGTGTTGATAATGTCCCGCAGGTGGGGTGCGATGACAGCGTCGGCTTTGTTGAAGACGTGGTGAGGGCAGGGGTCGGTCGGAGATCCGGAGTGGACGGAGTTCATCATGCGGACGGTGTCTTCTGTGTTGACCGGGGTCCAGGCGCGGAGGGTGGTGGTGGGTTGCGTTGCTGCGGTCGTGGCGTGCGTCGGTTGAGTGCTGAAGCTGTTGTGTATGTCCGCGATCTTGTTGTGGAAGTAGGAGGCGAGGGAGTTGCAGAGGTCTTGCGATGGGGTGATGTCGTTGTTTCCGGCGTTGGGGTTGGAGAGCTCTTTCACAATGTTGAAGAGTTCCTTGCAGTTGTGTGCGTTGTTGTCCAGTCGGTTCTTGAAAGCCGTTTTCTTGGCGGTGCGGATCAGTTGGTGGTGTTTCCGGGTGGCGAGCTTGAGGGTGGTCCTGTTGTCCGGCGTGGGTTCCTTTCTCCAGGCTTTCTCGAGGGCTCGGCAGTTCTTCTTGGAGCTCTTGAGTTCGTCGGTGAACCATGGGGCTCTCTTACTGCCGGCTCTGCTGGGCGGGATCCTCAGAGGGGCGAGATCGTCTGCGCATTTGCTGATCCACTTCGAGAGGTTGTCGGCGGCTTGGCTGGGGTTCGCTGAGCTGGCCGGAGGGTGCTGGCTCAGGGAAGCTGCGATCTGGTCGGCTGTGATCTTGTTCCAGCTTCTTCGGGCAACCTGTTGCTGGTGGTGGTGGATCGTCGTTCTTCTGAAGGTGAAGTGGATGTATCTGTGGTCCGTCCAGTGGAGTTCTGTGGCGTGGCTGAAGGCGATGTCTTTGCTGGATGAGAAGATGGCGTCGAGTGTGTGTCCGGCGAGGTGGGTGGGGGTGGATACCAGCTGCTTGAGTCCAAGGTTGGCGAGGTTGTCGAGCAGGGTGCTGGTGTTGCAGTCATTGTTGTTCTCCAGGTGGAAGTTGAAGTCTCCCAGGAGGATGTAGTCAGCGGAGGGGAGGGCGTGCGGGCTGACGAAGTCGGCGATGTCCTCGCTGAACTGAGTGCGTGGTCCCGGAGGTCGGTAGATCAGGGTGCCTCTGAGGGTGGTCTTCGGGTCGGTGTGGATCTGGAAATGCAGGTGTTCGGCGGAGGGTGGGGTGTTGTCGGTGCTGGTCGTGATGCGGACGGTGTTCCTGTGGATGATGGCGATGCCTCCTCCCACCTGGTTGGCGTTGCGGTCCCTCCGGGTGATCTTGTAGCCTTCTGGGATGGCGATGGCGATGTCGGGCGCCGAGGAGGCGTTCATCCAGGTCTCCGTGATGAAGGCAACGTCAGGGGCTGTGGCGTCTAGGAGGTTCCAGAGTTCGATGGCGTGTCTGTGGACGGAGCGGGTGTTGAGCAGGATGCACTTGAGGTGGTTGTTGCTGGTGTTCGGTTTGGCAGGTGCTGGTGTCGGGCAGGTCCGGATGCAGGTGAACTTGCAGGTGTTGCAGCTGAAGGGTCCGTGGACGCGTCGTGGGGTGGCTCGGTAGCATCCCGGGACTCGGCCGGTGTTGAGTGCGATGAGGGTGGCAGCGGTGTACGTCAGGCGGGTCGGTCGGGGTCTTCGAGGGCCAGGGGTCCTGGCACTGGGCGCGGTCCAGGCGCGGACGGGCGCAGACGGGCTTACCTTTGGCGCGCCTTTGGCGCACAATCGGCGCGCCCGCTGCGCGTTCGCACGGTCGCCATATATGGCGAAGTGCGCGGGTGGGCGGAGCAGCTGGGAGGCGGGAGCGGGGAGGGTAAAGTAGAAGCCCAACGACACAATCACCCTAACACCTTCCTACCACCACCTTCCTAACCAGTACACCACCACACTCCGACCACCAACTAATGACCACCACCCCCTACCACCTCCCACTAGTGTGGAGTGGTGTGGCTCAATCGTTAGAGGCGGCAGACCTGTAAGCAGAGAACGGCCCGGGACCAGGGTTCAATTCCCGACGCGGCAGGGTCTTGGACCAGGGTCAACGGACTCGATAATTCTCGCCTCAGTACCTACTCTAACCAGGGAACACACTCGGCAACTCTGGGCATTAAGCTTGCCTCATCTCTACAACGGCCCCCCACAGATGCCGGGGATGCCTGGTTTCACCCTGGAGATACCCAGAAAAGGGACCATCTCACAGGGAAAACCAGGACGGGTTCCCCAGCGGTCTACAGCGCCAGGACACTCGGGTAGAGTAACAGTGCGCTTTACAAGTATCCCACATTTACATTTACATTTACTACCACCCTACCCACCACTGTAACCACCACCTCCTTCTCCACCACCCTACCCACCATTACCCTATCAATCAGCACTCTATGATAACCACCTAAAGGAAGAACCACCACCTTGCTAGAATCTCCATCTCCCTACCCTAACCAGCCTACCTTAAACCCCACCTAACCATCACTCTAACCATCAGCACTCTAAACACCACCACCCTAACCACCACCTCCAACCTATCCACTCTAAGCACCACCACCCTAGCCACCACCTATATACCACTCTAATCTCCACTCTAACTATGACTAATCTAACCATCACCACCCTTTACATCCTAACCACCACCACCCTAGCCATCACCTAACCACCACCGTAACCACCACCATCCTAACCACCACCACCACCACCTTCACCACCATGACCACCCCTCACCCCTGCCAACAACATTCTACCACCACCACTGCCCTAGCATCTCACCACCACTCTAACAACCATCACCACCACCCTCATCAAAACCAACCCCTTCACCCTCACACCCAGCAGCGGCCCCTGCAGGTAAGAAAGGTGAACCCGTGGGGGCTGGTTGGGGGGATTCGACAGACGACCACGAGTGAAAATTAAATAAATAATTAATTTCCCCTCGTCGATGTCTGTCAAAGTATCCCCCAGCCCCACCGCCCCACCCCACTTACCTGCACAGACTGTGGCTGCGTGCACCCCACCAACTTTGCCACCACCCTCACCACTACCTTTGCCACCCTCAATAATCACCATCACCACCCTCACCACCACCACCCTAATCACTACTTCCTGACCATTACCATCACCCTAATCACCACCAGCCTAACCACTATCTTACCACCACTATCACCACAACCACTGTACCACCACCCTACTAACATCTTCTTACCACCACCCAACCATCACCACCCTTCTAGCAGCATCATACCACCAGCACTCTATCAACAACCTGGCACCACCTAGCCCACCACCCTACCACTACTACCACACCACCCAACCATCACCACACCACTCTTTCACCACCGCCTTACCACCAGCACCACCACTCTACCCCCTACCACCACTATAACCCTACTACAACTGCCCTAATTTGCCTACCACCACCTGCCACTACCACCTCAACCACCCTACCACCATCCTACTACCACTACCCTACGACAACTACCCAAATGACCATCCTGACCACTACCACCACCCTAACTACCATCACCCTAACCACCACCACCCTAATCACCAGGAACACCCTAACCACCACCACCCTAACCACAACCCCAACCACCATCAACCTAACAACCACCACCACCCTACGCACCCCCACTATGCCCTAATCACTACCATCCTACCCTAACCACCACCACCCTAACACCAAACTAATTTAACCACCACCACTCTAACCACCACTACCCTAACCATCACCACCACCCTAACCAGCATCTTAACCACCACTACCACCCTCACCAAACTCAACCCCACCCTACTCCTCCACCAACCCCACCACCCTACCATCACCCTGCAAAGACCACTCTACGCCCAACCTACCACCACTACACTAACTTCACCATAACCACACCACCACCACAGTCACCATCACCACCATCCTACAAGCCTTCCACCAACATTTCAACAAGCCCACGCCCACCATGCCACCACCACCTTAATCAGCCCACCACCACCCTACCACCAACCTACAATCACCACCACCCCACCATCTTCCTATCATCATCCTAACTACCTCCGCCCTAACCACTGCCACTACTCTGTGGTGTGCTTGTCCATGTGCGGTTCTCCCCAGCATCAATTTCTCGTCCATGTGCTTCTCCCCTGTTCCAAGTTGCACTCTCTCTCTCGTGCTTGTGCTTCTGTTTGTCCGTGCTCCATCATGCTCTCTCTTGACCCTATTATGAGCTTCTCTGGCCATCTCTGTGTTGATACCCACTCCGCCTTCTGTCATGCTTCCCCCACCCGTACTCCGTGTTGCTTCCACCCTCTTTCTCCCTGTGGCTCCCCCCCACCCACTTTAAAAAACGCTTGATACTACCTTTTTTATTTGCTAATTAAACTTGGATTAGTAAATTAAAAGAAAAAAAAACACCCGCTCATTTTGAACACACATGCATGCATGTTGCATGCAGCCACAAAATGACACAACTTCAGCACCTGCGTCTTAGCACCATTTGTTTGGTTTCCTCTTTAGCCATGCTGTACAATATCACTGAAAAACATTGGAAAACCCAATAGGTTCCAAAGATGAGACCTACTGGCTTTGCCAATGCTTGTTCACATGGTGCCTTTCATGTGGCTTATGATAGGACCTGATGTGTTAGAATCTACTCTCTCAAAGCCCACGGGGAATAGCCTTATATTGGTGGAAGGGAATTTATATTCTACATTTGAACTGTTAGCAGCTACACCCCCTAATATGACTGTGGAGAGAGACAGGCAATGGAAAATCCCACCGGTTGATCTCCTGAAAGTGAGACGGTCTTCTAAAGCAGCACAAGTTTTATCATCAACGTTAAATATTGATCTTAGAGCTACAAATGGAAGGACCCCCTCGGATCGCTATTGTAAACGGACCTATAATAGACAAGTCCACTTGAGCAGAATTGACTATTTCCTAGCTGATGTAAACTCTGGCCCGTTGAACTAGATATGTCATTGGTAGATAGGACTGATAGCGATCATAACACCATGAGCCTGACACTGCTAGACAATTCAGTAGTGAATCCTGTACTCCTGGGTAGCACGGATTTAGGCGCTCTTTCCCAGATTAATAATCGGTAGAAAGTTTCCTGGGATTGGGTGTTAAAGAACCCCTTGGTACAGGAGATAGTCAAGATCAAGGCAGAGAAGGAGGTTGAATTGTTATATACCTTCCCACAGGAGTTAAGGATTGAGAAAATGAAAACTACTCACAAAGGTCTAGGCCATAGATTAGGGACCTTTTGCGCCAAGCTAAATGAGTAGATAAGAAAATGCCTACCACTGTGACTTTGTATAACCATGCATGTAGGATAGCCAAAAGAGAACTCTTAGCAGCAGCAAAATCTAACTCCAGGCCAGATCTGGTGAGGTGTAGGACGCGATACAGGTTGGAACTGGCCAAAGCAAAAAGGGAATGAGAGTGCTCTTTGTGGACCTACCTCCATAAAGCCCTGATGGCTAAAGACAATAAGTATTTTTCGGGAACAGCTGCAGTATGTATAAATGGTCCCAAAACCGCTTTAGAATTTTGTATTAACCCCTTCCATGCTGGGCCGATTCCGCCGCTGTGCGGTAAACAAAAGAACAGGGCGGGGCCGTGACGAACCCCAGCCGTCATCAGCACACGAGCACCGTGGAGCGTGACGGCTGGGGTTCGTCATCAGCATGGAATGGGTTAAATCTCAAGAGTGGGTGGCTCACTTTAGTATGCTGTATTCATGTGGCAACACTATGGGGCAGGAGGTTGGAAGTCCTTCAGCCAAGGGTGATCTAGATAACCGTAGTGCACTTGAGATCCCATTAAATGAAACTATTGCTGTGATTAATTCATGTATCGCTACTAGAGCTCCTGGCCTGGATAGGATCCCTAATGATTATTTGAAGTGTGAGGCTCTTATATTAATCTTTTTTCTCAAATCCTGTGCTCTATGGTATGGAAATCCCAGCATCTTGGAATTTAGCGGAGATTATTCCAATTTATTCGGACCAATTCTGGGAACCATAGCCCCATTAGCCTGATTGATTCCTAGCAAAAGATTTTTTGCAAACAGGTACTTGAACAACTACAGGAGTGTATCATGGAAGAAGATGTCCTGTCTGATCTGTTGGCAGGAGTTGGAGCCAATGCCAGTACCATTGACTAGGCTTTCCGATTTATTTGCATCTTTTGGAAGGAGGTAATAATCAACAGGGACAAACTCTACGTTGCCTTTGCTGATTCATGAACTGCCTTCGATTTGGTGCCTTGGTGTAAATTTTGGAGGGTGCTGGAAGCCATGGTTATACCCGCAAACGTATTGACCATCTTGGTGAGATTGCACGTGGATAACCTGACCCAAGTAAGATGGGGGTGAAGACGGGCAATTGACTGAACCCATTAGGGTAAATCATGGAGTCAGGGAGGGGTGTGTTCGTCCCCCCACCCTGTTTTTATTATATATCAATAGGGCAGCAGATTACTTGAACAGGGATTGGTGTGGTGTGCCAAGTGTCTGGGGCGGGGGGTGCCACTTTCCTCTTCGCCAATGACATCTACAGATATCAAAGTTACCTCAGGGACTTCAACAGCTATTAAATAACTTTAACTACTTCTGTGATGAGTGGGGGCAGGAGCTTAACAGTTCTAAGACAAAATGTATGATTTTTCCCAATTAAGAAAAGATGCATTGTAAGCATCTTGAGCGAAATGTCAGAAAATGCAAAAACTTTTTCCTCATGGATGTTGTCCAAACCAGTTTTATCCAGTATTAGACCTTCCCAGCAATGGCCCCAGAGCCGTCAACCCAGGCGAAAACAAGTAGAAGACCCCCAAACAGCCAAAAAGCAAAAGTACAAAAATGTGGACTTTGTCACTTTTCTGAAAATTTCCAAAATCACTCAGTGCGCGCTCTGCAGCTAGGCCCTAACTTCCCTCTGCCTCCATGGATTTCCTTCAAACCTCTTGCTATCAAAACTATCCATACCCAGCAGTGCTCCCAGACCCCGAAACCCACCCACAAACACCAGGAAGCCCCCCAAACAGGCCCCCAAAAACGCTACATTGAGTGAAATGTCAGAAAATGCAAAAACTTTTTCCTCATGGATGTTGTCCAAACCAGTTTTATCCGGTATTAGACCTTCCCAGCAATGGCCCCAGAGCCGTCAACCCAGGCGAAAACAAGTAGAAGACCCCCAAACAGCCAAAAAGCAAAAGTACAGGTGATTAAAGTTTTAATCATATTAACTGTGCAAAACAAAGAAAGACAGAAACACAGGAATAAAAGAGAATAAGTACGAAAAAGAAATTTTTTGATTCATTAGCTCATTTTCAGGGCTCGGTGTCAGGGAAGAAGAGTTCGTCCTCATACTCTGCGAATTCAGGCAGGAGTAGGTCAGTGTCACCTAACACAGAAGAAATTCCCTCATCTAAGTTGCTGTCCTCCTCGTCTTCTTCCGTCGTGCAATCTGGTACTTTATAATCTGGTGGTATGAGGTGCTCATTCATCTTGATCATTGTTAACCTCTCGACATTTTTGGGCGAGAGGCGGGTCCGTTTGCAAGTTACAATGCCACCAGCAGCACTGAAAACACGTTCAGAAGACACGCTTGCGAGTGGGCAAGACAAGTAATGTATAGCCAGGTTGGTGATCTCTGGCCACAATTCTTTTTTCCCATGCCAATACGCCAATGGGTCAGCATTAACATAGACCTCTGTTGAGTCATTCAGATAGTCCTGCACCATCGACTCAAGGTTCTCCACGGTTCCTCCACTTTGCTTACTTTTTGCTCGGACCTTTTGAGAACCAAACCCAAGCTCAGCTAGCCAATCCTCTTCACTATCATCACCCGATATTTCTGTTGTGTCTGGTGCAGATGATCCGGTTGCCGGTGTCTTTAACGGCTGAGAGGTCACTTCTGCCACAGCCACAGGTGCAGTAGTGGAGTCTTTTGACTGGGGATGGCCTGCTGATGCTGATGTACTGCCTTTTCCTTGAATTTGCTGCCGTTCTCTTTCAAACCTCATGGCTGACAAGGCTAGCCAATGTTTGTACTTTGTAACATCTTCATCACCAAAAGGAAATAATGCACTGCCTGCCAGCGCCTTTTTGTAGCGTGGATGCAGAATAGTAGCACAAATGTAATGCTGTTCTGAGTGGATCTTTTGAAGATGTTCATCGCCAAGTAGGCGCTCTAATAATTTCTCCGCCAAAACAAAAGCTTCTTGCTTTTCTTCATCTTTTTGAAACTTAGAAGACACCGCCTTCAGTTTGTGCTCCAGCATGCGCAACAATGGGATAGCTTTTCCCAAATTACAGTCCTCCCTGCTGACTGCACGCGTGAAGACCTCAAAAGGACGAAGCATGTCTGTCAGGCTTTTAACTAGCTCCCATTCCGCCGCGTCTAGCCTCAGGTCCTTCTGAGCTGTACCCAGTGTTAAGAAATACTGATCGAGTACCGTAAACTGCTCATACAGACGCTCAAGCATGTAGAAGGTTGAGTTCCAACGTGTTGGCACCTCCTGGATGAGTGCTTTCACTGGCATTCGACGTTCATGTAGCAGGCGCCTCAGATGCTTCCGGGCCTTAAAAGAATGGCTGAAATGGTTGCACATTTTTCGGCAGGTGACCACTAACACGCATGCTGGACTGTCTTTATCCAAGAATGTTTTAACAACCTGGTTTATACAGTGCGCCAAACATGGCACTCTGAAATAGTTACCCAGATCCATGGCCTTAACTACATTGGCACCATTATACGTGGAAACATAACCAATCTCGCGTTTTTTTGGAGACAGCCAGTGAAAGACCTCATTCAAAATTCTTTCTGCTGTATATCTTTTCTCCAAGCCAAACATGGCTAGTGTTGCATGTTTCCGAGCAGCTTTAAAAACTTGGTCCAGGTCAACACCTGCGTTTAGCTTTGCTTTAACCCCTGAAAAAGAGACCCAGTGTGCAGTGATGCACATGTAATCAGTGCCTGCGCCACTGGTCCACATGTCTGTTGTCAGATGTATAGTGTGAACAGCACTCTTCTGCAAAGCTGCCCCAATCACCTCCAGCACATCTTCATGTAGGGCTGGAACCACAACTCGGGCAAAATAGAACCGGCTAGGAACCTTCCATTTAGGGCAGAGCGCTGCCACTAATTCTAGAAAACCAACCCCTTCTACAAAAGAAAAAGGGAGAAGATACAGCGCTAGCATTTTAGCCAGCTTAGTGTTATACAGTCGCGCCGTTGGGTGGTTGCGTTCATATGGCGCGTCTGAAAACAACATGGTTCTAATGTTGCCCTGGACCATTTTACGGGATGATGATGATGACTTCTTCGACCCAGTTACGCTCGCTGATGAACTTTTTTGCATTGGTGTCTCACTCTGTCCCACACTCTTAGTGTGGCTCACAGCGGGTGTGCTGACAGGGGTACTGGGTGTAAGTGAAGCGTGTGACGCTTCTTCCTCCTCGTCATCATCAGATGGAACATCAACGTTTTCTCGACTTGCAATTCGGGCTTCCTTGATCTCCTTTAGGTGCGCAAGCCATTGGACAAGGTGCTGTCTCTTAAGATGACCACTCTGGCCGCCAGTCCCATAGTTGGTACCAAGCTTACCACGACTAACTGCAAGCTTACAAATGCTACAAATGGCTAGGTTTTCCCTTGTTGTGCTAACACTAAAGAAGTCCCAAACTGCGGACTTGAAATGTCTGGGGGGGCCGGAGGAGGCGATACTGGTGGTGGTCATGCTGCTAATGCCAGATGAAGTGGAGGATGCGTATTGCTGAACTTTACTACGTTGTGCACTTTGCCCACAACTAATTGAGGTCGAGGTGGATGGAGGTCCCTTCTGGCGAGGAAGAAATATGGAAGCGGTAGGTGGTGGTGTACTAGTTAACTTCAATGATTGTGGTGTTCCCATTGCCTCCTCGTCGACTTCATCATCACGCTCAGCAGCTTGTCGGGCTAGGGTCAAAATGTCTGTTTGCTGCATGTCCGCTGGGGCTTTAGTGACGTTAGTGATGACTGCGTCGTCGTCGTGAGAGTCTTCAGCAGCAGGAGTACACGCCACTTCTTGTTGAGCGTCATCACACTCCATAACTATGAGAGTTTCGACGACCTTCCTTTTACACTTAGCTACCTTTGTCAGATCATGGTGTGCCTCAGCCTCACTCTCAGACGGCAGTGGTGCTGGTTCCCAAGTAAGATCCATATCATCAGAAGGAGGTGGGCTTGAAGAAGATGTAGACACCACCACCCTTGATCTTTTCCTTGCTCGGGATGTGGAAGACAATGAATGATCATCAGGAGGAGTGGCTTCCTCGAATGATACCTCGGCTTGATTGTCGATTTCCAGATGTGCCCCTACTTTTGGAGGAACAACTATTGTGGGCACTTGTTGTGCCCCTCCATGCACCTCTGCTTGCTCCTCTCCTTGCGACGCCTCTCCTTCCACATGTACTTGGGCTTTTACTTGCACATGTGGTTATTGTTGCGGCTGTGGTTGTTCAACACTCGTCAGATGAGTTACAACAACCTGTGTTGATTCAGGGACATTGCTGCTACTTTCTTGCGATGAGCCAACATCACTGGTCGATGGTGATTGAACAAGTAGACTGGCTGCCTGTGCAGCACTCAAGGGCTTGGACTTAAATTGGCGTGGGGGTGGTGGCACTGAGCCCAATGGAGCGGGGGTGCTGCTCCCAGCTTGGTCCCCAGCAGATCCCGCTGCTGCTGCAGGCGTACTTTTTTATTCCCAAAAAATGTGGCGGGCGGCACACCAGTCTGCTTGGTAACTTGCTTGCTTCTTCTGCTCCTTTCTGGCATCTTTCTTGCTAGAGGAGCTACGGGGGAACTTTTTTTGGGGCCATCTTCTTCATATGTCACTCAGAACAGCAGGCCGCAGTTGCACAAGTTGCAGAGTTGTCTGTGGCCACTCGTGACGTTGTGCTGCACACACCGCAGCAGGACTTCTTCCTGGCACTGGTGGTTCTCTTGTGCACCTAAAAGCAATGGAAGACAGAGGAACATCAGTTATACACCCCAAAAAATCGACAAAAACCACAAAATTCAGCACAATCCCAGCCCACCCATGCCCTCAATGATGTTTAAATTCAAGAAGACACCCCACAGAAAGACTAGGTCCATGCACCACTCACTACCCCTGGGCACAATGGATGAAAGCTATGCAAAATGGGTGCACCCCAAGCACATGTTGCCTGTACCAGCACTCACATGGGCAGTCCGTATCAACAGTACACCCCACAAAAAACGAAAAACACACAGAAATCACCACAATCCAATGCCACCCATGATGTTTACATTAAAGAGACCCCACAGGCAGACTCAGTCCATGCACCACTCACTACCCCTGGGCAAAAGGCCACAACAGCAGCCCCCCAAAAATCGACAAAAACCACAAAATTCAGCACAATCCCAGCCCATCCATGCCCTCAATGATGTTTAAATTCAAGAAGACACCCCACAGAAAGACTAGGCCCATGCACCACTCACTACCCCTGGGCATAATGGATGAAAGCTATGCAAAATGTGTGCACCTCAAGCACATGTTGCCTGTACCAGCACTCAAGATGGCCACCACCACCCACATGGCCAGTCCACATCAACAGTACACCCCAAAAAAAACGAAAAACACACAAAAATCACCACAATCCAATGCCATCCAGGATGTTTACATTAAAGAGAGTGAGAGCCCACAGGCAGACTCAGTCCATGCACCACTCACTACCCCTGGGCAAAAGGCCCCACCAGCAGCCCCAAAAAATCGACAAAAAACACAAAAATAAGCACAATCTCAGCCCACCCATGGCCTCAATGATGTTTAAATTCAAGAAGACACCCCACAGAAAGACTAGGCCCATGCACCACTCACTACCCCTGGGCATAATGGATGAAAGCTAGGCAAAATGGGTGCAGGCCTCAGACACTGCCTGTCTTCAAAATGGCCCCTTGCACCCCAAGCACATGTGGAGGGCCTGCCTGTACAAGCACTCAAAATGGCCACCACCACCCACATGGCCAGTCCACATCAACAGTACACCCCAAAAAACCCGAAAAACACACAAAAATCACCACAATCCAATGCCATCCAGGATGTTTACATTAAAGAGACCCCACAGGAAGACTCAGTCCATGCACCACTCACTACCCCTGGGCAAAAGGTCACAACAGCAGCCCCAAAAAAATCGACACAAAACACAAAATTCAGCACAATCCCAGCCCAAACATGGCCTCAATGATGTTTAAATTCAACAAAATAGTTGTATCATGCACCCATAACTAACCCTGGTCCTACTGGATACTGTGGCTACCCACAATATATTTTATTTAATGTTCTGAAAAAGTTCAAAAATTGTAGTTGCAGCAACTGTAATGCCCCAAACAAACTTACTTGTGAAAGTTGATTTCTAATCCAAACGTGATCCAAAGAAAGTCAAAAAGGCCTCAAATCCAAATATCCAGCAGCATCCACAAAGAGCAATCCTTCCAGGTCAAGGTCCAAATGAAAGTGACCAGCACATGAAGAAAGCACTGGGAGGAGCCTGCTGGACAGGAACAGGAAGTTGGAGACTGTGGGGCACTTCCTTCCTCCCCCCCCCCCAAAAATTGACTCCTTGCTAAAAAAAGTGCAGGCAAATGTCAACCTGAGGAGTGATTCTGATAAAAATCATCATTTTCTGAAGGTTTATATTGTTTGCTGGTGGATTTCTTGTGCAGAATTGCAAAATCTGTATTTCGCGAGTGCGAGATTGTTGCTGCCCGCCGCACCTACGTGTTCGCAATTGCGAACTCTCGCGATGCATGCTGTGCAAGGTGGCAAGGCGCGATGACGTAATCGCGGCCGACAAACTCCCGCGGGATCCCGCAGCAAGATCCAAAATGGCGCAGCACTCGCAAAATATCGAGAAAAACAACTCTGCAAACGCTGAATGACGGTAAGTGAACGCCGCACGCCGCAAAATTGTATCACCAAGAAAAAAAATCCGCTGCGTGCAAATTTACGGATTTTCGGCAAATTCGCTAGAGTTCGCGGATTGCGAATTTTCCGAAAATCCGCAAATTCCGCGAGCAGAACGGATTTTACGCCCATGCTTAATAACCACCATCCGACTACCCTAACCACTATCACTACCACCACCACCGTACCCTAATATGACAATCCTTACCACAACCACTACAACCCTCACCACCACTACACTAACAACATAAACAACCGTGCCACCAATACCATCCTACCCCACCTACCATCACAAGCACCCAAACCACCAACTCCCTAACCACAACAACCCTAACCACCACCAGCCCCCACCCTAACCACCAGCACCCAAACCACATCCACCCTAATAACACCCTGCCAACATCCCCCTACCACCACACTACCACCAGCACCATCTAACACCCTACCACCACCACTCTACACCCACTACCACCAGCACCCTACCATCACCACACAACCCTAGCACCATCACCACCACCGTATTACCAACACTATACCACTCTAACACCACACCTACACTACCACCACCACCCGAATCAGCCCACCACCATCCTACCACTGCCACCGCCACCACCTCCACCACCATCTTACCACCACCACTATACCAACACCACACTACCACCACCGCCCTACCATCACTACCACCGTACTATCCTAACCACCACAACCCCACCCTCAGCCTTAACACCCACCACCCTAACCACCACCACAAACCTAACCATTATGCTAACAGCTACCATTACCCTAACCAACAACACCACCTTAACCATCGCCACCCTAACCACAACCAGCACCACCCCATCCAACACCTCCATAACTACCACCACCACCCTAATCCCCAATACAACCACCACCACCCTAACCTTCACCCCAACAACAACGACCCAATCATAACCACAACCACCTTACACTAACCACCATCTCCCTACTCTAATCACCACCCCCTAACCACCAGCAGCAGCACACTACCCTGCAACTTAACCTGCACCACCCTAACCACCACCAAAACCCTAACAAATACCAATGCCACCCTACCAGAAGCACCATCGCCATCTTAACCACCACCCTAACCATGACCTTAACCACCCCACCACCCTAAACACCACCACCATCTCACCCTACCACCACCACAAGACCACCCTACGACCCTAACACCACCACCATACCACTGTACCACCACCACTTTACCACTGCCACCCTGCTACAACCCCACCCTACCTCCACACTCACTCTGCCACCACCCTACCATCACCCTAATCATCTTATCACGACTGTACCACCAACACCCTAACACCACCACATTACCATCACCACCCTACCACCACCACCCTTCCACCAGCCTACTACCACCACCACACTATCATCACCATGCTACCATAACCACTCTATCATCACCACCATCCTAACCACCACCGCTACCCTAATCACCACCTAACAACTACTACCGCTCTAACAGCCACCACCAACCTAACCACCACTGCCACATGGCTGCTGTTGGAAATGGCCCTTTTTGCAGGGTCACCCCTAAATCTTTTGCCTTCCTCCTGGGTTTTTCCTGACCTGTTTTTGTCAGCTTTATGACTCTGGGCACTTTACCACTGATGATCAGTGCTTAAGTGCATATGCTCTCCCTGTGTACATTTAACTGTGAATTAATATATCCCTGATTGACTTATTTGGGTTACCTGTTAGTCCCTAGTAGTGTGGCCTGTGTGTGCCCAGGGCTGGTAACCCAAATGCTGCTGGTGGACCTGCAGCGCTGGTTTGCGCCACCCACATAAGCAGCTTGTAAATGGTACCTCAGACCTGCCACTGCAGTGTCTGTGTGCAGTCCAGACCTGCCACCTTGGCTGTGAAGTGCCCACACTTCCCAGTCCCTGAACCTTCCCTTGGCATCTTGTCTAAGCATGAGGGCAAAATCCGCTACGCTCGCGGATTTCGCGAATTTTCGGTAAATCCGCGAACTCTCGCGAATTAACCGAAAATTCGCAATCCGCGAGCGGCGGATTCCGAGGCCAAAAGTTCAAGCCTTCCTGGCCTGTTGTTGTAACTAATTTACGATGGCGCCGGCAAGCTGCCAGCGCCATCATAAAATAGTTACTAAATTAGCTTCAACAGGAAGCTCTAATAGATAAAATCAAGCAGGCGCTCGTGCATCTGCTTTATTTTATCTATTTGAGCTTCCTGTTGAAGCTAATTTAGTAACTATTTTAGGATGGCGCTGGCAGCTTGCCGGCCCCATCGTAAAATAGTTAACAGGCCAGGCAGCTGTGCCCTCTTCCCAAATATACCATAGAAAATTGGCTGTGATGCTGGACAGAGGCCTTTGCATCCTTGACTGTCACGAGCGCAATCCTCGTGCAGTTTCTGTGGCCAGGAGCTTTTATAGCTCACTCAAGGGACCCCTGCGCCCTTCGGCGCTATTGCATAGTAACACACACCTGGTCGCTGTAGACAACTCTCTGGCACTTTAGGCAGCTGTAGTGTAGTGTAGTGAAAGCACTATATATTTAGCCAACGAGGTATGGCACAAAACGGTGGCGTCTTCTTGAATAAATATGAAGGGCAGGGTTCATTCTGGCACGATGGTCCTGGCACAAAAATTAAACCTCAACCGGAAGCACTTACAGATATCATTTAAGCTTGTGCCCTAGTTGAAGCTTAAATTCAGTGACTCATTCATCAGCCCAAAAACAATCGTGAGCGTTGTCAAGGCTGGGCAGCTGTGCCCTCTTCCCAAATGTACCATCGAAAATCAGCTGTGATGCTGGACAGAGGCCTTTGCATCCTTGACTTTCACGAGCGCAATCCTCGTGCTGTTCCTGTGGCCAGGAGCTTCTGTATCTTCATCTGCTGCTCTGATCGGTTTCTGACCTTTTATACACACAAGAGGCATGTGCACTCGCATGGAAGCCCCGCCCCAAATCCGCAAATCCGCAAATACGCGGATTTTGCGGATCCACGATCCGTGAATAGGCAAATCCGTGAATCGTGGATCCGCAAAATCCGCCCATGCTTAATCTTGTCAGTCACCCCTATGGTAGGTGCATTGTGTGTGTAAGGTAGGATATGGTTTGATATGTGTAGCATGTCCTGGTAGTGAATTACACTCCATTTTGATTTTCACTGCTGCAAGGCTACCTGTTTTCCATAGGCTAGAATGGGCAGTCCGACTATTACATCTTATAGTCCTAACTGACTCAGGGAACATGGTAGAAATTCAAGTTTAGTATGGCTGAACTCAGAATAATAAAATACATCTTTTAGCAAAGTTGGTTTTAATATTCTGTGTTTGAAAATACCACTTTTGGGAAGTAGGTATTTTCTTGCCTAAGCCTTCCAGTATGCTCTGCTGTTATGTGTATTGACTGTCTGGGTTTACAGGGGCAAGGCAGGCTGAGTCAGACCTGGGTTGAATAGAGAGATCTGCATTGAGTAATGGGGGGAGGGGTAGCTCCTTGACCTGAATAGGGCTGTGCCTGGCAAGGTGAAAGCTGGCTTCACCTCCTACTGTGCGTCTGATGGCAGACCCCCTCTTTCTGAAAGGAAGGATGCAGCCTGGTAAACAAAGTGCTCCAGACCTGAGCAGAACTGGTTCTGGCTGGGTTCAGTGACTAGTGACTTCTTAGAACAAAGACTTTTGGGGTATAAATATCTGTGCCCAAACCCCTCATTTTTGTATTGCTCCTGGATGTCAAGAAGAACCTCTGTCAGTTTCACTGTAGGAATCTGCAGGAGAGGACTGTTCTTGTGCTTGTGTGCTATTTCTTGGACTGGCCTGCAGAAGTTCCCCTGGACTTGGAAGAAGAGGGAAAAGGACTTTTGGGAGACCTTTTATTTTGCTAAAGCAATCACCCAAGGGCTAGAAGAGAGCTAGCCTCCTACTGGAGTCACAGGCACATCTGACTCCCCCACCAGCCTCCTGATTCCTCCATGCACGGATTTCTATCTGAAGGTGAGGCCCCTGAGAGTTCCAGGGCCTCTAGTTCCACTCCAGAGAAGAGAGTGCTCAAATCGTCGCTAACGCCCATTTGCGAGCGGCCGCAGCTGAAGAGCGTCAGAAAAATCACTACGCCGCTGCCACCGAGTGCTCGCAAACTAAGAATCATCGCATCGCACGCTTGCGGGCCCCAATGTGCACGCTACTCCCAAAGATCATCGCATCACACGTTTGCGGGCCGCCGAGTGCTGGCTAATCCCGGATCATCGCATCGAGATCATCGCATCGCAGTGCGGACGCCGTGCGTCTGCCATTTTCCTCGCATCACTCCCGGGGCGTCGCTCCCTCGCGGAGCGCCATTTTCTACTCATCGCAACAGGGTCGCACACGCAACAGGCTCAGCGCATCATCCCCGCTTGCAGCTAGGATTCAACGCATCGCCGGCCTCGCGTGAGGAAAATCATCGCTACCGCTCATTTGCGACATTTTGTTCGTTTTGCTACGAAATCCAGGTACTTTGTAAGTAAAAGGGTCGCAGAGACCACTGCATTGAACTGAACTCCTATTGGCATATTCTGAACTATGTTTACAGCATTTCAAGAATAATCCTATTTTACAGTATTGTGGCTTTTTAACGTTATTGGTCTTGTGTTAATTCTATATATAAAGATACTTATTTTTTATAACTACTTGTGTGGTGTCCCTTTTGTAGTGTTCCTCAGTGTGTTACTGTGTATGATCATAAATACTTTACACACTGCCTCTGAGATAAGCCTAGCTGCTCGTGCTACGTTACCACAGGGTGGAGCAGGGGTTATCAAAGGGCCCCCTTACTCTGACTTAGGAAGAAGGGTCCCTACTTGGACAGTGGCCAGCCATTGCCAACTAGAGACCCCCATTTCTAACAGCAGCTTAGGCCCAGGGAGAAAAGCTGACATTTTACATACAGACGTTTCTTACATTGCCTTCTTTTCTACACTTTGACCTTTGACACACATTTGCTTGCATAACTGTGCAAGATATGTTTCTTAGAAACCACACTTGCTTACATTTCAACTTCATAAAAACATTATCAGGACACCTTGAACATTTAGTATAAGGGATAAAGTTCACTGCGCAAATGTTGTGTTTGTTGATTGTCCGTTAGGCAACATAACTATCAGAAGAGGATAAACAATGACAACCTGGCTAAGGTCTCCGCATGGTAGCATGGAACTGGTTATTATATAAACAAGAGCACTTTCATGTTCAGATCAGGGGAGCACGCTGCTGTCACTACAAAGAATGCCAGCTCAGCTGTTCCTGCTCCCTCTGCGAGGAGGGTTGTCCAACTTGTGACCAAGAAAGGGCCCCTGAAGACACTTACCTTCAGCTAATGGGGAGTCAGATCATCCAGTAGGGGATTTTTGGCGGTTCACCCTGCCCTAGGCAACTAGGTTAAGGAGTTCATAGGAGGAGTACACTATAGACAGTACTTATATGCCAGCATATATCCACTGCTTTAGCACAATGGTGGAATTCTTTATCCTTTTCACTGTTCTCGTGATGCTTATAACTCATTTGTTTCTGTCTATTAATCGTTGCAGCATATATATTTTATACAAGACCTGCAAAGCTTCAATAAATATTGACACGCAAACTTGTGTACTTCGTGTATATCTCTTTTGGTATGCATGCATGACTGAGCGAAAGGGTTCTAGATCTGTTACCACAATTCCTTGGGAAGTCGGTGTTCTCATGTTCTGAGGTTGCACAATCCATTTGTTACCTTCCTAGGTTCAGGGGTGCATATGGTTAGTTGCACTGTGAGCTAGTAGAACTATAGTGTAACAAATCTTGAGAGGAGAATGGAATCAGTCCGGCACCATCCAAACGCACAGGTCCTACTGATAAAGTAGAAGCCCAACGACACAATCACCCTAACACCTTCCTGCCACCACCTTCCTAACCAGCCCACCACCACACTACGACCACCAACTAATGACCACCACCCCCTACCACCTCCCTACTACCACCCTACCCACCACTGTAACCACCACCTCCTTCTCCACCACCCTAACCACCATTACCCTATCCATCAGCACTCTATGATAACCACCTAAAGGAAGAACCACCACCTTGCTAGAATCTCCATCTCCCTACCCTAACCAGCCTACCTTAAACCCCACCTAACCACCACTCTAACCATCAGCACTCTAACCACCACCACCCTAACCACCACCTCCAACCTATCCACTCTAAGCACCACCACCCTAGCCACCACCTATATACCACTCTAATCTCCACCCTAACTATGACTAATCTAACCATCACCACCCTTTACATCCTAACCACCACCACCCTAGCCATCACCTAACCACCACCGTAACCACCACCACCACCATCCTAACCACCACCACCACCACCTTCACCACCATGACCACCCCTCACCCCTGCCAACAACATTCTACCACCACCACTGCCCTAGCATCTCACCACCACTCTAACAACCATCACCACCACCCTCATCAAAACCAACCCCTTCACCCTCACACCCAGCAGCGGCCCCTGCAGGTAAGAAAGGTGAACCCGTGGGGGCTGGTTGGGGGGATTCAACAGACGACCACGAGTGAAAATTAAATAAATAATTAATTTCCCCTCGTCGATGTCTGTCAAAGTATCCCCCAGCCCCACCGCCCCACCCCACTTACCTGCACAGACTGTGGCTGCGTGCACCCCACCAACTTTGCCACCACCCTCACCACTACCTTTGCCACCCTCAATAATCACCATCACCGCCCTCACCACCACCACCCTAATCCCTACTCCCTGACCATTACCATCACCCTAATCACCACCAGCCTAACCACTATCTTACCACCACTATCACCACAACCACTGTACCACCACCCTACTAACATCTTCTTACCACCACCCAACCATCACCACCCTACTAGCAGCATCATACCACCAGCACTCTATCAACAACCTGGCACCACCTAGCCCACCACCCTACCACTACTACCACACCACACCACCCAACCATCACCACACCACTCTTTCACCACCGCCCTACCACCAGCACCACCACTCCACCCCCTACCACCACTATAACCCTACTACAACTGCCCTAATGTGCCTACCACCACCTGCCACTACCACCTCCACCACCCTACCACCATCCTACTACCACTACCCTACGACAACTACCCAAATGACCATCCTGACCACTACCACCACCCTAACTACCATCACCCTAACCACCACCACCCTAATCACCAGGAACACCCTAACCACCACCACCCTAACCACAACCCCAACCACCATCAACCTAACAACCACCACCACCCTACGCACCCCCACTATACCCTAATCACTACCATCCTACCCTAACCACCACCACCCTACCAGCAAACTAATTTAACCACCACCACTCTAACCACCACTACCCTAACCATCACCACCATCCTAACCAGCATCTTAACCACCACTACCACCCTCACCAAACTCAACCCCACCCTACTCCTCCACCAACCCCACCACCCTACCATCACCCTACCATCACCCTGCAAAGACCACTCTACGCCCAACCTACCACCACTACACTAACTTCACCATAACCACACCACCACCACAGTCACCATCACCACCATCCTACAAGCCTACCACCACTGTAACAAGCCCACGCCCACCATGTCACCACCACCTTAATCAGCCCACCACCACCCTACCACCAACCTACAATCACCACCACCCCACCATCTTCCTACCATCATCTTAACTACCTCCGCCCTAACCACTGCCACTACTCTGTTGTGTGCTTGTCCATGTGCGGTTCTCCCCAGCATCAATTTGTCGTCCATGTGCTTCTACCCTGTTCCAAGTTGCACTCTCTCTCTCGTGCTTGTGCTTCTGTTTGTCCGTGCTCCATCATGCTCTCTCTTGACCCTATTATGAGCTTCTCCGGCCATCTCTGTGTTGATACCCACTCCGCCTTCTGTCATGCTTCCCCCACCCGTACTCCGTGTTGCTTCCACCCTCTTTCTCCCTGTGGCTCCCCCCCACCCACTTTAAAAAACGCTTGATACTACCTTTTTTTTATTTGCTAATTAAACTTGGATTAGTAAATTAAAAGAAAAAAAAAACACCCGCTCATTTTGAACACACATGCATGCATGTTGCATGCAGCTACAAAATGACACAACTTCAGCACCTGCGTCTTAGCATCATTTGTTTGGTTTCCTCTTTAGCCATGCTGTACAATATCACTGAAAAACATTGGAAAACCCAATAGGTTCCAGAGATGAGACCTACTGGCTTTGCCAATGCTTGTTTACATGGTGCCTTTCATGTGGCTCATGATAGGACCTGATGTGTTAGAATCCACTCTCTCAAAGCACACGGGGAATAGCCTTATATTGGTGGAAGGGAATTTGGGGCCCGATGTAGGTCGGTCGGTAACGGCCGAAAATCAGTATTTTCGGGCGTTACCGATCGGAATAGAGACAACGGGATGTAGGAGGCCGAAATCCTGCGAAATCGGCGATTTTACCGAATGGGAAAGTCACCGAGTCGGTAGAAATCCGAATCGGAAAAAAATTGGACTCGGGAAAATCTCCGAATCGGTAGAATACCTAATCGGAGATTTTTCCGATTCCGACATTTTTCCGATTCGGAATTGTACCGACTCGGTGACTTTCCGATTCGGTAAAATCGCCGATTTGGTATAAATTCCGAATCGGTGAAAATCCGATTCGATGCGAAAAGCTGAAGAATGAGATGTAGGTAAGCACTGAAATACCGAATTTGCTTCAAATTCGGTATTTCAGAGTCGGACATTACCATGGATTGGAATCAGGTGGTAACCAGGTGCAACCTATAAAAAAGGACCCAAAATGCAGTTCTACTTGCAACATGGCAGCTTTCTATGTCATAGCAAGACGGCTACGGCTACAGCAGGAAGGAGAGAGGGAATGGCTGAGACAGGAGCAGGTGTATAGACAGCGGATCACCCTGTGCATGCTGACAGATCCAGAGATCCGACAGAGGTACAGGCTGGAGGCAGAGACCATCAGAGACCTCATCAGGGACCTCCAACCCCTGTTGCAGCACCCCACCCCAAGGGCACACGCAATCCCTGTGCAGGTGCAGGTGCTATGCTGCCTACACCTGCTGGCGTCTGGCAGCTATCAAAGTGTAGTTGCTGTGGCAGGAGGGGTGACCCAGAGCAGCCTGTCAAGGTTCTTCCACAAGTTCCTTGATGCCATGATCCAGAGGATGGACCACTACATTTCCTTCCCTTCCACCCATGCAGAACTGGCACAGACAAAAGCTGAATTCTATCAGATGGCAAGATTCCCCCACATCATTGGCTGCATAGATGGCACACACATACCGATTTGCCCCCCTGCTGACACGGAATACGTATACCGCAATCGGAAGTCACGGCACACCATAAATGTGCAAGTGATATGCAATGCCAAGTGTGTGATCACTGACCTGGTTGCAAAGTTTCCGGGGAGTACCCACGACTCCTATATCTTCCAGAGTAGCGGAATTTATGCACGGCTGATGGCAGGGGAATTTGGCGAAGGATACCTCCTAGGTAAGACACAGTGTCAGACCCCCATAACCAAAATTGCAGTGTGAAGTACATGTATGCATGTGAGTAATGTTACCCCTTCTCCTTCTAGGCGACAGTGCATATGCCCTACGCTCGTTCATTCTCACCCCTTACCTCAACCCCTCAACACCCAGCCAAAGGAGGTACAACCGTGCCCACAATAGCACGAGGAACGTAGTGGAAAGGACCTTTGGCATCTGGAAGAGCAGGTTCAGATGTCTGCACAAGAGCGGAGGTGCAAGGCAATATACCCCCATCACCTGCTGCAAGATTATTGCTGTCTGTGCAATGTTGCACAACCTTGCAGTCAGGAAAGGCACTGAGGTAGAGTTATCCGACTACGAGGACCCTGACGATGACAATGCTGTGCCACTACCACTACCTGCTGGAGTCTCTGCACCAACTGACGGCAGATACAGGCGTCAGGAGATAACAGACAACTATTTCTGAGTGAGTACAGATGCACAAACAGGTCAATGTATGTTTTCAGAAATTAAATTTAATAATGTTGCATCAACGTTACTGCACTGATGTGCAACAAAAGAAAAGTTAAACAAGAAGGGGTAGAAATGTCCAATGTCCGGGTTGCCTCACCCACACTGGCAGTCTTATTTTTTGCTGCGCTTAGCAGGCCCACTAGGATGAGCCTCACCCCCTTCTGAATGCCCTGCAGCCTCAGCTGAGCGCCTGCTGCTCCGGCGCGGCTCTGACGCAGCGCTGGCCGGGCTGCTGCGGCTGCTGCTGTCCCCAGCCTCGCCCAGGACGGGATTCACTACGGTGTTGGAGATCAGTAGTGTCTCCATGGCGGTGGTAATACGGCCCATGCCCCTAGTGACCTCGGACATGTTCTGTGTGAGGCTGGCCTCCATGTTTGCCCCACGTTGGCATAGCTGGGCAGTCGCAGCTGCAAGGCGGTTGAGTGACCTGTTCTGTATTCGTGCATCCCTGCGACGACTCAGCTCATGGTCATCCAATCTGTTGCAGAGCTGGGTGATGGCAGTGGTCATTCGGCCAATAGATGTCGCTATTTCCTTGTTGCTGTCAACGAAGGTCTTGAAGCCCTGTGTCATTTCACCCATCTGCAGGTTGTGCAGGCGCAACTGACGATGGCAGGCCAGGATGGATTTTGCCTGCATCCTCTGTATCGTTACCATGCTGGTCTCCAGCCCTGCGAAGACGCTGCCTCCCAGTGCTGGTATTGGGCTGCTGGTTGCACGTGGCCTACGTGGATTTCTGCTGCCCTGCTGTGTGTGCTCTGGCGACGCTGGTGTCACGGGGTCTTGCGCAGGAGCCTGACCCGCTGCCCCCTCTATGATGACTAATGGAGCTACAATTCTCCTCCGGGCCGGGGAAGTGGCAGGTGCAGGGTGGCTCTGTGGTGGTGTGTTCTCCGGGGAGAATAGCAATGAGGGCGACTGAGACTGAGACAGTCGGGGGGAGTGTGGAGTTGTGAGGGAATGTCCAGTGTCCTCCTCATTGGCCAGGGCACAGCTGTTGTCCTCCTCCTCCTGTGCTGCTGCACTGGTGCTTTCCACCGCCACCGCACTGGCTGTTGGTGCTGGAGCTGGTGCTGGAGCTGATGCTGCTCCCCCGCCTGATGGTGCCCCTAGGTATAAAGAAGCATTTGTCAAGTGGGTGCTAATGTGTTCCAGTCACTACTATTAAAGCATTGCACATCTCATTACAAACACGTTGATGCTGTATTACTGTTATTTATCTTATGCTTCTGCTGTGGCATTTTTGGTAACTTTTGCAGAGTACATTTAGCAAGATGCATTGCTCATGTCTGTTGCTAGCAGTACTGGCCTGGGGTTTGGCTGTGCATTGGGTCTGTAGGGGAGGTGTCTGGCATGGTGTGTCAAGTTGCGCATGCTTCTTACCTGTAGCTGTAGCTCGGAATGAGCTATCCAGGTCCCCAATTCCCACGACACTGGCCCTCTCGATGGTGGTTGCCACTAGTTCCTCCAGCTGAGTGAGGGGTGGCGCACGGTTTGTTCCTCCTCCAGTGAGTCCAGCCTGCTTGTGCAGGTCGGCCAGTTTGCGCTTGGTCACGCCACGGATGTCGTAAAACCTCTTCTTGAGGTCGTCTAGGCTCCTGTGGGTGACACCAACTGCATTCACTTTCTCCCCGATGTCGATCCACAGCCTCCTCTTGGTGCTCTCCGGAACAGTGAGGGACAGCCTTCCATATAGCTGGGTGTGCACCCTCACCACCTCCTCCACCAAAGTTTGCAGCTCCATGGTGCTGAATTTTGGATTGCGCTTACGCGCTGCCTTCTGGCTCTCTGTGCTGTTAGCCATGTCTCACAGGGATCCTGCTCACAATGCTGCTCTCTCTGTGTTTGCTCAGCTCAGGCAGCTTTCCAGAAAGTTCTGATGAGTTGCACCTGCCTGGGTTGCCACTCCCTGTGGGGGAGGGTGCTTACAGCTCATTGGCTGATGTCTTCAGTGTCACTCAACCTGCTCGGCAAATCGCCATTCTCCGAATCGGTATTTTCCGATTCGGTATTTTCCGAATATGTTCGGTAAATACCGATTCGGAATGTATAATGCCTTCCTATTGGCCTTTCGGCCCATGGGGCGTATTTATATTTCCGATTCGGCGTTTACCGATTCGGTTGGTTCCGCATTTTTTTATTACCGAATCGGACGTGTCCGACCCGGCCTATACCGAATCGGTACTTAGCGAATCGGTACGTATCGACTCTCGATACCGAATGCTACCGATTCGGTATTTTTCCGACTATTTTTTCCTACATATCATTTTCCGATTTTGAAATACCGATTCGGTACGGATCGGTATTTTAAAATCGGTAAATGCGTTTTACCTACATCGGGCCCTTATATTCTACATTTGAACTGTTAGCAGCTACACCCCCTAATATGACTGTGGAGAGAGACAGGCAATGGAAAATCCCACTGGTTGATCTCCTGAAAGTGAGACGGTCTTCTAAAGCAGCACAAGTTTTATCATTAACGTTAAATATTGATCTTAGAGCTACAAATGGAAGGACCCCCTCGGATCGCTATGGTAAACGGACGTATACTAGACAAGTCCACTTGAGCAGAATTGACTATTTCCTAGCTGATGTAAACTCTGGCCCGTTGAACTAGATATGTCATTGGTAGATAGGACTGATAGCGATCATAACACCATGAGCCTGACACTGCTAGACAATTCAGTAGTGAATCCTGTACTCCTGGGTAGCACGGATTTAGGCGCTCTTTCCCAGATTAATAATCGGTAGAAAGTTTCCTGGGATTGGGTGTTAAAGAACCCCTTGGTACAGGAGATAGTCAAGATCAAGGCAGAGAAGGAGGTTGAATTGTTATATACCTTCCCACAGGAGTTAAGGATTGAGAAAATGAAAACTACTCACAAAGGTCTAGGCCATAGATTAGGGACCTTTTGCGCCAAGCTAAATGAGTAGATAAGAAAATGCCTACCACTGTGACTTTGTATAACCATGCATGTAGGATAGCCAAAAGAGAACTCTTAGCAGCAGCAAAATCTAACTCCAGGCCAGATCATGTGAGGTGCAGGACCCGATACAGGTTGGAACTGGCCAAAGCAAAAAAGGGAATGAGAGATCTCTTTGTGGACCTACCTCCGTAAACACTATGGGGCAGGAGGTTGGAAGTCCTTCAGCCAAGGGTGATCTAGATAACGGTAGTGCACTTGAGATCCCATTAAATGAAACTATTGCTGCGATTAATTCATGTATCGCTACTAGAGCTCCTGGCCTGGATAGGATCCCTAATGATTTTTTGAAGTGTGAGGCTCTTATATTAATCTTTTTTCTCAAATCCTGTGCTCTATGGTATGGAAATCCCAGCATCTTGGAATTTAGCGGAGATTATTCCAATTTATTCGGACCAATTCTGGGAACCATAGCCCCATTAGCCTGAGCGATTCCTAGCAAAAGATTTTTTGCAAACAGGGACTTGAACAACTACAGGAGTGTATCATGGAAAAAGATGTCCTGTCTGATCTGTTGGCAGGCGTTGGAGCCAATGCCAGTACCATTGACTAGACTTTCCGATTTATTTGCATCTTTTGGAAGGAGGTAATATTTAACAGGGACAAACTCTGCGTTGCCTTTGCTGATTTATGAACTGCCTTCGATTTGGTGCCTTTGTGTAAACTTTGGAGGGTGCTGGAAGCCATGGTTATACCCGCAAACTTATTGACCATCTTGGTGAGATTGCACGTGGATAACCTGACCCAAGTAAGATGGGGTGAAGACGGGCAATTGACTGAACCCATTAGGGTAAATCAAGGAGTCAGGGAGGGGTGCATCTGTTCCCCCACCGTTTTCATTATATATCAATGGGGCAGCAGATTACTTGAACAGGGATGGGGGTGATGTGCCAAGCGTCGGGGGCGGAGGGTGCCGGCTTTCCTCTTTGCCAATGACATCTACAGATATCAAAGTTACCTCAGGGACTTCAACAGCTATTAAATAACCTTTACTACTTCTGTGATGAGCGGGGGCAGGAGCTTAACAGTTCTAAGACAAAATGTTTGATTTTTCCCAATTGAAAAAAATGCATTGTAAGAGACACATGTTAGTAGGTGAAAACCCATTCTATATGGTACCCAATTTTGATTATCTAGGTGGTAGACTTACCCCCAACCTGAATTGGGTCCCACACCTCGAAAAGACACGTCTTTAATCTAACAGACTACAAGTATAGCCAGGATCCACAGACGGACATCATCAGGAAGGGTGGACTAACCAGCCTTAGAAACTTACAACACCAAGGCCCTGGGGGCTGTATTGTATGTGGCAGAACTGTGGGGATGTACGAACACAAATAATTTTTCAACAGTTGAGCATAAATCTGTTAGATCCCTACTGAATCTTTCTATGAGCACTCCTCTGACCCCTGTACTTGGCCCAAAGGAGGATTTCAAATAAAATCAAATTTAGACTACAATCCCTTGAACCAGCAAGCTGACGAGCTGTGGAGATGCACCTGTGTGCCTGTGAGTGATACTGTGACCTGAGAGAAACTTGGCAGCATTTCCAGCAACCCCAGATGATTTTTCTTTGCTCTCTAATACTGCTGCTCTCTACTGAAGATGGGCTCAACCCAGAAACTCGTGTCTGGAGATATACAGCAATGTCTGCACCAACTTTGGTGAAAAACTCCAGCTAATTTTGAAGTAAGTTTGAACTGCATTTACCAGGATGCAAAGGGGCGAACTGTGCTGGGACTGTGAGGCAGTGTGCTCCCAACCCCCATTCTACTATCCTTTTGGCATCGGTTGTGGTCTACCCAAGCCTTTGAACCCTATCGGTGGCATTAAGAGATCCTATGGTATCTCCATTTGTTGTGAAAATCCCTTGGTTGAGATCCATCAAATTACTCTTAAGGACGTTGGGGATGGAACTCTATTGGACTACACCTGAGAAGATGTTTTTGATCCCTAGAGCTATGGTCAAAGAAATGTGCTGGGAGTTCATTGCCATGGAAATTGTGACACGGTGCAAGGGATCACTTTCTCTAGATTTTATGGATATTAAACCTTGCCCAGGATATGAATCAACCATTGATGAATTTGTCCCAGTCCTCGTTTGGAAACTGTATCTTCAATTCAGATACAAACCGTGCCCATCATTAAGTTCTGTAGCAAATGGCAAGCCATGATTTTACCAGATGACCTGTGCCCAGCATGTTTACGGGTCCCGGAAATACTGCTTCATATTTCATTTTTTACTCATTTTATTACTATCTACCGGCAAAGCGAATCTCAGTGGGTGCGCCCACCAAATCCATGACCAAGATTTATTTATGGCCTGAATCATGTACAATTATTATAAATGTATCCTGCTATTAAAGTGATTTGACTTGGTGTGACAAGCCTGAGACCCTTTAGTGTGGTGTTTTTATTCCTGTAGTGTGTTTTTAAACTAATTGCATGTATATGTATGTGTACTATTTATGTGTAAGGTACTTTTATGATCTTAGTGATCGAAAATAAAGTTTATGATGATGATGATGATGATTATAAGGACCCGATCACAAGTGGGACAAAAGTTGGTTAACAAGTACCATCACATTACAGTCACATATTGTAAACTTAAACACAGGTGATAAGTAATTTCCTTAATTACCAGTGATCTTTAACTGCATTGTAACAAATAGGTAGTGCTATAGGAAATGAAAACCTATTGAAAGGTCTTATTATTTTACATTGTTTTCTGATCCGACTCCAGGTAGGAGGTACTGCAGCCCTTGCAGCCCCTACGTTCCAGCACCCCTGTAAGAAAATGCGGTTTGAGTTCCCTTCTGTAGGCAGAGATCGATGGGGCCTATTTGAGTTCTATAACTTGTGTTCAGTGTACAGTGACTTTACTAGAGACTAGAGTACCCACTACAGCGACTAACGCTTTGGGAGGTACTGCGTAAGCCCACCCAGCACTTTTGACTTAAAAAACAGGTGGGAACTGCAAGGGCCTGAAACAGTGACTCCATTGCCGGGGGGCACACTATGTGTCCAACACACCCACTTCTTTTCTACCAGGTGGGGCGGGTAGTGCTCAGAGGAGAGGGCCAAAAACTAATTGGGCAGTGTTTGTTTTTGGTTGCAGTTTTATATAGCATAAGCTTGTCCTGAAGGCGTCAAGGTGCTTTGCAATAGAATCAGATGTCACATGTGTTTAGGCACAACATGATTAGGTGATTTGCCCCGAATCAAAGGACGTCACGCAAAGGCCGGGATTCAGATATGGATTCTCTGTTCTAAAATCCGCAGCTCATGCTGCTAGGCCACATCTCCTACCTATACTCACACTAGAGTTGCTACCTTACCAAGTGGCACTAGTAAGTGGCCAGGTAAGTGACTCTTTACTAGCTGCTCACAGTGTGTGCACATAAACCACAGTTGGGTGCAGATAGTGTTCTGGAGGGGGTTCGGGGGGGGCAAGGGGCAGGGCATGTGCCCAGCTCAGTTACTTGGTCACAAATCTGATCAAGCACGAATCTTATTGGAGGTAGGCATTTATTCTCCTAAAATGCACCTCATGATGACCAAACAAGTCAACGCCGTCTCATCCTCATGCTTCAACACCCTGAGAATGCTTCGACAGATCTTCCGGTGGATCCCCACAGAAACCAGAAGAACAGTCACCCAGGCCCTCGTCATCTGCCGACTGGACTATGGTAACGCCCTATAAGCAGGAACCACCGCCAAACTCCAGACCAGGCTCCAGCGCATACAAAACACCGCCGCACGACTCATCCTCGACATCCCTCGCCACAGCCACTTAACCACCCACCTGAGAAACCTCCACTGGCTCCCAGTCAACAAAAGGATCACGTTCAGACTGTTCACCCACGCACACTAAGCGCTCCACAACATGGGCCCCGACTACCTCAACAGCCGACTCTCGTTCTACACCCCCACCCGCCAGCTCCGCTCCACCAGCCTCGCCCTACGAATTCGCAGAACCACCTCCGGAGGAAGATCATTCTCCTACCTAGCAGCGAAGACCTGGAACTACCTCCCCACTCACCTACGACTGACCCAGGACCATCTCAGCTTCAGGGAGCACCTCAAGACCTGGCTCTTCGAGCAGTAGCAGCTCCCCCCCCTAGCGCCTTGAGACCCTCACGGGTGAGTAGTGCGCTCTATAAATGCTTTGATTGATTGATTGATCAGTTCTTCGCCAGGCAGGGTAGCAGATAGTGTCTGTTAAAGTGCCTGGTATACTCTGTGGCCACAGGGCCTCTGAAACAAGAGGGGTGCACTGAGGACAGCAGAGTGTGATCCAAGAACAGTGACTCATATGCCAGATAAATACAGCAAGTGCCCAGCACAGTGACTGTACCAGGTGGGTTCAGTGCGCCCAGCACAGCACAGCACAGTGATTTCTATACAAGTGCACAGTGTATCACATATACGAACACCAATACCAGGCAGGCACAGTGTATGCGCAGCAGAGTGACTCTTATCCAAGTTTGGCACTGTGTATACTATATAGCTACCCCAACATCACTACCCGCCTGAACCACGTTTTTCACTGCATAAATAGATCTTTCTCGGTCTGAGGCAAATTCAGAGGTACTGATGCCGTCTGAAACATATTTCAACATATTCAGTGCTTATTTTTTAACAATTAAGTGGCAGGGCACAGGGTACTTTACAGGGGTCTCCTGCAACTGACACAGCTAATTTGTGACCTTAAACTGTAAGGGTAAGTCCCCGTTTTATCATTAAGGTACATTAAATAGCTAAATGTTCCACTAACAAAATTGCTAAAAAAAATATATTCACCATACCACCATGTGGTGGACCCTAATAAATACATCCTGGTGTTCACAAATATTCGTCAGTGCCATGCACCGGCAAACACCGGCACAAATTAAGCGCTGAACGTATTCCTCTTTGAATGGCCCCTCAGTCTTGCTATGTATCCAAGCAACGCTCTGTAAGTAAGGAAGCTGCGAAACACATTAGATGCAGAGATTATATTTGTTTCATAAGCCAGGGGGAAGGCAGAGAGGGATCAAGAGCATGAATCCAAGTCAATTCACAATTCTTCCACGACTCAGCACCGATCACATGGTAGAGCTAACAGGGGCCCTACCTGGCGATGGTGTGTCAGGAGTACTTCAGCATTGCTCCCAAAGAAGCTTCTAGATAGCATGCAAACAATCCAAAGTCACTTTGTGATCACTTATATATAAAACCACCTGTAAACAAGCTATATTTGGGGAAAAATTCAAATTTTTAATCCACGATAATCGGATCTGAAATGACAGGCAGCACTATTATTTTTACACCCTCCTGTCTTGGATTGTAAATAAAAAGGGGGAATGCAAGCAAAATACCCTTAGTCCAACCCTATTTAATCTGTATGTTACACCGGTGGCTGAGATCTCGGAAAAATTTGGGGTCAAAATCGTGTCCTACGCTGATGACACGCAACTGGTTGTGTCGCTTACACAGCCAGATGAGAAGGCAGCCAGTAATTTTACCTTATGTCTCCAGGAATTGGCGTCATGGATGGCTAGCAACTGCCTCAAGTTGAACGGAAACAAAACAGAGGTGTTGATCATAGGCAGAGCACCATCGGTGTGGACATCGGCATGGTGGCCACCGACACTTGGCCCCATACCTACGCCCAGTGAACAGGTTAGGAATTTAGGGATGTGGCTCGACACCAAGCTCCTGTTTGAACATCACACAAGACGGGTGGCAGGCACCTGTTTTGGAGTCCTGCGAGGTCTCAGGAAGACCTTGGGCCTGCTGCCAACCACATCTAGGAAAACCATGGTCCATGCCTTGGTGACATCGAGGCTGGACTATGGGAATGTCCTTTACCTGAAGCTAATGCCAAATGCATTGAGAGGCTACAAGGCATCCAGAATGCGGCAGCGCACCTGGTTCTGATGCTGCCCAAGAGTGCCCCTTCTAAGAAGGCTCTAGCAACCCTGCATTGGCTTCCAATTAAGGAACGAATTCTGTTCAAAGCGCTCTGTGTGAGCCATCGGATTCTACAGAAGAAGGGACCCTCCTATCTTCATAACCTTCTAACTCATTACGCCCCTACCCGTCAGTTGAGATCTAGCGGGAAGGGGCGAGTCAGTATACCTATCATCAGGAGAGCAAGGATGTGAGGTCGCTCCTTTCGTTTTGTAGGGGCACAACAATGGAACAAACTCCTGTGGGGGCTACGGACGGAGGCGTCAGAGATGACCTTCCGTAAGGAGCTGAAAACCCACCTCTTTCCCTCAGAGTAGATTTGCGGGGGTCTTACCTGAACTGGACATGTTTCTTCTCTGACAACAAGGATGATGCAGGCTTTGTACCGCAGCGTGGGGACACACTAGCCTAGTGTAACCAGGCGCTGTACAAATCGGCTTATTATTATTATTATTATTATTAAAAACAAAACTCCGTCATTCTGTCCACTGAGTCATGAAAGGAAGGAGAATTTCATGTGCCCACCCAGCCCTATTAGGGGCCAGGCAGTGAAATTAAATTAATGGTAATTAAATTAAGCTAAAGACAGTGGCTGGCAAAGTGAATAAAACAAGACCAAAGTGACAAAAATCCAATGAGTATATCCAGAGTTTCTGAATTTCTAAAGGTTGACTCACAAAGTAGTGCTAAGGGGTTCCTTGAGGTCACACTTGACCGGGGCAAATACAGAGTTACAAGCTCACCATGATGGAGGGCAAGCCAGCTACAGGACTCATGCAGGTCCCATTGAGAAAGTACCTTGGATGGGGCAAAGCAACAACGTCAAAGTCTCGATGCGTCTGTTCCGAACCACCGGTTCGGATGGAAGTATCGATGCCGAGCCATGTAGTTGGGTTCTGTGTCGACACCAACCCCCTTACTATGCAGGTGCTGTATCGTTGTCGAATTTTGCAGTCGGGTCCCACGGCGTTCACGAGCTGCACAGGTATGTTCTGTTCTGCATTGCGTTGGCGACGAAAGGCACTGCATCGGTTCCAAACGGCACAAAGTTGTCACTGCGCCAATCTTCTGAGGCCCAGAACTGGATTGGCACCTCAAGCAAGAGAGAGCTCAAAGATGGCAGAATCCAGAAGCAGGGTGACAGGAAAACTTTGATGGCTCTGAAACTTCAGAACAGAAGGTAGGCCAGCAAGCCCTTACAGTCACTCTGGGTTCAAGTGAGATGGGTCTAGTCCTTGTCCTCAGCAGGGCAGAGATCAGCACGACAGCTCAGCAAAGCAGAGAAACAGTTCCTTCAGAACAGTCCAAGCAGAGTTGCAATCCTTGTAGAAAAGCAGTCTTTACTATTGGAAGAGTACTTCACAGATCCAGTAGTGTACTGTCTTGGTAGGGTCGGAGCCCCAGTACTTATACCCAAATGTTTTTTTTAAGCGGAGTGACTTCAAAGCAGGCACTTGAAGTGCATAAGTCCCCTTTCATCCCAGTCCTCTCTGCCAGGATGCCTGGTAATCAACTCTATGTGTGGGTCAGAGGACACTGCCTATTCAGGTGCAAGTGTCAGCTCACCCTACCTCTTCCTGCCCAGGAAGAGCTATCAGAATGTAGATGAATGCAAATTAGTTCTCTGCAACACCCACCCTTCCTGTGTTTGTGGCTGTCTATATGGAATGCACAAAGTGTAGCTGTCACCTTATCCAGATGTGTATTGGTGACAGGATGCAAAGCACATAGAGCAGAAAGAGCAGAGAAATGTCTACTTTCTAAAAGTAAAAGGAACACATGATGGACGGAATGCATAACAATGCAAACATTCACCCAAGTCACAAAGATCTGAGTTTAATCCATAATTCTTTTGTTCACTATGCCACCCCAGTTTTCACCCAGCCATATGCAAATTAGTCTTGAGCCTGTTCCTCATGGGAACGGTCCATCCTGAACTGCCAAGCCAGGTCCTTCTTCAACCAGAAACAAGCAACCTAGGACCGATTTCGAGACATCACCCTTCATCAGCTAGGCTAGCTTGAATCTAGTGGTGCAGTGAGCACGGGACCCACGTCTGAGGCATACCCTTCCCACTTAGGGCGACAAAAGGAAAAGGAATAAATGATGGAGGAATGCTGAGCAATGCAAACATTCACCCCCGTCACAAAGATATGGGTTACAGCCATCGTTCTTTCGCTCACTACTGCATCCCAGTTTGGACCGAGCCAAATACAAATCAGTTTTGACCCTATTACTCATGGGAACAGTCCAGCCCAAACTATCAAGCCAGGTCCCTCCTGGACCGGAAACAAGCATCTTGGGACTGGTTTCGGGGCATCACCCTTCATCAGCCAGGCTAGCTTGAATCCAGTGCCACAGTGAGCAAGGGCCCCATGCCTGGGCATACCCTTTCCACTTAGGGTGGCAAACACAAAAGGAACAAATGATGGACAGAATGCTGAACGATGCAAACATTCCCCACCAGTCACAAAGATCTGGGTTTAATTAATTGTTCTTTTGCTCACTACGCCACCCCCGTTTGAACCCAGGCATATGCAAATCAATCTTGACACTGTTCCTCATGGGAATAGTCCAGCCCGAATTACCAAGCCAGGCCCTCCCTGGTCCGGAAACAAGGTACTTGCACTGGTTTCGGGGCATCACCCCTTCATCAGCCAGGCTAGCTTTAACCTAGTGGTGCAGTGAGCACAAGACCCACGTCTGGGCATACCCTTCCCACTTAGAGAAACAAGTTCAAAGGGAACAAATGGTGGGCTGAATGTTGAACAATGCAAACATTCACAACTAGTCACAAAGATCTGGGTTTAATCCATCGTTCTTTTGCTCACTATGCCACCTCAGTTTGGACGCAGCCATATGCAGATTAGTCTTGACCCTGTTCCTCATGGGAACAGTCCAGTGGGCATTGTTCAGCATTTCGTCCATCATTTGTTCTTTTCACTTTCTAAATGTGGCAATTCTGAAATAGTTATGTTAAATTCAACTTTACCAGTAAATAGGATTTATCATTACCTTTCAAAAGATGTGAATTTCCAATGCTACCTATGAGAGGAGTAGGCCTCACATTGGTGAAAAACTCTGTTTGTGAGCTACCTGGACATGTAAAACTTAAAAGTTCATGTACTACCTTTTAGTTGCACAGCAACCTGCTCTTGGGGCTACCTAGGGCCTACCTTAGGGGTGGCGTATGTGTAATAAAAGGGACGTTTCAGGCTTGGCAAGTGTTTTTAAATGCCAAGTTGAAGTGACAGTAAACTGCACACAAAGACCTTGCAATGGCAGGCCTGAGACAGGTTTGAACGGCTACTTGCGTCGGTGGCACAATCAGCTGTGCAGGCCCACTAGTAGCATTTAGATTATAGGCCCTGGGTATATGATAAACCACTTTACAAGGGGCTTATAAGTAAACTAAATAGGACAATCATGTATACACCAGTGTCACCGTGTTTAGGGGAGAAGCACATGCACTTTAGCACTGGTTAGCAGTCCTAAGGCCAACAAAAAGATACAGCAAAAAGTGGAGATAAGCAGGTCTAACATGCAGCAACCACAATCCTTGTCAGGGTAAAAGTTAGAATCAAACATCAAATTAACCAGTGCTTAACTCTTTGGTAGCTTGGCACAAAAGCAGTCATGCTTAACTTAAAAGCAACGTGTAAAGTAATTATGCAGCACTACAAACAGTGATAAAGTGAAACTCAACACAAGAAAAATCCCACACCAATTTAGAAAAATAGAGTAAAATGTAATAAATAATTTAAGACCAAAACAACAAAAGTCCAATCATAGAAGCGGATATATGCCATTTTAAATATGTTTAGTTTAAGTGAACACAACACCAAAAAGCATGAAGCTCTAACTGTGTTTATCTGGTTGCACTGGACCAGGACAAAGTCACAAGTTCAGACCGACTGCAATGGCATGTGGGCAAGCTACTGGGACCCAGTTAGACCCAGTGCACAAGAGTACCTTAAATTCTGCTTGTGGAGCCCCATGTTGAGGATGCATCATGCAGCGGTGGTTCCTTGGAGCTGCAAGGCTGTGAAGAGAACTTCTGTGTCATTGCCGAGGATGCCATCGACGAGGGGCTTGCGATGTGCAGTTCTGTGCCGAAGATGTGTTGCGTATCTGCTGGTTCTGACTTACCTGTTGGGAGTCCTGCATCGGCATCGAGGATGCAGTCTATGAGGGGCTTGAGATGTGAAGGCCTGCTTCGAGGATGTGTTGTGCAGCGGCGGTTCTGAAGAAGCTTACGGCAAAGTTCTGCACCAGTGATGCATTATGTAGGAGTCTCGATGAAGAATTTGGTAAGCTGATGCGTCGCACAGCATCTCCGATGCAATGTTCTTGAGAGGTGATGCATAGCAATGCGTCAGTTTTGCAGGCACCACAGTTGAGCTTGAGTCTTCCACAGTTCCGGATGTGTACTGAAGTGTTGGGTTCCGAGGCCCAATATTTATACCTGGTGCCCACTTTGAAGTAGGAGATGTTTCTTGAGGCTTCCACACCCTGAGGTGTCAGGCATCACCTTCCTCCCTGCTCTGGCACTAGCTTGTCTGGGAACACAAAAGACTAGTCACAAGACCTTTGTGAGAGGGCTCAGGTAGACTTTGTGATGTGCAAGTGTGGTAGGTAGCAGCCACACCTCTTTAAATCAGAATGGCCCATCCTGCCAACACCTAGTTTCCCTCTGTCTCACTGTCTGGGAGCAATATACAATGAACAACTGCAAGCTGTACCTAGTCATATGAACCAGGAACTGGCTGAAGACACAAAATGGTTAGGCTATTCTAAAAATAGGATTTTCATAATTGTGACAAAAAATTGGATTTTACCACTAAAAGGGCTTTTAATTACAATTATTTAGACACCAAACTTCACCATAAACCTGCTCACAAATGAAAGTTATCTCTTACTGAATATAATAAGGTAACCCAATGTTATCCTATTGGAGAGGTAGGTTTTTCTCTACCAGGACATGTAATACTTAAAAGTATGTGTCCAGCATTTTAAATAGGGGAAGAGGATGTGGTCTAACGGCTAGTGCGGTCAAACTCAAATCTGGGGAACCGGGTTCGAGTCTCGAAAATGACGCTCAACATCCTGTGATTCTGGTCAAACCACTTAATCCCCACTTTTGTAAAATGAATGTTTTCTTGTGTAATGCAACTGGCGCTAATGTTAAGCGCTCTGATACCCGATACCATTGGGTCAAGTTTGCACTATATAAAACTCTGGAAAAAAAAAACACTGCACACTGCCTTCTGGGCTGTTCAGGTTCTACTCTAGGGGTGACATATATGTTTACATATATGTCACCCGTAGGATAGGCTTTTTAATAAAAGGAAGATTTATGCCTGGCAAAAGGTTTATTTTGCCAGGTCGAAATGGCATTTTAAAACTGCACACACGGGCCTTGCTATGGCAGACCTGAGATATGTTTAAAGGGCTACTTAAGAGGTGGCACAATAAGTGCTGAAGGCCCACTAATAACATTTAATTTGCAGGCCCTGGTTACATGCTGTACCACTTTATTGGGGACTTAGAAAAAAATATATACTAATTGGGTGTAAGCCAATTCTACCATGTTTAAAGGAGAGAGCAGAAGCACCTAAGCACTGGTTAGTAGTGCCAATGTGTACAATGTCCTAAGGCCATCAAAAAAAAGAGCAGCAAAATAGGGAAGTTGAAGACAAAATGTTTTGGGGAAGTCCATCCTAACTCTGACAGGTCTAACAGCCCCATTTAGAAATTTGATTAGCTAGGGCATAACCAGGATTGGGACTTGCCAAGTGGTGCTTACGCAAGATGGGCACCTGGCGGATTCAAACATGCAACAACGAAAGGCCCAAGCAAACGTGCAATAACATCACCTTGATAGCTACCAGGGGCTTGAAGACACGGGTAGAGTCTTAAGATGGCCACAATGTCCCCAGCCACTCTTGTTTACAGCATCAATCAGATCCTGTAGCTGCCAAGGAAAAGTTGTTGAGCGAACCAAGAGGTCCTGTTGGGTGAGGCAGAGAGTGGCGACAGTAGCGACAGACCATCTGATCTTCTCTTGGTAGTCCTCACAGCTTCAATATCAGTGCAAAGGCACTGTGGCCAGGATTCCAAGATGGCTGTTACACCCACAGCTCCTACCTCAAGCTCTTACTGATGGGCTCTGGCACCGCCTGAGGAGTAGGTGTGGATGTTGAATGGAGCGGGCTCATTTGAATGGAACTCCATCTGCAACAGAAGCGACAGACTGCCAACCTCTGGCACTGGTGGCGCTGATATCGGAGGAAAGCTGTATATACACGTTAGGCTGCTACACTGCACCTCCGGGGTCCAGAGGGTTTGCTCATCTCTTCCCTATTGTGCCACCCGTGGTGGTGGGAGACCTCCAGTGAGCCTCGAAGAGATAGCAGTGACCTCATATAGCTAATAAAGCTGTTTAGGGCAAAGCTACACCAGCAATAGCATAATATAAGGACCGTCCACAATAACGGATAGCACCGAACAACAGACTATCACAACAATGGTAGGCCTCCCTTGACGCTGAAGGCATCTAACTGTGAGGGACACCCTCTCTCCCCTTCCACGGCTGCTGAGGGCCTTATTGTCTGTGTGGGGAGAAACCTCCTGATCCATTGATTATGGCATCATCTAAAGCTAAGCCAACAAAATCATTGTCAATTAAAGATCTGCTCCACTTCCATAGAACAAACAGGTGCAGGGTGAAACTGAGGCCCACTGTCTGGTCCCTCATCGAAGGAGGCAGAAGCAAATCTCCGAGCACCTAACACTAAAGTTGAGGTCTTCGCATTTTTGTCAGAGTTTCACAAAGAAGTCTCAACATGGCGTCAAGATATAAATAAAAACATAACTCAACTAGATCATAAAATCCAACATGCCAGAATCAGATTAGATTATTTTGAGAATTATGTTGTGGTGCATGCTTTTAAACAGGATGATGTAGTTTACGGGGTGACTGCATTGGAAACCAAGTGTAATGATCTTATGGAAAAATTAGATGACATTGAGAATTGATCCAGGTGAAATAACATGCCTATATGAGGCATCCCAAAAAGACATCTCCAATATAGACATTGAACTGTAGGTACAGGCTTTTTTCAAGCACATTCTTCAGGATCTTTCCCGAGATGGCATTCACCTTGATCAGATGCACAGGATGTTCTCCGAATTTCAACAAAGAAAGAATCTAGAAGCAAATGTGCTATCAATAGTTATTTATTTTAAAAACAAAAAATGTATCCTGACAGGAAACGTCTATTACGGCTGATCGTGACAGTTTTTACGAACTAGACGCAGATGTTGTATGATGCCCGTGGGTAAACAGACGAAGAGGGTATGAAAATTACCAGTTGGTTTCCCTTTTAACTCACATTCCTCCTCAAATTGAAGTTCAAAGCCGGGGGTAAAATATTGGGAGAGGAAGGGACGTCCAATTGTATTCGGACTAACTCCACCACTTATTCCAATGCGGAAATACACCTTTCTAACATTGCAATGGCCTGCGCCTGATCGTGATGCATGGCATCACTCTCTGACGACATTGAGCATGCGTACCATATCGGATATCGACTATGGCGCTGGGTTTTGAAATTCCGGATGAGGAATCACTGTTGCTGGCATCTGCTTTGACCTGGTGAGTACGACTGAGTGCGACTTGTTCCGCGCACACTGCATGGGTGAGTTCTTTGCTCGTGTACCACCTTGTAAGACTTTGCCGCGATTCTCAGTTCGGGCATTATACTGCCATGCTATATGTAATTTTCTTTTGAATGCGCCTCACTGAGTACGACTTGGGCCGCGCACGCTGCATGGGTTGTTGTTTGCCCGTGTACTGCTTGGTAGGACCATGCTGCGATTCTGAGATTGGGGCAGTATACTACCGGGCTATATGTATCTTCTAATTTAATGCGCCTCATTTGGGCCTTGTCATTTCATTTTATTCTATTTTAAGGCTGAATTACATTGGCATGTGCTATACTTAGAATTTTCCATCACTAATTGCTTGTTGGTGGGATGTTATTATATGCATGAATATGGGACACTATTCTATGGGGAGGCAATCGTGGAGTGATCGTGAGGTTCTTTTTCTAAGTTTGAACTAATATTCCACCATAAGGAAGTATATTTACTGTTGGGGTTTGTTTAAAGCGTACGACTGAAATGAACTATTGGCCCATGTCTCGGGCAAGAATTATTGAATTGATACTATCGGTCAAATTAGGTCACTGGTCGCTACACTGGCTACCAGAAATATGAGATGCTGAGAGAGATATATTTGATGTCGTTATTGCGTTACATTTGATGAGGAGGTAAGACGACCTCAGGGACATGTGTGGGTGAAACCTGATAGACTCTTCAAGGTTAATTATGAAACAGTCTGCTCTCTTTTTTCTAACTGATCGCTTATTAATTTGTTTTGTCTTGGAGATACATGTACAATTTTGTGTTCCCCTATTATTCCTTTACTAATTTATGTCAGGAATAAGGGAATTTTTGAGGTAAAAATCACACTGTGCAAACTTATGTCCTCCATTTACCAGGACTTGGGCCACTATTTGTGCCACCACCACGATCCTACAAGGTTGGATGGTTGCAGTACTTTACAGAATCTTCGAGCATAATTATTGCTTTCCGTAAGATGTTGTCCTATAAGTCACATTGCCAAGTGTATGTGTGGGTAGCATAATTGAATCCCTAACTACGACATGGATGTCATTATCTATCCTCATGTCCCATGTAATTTCTAGCTAATAATTTATAATAATGCATTGTCCTTTGTATTAGAGCATAGAATGGTCTATAATGTGCTAGACTTTGGAGTACATTTACTGAAATATACAGACTGATCGGGCCCCTTACATAACTAATGGTTGGAATCAGGGAGATTATTTGACGTGATAAGCAAACTATGACAGTGTATGTCCTTCCTCTACTAGGATCCCGGCCACCACTATTTTTGCTTCCATCGCAAATAGATGAATTTGGACGGTTGCTGGACTCTATAGAACTTACAAGAACACTTTATTTATTGCTTTCGATAAGATATTATCCTTTGAGTTACTTTGAAAATTGTGTGGTTGGGTAGCACATTTAATCATTAATCATGACATAAGGTCATTATTTATTTCTATGCCCCATGCAACCCTTAGCTAATATTTCTGTCTTTTGGACTAGATTTTAGGATTTTCTTTATTTCGCTTGACCGTGGAGTCTATTTACTCAGGTGCGCAGGCTGATCGGATTGGGATTTAAATAGTCAAGGTGAGACCCATATGTGGGTGTGTATTCTATTTCTTTCCCTTTCTTACTTTCCCTTTCTTCCCCTTTCGTATTTATTCATTTTTAGCATGACTTAATATTCTTGTTACTGACTTTTCCTTTGTTAACTTCCCTTTTTTCTTTTAGTGATTCCACCTCTGATTTCCCTTCGATAGGGGTATGTTGCTATAATGTGGGAGAATAGCTAGACATCTACATTCAGGTTAAGAATAAGCACAACAGCCGTATGTCATTTGCTATTCCTGGATGTATGTTTTTCCATTTTGAAATTTGTTCCTTCCCTTCCCCTCTTTTTATTCATCTATTTTTTATTTACTTTTCTTTCCTTTTTCTTTTTGCTTTTGTTTTCGCTCTTCCCCTAGGGTATTATGATTATTTTTCTGTGTTCCTATCTTTTTTTTATGTGTCATATATATAATGCCCCTAAGCTAGATCCACATTGCACTTTATTGATGAACTTTCTCTATGGCATGGTGATTTTAATTAAATGTATGTAAATTTGAAGTTAGTTTGTCACCTTGTAATGTCTGAATGTGTACAGTTTTGCTTTGTAATTTAGGATGTTTATATTCGTATAGTGTGAAGTTTTTATTGTTTACAAATTTGTCTTGTAATCTATGGTGTTCTTTTTATATATATCTTTATGATATATATATATATATATATATATATATATAGGATGTATGACGTTACAACGCATGCTATTACAACGCATGCCTTTACGACGCAAGTTTTACAACGCAAGATGTTACAACGACTTGCGTTGGGGGGGCGCTGGATAGTGAATAGTTTAATTTACTATTCCAACTCCAGTCCCCGTAAATAGTAGGGAAGGTGTTGGAAACTATTCCCTATCCTAGAGCGCCCCCCAGCGCAAGTCGTTGTAAAAGTTGCATTGTAATGGTTGCGCCGTAAAGGATGTTCCCCATATATACATATATATATATATATATATACATATATATATATATATATATATATATATATATATATATATATATATGTATATATATATTTCCATATTCATAGATTGTGTTTTTAATGTTTTGTGCCGTATTAATTTCGTCTGTATTGTTCACATATATATATATATATTGTGTTTGTATTTTTATGTTTTCGCCAAAGTGTCAAGTGTGTCTTAGTGTTGTTTTGTTTATATATGTTCTTTCAGCCCTGATGAAGTTCCAGCTGTGGAACGAAACACGTTGGCTGATGTCCAATTTTTTACTTCAACTACAATAAAAGATACTTATGATACTCTTGGAGTTTACTGCCTTTTTTCTGGTGCACCTTCCCTCCTATACAAATATGCCTTTACAACACAACTTTTACAATGCAAGTGCCTTTACATCGCATGCCATTACAACGCATGCCATTACAACGCATGTCATTACAACGCATGCCATTACAAAGCATTATAAGGTTAGTAATGGAGATTTTTAAGTTTTGGGGTTGTAATTGTTTGCGTTGTAACATCATATATTCATCCTGATGGTTGCACGCAAGTAGGACACCACAGAGTTCAGAGGTACTACGCTCACCCTGTTTCAGGATGTTTCTGCAGTGACATTGGCTAGAAGGAGAAACTTTAGAGAGGTCACTGCCTTCCTCTGGCGTGAAAATATCCATTATTGCTGGTGCTTCCCATGTTGCCTCACCTTTACCTTCAAGAGCTTGCAACACACACTGCGGGGGTGGTCTGAAACAAAAGAGATCTTGGGCTTGGGCTTAATCATCAACACAGAGACTTTACTGCCAGACAGTAAATCCCCACACCTGGGCATCCGTGGCGGCTGGTGCACTCCAAAAATGAACAAGTTCTGCAAGTAAGACAGGTTGCTGCGACGCTTGCAGGAGAAGGAAGACCGACCGGCCTCCTCTGATGAAAGGCAATGGAGCAACTTGGCCCTGTCCTCTGTACTGCAGTCTCACTGGAGTTTTTCTCAAAGGTCCTTTGTATTCTAAAAGAAAACAGTTCCTTTTTTATTTCTACTTTTTGAAGGGTGGCCCTGATTGGGTCTGATTCACGTGCCCTCCAAACATGCTGACAATGCTTGCTCATCAGCCTTTGTCTTATTTACCTGCAGGGATTCCTAGTATTAGACTTACTAGCTCCGACAGGGGCCCGGTTCCACAAGACTGGTGCCTGCTCTTCAGAGACCAGTGAGACCTGTGGCGCCTTGCGTGCACGGTTGTCTTAGCTGCGGCTGAGAACTATATGCTGCACCACCTTGTGGTTTTCAGATGTTTCCATTATGTAATTTCCTTTGCTTATTTTTCACTGCTAGCAAGGGTCACTTTTCTTTCTCACACACAGAGCGACCTTTTGCATAGCGGGTATCAGGCGCGCAACACCCATTGGCCTGGAAGGGCTTCAGCCCCCCAAACCCCGTCGTGTGTGGCAGCCCGGGATGAGACACTTCCCGGGCCCGCTCACAGCTGCACCCGAGCACTTCACAGGTCTTTAAAAGACCTTGTGCATGTTAATGGAGCTTTGTTGTTGTTTCACCCCTTCTAAGAGCCCCTGCAGCTCGACTTTGCCGATTGCCTAAAGTTTCAGCCCCCCCCCGCCCCGAAATTTTCTCTTAGCCCTCCCCCGAAATTTGACTCTAGTTGCGCCTCTGGCGGGTATACCGTCTTGTGGTAGCTGGTGGACAAAGGCAGCATCTACAAAGCACGTGAAGTTGTGGTTTTGTCCGCGCTCCTCTATGAACATATCATATTGTTTGGCTATCTACATTGCCTCAGATGTCTACCATATCGATGGTTAGGAAAAATGTCCGATCAAGAGGAGAGCACTTACATGATATGCTTAAGAGTAGGGAGGTGGCTGCAGCCCTCCTACAGGAGACATATTTTGCTATCTAATGTTACCTCAGGATTACAACTGTTTTGTTTCCTGTGTGGAGAGCAGTTTATTATATTGAGTGCTTGTTTGACCTCACTGTGTAATAAATTCACAAATACGTCTTAGGTCCAGTCAAGCTAATTTGCAAAACCTTAGCTCAAACCTGGGTAGCTGTGGCTACGAGCAGTTAAGCTTTGTCAAAGGAGAAAGTGTAAAGCATTTAGAAGTACCAAAACAGTGGAATAAGAAATAAACACCACCCAAGGGAAATCCGACACCAATTTTCAGAGATGTAAAACAATAAGCAAATAATCACTGCTTTTCATTCAAACTGCAAACAATCATTGGCAACTACTGCGGTTACTTTGAAAACTTTTGTAAAGTTGTAAATTACTACTCCTGCCCGCTTTGGGCATCCAACTCCTGTAGGGAGTGAGTCACAGCTGCTGATGACGCATGGCTGGACAGTTACTTCAGAATAAAAGCAGCCTTCAGTCCAGTTCCAGGTTCTATGGGTGAACTGCCATAGACTTCAGTGGCGTGATCCTCATTTAAGGGATACAGGATGCTGAAGATGCTGAAGAATACTGGGGATGCTGATCCAGTAACACAGGTTTTCCTAACAGGAAACGACCTTTACAACGTGGGCTTAGACAAGCGTGCCGTTTCCACACAATCAGAACCACGCTTGCCTTAACCACGCATATGCCTTAACCACACATATGCGTAGTTAAGGTAGTGTGGGGTCTAGATACGCGGACGGGCGGACACAGAGGAAGGATAGGGAGAGGGGGCTCCCGGACGTGGTCTGGTAAGTGGAGCTGTGGCCAGGTTTTTTACGGGGGGTAGATTTTAGAGGTGGGGGAAGTATTTAAGCCTCAGGAGGGGGTCATGGTTGTTTTCAAGGCTCAGGTGTTGTTTTTAGGGCTCGGGAATGGGGGGTTTGGGGTTATTTTTAGGGCTCAGGTGACCAGGGTTGTTTTTAGGTCTCTAGTATGTCGGGTTGCTTTAGGGCTGGGGGAGTTGTTGTTTTTTAGGGTTGGGGCATCAGGGTTGTTTTTAGGGCCGTGGGAAGTCGAAGTTGTTTTAAGGGCTCAGGGGAGTCGGGTTGAGTTTAGGGCTAAAGGGGGTCAGGTAGTTTTTAGGTCTCAGGGAGGTTGGGTTGTTTTTAAGGCTCAGGGGCGTGGTTGATTTTAGGGCTCAGGGCGGGGGCTAGGGTGTGATCTTTACCACACATATCACACATATCTTTTTACCAGTCATGACTTTACCACAAAATTGCATGGTAAAGGAATGCGTGGTAAAGGACTGCGTTGTTCAGATGCATTTGTTGTACGGCAGCTTTGTAGAAGCTCTATGTCATGCAACACTTCCTAACTCGCCGGTCCACAGTTATGGTGTGGTGACTTTGGTCACATGGGTCAATGTGTCTTGAAGTACGATTGAAATCCAACCAAAAAACCTTTGCCACTGGTCTACTGGTCTCCAGTTACAGCAAAACCGTCGTTTTTCTTTAAGTGGTGGTAACTCCCGAATTGGATACCCAAACTGCACTTCAATTACTGTTCTGGGTCCAGCAGACATGAGTGCAACTTATGAGGTCAGGATACGGTCTCCCAAGCTGCACTTCTGCAGTTAGTGGGGATCAGGCAATCTAGCTTACCAACTCGCCAAGGCAGACTTCTACAGCTTTTGTGGACCTCTAGCTGTAACAGGAAGTCAGCTTCTTGACTCTTAAGGTCACTTTTTCTGTCTGTGGCTCAGGGACGTCTTTTCCTCAAGCCGGACACCACAGGCACAGTCTTATCTGTGCTAGCCCCTGGAGCAGCAGATGCAGTCTAGTCTTGGTGCAGCCTCTCTTTGTGAGGTTCAGGGAACAGAATGGCAGTCCTTCTTCAGTCCACTCGACTTGGGTATCTCAGATGGGCGAGTGCTGGAGAGCTCTGATCCTGGACCCATTAATACAGGCATCCACAGTGGAGGTTTTTCCTGCCGGGAGAAGGGAAGTTTGTTGAGCCCGTTAGGAGACGTCTGCAGGTATAACATATACACATCTGAGAGGTGCTTTGTCAGACAGACTTTTTGTCCTGAGGAGACTGAGTGAAATTTGCCTGTAAGTCAAACTATTGACACTGGAGTGGGGATTGTCCAACATGGAATAGTTTTCCATTCTTGAATCAGTAATATTACTGGACTTCATATTTAAGTTGTAGATGCCCACATTGTATATATGCATCAAATTTTAATGGTTTCACCACTGCACTTATGAGCACTGCGCCATCTGCACTTTTTTTTTAGCACGGTTTTTTAAATAAATAATAATATTTTGTTTTTTAGCGTAAGTTTATTTAGAACAATGAACACCACTAAATAGAATACATAAGCAAAGATAATCAAATAAGGAAGGACTAAAGGTATACAAATACAATAAACAACAAAGAGGGGGACAGGGGGGCTAGTTTTACACTCCGTTAAGAGTGGGGGGTCCAGCACAAAAGTGGCCTCAATCAATGTCTACAAAAAGGGGGATTGTGCTGTTCCTCTAGAGAAAATACTGGAGGAGTCACAAGTAACTAGGTCCCACTATATCGAGGATGGATATAGGTGGGGATCCATATGTTGGATCTTAATGCCCTCACACACCCTTTCAGGTGTCATGCTTCATCATATGGGCTGCTCCTCGTTGGGTCGGCGGTGCAATACCCAACAGGCTCCCTAAAATAGGGGCGCTTTGTCGGAGATCTTCTATCCAACTTCCGTTTAGTGAAGTGCGGGTGTGGGGCCAGAACTGTCTAGATGTGATAGAGTGATTTAAAATAGGATTTGGAGTACCTAGAAGGACAACTTTATTCTGGGGTCTCCTATCCTAGCTCAAAACAGTGTACAAGGCACACACGCCGAGGTTTATGGCTCGGGTGGTGGTGTCCTTGTTAGAGTTTATTCTCGCTTTCCTGTTCATAGAACTAGCGATTCGTCAGGAACTCAGTAAGTGTAATCTACATCTAGTGAACGCGGCGTACAGAATCGTGCGTGCAAGGAGTGTCAATTAGTCACAAGTACCTTAATACACCCTGGAACTACCCAAATAATGTGGTCCCCAGGCTTCAACAGTGACCTGCCCAATCCACCGGGTCCCGGACCCGGTGGATTGGGCAGGTCAAGGGGCACACTCCAAGCGAGCCAACCTTCTTCACACACAGGAGACAAGCCTTGTGCGTGAATCCACCGGGCACTGTTGAAGCCTGGGTATTTCACCGCCGACCCAACGAGGAGCAGGCCATATGTTGAAGCATGACACCTGAAAGGGTGTGTGAGGGCATTAAGATCCAGCATATGGATCCCCACCTATATCCATCCTCGATATAGTGGGACCTGTCACTCGTGACTCCTCCAGTATTTTCTCTAGAGGAACAGCACAATCCCCATTTTTGTAGACATAAAAATACAATACACAGCAAATGCAATGCAGTTAAAATATGTATATGTGAGTATAAAGAAGAAAACATGTTATGCTGTAAAAAACGATGTAATTTTATTGGGTGCATTAGGGCGATCAAAAGGGGAGGAATTAGGATGTATACAATTATGCGATAAAAGTGAGAAAACTATTAACAATAGAAACTGTAGACATTATTAAAAAGAGAAAAGTGAATATTACTTATACAAATTTGTGACACTATATGATAAGTTAATAATGTCAACATATAAAAAGGCAGATGAATAAGTTCAAGAGACTTCCTTACTTCAGCAGACGCAGTGATAGTTTTGTTTACAAATAAATTAGACTGAGATAAATAAGCAGTCATTGGCAATATTAACAAATCTCTTTTTACAGCTATCGATATAGGAGCGACATAGTTGGTAACTAGTCTATGACGGAAACATATAGCGTTCCACCAAGATCAAAAGTTGACATTATGAGCTTCTTTACAATTGGACATTATTAAATGGAAAGCAACAGCTAATAATAAATCTATCAGTTTATGACTTGAAGTTTAATTAGGCCATTGAGGAGCTAAACTACCCAGGAAAGAATTTGTTAAGGAATGCTTAGTCTCTGTCTAATATGGGAACGAGAATTTGTTTACAAGTGCCTCCGTATAGGATATAATCATCAGCACGTTTTAGTAATTTGTCAGAAATTTTCATCCAGAATACGTTGTCGACAGAGACTGGGCATACACATTGTAAATTCCTATGGATATATTATCAACAAGAAGTTTAACAATTATCCATCGACATTCAGAACCATGATCTTGCAATGAGTAATTTTTTATGACATAGAATTCTGATATATTCAATAATAGATAATCATGGAAGCAGTATAAATAACAAAGGGATTTAATGGAGTTCCAGAGTAGAAGCTGGTGTTCCCAGTCAAGGCTCAGGAGCAACTGGCAGACAGAGAATGCAAGGATGACAAGTAGCACCATGACATCAGCATAGAAAGAATGTTATCAATTAAAGGGAAATGCAAGCAGAAATAAGATAAGAGAATACACCATATCTTGGGTCCTTCTAATCAAACGGTGAGGAACAAAAACAAAAAAAACAAAGAAGATAAAAAAAAACAAGAACATATGCACATACTTTCCATACACAAACTCAATGGCACACAAAATCATGAAGCTAACTGGGTCGTTTTCTAATCCTTGGTGGAAGAACTCTGGTATCACCACAACTGGTAGAATCACCTCCAGATTGATTATCATTTGAAGAATGAGACTGAAGGTCCCCACCATTACGACCATACGCCTTTTTGTAGAGAGCAACCCTCCTCAAGTTCCAGTGCTCACCATTGTAAAGCGTCACAAACTTATCATGGACCGACTTGACTTTGAATGGGCCTCTAAACTTAGTTAAGCCCGAACAAACACGACCAGGCTTCACTTTCACCCAATCATTCACTGACAATCTCTTCACACGTAACCTATCACAAACCTTAGACTCATCACGCCCAAAATCTGACTTGGATGCATCACGACCCAGATCAGCAAGTCCAATGCACTCTTTCATCCAAGCTGGAACTAGTTTGGTTCCAGCCAAACGACCCCTCATCAACACAAACGGAACTTTACCAGTGACACCATTCACCGTAGTCCTATATGCCCAGACCAAGTCATTAACCATGCTCCTCACACACCCACCAGAACTAAGAGCCATCTGAATGGCACCCTTCACCATTCTATTAGCCCTCTCTACGATGCCATTGGCCTGTGGGTTGTATAGCGAGGTCCTGGTATGAACTATACCACAAGCATCCAGAAATTTGACCATATCCTCTGAAACAAGCTGCGTCCCATTGTCAGTGACCAATCTAACAGGGTAACCCTCCTCCCTGAAAACCTCAGATAACAAATTGATCGTCGATTTAGTCGTTATCTCTTTCGTAAATTTCACGACCAACCACTTTGAAGTAACATCAACCATGACCAGGCCAAATCTCATGTCCTAACTCAAGGATGAAAAAGGGCCAATAAAGTCAAGACACACAGTGTGCCAAGGCACTTTTTTTTTTAGCACGGTTTTTTAAATAAATAATAATATTTTGTTTTTTAGCGTAAGTTTATTTAGAACAATGAACACCACTAAATAGAATACATAAGCAAAGATAATCAAATAAGGAAGGACTAAAGGTATACAAATACAATAAACAACAAAGAGGGGGACAGGGGGGCTAGTTTTACACTCCGTTAAGAGTGGGGGGTCCAGCACAAAAGTGGCCTCAATCAATGTCTACAAAAAGGGGGATTGTGCTGTTCCTATAGAGAAAATACTGGAGGAGTCACAAGTAACTAGGTCCCACTATATCGAGGATGGATATAGGTGGGGATCCATATGTTGGATCTTAATGCCCTCACACACCCTTTCAGGTGTCATGCTTCATCATATGGGCTGCTCCTCGTTGGGTCGGCGGTGCAATACCCAACAGGCTCCCTAAAATAGGGGCGCTTTGTCGGAGATCTTCTATCCAACTTCCGTTTAGTGAAGTGCGAGTGTGGGGCCAGAACTGTCTAGATGTGATAGAGTGATTTAAAATAGGATTTGGAGTACCTAGAAGGACAACTTTATTCTGGGGGTCTCCTATCCTAGCTCAAAACAGTGTACAAGGCACACACGCCGAGGTTTATGGCTCGGGTGGTGGTGTCCTTGTTAGAGTTTATTCTCGCTTTCCTGTTCATAGAACTAGCGATTCGTCAGGACCTCAGTAAGTGTAATCTACATCTAGTGAACGCGGCGTACAGAATCGTGCGTGCAAGGAGTGTCAATTAGTCACAAGTACCTTAATACACCCTGGAACTACCCAAATAATGTGGTCCCCAGGCTTCAACAGTGACCTGCCCAATCCAACGGGTCCCGGACCCGGTGGATTGGGCAGGTCAAGGGGCACACACCAAGCGAGCCAACCTTCTTCACACACAGGAGACAAGCCTTGTGCGTGAATCCACGGGGCACTGTTGAAGCCTGGGTATTTCACCGCCGACCCAACGAGGAGCAGGCCATATGTTGAAGCATGACACCTGAAAGGGTGTGTGAGGGCATTAAGATCCAGCATATGGATCCCCACCTATATCCATCCTCGATATAGTGGGACCTGTCACTCGTGACTCCTCCAGTATTTTCTCTAGAGGAACAGCACAATCTCCATTTTTGTAGACATAAAAATACAATACACAGCAAATGCAATGCAGTTAAAATATGTATATGTGAATATAAAGAAGAAAACATGTTACGTTGTAAAAAACGAGTGCCTCCGTATAGGATATAATCATCAGCACGTTTTAGTAATTTGTCAGAAATTTTCATCCAGAATACGTTGTCGACAGAGACTGGGCATACACATTGTAAATTCCTATCGATATATTATCAACAAGAAGTTTAACAATTATCCATCGACATTCAGAACCATGATCTTGCAATGAGTAATTTTTTATGACATAGAATTCTGATATATTCAATAATAGATAATCATGGAAGCAGTATAAATAACAAAGGGATTTAATGGAGTTCCAGAGTAGAAGCTGGTGTTCCCAGTCAAGGCTCAGGAGCAACTGGCAGACAGAGAATGCAAGGATGACAAGTAGCACCATGACATCAGCATAGAAAGAATGTTATCAATTAAAGGGAAATGCAAGCAGAAATAAGATAAGAGAATACAACATATCTTGGGTCCTTCTAATCAAAAGGTGAGGAACAAAAACAAAAAAAACAAAGAAGATAAAAAAAAACAAGAACATATGCACATACTTTCCATACACAAACTCAATGGCACACAAAATCATGAAGATAACTGGGTCGCTTTCTAATCCTTGGTGGAAGAACTCTGGTATCACCACAACTGGTAGAATCACCTCCAGATTGATTATCATTTGAAGAATGAGACTGAAGGTCCCCACCATTGCCACCATTCGCCTTTTTGTAGAGAGCAACCCTCCTCAAGTTCCAGTGCTCACCATTGTAAAGCGTCACAAACTTATCATGGACCGACTTGACTTTGAATGGGCCTCTAAACTTAGTTAAGCCCGAACAAACACGACCAGGCTTCACTTTCACCCAATCATTCACTGACAATCTCTTCACACGTAACCTATCACAAACCTTAGACTCATCACGCCCAAAATCTGACTTGGATGCATCACGACCCAGATCAGCAAGTCCAATGCACTCTTTCATCCAAGCTGGAACTAGTTTGGTTCCAGCCAAACGACCCCTCATCAAGTCAAACGGAACTTTACCAGTGACACCATCCACCGTAGTCCTATATGCCCAGACCAAGTCGTTAACCATGCTCCTCACACACCCACCAGAACTAAGAGCCATCTGAATGGCACCCTTCACGATCATATTAGCCCTCTCTACGATGCCATTGGCCTGTGGGTTGTATAGCGAGGTCCTGGTATGAACTATACCACAAGCATCCAGAAAGTTGACCATATCCTCTGAAACAAGCTGCGTCCCATTGTCAGTGACCAATCTAACAGGGTAACCCTCCTCCCTGAAAACCTCAGATAACAAATTGATCATCGATTTAGTCGTTATCTCTTTCGTAAATTTCACGACCAACCACTTTGAAGTAACATCAACCATGACCAGGCCAAATCTCATGTCCTGACTCAAGGATGAAAAAGGGCCAATAAAGTCAAGACACACAGTGTGCCAAGGCAAATCTGGATTATCAATTTTCCCAAAATCATTCTGAGACCCAACTCTCAATCTTTTTTCACTCTCAAAGCACTCTGTACACTTCTCCACCCACTCAGAGACCTGCTGGTCCATTCCTGGCCATCAGAAGAACTCCCTAATTCTCCTTTTTGTAAGAGATTGCCCTAAGTGTCCTTCGTGTGCTAACTTAAACAAGACAAACCTTAATTCCTTGTGCGGGATGAATTTATCATCCTTCATAATAACATTTCCCTCAACATCCAGAATTGACAAATCATCAAGGACCTTCACAAATGGACGTACAGCCAAAGGTAGAGAACTCTCTCTTCTAGAACCCTTCACGATCAGTTCCCTCACACACCTTAACACTTCATCATTAGCCATACCAGAGTTCCATTTACCTTTGTTGATAGCACCAGTGCAGATATCAACTAATTCATCAATAGCCGCCACGGACCCTTCCTTTTGCATGTCTTCAACACCCAATTTGTCAACAACCTCCCAAGGTAAAGGAAGCCTAGACAAGCCGTCCGCCTGACCATTCTTCCACCCAGGAATGTATTCCACCCTATACAAAAACTCTTGAAGTCTAGCGGCTATTCTAGCCAACCTCGCTGACCCTTTTCCAACACCACCCGGAGACAGCAATTTGATCAACGGTTTATGGTCAGTCAACATCCTGAACTCAAATCCCCATAAGTACATCCTAAAGTACTCACAGCCCCAAGCAGCCGCCAACGCTTCACGCTCAATAATGGAATAATTCCGTTCCGAACTGGTAAGTGTCCGCGACGCAAAAGCAACAGTCCTCAATCCCGAACCATGTTCTTGCGCTAACACCGTGCCAATACCAACAGCGCTGGCATCAACTGTCAACACAGACTTCTGCTTAGTGTCGAATGGTGTTAGTATTTTTGCCTCATATATTGCCTTCTTGATGTTAACAAAACACTCATCCTGCTCGGCACCCCACACAAACTTGCACCCCTTCCTCAATAACAATTTAATCATCTCAGTTCTGGCTGCAAAATTCTCCACAAACTTCGCGTAGTATTCTATAAGACCAAGAAAAGATCGTAACTGGTGTTTGTCACAAGGTGCCGGAGCCTTCCTTATTGACTCCAAAAGATCTCTCTTAGGTCTCACGCCACTCGCAGAAAGGGTGTAACCCAAGTACTCTACCTCTTCCACCGCAAATTTACACTTCTCCTTCCTTAAAGTTAACCCAGACTGCTCCATTCTGCACAAAACCTGCTTCAAAATCTGATTGTGTTGTTCAATCATCTCTCCAAACAACAGAACATCATCCTGAAAATACACCACGTTACTTATCCCCTTCAAAACTGAGCCCATCATCCTCTGAAATACCCCTGCCGCTGAGGCCAGACCAAAAGGCATGCGAGTAAACTGATAAACGCCTTCAGTGGTGATGAAAGCAGTCAACGCCTTAGAATCTCTGTGCAACTTTATCTGATGGTAAGCGCTTCTCAAATCAAGTTTCGGAAAAAACTTACCACCCTTTAATGACAAAATCAATTCATTGATGTTAGGTAGTGGAAAGTTATCCACAACAATATTTTGGTTGAGTGTGCGAAGATCCACACAGAATCTAAATTTTCCATCAGATTTGGTCGTGATCACAACTGGCGAAACCCAAGGGGAAATTTCTATCTCTTCATTCACACCATGCACAAGCATATCATCCAACAACTTCCTGACCTCCTGTCTAGCGATAAATGGCACTTTCCTGACTTTGTGCTGCATAGGAACTGCATCTTCCTTAAGCACAATTTTATGGACATACCCCTTTAATTCACCAATGCGTTCAGCAAACAAATTCGGCATGCCCTCTACAATCATTTCTGCAGTCATTGCTTCAACAACCATCACCTGTTGACTTGCTCTAGGGTCAATGACGATGTGAAGGTCATACTGGTGACCCCATCCTAATATTGCAGGTCCAGAACTTGCAACATAGACTTTACCTTGGATAGACCGTCCTTGAAACTCAATCACAGCTTCCATGTAGCCCAATAGATCAATACACTCTCCTTGGTACCCACAGGGATTGATGTCCTTAGGGAACAAAACAGTACCCTGCCAATTCTCTTTGAATAAGGACTCTGGTACTATTGTCCAAAACGAACCAGGGTCAACCATCAATTCAACCACCTTATTATTTAATTTGAAAGTAGCTTTAGGTCTATTCTTCCTTTCAGGTTCCATCCGTAGTACATTCACTTCTCTCAAACATAATATTTTATCAGCACCCTCCACACTGTCTTGCACGCTAACCTCAGGCTTCTCATCCACAATCGCAACTTTGTCACTATTTGACGTTTTGCACATCCTTGAGAAGTGACCTCGTTTCCCACACTTCCTACATTCCTTATCAATAGCAAAACAACGATTATAATCAGCACCATGATAAGTGCTGCCACACCTGCTACACATCCTAACTTGATATCTCCCTTTCTCAACACTGTTGTACCCTCCAGAATTCCTCTTCTCCGTTTTTTCATTATTATCAAATCCTTTCTTGTTCATAACAGCAACTTCATTCTGTGCAACAGATGACACATTTAACCCACCCCCACTCTCTCTCACAGACTCTTTCTTCTCCATTTCTTTCATACATGCAGTAGATTCCTCCGCAACTTTTGCGATATCTATTGCAGCTTGTAGAGTGGGATTCTTCGCTGCCCAAAGTTTTTCCTGCATTTTCTTGTTTTTACACTGGACGATCATCTGATCCCTGATCATCTCGTCCCTCATCTCACCAAAATTGCACTTTAAGGAAAGCTCTCGCAGTCTAGTCACAAATTGGTCAACAGATTCCTCAGCCCTCTGTGGCTGGGTATAAAATTTATGTCTCGCCATAACAATATTCACCTCCTTCGAATATTGTTTCTTCATTCTTGCTTTAGCTTCGGTATAAACATTGTTAATTGGCCTACCATCCTGGTTTACACCTAATGGCAAGTACTTGAAGGAATGTTGACCCTCTTTTCCAAGAACACTCAATAATAAAGCTTTCTTCCTTGTTGCGCTGAAGTCTTTACCGTCTAGAGCCTCTATATAATTTTCGAAAATGTCAATCCACTCATCCCATTCTATGGGCGGTTCTCCACTTGACTGTAAAAACATTGGGGGTGCTATGACGCTTGGGTTTTCCATGCTCCGCTAATAAAGCTCGTGTTCGCTTTATATACCACTTTCTCCCTTGCAAGTGAAACGCTTCGCAAAGTTCGTTTACTTTTCACAAGCCAAAAATGCGGTTGAAACTGAAGAAACACAAGAATGTCAATAATTCAAAAATAACATTTACTCACTAATTCCTTCTTCTATCGTTTTCCTCGTTTACTCCTCCTCACAACTGATCTCACCGAGTGTAGAGCGCTATTCGTGAACTAAGCACTAATTTTACACTCATACGGTTGCTAGGATACTTTGTTGGAGTCAAAATGGCCGCCACGTTATTTTACGCACAGCGCATGCGCACTGTGCTCCTTACGTAGACGTGCCGCATCAAGAGGAAATCCGGCGTCAGGAAGAATGGAAGGAACGAGCAGCCGGCTCGCGAGTGAGTAAATTTTAAATGACGCTAGTTATACAACGGCAGATCACACTAGTGGGTAATGTCTGAAGGAAAAAAAAGAAAAATAGATGCTTGCTCACCGTTGTCTTCCGATACAGGTGCTGACCGCTCTCGTACTCAGGCAGTCTAATGTTTTTTAACGATGTAGCATTCAGTTCACTGTTTATCTGTTCGTTTCACTTCCTTGAGAGAAAAAAAAAAAAATTTGCTCACCGATGTCCTCCGATATGGGTGCTGACCGCTCTCGTACTCAGGCAGTCTAATGCTTTTCGACGATGTAGCAGACAGTTCACTGTTTAGCCGTTCGTTTCACTGTTTAACCGTTTCTTTTTCCTTTTTCTTCTGTTGTGTTTCTTAAAACTCACAAAGTTTCTTTGGCCGAATATTCTTCGTTTCTTCTCCTTACTGAACGATTTCAGCTTGAGGTAAAACTTCACCGCATGGGTCTTTTTCCACCAGTCGAGTTTAATTAAATAAACTCACTCTGTATGCTACTTGCTCCAGAAGCCAATCGTCGCCATCTGATATATTCAATAATAGATAATCATGGAAGCAGTATAAATAACAAAGGGATTTAATGGAGTTACAGAGTTGAAGCTTGTGTTCCCAGTCAAGGCTCAGGAGCAACTGGCAGACAGAGAATGCAAGGATGACATGTAGCACCATGACATCAGCATAGAAAGAATGTTATCAATTAAAGGGAAATGCAAGCAGAAATAAGATAAGAGAATGCAACAAATTCATTCTTCATTTTTCTTTCCTTTAGCAGGGCAAGCAAAAACATTCCCTAACCAGCATGATGTGACTCCTGAAGAACTGCCACATCAGTTTTGAGTTTAGAAAGATGGGATAACATCCTCTGCCATTTAATGGGGTTACCTAAACCCTTGATATTCCATGTAGTAACTTGGAACTGAATACTAAAACTAAAGTGTGCATATTTAACATGTCTACAGTAACCAAATTAGCATAAAACGGAATCAATTATAGGGAAGAATATAAATAAGGTTTAATAAAACAGGGGAAGAGGCTCGAGGGAGAAAAGGGGGCAGAAAACATTCACCGAAAGAAATGTGAGCAAGAAAATAGTAAGACAAAGAACATAAAGGAAGTACAAGTCATACAAATGACGTCTGAAAAACATACCGAATACATACAGAATGAGAGGGAGAGTGGCAACACTGGAAGACAACGGCCACAGCATCTGAAATTCCATAGGACGGCATTGCAGTCTTGACGTCGGTGAAAAACATCGCATAATGGTGGGACCAAAGGTGAATGGGACGTGAGAAACAAAATACCTGTATCATAAAAAAAGGTCTTATAGAATTAAAACATTGTTATATTATGAGAACAACATCATGACAGTAAAACATGAACAAGTCAAATAGTTTAATAAGTATAAAAAGTAAACATACAAGAGAAAGAGATTAATAATCAAGCAATTCTTGAAGTGTCCATATCTTCTCCTCCATGTTGTTCAAGAAATTTCTTAAGTGCGGCAAGCTCTTCGTAAGTAGTAGTTTTATCTTTGTAAGTCCCCTTTAATAGACAGGGGTGCATAAAACCAAATCGAGCGTTCATGGCTCTCAATTGAGGATGCATGTCCAGGAACCTCTTCTGACGATCTGCAGTGGCCTTGGCTACATCTTGGAAGAAAATTGTTTATGGCCAACCCAGAGGACTTACTTTTTAATTTTAACCAGAGACATTACTTGTAAGAGATCAGTGTATTGCAAGAAAAATAGTATAACTCCTCTCAGCTTTGTGAAGACTCTTGGACCCAGTCTGTGTGCCCTTTGTATATTGAAAGGAGTAGTTGTAGACATATCAAGATGTTTTGGTAGAAAGGTTTGAAATTAGACAGTCGGATTGGAACACTATGTGCTTTCAGGAAGACTATATATATGAAGATTATTTCTGAATTTCAGTTTTCAAGATCCTCTGTGTGCTTTTTAAGTAGCGACATTTCTGACTAGAGATGGGAAATACATGAAGCTGTAACATAAATATTGTCTGTTTTTTGCCCCACCAGCAGAACTCATGATTCCAAAGCAGATTATTGGTAGTCTCTTCCAGAAAGGGTTGTATTACATGCATTTCCTCAAGAACCACATTGATGGTGGTCGTGGCAGATTTCACTAGTGTGGGGGGATCTTTTTCTGGTCTCTTATATGACCCCAGTGGCATTTTACCTTATAAGGATGTCTTTGGAATTGTGCCTGAGTGAGACTTACGTTTCTGAGAAGTAGCATCATCCATATCGTTGTAAGTAGAATCTAAGACAGATAATTTAATGTTGCTGGAGGTACCAGATAACTTACGTTTTCTCGTTTTCCTCCTATAAAATCAATGCACTTAGAGAAGGGGAAAAACTAGGACTCTACTGGCTGCAGACAATGTACTGAGGTGAAAGAGTAACCCAAGCTCATTAGATGTATTAAGAGCACATTGGATATGACCAAACTGAACAGAGCAGGAGAAATCACAATAAGAACAATAACGACAATTATGGTGGGTATCTTCCCTGATGCAGCTGCAGAAAAAAGGTATGTATTGAATGGAAACATAAAGCAGTGCCCTAGAGAGCCAAACCTCACAGAGAGATAGGCTCCAAATATTATGCTGTTAACATTGAGACATGTGGCCACATCACATCCATATAATTGCTGGTGGAAGAAAGGCTCCATAAAACCAACTGGATATGTCTGACAGGAGTACTGAGAAAACAAACATCTTGCAGGAAAGTAAAGAAGCATGTGCTCACCTCCTGAATACAAAAGTGTGCAATACACCTAGAACAAAGAGCATTCACTAGAAGGCAGCAGTTTGAGATGCCAGCCAGGTGATGTAGAGGGAGCGTGGCTGGTTTGGCAACAGTCTCCCCCTCTCTGTCCCTGACACCAACCTGTCTACCATAGTAAAAGAGCAGCCCCTTTCGTATGCGTCCTTTTGCCCTTCAAAGGTGGCTTTCCCTTTGAAGCATGCTTTTTGGGCTCACACCCTGTTTGGCCTTTTGAATGGAAGGCCATTTGGGTTACCACCTCCCCCCAGGAAAGCAGAAGGCTGTATTTCCTATGTTGCCATTTACTTAAAAGTTTCATTAAATTTGACTTGAGCATTACGTCAGGTTTAATGCAGTAATTCTTTTGATACCTTGAAGTACCAACCTTAGTAGTCCCATTCACAAGTTAGCACAGCTGAGTGGGCACCGTGTAACAATGTACTCGCCAATGGGGCAGCTAGCCTTTCTGTAGTAAAAATGACAATTTTTAGTTTTTACTGTTAGAACATGTAAAGACAAATGCTCCACCTTTTAATATAGCACCCTGCCTATGTGCATGATAGGCCTGTCTTAGGGGTGACATATATATTAAAAAGAAAGATCTGTACTTTGTCATTATTTTAAATGGCAAAGGCGAGTTAGCGGTTCAAAATTACTCTGTCAGGCAGCAATAGCTGGCTGGGAGTCCTGCTATGCTTTTTCACACTCGTGGTGGCACAATAAGTGCTGTAGTTCACGAGGGACACTTTAACTTACAGGCCCAGGGCACCCATGGTACCATATACCAGAGACGTATTGGTATGTTAATTTGGGCCAGCTGTGGGTGACTCAATCAGACATACATGTTTTGAAAGGTCAGAGCACTGGCACTGAGGCCTGTTTGGCAGGTCTCAGTGCACTTTTAGCAGCGTCATACCAAACTTTTGGGTGTGATTATGCAAAAAAAGCAATTTTAATTACAGTTCCTCTTTCAATTCAATGCTTCTCACTCTACTAAAACAAAGGGGTGGCCATACTATTGAGGCACAGTCTGAATTTCAAGTTGCTCACCAGATGATCATATAAGGGGGCTATGTCTGTCACTCTGTTCCATCTGTATGCCTCGCATGAAGGGAAAAGGTAATATTATGCATATTCTTTCCCTAAAGTGGCTAATTATTTTCCATGCAAACTTGTTTTATGGGTGAATTTAATGCAATTGTCCAGCCCATGGTATAGGCAGATTCCAGCCTCGGTACACTAATCCATTGATACTCAAAGTATAGCCCGGAGACTGCATTTGCCCTCCTGACCTTTACATGCGGCCCCCTGGTGTACAGCAGCTGTCGGCTGCTATTTATAGAGATATGCTAACAATAAAAATGGCAAGCATGTATTTAAAGGTTCATTGTTAAAGAAAGGAAGTAACTATTGAGTACTGTACCACTAAACTTTAGGAGCACCTTTCATTTTGAAAGCCATCTTGAAGCAAACCTGTAAAAATATGATTGTGTCTTCACAATTTAAAAAGTGTATTTAATTAACATGCAGAACCTTTTCACTTGAGTACATCAGATTATTTCAGTGCATTGAGAAATATTATTTTACAAGTGATAGTTTTCAAGCATGAATTTAGAGAAACATGAATTCTTCTCCCCACCCTGACAACAACACCAATAGTGAATTAAAGAGGCAAGTTAGCTGTTATGTGCACTCTTTGGGTGACCTGGGTTTCTATTATACAAGTAAAACATTATAGTTTATTAATTCAAACACAAGAGAAGGCTTTGTACAGCACGTATCCTTAAGTCATGTATTTCGAGGTCCTCGTGTATGTGATAAAGATGAAAAAGGAGGGAAAGTGAAATATAACTATTGTCTAGGATAACACAATTTGGTGAAATGGAGTAGCTGGGAATAATTCCAGGTTTTTGGGTTTCACATTGCGCAATTCAGCAACTAGATGTGTATGCTTTACTTCCCCTACACTCACCTTACTGCCAATGCTCCCCTGACCGCATCCCTCTGGCATCAATGCTGCCCTTGGTCACATCACAGACCACACTTTTTGGCCCCTGGGAAAATGTTTGCGAGTACCCATGCACTAATCTGAATGCCCCACCAACCTTTCTACAAGGCATAGCCAATCTAAACCTTTGGAATCTGGAGTTGGAATCCGAGAGGATCTGGGACTGGGTCCGGAACACAACTTTAGACTGACTCAGCTGCTTCACTGGGCAGGGTCCAGTCGGGTAGTGGGTCTATCTGGCAAGGACAAGACACCACTTGAAATAATGTTTTATAATAAACAGACTCGAAAGGGCATAACATAGCTCCAACTGCACATATCTGATGTACAATCTAGACCCAAAAACAAGTATGCTCTCCAATGGCAGAGGGGTCTGGCGTTGAGAACCCTGGGCTAATGTCTTGTATAGAAAGGCTCATTAATCAGTTTGTGCATAGCACAAAGAAAATGGATGTAAACTAATAATGCAATGGCATCTATCCCCCATGAAATTGGATACAATTTCTATTAGCTTGGATCTGTTCTGGAAGACCTGTGGTGAGAGGGCAGGGCCGTACTGGGAACCAGGGACATCTTAGGGATTTGAGGGCCTTGGGCCAAATGTATTTTGGGGCACCTTTTTGCAACAGCTTTGAATTTATGATCCAGTTTCAGCTCTTTCATGTCCTCTTTGGCCGGGTCACTGACCGTGGGCAGGCACACTCATCCAAATTCTAAATGTGTTTACATCTGATATTCATGGCTTATGTGTGTTGTCAATATTATCTGTCACCTTCGTATTCCTCATATGTGAGGTCCTGTTTTGATCTAAAGAACGTTTTTTATGGATGTTGCATGAAACATAAACACAAACTTTCCCTGAAAAATGTCTGTAATAGACTCTCACACATCACTCACATTAAAAATACATTTTAAAAAACGGTATTTAAAACAATCTGTGTGAGAATTATTCAATGTCATCGGGGGACGACTGTTTGCAGAACAGTGCTGGCTCTATCAGGGGCCCTCTGAAAGGCTGAGGCCCTGGGCCAGAGCCCGCTTTGCCCATGCCTTAAAATGTTTCTGCTGGGAAATGTTCTCTGCTGGGAACCCAGAGCAGCCCTGGCAAACTTTGTCAGACCAGCCCCCGTATGGTGCAGAGCGAGCGGGTGCAGCGAGCAAGCCTGACAACTTCAAGAAAGGTGTGAGGGGTTCTCCCCTCTAGAAAAAATTGCTAAAAATTTGCATTCTACAACACATTTGTCATTATATATTCAAATGTATTTACTTTTAAGCATAGTAAATGATGTCATACACACAGACATTCTAACAGGGAACACAAAAACATGAAAATAAGAGAACACAAAAAATAAGATAGACCAGTCTCCATACAGTCAAGTGAGCCGAACCACTACAAGGAGGGTTGGAGAGGTATCCCTCCAAGAAAATGTGGGATTTTTTTAAACTAAAATGGTGCATTTTACAACACGTTCATTATATATTAAAATATGTTACCTTTTAAAGCATAATGAAAGTGATCTTCAGTATCTCAATGACCCATTATGTTCACTCTGTTAAACATGTACGCCTTCTTTTAATTCACATCTCATCCATTTGCATATCTTACACCACATTTCTTTCCTCTTCAGCACCCTCTTTTCACTCTCTCTTGAATGCATTTCCTCGCTTCTCCCTGATCTCACCACACCCTAAAACTCAACACCCTACTCACCTTTAAGCACTTAATTTTCTTTTACTTTTGCCTTGTCAATATTTTGATTACTGTGTACCTCCTTTACACACATTTGTACGGAATCAAAATTGCAAATGGAATATGTGGCCATTGGTCTGTGCTCTCTGCTGAGAGGCCATGGATTGGATGACTGTGTATTCTGAACACCTTTTTGATCCCTTGAACAGGCACTGCATTAAACTCTGAAATAAATTATCTTAATGTTTTTTATTACATTAATTTTGCAGAAATCAAACAGTATTTTTGCTCATATTATTAAAGCTTTATAAGTCAACACTGTACATTCTCACAAAGCAACCACTGCGCCTGTAAATGAAAAATGCTTAGTCCAGTCTGTGCGACTCGCATTTGCTGCCACAAACCCTGCTGGTTGCACGGTATTCCTGATGAGGATGTCATGCCAGTTTGCCCCCGTTGAGCCACCCAACCCCCTCCTGGGGTTAGAAAGGGACTGCTGCAAAATAGGCCACCAGTAACAAAATCGGCTCCCAGGAACTAAAACCAGCCTCCGCCCTTCCAACCTTCCGGGGAAACGCTCAGTACGGCCCAGTACTGCCAGTCCGGCAATGCGAGACGGGATGCTTTTTTTCACTTGTGGTGGACCTGTGCCTTAGAACATTAGTATTAGTCTTCCATTTTTGCACCCCTATAAATCATAACAGGCATTCTACTGCCCTTGCAGACTCATAATGCTGTTGTTGTATTCCAGCGATGGCTGTGTCTATCCCCCCATGACTCCTACTGGTAAACTAATACCACATATTTTTCTGGCAGCTAGACTTGCATTCACTCAAGTTTAGAAGCAACAGACTACTCCCTCCCCTAATACACATATGTTGGAGCAAGGTCTGTAGTATCTAAGTTACGGAAAAACTGTAAACTATCAGGCATAATCAACTTAGTAAATTTGATAATGTATGGCTGCCCATCAAAGCCTATATGAAAGGGGATTGCTCTGCTAGGAGGGTTGCTCACCATGTCGTCCTTGCTGAAAAGATTGCGGCTTTCAGAGATGGCACCCTCCATGACTAGTGCATCTGATGCTGATGAACCATAATGGGCTTTAGATGTCGGGTCAATGGTCTTTACCCCTGGACAAATGTTCCTTTAAGATGTTTCTGACTGTTCACTTGCCATGGTTTTATTGCACTGAGTAGCCTCTAATGTGATTGTATCAGGGCCGGCTTTAGAACTGGTGGTGCCCTGTGCGAAAATGCTGGCTGACTGGCTCCCTCCCTCCACCCTCCTCTAATGACCACCTCGCCTTGGATTCCCTCACTACCACCATTTGACAATGTCCCCCAAGTCTCCATAAGCACTGTCTCCTAGATTCATTTAGTTGTATAGCACCACTCATACCAGTTTAAGGTGCCAGAATACTTTACATCACACATACGTTGCACGGAGACAATCATACGCGTATAAATCAGTGTATAGGATATGTTAAACATGAGAGAGGCCTACAAGGTGTAGGAGTCACATGGCAGCCATATTGGTAGGCGCTATAGTTTAAGAGTCCTTGGTCTCAAAAAGCACAAATTCAGAATTTAAAATGTAAACAGCATTGTTAGGGGTTTTCTTTAATAATAAGAACTGATTTCTACCCAAATGAACCCTTTTTGCAATATTAGGATAAGGAAAGACTGGGCAAAAAACCATGTAGCTATACTATATTCCTTGCAGTTGACAGTTATTAGCTCACACCTCTATATTAGGATTTTAACTTTTAAACTGCATGTTAGACCCGAAAGACCCCAGGGGCCACTGACGCGGTAGCTTGGCGCGAGGCAGGAAGGCACTCCAGGAGCTTTGTGTTAAGTAGTTGTGCAGCACACACTCACACTGACCCAGTGAAGCACACACAATGAAAGCCACCACTCCAGGTTAATTTACAAAACCAGTATCTTTATCTACTTTTTGTTCAGGTAGGTAACGTAGGGTTCTCACATTATGCAGGTTAAATGGTTGGTAACCTCAGGTCAATTCAGACAACACTTCTTATGCAGGTGCAGGTTCAATACAGGTAACAATCCCTATTTTCTTGATCAACATAGGCAACATTTCCTAGAGACACATTCATGTAATGCAACACTTTGTAGGCATGTATTCAACATCAGTGACATTTCCTATGCATGTGGATAATATAGGCAACATGTTGAAGGCAGATAATATGTCTTGGACAGAGATTCCCTAGAGGTAATCACTCTTGGGCACCTATATAGTACCAGTGATCAGCCTTATGCTGATGTTCACTACAGGGTCTCACGCTTAGGTAAATTTGCACCGCAGGTTCAGAGGGGGCATCTCAGCAGGGGCGCATGTCCCCGGCAGTTCTACTTGTGAGGGGCTGGGTTGGTGAAATTCTCGGATCCCCAGGAGCCCCTGCTGCTCATCAGATGGGGCCTCCTCGCAGACGTAGGCCCCAAATCCCCACAACTCACCGGGTCAGTCTTGGTTGAAAGCGCAGTCCTCACCGCAGCGCCTGCCCTGACAGGCGCAGGCCGTCTCCTCCCCAGTCAGCCCACCTCTTCTTGCGCTCGGGGCCTGGACCGGGGGAGGCGGACTCTCCTCCGGCTTTTTCCTCTCCCGGGGTGCTGGTCGGGGTAGATTAGGGCTCCCGCTCTCCTCGGAGCCCCCTCACTGATGTCTGGGCGGGCTCCGGGTCATCTGATTGCCTTCCGGCCCGGCAGGCAATCGGTGCGCGGCTGTCGCATTGGTGCGGCCGATGACATGGCCGGCGCCCCTGTTGCGGGGCATCGCCTCCCTGTGCACTCCAGGCCCGCGCGGCCTTGACTCCTACCAGGACGGCCCTCCCCTTGCTTCGGGGGCCGAAGCGGTGAGGGCAGACCACACGATCTTCTTCTCGGGTAGCGCCGGGCCCACGGCGTGAGTTAGGGCACAGCGACGCTTCTTCTGACTCACGGGCATATGGCGGCCCTCACAGAACCTGGGGGCCGCGGCAGCGCTCTCTCCCAGAGTGCATCCTCTTTTCAGGGCAGCAAGGTCAGCGCGGCTCCCCCGCGAAGCTCCCTACGTGTCTCCCGGCTTGATCCCGGCGGTGATCTTGGGCAGCCCGCGCTCCTCAGCGCGGAGGGGGCACAGCAGGGGCGCACCAGCACAGCACCAGCAGGTGTGCAGATTCCTGTGGGGCGGCGCTAGCGGTAGTTGGCAAGTTCCTCCCAGATAGCACTTGGATAGCACCGTGCTTGGTCAACACAGCACTTGCGGTCAATAGCAGATTCTGGTGGGACTGCGCTTACTGGGCACATCTCTAACATCAGGTGATGGTTTTTGGCAACCCAGCGCTGGCAGCAGGTGGCAAATCCTTGCAGTCTAGCGCTCCGATGACACAGCGTTTACCTTGGGGGGTTCCCAGTACTTCCTAGACTTGGTGCTGGCAGAGGATGGCAGGTGGTAGTTGTAGAGGGAGTTGGGGGGAGCAGGATGTAAAATGGTAGTCTTGAGCAGGCACACTGGAGTTGGTCTCCCTGGTTCCCCTCACACTGGGCAAGGTCAGACAGGGAGGCAGGATCACTCAGCTATCGTGGGGTCCGCAGGGCCTAAGCTCAGTCAGCCACAGTAGTGTAGTCTCCCCCTGGCTCATCAGCCTCTACTCTGGCGGAGGGTCCCCAGGCCCAGTAGTGCTCCAACTAACTGTCAGGTTTTCCCTCCCTTACCTTTATACCCCTAGGTCAGGTAACCCTGCAAAAAGGCGGCAAGTTCTGGCTCCAACCTTGGGGGTTGGAAAATTTCAGAAGGCCCTGGGGACTCATTGGTGGCTTCTTTAGTGACAAGGGGCGGGGCACTCAGGGTTACATTGTCATCATGTCCCAGCCTGTCCCCAACTACTAGCGCGCAGATATGACAGTGGCCATTCCACAGTAGCAGGGGCCTATGGCAGCCATATTGTTAGGAGAGAGCACCTGCACCGTAGCACTGTTCAGCAGCGGTAAGGTGCCCAGAGTCCTTGGTCCAACAAAAGATGGTGGCAAAAATCGAGGTCAAAAGGGAAATAAAAGAAAAAAATGCAGGGTAAGACCACCCTAGGTTTGACAGGCCTAACACTACACGTAACATATGTATCTCGCTGACAAATGCACCTTGTGATGTGAATGGGAAACGTTCTTTGCAGCAGGCATGTTAACCTACTGCACTATGATGAGTCAAAACTTCCAATACCAGCCAAAGCTCCTGGCAGTCTCCAGGAAGAACATTAATCACCGGAGTTATGGTGACATCTTTATTGATGCTTGAAAATTGCTGGGACAAGGAACGTGGCATCGGGTGTGTTTTAAAAAATAAACATGACGCCCCCATCCTAAGTCAATCCCCGGTGCGGTGGCACCGATTGCACCGCCCTAGAGCCAGCCCTGGATTGTATAATATGTACATTTGGCAATTTCTCCTCTGATGGTGATGAAAAGTTATAAAGGGGCTTATTTACAAGCCCCTTGTGCCGCCGGTGTGTCTCTTTTTTACACAGCGGCAGCGCAGTGTGCTGGTCCACAATTACAAGGCGATGCAAAGCGACCTGCATGGCTTGTCATGGCTTTGTAAATACAGACCCTTTTCCCACATCACTGTGCGTGAAAGGGGCGTGCATGAGTGTTGCTGTGAGTGTTCCCACGCAACACCCATGGATTCTGCTGCATTCCCAGATTTACATTTTTTCCTCTTTTCTATGCGTGCTTCATTCTGATAATTGTCCCTTCCTTGCACAAAAACAATCACCAACAACGCAGACACCCTTTCACCATGTGTGGTGAAAGGGGGCCTGCATTAGTGCATGGTAGCCAATTGTGCGTCAGCGCAGGGGAATGCACAGGGATGCGTCTTATTGTTGTAAATATGACAATCCCTGTGCTTTTAAAATGACGCAGGTCGGTGCAGCAAAATGGTTTGGGGCGCTGTGCTGCATCATTTTGTTGGAAAACAGGCCCACAGTGTTTTAAAAATAAATCAGTTATCTTTTTGCAGAGCAAGAACTGGTGTTCTTGAAACACTGCCATTTAGTTAACAGCGAGAGTGAATGGTGGGACTATAAACTGTTGTGCGAGGTGTGAGGGGCACCTTAGGTAAGAAACAGCCTTTTGTCTTCACCTGATCACAACTCCTTAATTTAGAGTGATTACAGCCAGTAACATTCGGACCAGTTGTGAAATACTCTACACTTCCCCACCACTTCCCCGACCAATCGCATTGCCAGATCTGCTGCATCATCTTCAGCATCATTGCTGAGAAAGCAGAAAGGAAATGCCGTCTCATGGTAGTGAGAAAGCAGCTGAGCAGAAGAGCTGGGCAGCTACCCAAGAGCATAGACCAGTCACAGATTAGGTGACTCAGTGGGTGAGAAAGCACACGGGGAACCCTGCACCGGAGACTTGTGAACTTAATTTTGAACTTTTATTATTGAGGATTTATACTGCTTTACATTACATATTACAAAACACCAAGGCCAGATGTAGGTCGCCAAATACCGGTCGGTAACATCCGATTTCGGCCGTTACCGACCGGTATTTTGGATTTGACATGTAGGTGGCCTTTAATGTACAGAATCAGTATATTTACCGATTCGGTAAATTTACCGATTCTGTGAAATACCGAATCGGTAAATTTACCGAATCGGTAAATACAGATGTAGGTGGCACTTCAAACAGTGCCACAGGCCATTACCGATTTGTTATTTACCATGTAATACTATTGCATGGTAAATAACGAATTCCAGTGTACACGCACATCTGTGCATGCACACAAGCCAAAATCAGGGGTGCAACAGGGTGTCAAAGTGACACCCTGTCCCCCTTGCAAATTCGGTATTTTTACCGAATCGGTAATTACCGATTCGGTAATTGACATTGAATCCTATGTGCCTCAAGGCCCATGGGAATCAATGACAATTACCGATTCGGTAATTACCGATTCGGTAATTACCGAATCCTACAGATTCGGTAAAAAATACCGAATTTTTATCTTCATCTCATTTACCGAATCTAGAATACCGAAACGGTAAAATTCGGTATTCTAGAGTCGGTAAATGAGAATTACCTACATCTAGCCCCAAGCTGTTTAAACTGCATCCATGATGCACTCCCATGTTATATTTAGGCATGCTTAGCCTTCCTGCTTCTGGCATGTTCAGCCTCATTTCCATTCTGACACCTTCAAGCGAAGATTTGCTAAATGGCTGGCACAGCATCTAGGAGTGTGCATTATTTATTTATTATTTATTGGTCGGGGTAAGTATACACCTACCACTAGTAATAATGCCACCAATATGGTATAGCATACAGTAAAGGTCTCAGTAAATTAGCCTCAACCCTTGGTAGCTGACGACAAGCAGTCAAGCCTAACTAGACAGGAGGATTCCGAGGAACTCCGGTGAGGGCAAACGTGTGGTCCCAGTCCCTATGGTGGCTTTGACGCGTTTCCAGTAGATGAAGTAAATGAACGGCGGCCCTGCCCAGATGGTCACAGACCCCAGGGGAGCGTGGACTAGAGCTCATGAAGCCTCCCTTTCCCCATTCTCTAGGCTTTAGCAGAGACTGGAAGACCCCAAAGACCATAGGCCCCTCTTGCCTGGCTTTAAAATGGCAGCCAACGTAGTCATACGTTGGCTGCTAACAGGACCAATTTATGTGATTCGTGACCCTAAAATGGTGCCCAGGAGACACTGCGTTTTATGGTTTAAATATTTTTTATTGAGTATAAACATACAGAAATCCAAGAACCACAGCTCCGGTACAGTAAATCGAGAATATCAATAAGTATCTATTGCAGTGTTGACCGTGACAATGAGCATGGAGAGGGCCTGTCAATGAGACACGGTACAAAAGGGGGTGGTGATGGACGGAGCATCTGAACCAATCAAACACTCACACCCAGTCAAAAGATCTGGGTTTGATCCATCACCGTTCTTTAGCCCACTCTGCCACCCCACTTCAGACATGGCTATATGCAAATCAGTCTGACCCTGTGCCTCATGGGAACAGTCCAGCCCGAACTGCCAAGCCATGCCTTCCCTGGACCGGAAACAAGCTTCCGAGGACCGGTTTCTGGCATTATAGCCGTCTTCAGCCCGGCTTGCTTGAATCCAGTGGCAAAGTGAGCAAGGGACTCACGTCTGAGCATACCCTGCCACAGTTATGGTGGCCAAAAGCGTTACAAAAGGGGGTGGTGATGGACGGAGCATCTGAACCAATCAAACACTCACACCCAGTCAAAAGATCTGGGTTTGATCCATCACCGTTCTTTAGCCCACTCTGCCACCCCAGTTCAGACATGGCTATATGCTGTCAATGAGACGCTAAGCAATCATTTAGAAAGAACAAACTCTTCCCCCTCCCCCTCCCCCTCCCCTTCCCACCCGCTCCCTCCCTAACCCCCCCACCCCTCGTCCACCTGGAATTGAAAGGAAAAAAGGAAACATGGGGGAAAGTAGTACAGCAGTTATTGGCGATGTTTGCGGGTTTTCTTGGGGCGACATCGGGAATTGGGGTATCAGAGAGGCGAAGCAGTCGCAAATAGCAGGGGCATGGCAGCTCCCTGAATTCCGGCATTAACAACGTCAGAAATGGTCACCAGAGCTCAGGGAATTCTAACCCTCTCCCAGCCAGCGTTAATGTGAGTTTCTCCATACCCAACACCATCCATAATCTCTGAAGCCATCCCGTGCGTGAGGGGAGTTGGGAGGACCTCCAATGGATTAAGATATTCTGTATGGCTGCCCCAAGGGCAATTGCGATCATCCTACCTCTCTGGGATTTAAGTGGATACATCAGAGGATTCGGAAGGCCGAGTAGGATATAAGAGGGGAACCTTGGGAGCTGAATTTCAAAGTGTTGGTCTACTTCGTTCAGTACCTGAGTCCAATAGGGCCGCAGGAGGCTGCAGTCCCAGAGAACGTGCACCAGGGTGCTCACCTCCCCACACTCTCTCCAGCAAAGATCACTCCGGCGTGGGTCAAACCGGTGCAGGCGCTCAGGTGTGTAATACCAATATGTAACGATTTTCGTTAATGTTTCTGTGAGGCCTACATGGTAAGCTGAGTGTCGAGCTCTGTGATATATGTTCTCCCATTCCCTGTGTGTCAAGGGCCTCCCCAGATCTCTCTCCCACCGCATGCGTCCTGCATTATGTGTGTGTGTGGTGTTCTCGAGTAATTGTTTATACATATCTGAGATAATTTTTTTGTCGGAAGTACGAGTTACCAACCATTTTTCATGGGTGGTCAGTAAGCGCTGTGCTTGTGGTTGGACCGAAGGTTGCAACTCCCAGTGGCGTAATTGTAACTACTCCAGACAGCCCTTTTCGGGGATACCATAATATTCCCATATCTGTTGAAAGGGGATGATGCCATTTAAATCAAAAAGATGCCCCAACGATTTGCAGGGGGAGGAGCGCCACACTTGAAATGCTCAGACATCCATGCCCGGGCGGAAATCCGGGTTATCATACAACGGGGTCATCGGGGAGGGAAAGGTGGTCAACTGCGCCGAGACAGCAGTACGGCCCCAAGCCTCCATGATGGTACCGGTGATGTAGGAAGCATACAGGTTAGGGGGCCGGTGTGGCTTACGGAGAAAGGGAATCCCCTGCAATGGCCTGCCCGCTACTGCCTGGTCCTGAAAGAGCCAGTGTTTCTCTGACTCCAATCTTTGCCATTCTACTAGATATCGCAATTGAGCAGCGTGAAAATAAGTTTGAAGGTCAGGTTTTCCCACCCGCCCCTCTCAGGTGGCAGAACTGCGATCTGATTGCGGAACCGAGGTTTGCGACCATTCCAGATAAACCGCGAGAGCTCCGCCTGGGTCTGTTGAATCCAACCGGTCGGGGGTTTGAGAGGAAGAGTTTGAAAGAGGTATAGGATCTGCGGGACGATCGTCATTTTAGTGGCCGTGATCCTACCCAACCAAGACATGGTACAGTGTTTCCAACATCCAAGCTCTGTGCGAATGCGCGTGCGGAGGAGGGAGTAATATGTTTCCGCAGTGGCTCGGAGGGTTGGTGCCAGGTGAATACCAAGATAGGGGATTGTCGCTTCCGCCCAGTGCACTGGGAATTCCTCTTTTAAAAAGGCCAGCATCTGTGACATGAGGGAAAGGTTCTGTGCCATAGATTTATCTACATTGATCTTAAATCCCGAACCTCTTGCAAAGGCATCAAGTTCGATTAAAAGGGCCCGAAGAGCTGTGGTCGGTTCTGACAGGGAGAGGAGAATGTCGTCTGTATAGAGACTAATGGTGTGGACGTCGCCCCCAAACTTAATCCCTGTAATAAGGGCGAGAGGCTCCATGTAAAGCGCGAACAGGAGAGGCGATAGGGAGCATCCCTGCCTCATGCCTCTACCAATAGGGAAGCGGGAGGACGAGTAGCCATTGACGCGAACTGTCGCCATGGGTAGACTGTAACAATTCAGAATCCGAGTCCTGAATTTCTCCCCAAATCCTGCCGCAAGCAGAACCATTTCTAGATAGGGCCAGTGCACCCTGTCAAAGGCTTTTTCTGCATCAATGGCTAGGAGCATATATTCTCCCTGAGTACGGGACGCCTTCTCTATCAGATGAAGGACACGCTTAGTATTGTCACTTGTTTGCCGCTGTGATATGAATCCAGCCTGGTCGGGCTCGACAAATTGAGCCATGTAGGGTGCCAGGCAGGTCGCTAGAATGCCCGTGTATAATTTGAGGTCTATGTTCAAAAGTGAAATAGGTCTATACGCTCCACTGTTCCTCTTGTCCTTCCCCTTTTTTGGAATAACCACAATCGCCGCTTCTAGCATTTCTCCCGGGATGTTGCCCGTGTGCTCAAAGGTGTTATAGAGGTTGGTTAAAATAGAAGGTAACTGGCAGCAAAACGATTTATAAAAAGCAGCAGTGTAGCCGTCTGGGCCAGGCGACTTACCCAACTTGAGACGGGAGATTGCCGATATGACCTCCTCCGTTTGTATAGGTCTGTCGAGAAATGCAGCTTGTGACTCCGTAAGAGCCGGCATCCCAGCAGCAGCGATATAGCCAGCGTTGTGTTGAGCGTCTACACTATCCCCAGCGTATAAATTGGCATAAAAGTCCCTGAACCCCTCCGCGATGGCTGCATCTTCCATGACATATCCGCCTCCAGGCTCACGGATGCTTTGCACCCTCTGGTGCTGTCGTTTCTCCCGTAATTTGTTGGCCAGGAGGTGGCCACATCTATCTCCCCCAGTATAAAAGGAGTGGCGGAGTCTGAAGGCTGCAAACTCAGCCCTATCCTGGTCCAGTGCCGCAAGTTGTTTCCGCTCGCTGCATAGCTGCTGCCACGCGCGGTGTGCCCCAGTACGTTGGTGTAGCTGCTCAAGCTCCCGTACCCTTTGCGTAAGTTCCGCTCTTTTCTGGCTACGTTCTCGGTTCTGAGCAGAGGAGACTGCAATGAATTCCCCCCCTTAGGACCGCCTTTAAGGCCGTCCACTGAACTGCTAAGGAGGTGTCGGGGTTAGCGTTATGGGATAGAAAGTTGGAAATGGCTCCCTGAATTTGTTCAATCACTGTACGTTGATGTAAAAGAGTATTGCGCAGGCACCACTGTCTCGAGGGCCGGGAGATGCGTGGGAGCCGAAGGTAGCCAATACTGGGGAGTGGTCCAGAATTTCAGCATCAGTGGCAGATGCCTGGAGAGAAGTGGAGCAGAGAAAGTAGTCTAACCGTGCATATGTCTTGTGAGCTCCAGAAAAAAAGGAATAGCCACATGTATGCGGGTGGAAATGTCGCCACAAGTCAAAGAGCCCCAGCTCCTGCATGTACACTTGTTCCGAGCTCGGGAGAACTCCAAACTGTGCCCTCTGCTGGCAAGAGCGGTCCATCTCATTATCGAAAACTATATCAGATGCATCAGATGGCGATCTGATGCAGACGCTGCCTCTCTCAGGGCAGTGCGTAAGAATCTTATCTGCCCTTCGTTGGGAGCATAGATGGAGCTAATAACTAAAGTCATGCCCCCCAGGGGGAATTGGTATGTAAGGAGACTTCTGTATCACCTTGCCGGTAAATGATCGGGAGACTAAGATGGCCACCCCGGCAGTCTTAGTAGTGCAGGAGGAGAACAATTGTGTGGGGAAATATTTAGACCGTAATCTATGATGATCTTTGGAAAGAAGGTGAGTCTCCTGGATGAGGCAGACATCCACCTTGGATTGCTCCAGATAGTTAAGCACTGCTCTTCGTTTAATCGGATTGTTCAGGCCCTTCACATTAAGGGACATGACCTTGAGTGTGTCACCTGACATCTATGAAGCAGAAAGGGACCCTGGTGCTATTCCAACCCTCCTTTACTCCAAGCGGAGGGCGGAAAGTCCATGTCGCAGCATGTTTAGGGGGGGAGCGCTGCCAGTAAGGAGTAGGGGAAGGTGGACGAGGGACCCCTACCCAGAAAGAAAAAACCCAAAACCCCAGAACTAAGTCCAAGAACAAAACCAAAAACAAAAAAACAGCAACACCCAATTGGAAAACACAGTTCTCATTGCAAAGTTCGTCTCCCCAGAGTATCCAGAGAGTCGTCGTGGCGGGGCTCAATATGTAGCCAAAGATGGCGGTCCGGAGCCACCCGCCACAAACCACGGTTCATCAAGCCACCGACCCACAGAGGAAAGAAGGACCCCAAGTGTGTAGTCACTCCACATCAGAGCTGCTTCCCGCCAGGGCGTCCGCGGCGACAGTAAGAGCCTTTTGCTGTCCTAGTACAATGGCCTGTTGGTTCGGTTTCCGAAGTTTGTGTCGCCTCCGGGGTTTCTGCCAACCCGATGGTGTGACTTCAGGCCCTGAGTCTCGGTCTCCATGTTCCTCCTCGTCCCGAGGTGCCGTTAGTCCCAGCAATTGACAAGCCGCAGTAGGCGAACGCATCTGATGTAGCCTGTCGTTGAGGCGGAAGATAAGTCTGAACGGATGCCCCATGGATATGTTATGTTCTGCTGCTTGAGGTGCTCCGTTACTGGGCGGAACTGCCGTCTGCGTTGCAACGTGATCAGAGCAAGGTCTTGATATAGTACTGGAGAGTGGCCCTGGTAGGAGATAGGGTGCATGGTGCACGCCTTAGCCAGTATGGCCTCCTTGGTTTTGAAGTCTTGCAAGCAGACCAGGATGTCTGCCGGCGGGGCGTTAGTTGCTCACGGAGGGCCAACCCTGTATGCTCTATCCAGAACCATGGGAGAGTCTGCCGGGGCCCCCAAGATGTGCCTGAAGAGGCCCTCTGTAAAGGCGAAGAGGTCTTTGGTCTCTTCCGATGTCTTCACTCCCCGGATCCTGATGTTATGTATTCGTGATCTATTTTCCAAGTCCTCCAGCTGTGTCTGCATATCAAGGTGCTGATCCTGCAGGCGTATCACCTCTTGTTGCAATGTGTTCAACTCTGTTGACGTCTCGTCACTTCTGCCTTCGAGAGTGGCCACACGTTCCCCCACGCTGTCTACATCTCTGCGGATTTCCCGCATTTCGGCAGCCAGCTCCGTTTTAACTGATTGTATGTCCGATATGAGGGTATTAAAGAGTGATTCCATGAACAACTTCGTGATGGGGGCCTCCCTCCCCGGTATCTGATCGGGCCTGCGCAGTCAACATCGGGCCCGGAGAGCTCTGGGTCGCAGGAGAAGAGGAGGAAGACTGCCCAAAAAGCTCCTTCAGCGACCTCCGCTTCCGTGGCCTGGCCGTGGACATAATCCCCGGGGCGCCCGTGTAGTGACAGGAGCGTGGTTGTAATTGCGCCACCCTCTCCGCCCCAGGGCGTGCAGTTCCCAGGTGGGATCTTCCCGTTCTCAGTCTATGAATATGTCCATCTTCCCAGCAGGCCCGGACACCCGGTACTCACGCGGAGCTCTGCTGTACCAATCGTCACTCAGAGCGCGGTGAAGAAACGCACCCTCCTCTCCAGACCCAGCCCCCCGAGAATGTGAAATCTGATCCAGGGGACCCCTCGGGTGCTCGGCCTCTCCCGCTCCACCAGATGTTGTCTCGTAGGTCGCGATAAGTCCCCTTCCAGGCTAAGGCCCACTAGACCAACGCAGGCAGCTCAGATGAACCTCGCCTTCCCTAGGATACTCTTCACCTCGTAGGTCCAGTCCATACTGCCACTGAGGGGCCCCGCATTCCAAGCACTGCTCCTCGCCAGTCCTGTGATATGAGCCGTAGATAGCGCCTGTCCGTCCTCCGCCGAGCCGCTGTTTCCTCCCATGGGCCTGCCGCGCCTCGGCTCTTGCGTCGTGCGCAGGCCCACGCACTGGATGCTTGCCTCTGCGAATCCAAATACGATCCGCCCCTGTCTGCCGGGCCTGCTTCGGGTCTCAGCGGCCCGGTGTCTCTGCCTCTCACCGAGGTCGACTGCCAGAACCCCGAGGGCTATCAAGACAGGGAGAGCTCCGGGGCTCACTCCTCCTCCGTTTCCGAGAGTCGGCGGCTCACCCGGGTGCTATAAGCCGCTGTAGATGGTGGGCGACGGGCAGGAGCTCCGCAAGTTGCTTCCTACCTTGCGGCCATCTTGGCCACGCCCCCAGACACTGCGTTTTAAAGGGAAACGTCTGTTTATAAACACCTCAAGAGTTTAAACCCACTGGTTTACCTACCAACATGAGCTTTGTTCCTCATAACTTGAGGTGATTATGTTAAATACAGTTTTCTCTATCTTTGGAGAATTCACCATCCAGACAGCACATGAACCCCAAAACAAATGCAAAATATACATAGCCACCTAAGGACATTGTAAATCTGTGTGAGAGCACAATAGCCCCCTCTTATGAAGCAGCGACCTTCCTTTGAAAATCACTGCACTAGAAAGAGGAATTCATTCCTCCACAAAATGGTGGCCATCTTCAAATGGTTTCGATCTTCACTCTTGAGATGTACAAATTACAGGGACCATCCTGACATGCTTGTCCTTTAATGTCCAGTATGTCTAGTCCCTTCACTCCTACAAACCCATCTGATCAACAGACCAATGACATTGGCAAAGTGTCCCTCTACCTCTAAGAATGTAGTGCGCCTCACACGGCTGCAGATGACCAAGCAACGCACATCTTTACCCTACCTATGGTTGTCTAAATCATACTTTTTCTTCCCGTCTCGGTTCAGCCTCCACCATAACGGTCACACTTGTTAACCCCAGCTCCCCACCATCATGCCTTTCCATGTCTGGCATCAATGCTTTCAAATTCAAATACCCCCCAAATTTTTCGAATGCGCAAGAAGAAAACCTGAAACATAGAACATTGAGAGACTACCCAGAAACCCTCTTTGCCAACCAATACCGTTGCAAATGCAAAGGCTCCCTCAAAACTGACCTCCTCCTCACACACAACACTGACCCATGGATCAAGTCCTTACGCAATTTTCTCCTATCCTCCTTTCTCTCTAACATACCCTTTGGATGCAAACTCAAATGCTTTTCCCCCTTTGGCCTCTCAGGAAACCTTTCTATCTCCATCTACAACAATGGGAAAATCATGTTCCAATCCAACAACACAATCCTGGCCATGATTGACCTCATTTTTCTCAAGCCCTCCAACAATCCTCCACGGTCTCTGCCTCTGCTCATCCCTATGACCCCTTACCCACTCCCCACCCTTATGGTTTACTTAGACAACCCCTCTTTCCCCGGACTCTCCTACAATCCAATATGCCTTCCTGAAACCATTGTTCACCACCAACATCAACAAATTTAGGGGACCATTTCAGGTGAAATCGGTGTGCGATAACTATGTTAAGCTACAGAATGGGCAAACTTGGAATCTCCGCAGGGTTGCTCTTTATCAAAAGAAGGATAGCCAACAGAGTTTGGGTTTGTCACAACCAAGTGTCAAGAAGGTGGTTGTACCTAAAGAGCAAAGACCTGTTCGTAAGAGAGTTTCACCTGCTTACCTAAAGGACTTCGTGTAAATGTTTAGGAAAGGAGTGGGTTATTATATATTGTTACAACGGTATAACATCAATTACTGTGATTTCTTTCTTATGTGCATTTGTTGTGTTAACTCACAAGATTAGATGATGTATTTCTTCAATTTTTGTGCATTTGTTATGCTAACTTGATTGTTCTCTACCATAAGAAAGGAGATGTGTTATATTCTCCTCGTGCACTGAGCTCGTGCCTGCCCTTGGTTGCCAGGCTCCGAGACCAATGCTCGAGCGTCTGGAATAGCCGTTAAAGGCAGTTCATGTCCTGACACTGGTCGGGTTTCTTCTACGTTATAGCTTGATAATAAAGCTATCTCATCAAACAACCCTCCTGTTTCCCGTGATAATTTACAACATCAAGGTTCTCAAAACAGTAGAACAAGATCCCAACACATCTCCCCTCTTCCAATGAAACGACAAAACAGAACGATAAGGAAAAAAAAGATAAGAGAACTGGAGAGAAGAAAAGAAAGATGTGAAACAAGATAGACAAAACGAGGAAGCAGGACAAAGAAACATAACCACAGACAACAGCAAGAGAACATGTCCAGAAAGAACAAATGCAATAAGAAAGACAGCCAAGACAAAACACAGACTACTGCATATTATAATCATGAAATTTGGCAGGTAAACACTTTGACCTTGAAGGCCTGGATGACACACAGGCAGGAGGAGCACGACCAGAAAGAACAACATCATCCCTACCAAGAACATCGGAGGACACCTTAACGGGAAGAGAATGTGTGCCCAATCTTCTGTTGACCTCACCAACCATGGACTTGGGAATAATGGAAATGCAAGATTTGTTCCACACTCTGCCATCCATCAGAACCACCACTCGTTCTTTTACCTCAGACACACTTTTAGGGGACCAAAACCGAGATTCACCCTTGTGGAGAAAACCAGGTTTCTTGAATCTCACCCAATCACCCACTTTAACATTCAGAGGATAACTCGCACCAGGCCTGGAATCATACTTAGCTTGTACAGCAGCTCTGACATCCGTTACACCAGACAATTTACCAGAATCAACCATTCTTCTAGACATCCACTCTTTATTTAGCTTGGAACCAGCCACCCTTCCCCGAAGCAAAGTGAAAGGAGCAACACCAGTACTAATATGAGGAGTAGTTCTCACAGCCCACAACATATCACAAAGAGCCTTACGCCAATGCAAACCATTTACTAAAGCAAGTTAATAATAATAATAATAATAATAGTTGCACCTGTTCCTTGACAACCCGGTTGAATCGCTCAACCAAACCATTACTACGTGGGTGATAAAGTGACGTACAAACATGCTTAATACCCGCATCCTTAAAAAACCCTTGCATCTCTAAAGAGGTTAACTGAGTGCCGTTATCAGAAACCAGCTCTTCCAGAAAACCCTCCCTAAGAAAAACATCCAGAAAGAAACCAATGATGGAAGATGAGTTGGCATTATCAACAAACCTCACCTCAGGCCACTTGGACATGTAATCAATAAGAACAAGGGCATACTTGGGAGAACAACCAATGAGACCAAAAGGACCTGCAATGTCAAAAGCCAGTTTCGACCAAGGTGAATTCTTTACCACAATAGGTTCAACAGGAGAAGGTCTTGTCACTTGAGACTTGTCACTCGTGACACATGTATAACACTCACGCACAAAATGTTCAACATCTTTATCCAATGCTGGCCACCAAAAATCCTCTCTAACCCTACGCTTCATAGCACGAATGCCAGGATGGCCTACATGAGCCAAATCAAGGATTCTGTTCCGAATGGAAAAGGGAACCACAAGTAAACCACCTCTACGTAATATGCCATCTACAACAGACAACTCATCTTTGATCCTTTTAAAAGGAACCAATTCAGGAGGAGGACAATCCTTATCACACGGCCACACACCAGATAAACAGTCAATGACCTTCAAAATCATGTTATCTCTAGTTACTCCATCCAACCACTCTTGCTCAGAAAGAGCACAACCAACAGTGTCATATAAAGAACACACAGCACACACCATCTCCAAATCATCGCACTCAAGAGCATCATTCTCAGAACAAAGGGGCAATCTAGACAAACAATCAGCAACATGATTTTTAACACCGGGCACATACTAAAGTCGATAGCTGAACTCTTGCAATCTGAACTGCTATTTGGCAACTCGCGGTGTAGCCCTACCACCCCCTTTAGTAGTGAATAAGTCAACTAACGGTTTGTGATCGGTCCTCAGGATGAATTCATTTCCCCATAAAAAGTTCTTAAAGTGCTGCACACCCCACCACAAACCCAAAGCTTCCTTTTCAATAGTTGAATAAGTGCCTTCAGCACCCCTCAGTGTTCTAGAAGCGAAAGCAATAGTTTCTTCACAACCATCACTTCTTCTTTGAAGAAGAACCGCACCTAGACCCACATTGCTAGCATCGGTTGAAATAATGCATAAGTGGTTAATATTGAACAATTTAAGCGGACTAGCTTGTACAATTTCATTCTTAATCGACACAAAATTATTCTGACAATCATCATCCCATACAAATTTGACATTCTTTTTAAGCAAATTGCTCATAGAAGCAGTTTTAGTGGAAAAGTTGTTGACAAATTTGGAATAATATTCCACTAACCCCAAAAATGACCGAAGCTGATCCCTATTCATAGGCATGGGTGCGTTTTGAATCGCATCCATGATCTTAAATTTGGGTTCGATACCTTTGTGAGAAATGTGGTGACCTAAATAATCGACGCCATCCTGCAAAAACTTACATTTGTCAGCCCTCAATGTTAAACCACTAGACCTAATTATACTCAAAACATGTTTGACCCTCTCATCATGTTTAAGTTCAGTCTTCCCATGTATGAGAATATCATCCTGAAAGAATACAACCCCAGGAATATCCTTAAATAAGTTTTTCATTAAACGTTGGAAAACAGCCGAAGCTGAGGCAAGGCCGAAGGGCATACGAATGTAACGATAAGCGCCTTCAGGAGTGACAAAGGAGGTCATATGCCTAGATTCTTTACTAAGCTCAATCTGATGGTACGCAGAAGAAATATCGAGGGAAGTAAAGAATCTAGCACTGTCTAAGGTGGTCAACAATTCATTGATATTCGGGAGGGGTTGACGGTCAACCCAGATGTTGGCGTTGAGGTCACGTAAATCAACACACATTCTCAGACAATTGTCGGATTTCCGTGCTAAAACAATTGGTGCGAGCCACTCGGAACCCTCAATAGGCTCAATTACACCGGCCGCACACAAACGTTCCAGTTCAATTTTGAGTTCTGGGCGAAGACTCAAAGGTACCTCACGAACCTTATGCGCAACAGCTTTAGCATCGTTCAAGACAAGGTTCTCAAAACAGTCGAACAAGATCCCAACACTCCTCAATATCCTCCTTCTCAGCAGGTAGAGTAACAGTCCAAGATTCCTGGTACTTAGCAGACTTGATCACTATGAAGAAACAAATCCCTAATATGTGTGCCATATTCAGTGTTGAAATTGTTTTTCAGGTGACCAAGCCAAAATGGTGAGGGGTAAATCAGTTGCTATGATTTGTGGTATCAATTCAAGAGAGAGATCAATTTATAAAGAAAGGTGGATCCCTCCAGATGTTGCTATTCTGACAGCAGCAAAGGAAATGCTGTTCTATATGGAGATTGAGGCATGTCTAGTCAAAATGAATTAGACAAAGATCTCCAACTTTAAGCAGAATATGGGAGAATCACCAATAGGTTCCTTCAACATTCTAGAGGAGGTGTTTGTACAGAGTATCCCACAGAATAAGCTTAGGGCAGATGCTGCCTTTTTACAGGAACTGTCTGTAATGAATGTGCAGAATCAAGGTTTGGTTGAACTAATCACAATGGACAACTATTGCACTGTCATCCAGAAATGAAAGAAAAAAATCAAATTAATTCAAATTGATGTTTTTACAATTACACACCATTCAATGAAGGATAAAAGGAAAGGAAAGGAGAGCATCTAATTAGGGAGGGGTGTGGGCTGGCCAGGTAGGAGACCAGAGTGGGGGTCAAGAAGATCAATGGAAGGGGTAGAGGTTAACAACCCCCAATTGGGTCATTGGAAAAGAGACTACCCCAACCTAATCTCAGGTGCCCAACCCAATTCTCCTAGATCACTTAAAATCAGAATCGCAATTACCAGGATAGCCAGAGATGTTCCAGCTGTACTATGAGTACACTAATATGAATGGACAAAAACAGTCCCTGTGCAAGTTGTATAATTAATCTTATTGATACTGGTGTTAGCATATCGACTCTCAAAACATTATTTTTCCCTCAAAATCTCTATCAGGCTAGTCCATAGATTCAAGTGCATCTCAAATCAAATAGTCCGTCATGACATTACTGGTCCTGTTTTCCACTTTATCAATACATTTGTAGAGCTGTATTATGTTAATTAAACTGTACTGTCTTTTGCACTGATAATGAGGTTTTTTTAATATTTCAAAAACAAGTGAGAATGAGCTGTGATGTGTAAAGCAGATTGTCAGAATGGGATGTATGCAATTCTCAAGTGTTTGAAAATGTAACCAAATTACTTGAGCATGTTCTTCTCACTTTATGACCAACCCCCCACCCACCCCCATGGCAATGCTGTTAAATGAATCCTCTCCATTACTCAAGTTGGGATTAAAGTAAAGCCCATGAGGAAACTACATCACATGTCCTATTACCCCACAGCATCCTGAAATAGTAGAAGGATAAAACTTGTCTTTTTGACCTCACAAATTGCACATTAGGATCTACTGTCTGTATCTGCAACACACCGACTCTTTCAAAATAGCAGGGAAAACTAACATGTACTGATTGGTCCAAGATCTCTCTGCAGTGAATGGTATGGTCGTTCCCAGTTTCCCCATAATATCTTATGCTGTCACATTTCTGTATCGCTGCCAGTGGACTGAGTCTTATAATGGTGAGTCTAGGCTCCCCTTTCTTTTCCATCCTTATTTATAAAGACAGCCAATACCTCTTTTTCTCCTTATTTAGAGGAGGTCAGTTAATGTGGAAAATGCTCCCACAAGACTTTACGGAGTCTCTGTCCTGCATTCCCCCACTCTAGAATGAGATTTGGACACTGTGGTCTTCAATAATTTATTAGGAAAACATCCCCAAGGCCTTGCAGGGGTCTTAGGAAGCAGAGCAAGCTTTTGTGTAGTTAAGTAGGATTTAACCTCTGCACCTGCCCTGGGGTTGACCAAATACAGTAAACCCTTTACATGGCAATGTCATGGGCGAACAAGATCATAGGAATCAGAAAAATCACAAAGTTCCTTGGGGCTACTAGGCTTTCTCTCCTGTTGCTCCTGGGCCCCCTCTCTGTTTGCGCCTGTTTGCAGTGACTGCTCATCTTGTAGAAGTCTCTGAAAATATTGGATTTGGATACACTTTTATTGTTCCTTTCCCCCCACTGTGTTGTTCCTCTCCTATCCACAATGAAGACACAGTACTTCTCCATTGCCCAATACAAAACTCTATAAATGTCTACCTCTTACATTGCCCTGATTCATTGCTTCGCCTTGAATCCATTTCATAAATGCTCAGCGCCAAGGAGAGTGAGCTACATGCTGCCTTACAGTGTTGAAACACCTGACTTTATCCGAGTTATCTATCAGATCCACTGATACCCAATGGGGTCTAGTATACGTTTTAGATGGCTTCTGTCTCAGAAATGAGACAGGAGAACTGGTAGCTGGATATGCCGTTTCTACAAGATTGTTGAAAGTCGACTGCTATTCCAGGCTTGATCGGCTCAAGTAGCCCACCTCAGTGCATCAACTCAGTCTTGTATATTAACCTGATAAAAAGATTGTATGTGTATTTACTGACGTTTGAGGTGGGCCAAGGCTGCAGGCTTCTGTGGATGCCTAGGGGATTACTCATCTTAATAGGATCACTATCTTTTATGTTCATAATTTGTTGATTGAACTCCTGCTACCTGACAGGATTTCTGTTAAATGTGTAGATATTCAGTGTACATTAGATGAGTTGTCTCAGGGAAATGCACTTGCAGACCAGGCAACCTGAAAAGCTGCTTTGTCTTCTAAGACGCAACAAATGCTCTATAAACAGATGTATTTTCTTGATCTATTCTTAAAATCTGTCTGTATCACAGTAGTGGGCATTTAATGATGAAAAACGGGCATGGACCTTACCAGAACTGTAAAAGAGAGTCCGAAGGTTATAGGACAGCATCGGAAGAGTGGTCGCTACAAAATTCTTGCCATCTGAGTGCCATATTATCAAGCACGGCGTTAAAATTATCGCCGCTTTAGAGGCAGGAAACTGCCGCTAAAGAGGCGAGGATCACTGAAATAATATCGAGGGAGAGAATATCGACCATCAAAAATATCGTTGAGAAAATATCGACAGTCAAAATATCGAGTTTCTATCTACAAACAGGTAAGTACAAAAATATCGAGTTAAAAATATCGTTTACAAAAATATAGTTGTAAAAAATATCGTATTTACTAAAAACAGTGTTCAATTAAATTAATATTAATAATTATTACTAAAATATACTTAAAATTAATTAAATTAACTTATAATAATTAAATAATTAATGAAAATTAAATAAATATTTTTTTATTTGATATTTATTAAAACATATATATATAGTAACAAAATATAATAAAATAATACCCAAAAACTGAAAACTGACCCTGAACCCTAAAAATACCCCTTTACCCAAAAATTGAAAACTGACCCTGAACCCTAAAAATACCCCTTTACCCAAAAACTGAAAACTGACCCTGAACCCTAAAAATACCCCTTTATCCAAAAACTGAAAACTGACCCTGAACCCTAAAAATACCCCTTTACCCAAAAACCCAAAACTGACCCTGAACCCTAAAAATACCCCTTTACCCAAAAACCCAAAACTGACCCTGAACCCTAAAAATAAAAACAATTTTTTTTACTATCTATAGTATATACTTACATATTTTCACTTTCTATATTATTTACAGTCGATATTACTGCACTTACCTTAAAAACGATATTTTGGCTGTCGATATTCTGTCCAGTCGATATTTTGTCCAAACGATATTTTTTCCTCGATATTCTGTCCAAACGATATTTTGGAGTCGATATTATGTCTGTGCACCAAGGGGCGATAATGGGCTTGATAATATGCCCTTGTGAATTCCCATAGAAGCCCAGGTTCACACCACAACCTGGGCTTCTAAAGCGGCGATCATTTTAACACCATTCTTGATAATATGCGCCTTTGCACATTTGTTTAGCTGCATTGCTCAGGTCAGAAGGGATGGTATGATTCATGCTGCAGCCACCTCCTTTCTTCTATCACATAAAATTATTGCCATTCCTTTGTCACCTGCTAAGACCATAATATTGGGTTAGTGATCATGGTCAGCTCGGTGCTTAACCCCTTGCACGCTGATGACGGAACCGCTCCGTCATCAGCTGCGGGTGCGCTGTGCTGATGACGGAGCGGTTCCGTCATGGCCCGCTCGCCGCTCATGCGCGGCGCGAATTCCGCGCCTGCGCTGAGGGTTCTATTGAGCGGGGCGGGCCATGACAGACCGCTCCGTCACAAGCACAGCCCAACCGCGGCTGGTGACCGAGCGGTTCCGTCACCAGGATGCGGCGACCGCGCGGCCGCCCCGCCCCCTTAGCACTGCGGCGGAATAGCCGCCGCAGTGAAGGGGTTAATCACCTTCTTAGGGCCCCTCCGTCCAGCTACAGATGGACTTTATTGAAATGACTAAATGTTTCTCCTATTTTTCTGTTCTTGTAATTGTGTGCATGTTTCTGGGAGGGTTGGGACTTACCCTTGTGTATGACTGTAGCTTGCAAACTGTTGAGAGACTTCATTCCCTACTTTGGAGTGCTTTAAATGTGTGTAAACTTGTAAAGCGCACTGCCGCCCCATTTCGGGGCATCCTGGTGCTGTATACCGCTGTGGAACCCTTCCTGGCTTTCCCTGTGAGATGCCCCCTCCTGGGCACCCCCAAGATGAAGCCAGGCATCCCAGCGCTGTTGGGGCCGTTGTGAAGATTAAGCAAGCTATTGCCCAGAGTTGCAGAGTGTGACTCATGATTAGAGTAGGCACCAAGGCGAGAATTATCAAGTCCGCGGACATTGAGCCCAAGACCCTGCCGCGTTGGGAATTGAACCCTGGTCCTACCTCTGCTTCAGGGTCTGCCACTTCTAACCAGTAAGCCACACTTCCCCACACTCTGCCAACTATCCGGTGATCAGGGCTCACACTTCATTTCCTCTGCAGTTGAAGAAGTTTTTAAAGCTTTAAGGATCAATCTACATTTTATTTGTTCTTATCATCTAGACTCATCAACGAACGTTGAGCGTGGTAACTCCATTCTGAAGACAAATATGCTCATAGTACCAGTTGAAGTGGCCTGATGCCTTGCCCTTAGAACGCTGGCCAATCCAAGCTATTCCATCCCATAAAACAAAATTGAGTCCATTTGAAATCTTCACGAGCAGATCCATAGATCTATAATGCTCCCCTTTAACTCAACAGTCTAACCCAATAATCTAGACCCGCAACTGAATGATGATCTGGTCTTAGAGTATTGCAGACAATTGATTTTTCTATTTCCGCAGTTTTCTGAGCCAACTTGTCTGTCTGCCTGATAGAAAGAAGCCTGCCTCAACCTGAAGCCCAGGTGCTGGGTGTTTCTGAAGATTCACCAACACACATCTGCTTTGTATCGTCGCTGGAGAGGGCCCTGTCATGTTTTTTTCACACCGCTGTGAAATGCCAAGTACTTCCTACCTGGATCCACTCGTCTCATTGTAAGAGAGCACTGGGTCCTCCAGATGGGTACCAACCCATTCCTGTTGTGCACCCGTCTCCAGCAAACCACCAACTTCAAGAGTAAGACCTGCTTTATTGCATTTATCAGCCACAAATAGGGGGCCTGCCACCTCTTTCTGGCAGTCACAGGATGTAGCAACCCCTCCTCATCACTGTCAGAACTGTCCAAGATGATCTACTGGCTGCCTGCTACTGGAGTCCTCTGTTGGTTTTGCCTTCCATCTTTCTGCAAGCCTTGTCCTCTGGATCTCAGGGAGGCACCTCATCTAAATGGAATAAAAGTGGCACAACACTTTCTGCCCCTCCATGATCCTGCTGTTTTATCTGTCAAGAGAACATCTACTTGCACCTGTTCGAGGGGTATTGAAATGAACTTCTCATAGAGATGGATTTGTACTAATTTTCCATTAACTCCTGAAGAGGGGCTTCTGATGATTCCTGTGCCCCTAGATATAGAAGCAACCAGTTGTGACCTGCACTTTTATGGGCACATCATAGCAGTGGTTATTTGTTGAAAATATAAGTGCCAAGGCTCTCGCCAGGATATAGTTTTAACTAGCCCATTGCTCCTATTGGTGCCACCTATAACAAAACCAACTATTAACCATGAAACCCTACAAGCAGGGAGAAGATGTGGTGTAATGGCAAGAGCTGTCGACTTTGGCTGGGGAACTAGGTTCGAGTCTCAGTGTAGGCTCAACATCCTGTGATTCTGGGCAAATCACTTAATGTCCCATTGCCTCCCAAAAATGAATGTGCCCTTAACTGGTGCTCATGAAAAGCGCGCAATACCTTATGGTCGAGTTTGTGCTATAAGCACCGGTGTTGACGATTAAGTACCGGTGCCGAAAACCGGAAATCGCTGGCTCAAATTAGGCGCTGGCTCATAGAGGAGTGCCTGCATTTCCCATGCACAAAAGGACCTTAACTTTTCTGATAAACGTAACATATCCCCTTGCCTACTCTGTATGGGGTTAAATATGTGAAACCTGCAATACCAGCAACTTTGTGGGCCAAAGTGAGTGCGATTTTAATCTTCATGTGATGTCTGATTATGCACCCCCTTTTAACTTTGGATGAGCTACTGCAGTCCTGTACCCTCATTTCCAACCCAGTAAGAAATATGGCCTATATTTTGCAACAAACAAGCTTTTCCCTGGCTGCCTAGCATGCCAACCTGCCTACGTGCTTCCTGTTATCCATCACTCCCCCAACAAAATCCCACATCATGAGAGACTATCCTGTGCCATTTCTGAAAACAATTGTTTTTTTACTATACTCTTCTCCATACATGAGGTAAGATAGTCAATAGGGGAAGTATGAAAAACTGCACAAGTAGTGGAAGAAGTGGCCAACGCAGCCGCCATATCAGATCAGCTCCAGGATCAGACCAGGAATCTAAAGCAGCCCTGGCAAATTTTGTCAGACCAGCCCCCATACGGTGCATAACGATCGAGCGGAGGGAGCGAGCCTGACCCCTACAAAAGGGATCCTCCCCCACAAGAAAAAAATCCCCAAAATGGCGCATTCTACAACACATTTTTCATTATATATTAAATTGTATTAGCTTTTAAAATTTAATAAATGATGACCTTACAGTGCACCAAGATACCACAGTCTTTATTGGGGCTCTGCAATGATTCCCTCACTATCACCCTCCAACAGTGCCTCTCATCTCTCAATAGCCCCTCTCTCACATGTCTTTAATTTGTTTTATAGCACCTCTCATACAAGTGTAGGGTGCCAAGCCATTTGACATCACAAACACTAAGGGCCACATGCATCAACCTATTTAGGAAGTGCAAACGGTGCGAATCGGTAAATTCGGCCGTTTGCGATTCCTAAATAAGTTTGTGGGATGCATCATATATTTTTGTGAAATTCGCTATTTTTAGTGATTTCCAAAAATGCGATTGCTTTTAAGGAATCGCAAATTTGCGATTCCTTAAAAGCAATGCATGATTGTTTTTTAAATTGCGAATTAGCAATTAGGGGGTGCAAATTACCACGAGGTTGAACCTCGTGGTAATTTGCGAAAAGTTATGAAAATTCTCAAAAATGCATTTTTTAAACTTTCATGTTACAGACACACATGTCCTTAGGACATGTGTGTGTGAAACATGCACTTTAAAATACATTTCAGGGGTGCAGGGGGGGTCCTTTGGACCCCCCTCTGCACCCTTGCAATGCATCAAACAAATGGGATTCGCAAAATATAAAAGTGCAAAACGGCATTGATTCCTATGGGCCTATAGGCCCATAGGAATCAATGTAATGCCATTCCTTAATTGCGATTCGCAATTAAGGAATCGCAAATACCGAAAAGTAAGGAATCCTAAAAACTTTTAGGATTTCTTGATGCATAGGATTTTGCAATTCCTAAATTGCGATTCCTTAATTTTCGCAATTTAGGAAATGCAAAATCCTACATTGATGCATGTGGCCCATAGATACAATGAATCATATGTGTATAAACCAGCACACAGAAATTATTACATAAGACAAAGGGGAGGGCTTGGCCTGAGGAAGCAAAAATGTAGGGTTCAGAATATAACACCGTGGTTGAAGGTTGACATTATTAATAAGAATTAATTTCTACCCAAATAAACCCTTTTTAGCAAAATTAAGATAATGAAAGCCTGGGACAAAAAAGCATAACTTTCTAACCTGCGACTGTAATGTATGAACTGCACAGTAACAAAAGGATCTCTGTGACAAAAGCAATAACCCACTGAGCTACCCATATCTGTTCTGTGATCTGCATAGTACACACTCTTCGCAGCCGGCATGTTAACTCAATTGCTACCTTAGATGAGTCAAAACTGCCACTAGACAAAACACCAATCTCTCTCCAGCAGGTACATTAATCACCAGAGTTATCTAGGTACTTTTATTGTTGCCTGAACACTGTTGAATATTTGGATTTACAAGGAACTCTGCAATGCTTTTAATACTGCAGCACTTTTACAAAAGCACCCTTCACCCTTTCACCCTCCTGGGGAAACACCAAAGGCCAGTCCGGACTTGCTAATCACTCCAAGTATTGACCTGGGTAGTGAAGAGCAGCCAGGACAATAACTGTTAGAAATGGGATCTCTGGTTGGCTAAGGCTTGCGCCAAAGCCAGGCAGAGACCACCACTCTAGTCAGGGCAAGGGAGTTACACGCCAAGATAACCCCTGCTCACCCCCTTGGTAGCATGGCACGAGCAGCAAGGCTTATCCTGGAGGCAATGTGTAAAGCATTTACGCAACCCACACACACAGCAGCAACACACTAGGCACACCACACAAGGTTATATATAAAAATAGAACAGAAAACAAAATGTGAGGAAGGGTCTAAAGGGAAAATCTTTAAAGACCAGCTTGCATCCTATCCCCCAATCTAACTAGCACAAACACACAGGGGATGCTAAGGGTCTGGAGAGGAATACGAAAATCTATACACTCAAATGTAGTGTAAAGGGGTAGCCAATGTGAGGAGAGATAAGAACAGCAAACGTTGTATGGAAAAGTATGAGAAAGATGAGAGAAAAATACCCAACAGCCCACCCATTGGCGGAATCTCATCATTTGGGTTTTTGTTGAAAACTGGTATCTACTAGGTACCTCACTGAACGTATATAGAGGAATACTAGTATTTGATCCACCAGTGAGAGAGACAGCCAACAGGATATGTTGGTAGGTTGAAGGGGAAGGAGTTGCAGTGCTCAAAAGGTGTATAATAGTGAAAAAGTGATATTTAAGATTGCCTGTTATGGTGCCAAAGATAAGACTTTATTAGGGGGGTCAACATAACGGCAAGATTAAAAGCAGAGTGATGATAGTGTATCAAACAAATACTACTATCAGTTGTGGAAACTAAGTGGTCGACATGTTTCAGCCTAACAAGGCTTTCTTCAGGACCTGTAAATATGACACTACTGCAACAGTGAAAAGAAACTATGATAAATCAAGACCTCCCGGTAGTGGGTTACTATATAGTAGTCTTGGATCGTGGTGCAAAAATCTCTCCTAAAACAAAAGACAAGTACAGCCAAACAGATGTAGTAATTTGAAAACATCGATACATGTATGTATGTGTACATCAACATTCAACATTCTTGTTGAGGAAACTCACCCATAAATTGTACGGAGATAGCCTCACCTCGCCTGGCACTCGCTGAGGTCAAAGAGGCCCGCTCTAAGAAAATGGGGAGGGAAAACAGGTTTTATTTGTAAATACAGACCATTAACGTGTGTTAAGATTCCCTCAGTTGTGCCATTTCTAAACTAGAACCTCTGGGGTCGGGTGACCAAAGAGAAAATGGCGACTTCAGCATGCCATAGATTGGTGATCTCATGATCTTATGTGAGACACCTCAGGGTTATTTACGATAATTGTAAATAATATGACGAAAAACAGAACATTGTCCCTTCACCGTGTTCGACGATGTATCTCTGTATTGATGTTGCGATATAGAGATAAGAGTACAATAGTGAAGAACATACCCCTTTAGAATTGAGTGACTCGTGTCACTCACAGATCATGGAAAAAGGGTAAAATGCATGTCCCCAATAGTTGAAGTTGTACCTTAGGATTTAGATGGATAGCACCCAGATAAAGTACAAGTAAAATACGAGTAGCAAACGGTAAAGAAGCCACTATGAAACCACAGTCTTAGAGAACTGCTAAGAAATCCATGTCAAATAGATTTTTTTGTCAAAAAATATATATACATGTCCCAAGGATGCAGTCACCCACCTGTCCGTCGGTGCCTCCGGCTGCCGTCTGAGCCGAGGGGAAGGTGACGGATATAGCGGCCTGGTCGGGTTATATTTAGGATGTGCGGACCAGAGGGGAAACAAAGTAACGCAAAACAGAACCACACCTTCTGTCTGGTGATAGGTTTATTCGATAAACCGGAAACCGGAAATAAAATGCGGACCGGAAGCCGGAAATAGAAGGCGGACCGGAAACCGTCCGGACTTAGACGATTGTAAGCAAGCGCCTCTTCAATGATTGGTCGCCTTTCCAGCCGCCTATGTTCATTGTAAACACGAGCACGATATAGGGAGAAAACAGGGAGAAACCGTGATCGGTAGAGCATTATTTCTCCCATGGTGACGAAGATAAACATGGCGGAAAATCAACAGTCGAAAGCTTGCTGGTAAGACTAGTCTCTGAGGAGCACTTATTCACTGTGTGGGTACCCGCTGTCAAAGATAACCATCATCTAGATGTTCTTTTCCTTACCGAGACGTGGACCCATGCCGACTGCGATATCGAATTAGGCTGGGCCTGTCCTCAGGACTACAAAATCCTGCATCTTCCCAGACCCAAAGGCCGCGGTGGTGGAGTCGGTATTATCCACAGAGCCTCATGGCTCATCAACATCTTAGACATGGATCCGGTCGCTGGGAACGAGCTCCTCGGCCTCTCCATTAAGTGTCACACTGGAGCCACGTTCACGGCCATTATCTGTTATCGCCCTCCGGGGTCCTTTAGCTCCCAACAACAACAATCGTTACTCACCACCTTTACAAACATGGCGACCTCCCATAGCAAGTTAATCATCTTAGGTGATTTCAATCTCTGGCCGAATGGTAGCCTGGATACTGGACTGCACAATCTCCTGCTCTCTTGTGAGAGCGTGGGACTCTATCAACTGGTCAAAGAACCCACTCACAAAGCAGGTCACATACTCGACCTCATTTTCTCCACCCCTCAACTAGTACACCTGAACGATATCCTGCCTATGGGCTGGACTGATCATGCTCTTCTCAAATTCTATATTACCACTAAAGGGGCTAGAATGCCGGCACACAGCACCTGCTCTGAATTTCTGTACAGAGACTGGAAAGCTCTGGAAAAACTGAGCTCCACCGATGCAGTGTTCCATGTGAAAGACAGTTTTTCTCCCGCCAACCCGGTAGAGGACAATTACGAGGCCTTTTGTACAAGGATATCCTCTACGACGGACTCCTATGCTCCCCTAAAAAGATGCAAACCCAAGGGCAGACCATCAGCCCCTTGGTTTGACGATTCTCTGAAAACCCTCAAATCAGCCTGTAAACAGGCCGAGAGGAAATGGAGGCAAGGTTACTCCGACACAAATAAGTTACTCTGGAAAACTAAACTACAGGAATACAAATCTGAAATTGTTAAAAGTAAATCTACCTATTTCTGCTCCACTATAGTTAATGCCGCTAATAGCTCTAAAAGCATTTTCCAGATTCTCAACAACCTCATTCACCCTGACTGTGCTAAAAAAACTATCCCTCATACACAAGCACTCTGCGATAATCTCGCACGGTTCTTCAAAGACAAAATTGAGACTGTTATCCACAACCTGAATACTCCTCCCCCACTGGATAGTCTCTACGCCCCCGGGACAGTCTCCTCTGACTCTGAGTCTGTGAACCTAGAGAACATGCCCATGGTACGTTTGCGGGACTTTCCCCCCATTTCGGAAGCGGATTTTGTGAGACTGGCGCATGGGATCACCTCGGGCTCCCCTCTCGACCCTCTGCCTCCCAAAATATTGAAAGTTTTTGGAACAGAACTCTTCAGCATCCTTCGTGAGATCTGTAACCAATCCCTGCGTTGCAGACTTGTTCCGACTCCTTGGAAGCAGGCTCTTATCACCCCGCTGCTGAAGAAACCCTCCTTGAACCCCGAGTGCTTACTAAACTATCGGCCTATCTCCCTCTTGCCATTCCCGGCAAAGATTGCCGAGCGCTGGGTGAGCTCCTGTCTCTCTATACATCTGGAGCAGAATCACATCCTGGACGACATTCAATTTGGCTTTTGTCCAGCTCACGGCACTGAAACAGCTGTTCTCACGGCCATGGAAGACCTTCGTATGCGTGCAGACAGGGGCCAAGCAGTAGCTCTGATCTTATTGGACCTGTCTGCCGCATTCGACACTGTCAATCATGTGATTCTGCTGAAAAGACTAAGGGAGGCTGGGGTTGATGGCACTGCCCTTCTTTGGTTTCAGTCCTACCTGAGAGATAGGAAGCAGGCTGTGTCCCTTCCTCCATTCCAATCTGCCTTCTCCTCAGTGCCCCATGGGGTGCCCCAGGGCTCGTCCATCAGCCCCATTCTTTTTAATGTCTACCTCAAACCTTTGGTCACATTAATAAAATCCCATGGGCTACAAGCCATAAACTACGCGGATGACACACAGCTCATTCTCTCTTGGGAGGGGGAAGAATCGACCCCTCTAGAATCATTTCATGATTGCCTGAGAGACACAGCTGGATGGCTGCACAAAAACTCCCTTCAATTTAACTCCGCCAAAACTGAGGTTCTGTTTTGTGCGGGAAGTAGGCTTCCTCGCCCGTTTCCAACCGATTTTTGGCCCCCAGAGGCTCCGGAAAAACCACAGCCGGTCACCACTGTCCGCAACCTGGGTGTCATGATGGACAACAAACTTAGCATGGAGACTCAGGTTGCGAGAACAGTGTCCACCTGCTCGGCTCTACTGCGCTCGCTACGCAAGATCATGCCACTCCTCCCCGTACAGGCCCGAGCGTTAATAGTCAGGTGTACTATTCTTAGTCGCCTTGACTATTGTAACGCTCTGCTGCTCGAGTCCCCAGCTGTATTGTTAGATCGACTCCAAAGGGTTCAGACGGCCGCCGCCAAATTAGCCCTTGGCTGGACCAGGAGATCCTCGGCCACAGCGGCCTTAGCCGAACTGCACTGGCTCCCTTTGAAGCAACGTGTGGCTTTTAAAGCACTCTGTCTTGTTTTCAAGGCACTGCACGGAGCCGGGCCTAGACCCTTGCAAGCCATGTTCACCTGGTACACCCCTACCAGAGCCCTCCGCTCAGCATCAGCCTACCTTGTCACAGTACCAAGATTCAACAAGGTCAGGACTGGGGGAAGATCCTTCAGAGTTGCAGCGGCAAAATTATGGAATAGATTGCCCCTGGACATCCGCCAAACATCGCAACTCCTTCCTTTCAGGAAACGTATCAAGACCTGGCTCTTCCCCTAACTATTTACTCTACTTTTCTCCTTCAGTTTCCCTACATTTCCATCTGAGGAGTAATTCTCGATTTAGCGCCAGGATACCTGCAAGGTGACAGCCGCGCTTTACAAATGTGTTAAATAAAATAAATAAATAAAGATCGCACATCCTCCGTACAGTTAATATGGAGGTGAAAGATCAAACGAGGTGAAGAGACGGCCCTTGCATTGAGGGCACGCGCAATTTGCACAGATTAACTGGATGATAGGTAGCCTATTAGGAAATACAATTTGTCAGTTGCAGAGGTGGCAGACAGCGTGACACAAAGATCTTTGTATAATTAAAACAGCAGAGAAGTGTCAGTTTCGAGCAGAAATCTCGACTGTGGGTAGCCAAACTGTATAGTGTATATATGTATTAGCGCTCAGTCTCTATCAGGACCAGACAATGATGTAAGTTTTATACATGATGAAATTACTATACAGGGGAGCCCCCGCAGATGACTGGGTGGTGTGAGTTCTAACGTGTTGTCCAATATAAAATTACTACACAGGGGTTACGCCTTAACCGACCAGGATCTGCAAGGTCGTGTTTTATTAAGGATCATCAGAGCTGGATCCATGGAATTTCGTCGTTCAACCCTGTAGTGTCACACCTCAGTTTAAAAATCCATTTCTGTTCTTTAATGAACAGATATTGTGAAATGTCACTGACATGTTGGGGAATGAAGGGCTGTTCAAGGACTAACCATTCCATATCATCAGCGGAATGTTTCATCGTCAGGAAATGGTTGATAAGTCGTGTGGCCTGTTTATTGCGCCTGATGGTGCTTTTATATTCTTGAATTCTGGCGCAATAAACAGGCCATGGGTATTTTTCTCTCATCTTTCTCATACTTTTCCATACAACTTTTGCTGTTCTTATCTCTCCTCACATTGGCAACCCTTTTACACTACATTTGAGTGTATAGATTTTTGTATTCCTCTCCAGACCCTTAGCATCCCCTGTGTGTTTGTGCTGGTATATATAAAAATAGCCTTTGTATTACCATAAACACATTAAATCATAATCACACAGATACACTGTGCCAACTGACACTGGGCAGTATTTACAGGGGATTATTTACACATGACAGGGCCACGTGGGCCACTGTCAGAATCAGCACTTAGTAGAACTAGTAGATGTAGCACATAGAATAACTGTAGCACAAAATAACAATTGTAGAACACCACCAGTAATCACTGGTAAAAGGTAGGAACACACTACGCAATACTAATCACCTTAGGCATAGGTCACGCAGTGAAACATAAACTGACTAGCATAAACCATACTAGGCAAAACAACCTCCTAGTCATAAAACACATTTAGAGGTATAAAACAGGCATAAAGACATTACGCATAAAATCACATTAGGCATCAGGTAATTACCAACATAAACACAAATCACCAATCACCTTGCGCAAGAACCACAGAAATTACTGACCCCAGGCCAACTGGCCTTCCATGGGGCTCAAATGCCCTTTGTCAAAAATAGTCAGGGTGCGCTGCCTCGGCAGCCAAAGCGAAGATGCACAAGAGAACAAGCCAAAACGTGGCAGCTGCCACTAATTGCTGGGCAGTAGTGAAATCACAAAGGGGGGGGGGGCCCTGGCACTCCGTGTGCCCTTTTGTGCCAACCTGCGCAAAATGTTGCAGCTGCCTGCGCTCTCGCAGGGCAGCTGGGATCAGGGAAAAACGGGTCCTGGCACGACTGTGCCCTCTGGGCCTTGCTGGGGCTCCCAAAACACAATGTAGCAGCTGCCCTCTGCCAAGTGGGGCAGCTGGTGAAAAATGGCACTGGCCCACTGAATACTGCACTCCTTGTGCCTGGTGAGCCCCCCCTCGGGGACTGTCAAGTAGATGGCCCCCAAAACAATTCAAACTCGGGCACCACTGTGCCCCGGACCCCTCACTGGGGCCCTACGAATAAATTAGGGGCATCGTTGCAGCTGCCTGCTATGGCGTTGCAGCTGTGGGGTAGAACAGCGCTCTGGGGCCTTACTCTGGGGCTCTTGTCATTAAGGGGCCTTTTCCCCCCTCCCGACGTCGGAGCGGGTCGCTCTCCCGCGGGTCAGCTCAACCACCAAGGCACACCAAAACAAAGAGAAGCCCTCACTCACCGGGCTCTCTGCTGGAGGGGGGAAGACTCTGCTCTTCCTCACTGGGCTGATGTCAATGCGGGGCTCTTCTCAATGCCAGGGAGCTCCACTCCTCTCACTGTCACGCTGTGGCTGCATGCGGGACTCCCTCCTCCCTACGTGGTCCCGCCTAAAAGATCTCTTTGGTCGCGTTAGGGCCTCACTCCCCTGGCCGGGCTCAGCTTCCTCCGGGCGGGCTCGGCTTCCAGTTTCTGGCTCTCCTCCTTGCCCGGTCCCTCTTCTGGGACCAGGACTTCAATGGGGAGCCGGCAAGGCCGCGGGCCATGTCTTGTGGAGGCAGGGTGGGCTCCTGTCCTCCTCCACACTCGTAGAAGCACACCTGGCAGCAGGCGGGGCTCTCCCCGAGCACGGGAGCCCCGCTAGTGTGTACGCTCGCTTCCGGCGGGCTTCCCTTCACTTCTGGGATGCCGTGGGCAGAGCATCGGCCCTCAGGTTTTACTTCTCAGCAGCGGCAGGCAGTAATACGGGGTAGGCTCCCGTTTTAGAAGCACAAGGTCCCTGGCATGAGGGGCACCCGCTAGGGATATTAAAATGGCAGATATGCGGGGTAGGCACCCGCTAGGCACACAAATGCAGGGTGGGCACCTGCTAAGTAACATAAAAATAAGCGGGGTGGGCACCCGCAAGGTCGGCACCATGGGGAACCCCTACACTGGGGATTCCCTCTCTCTCTCCCCAATCAGCGCGATGCTGCAGAGACCTCTTGCTCCTGTATGGGAGAGTTAAAACACAACACCTTTAAGAAATAAAGGTAGAGCGCTCCTCTAGGAAAGTGAAGACCCAGCGCTTCCCAGGCGCTGCAGCAAAATCCAAAGAAAGTCCTTCAGAATAAAAGGGGGGGGCAAAGGCTGAGCCCAGGGGCCAGCTCACAAAGCCCTCCAGCAGGAAGGCAGTTCCCAGTGGCAGCTCCTCCTGGCGCCCAGCAGCAGCAGGCCCCCCTCAAGTCAGGAACAAGAGTGAACACATACATGGGGTCACAGCCCCTTCTTATACACCAATTTCCTGTGTCTAAAGCTGTAGGGCAGGGGGAGAACCAGTCACAACTGGTTCTGGAGCACTTTGTTTTGCTCAGCCCCTCTCCCTATTCACAGGACAGGCTAAGGACATCAGACGCACCACAGGGGGCGGAGCCAGCATTGTGGAGGGAAGGCACAGCCCTATTCAGGTAGAGGGGATATGTGTGTCCCTTCTACATGCAGATCTCCCTATTCAGCACCGGGCAGACCCATCCTGACTCCTGGAGCCAAGCACACCAGCCAGCTCCTTATTTATTTCCAGTATTTATAAAGCGCAACACTCATCCCATGGGATATCACGGCGCTATGAAAACGAGGGAGACTGCTGATGGCTATGCTGGGGGATTAGCTTTTTGGGAAAAGGTGAGTTTTTAATTTTTGGCGGAACTGAAGGTAGTTTATGGTGTGTCTGAGATCTATAGGTAACTCATTCCACCTTTTAGCTGCCAGATATGAGAAGGCGCGTCCGCCCGTTCTTGTTTTATGGATACGTTTAGATTTGGCCAGAGCTGAGTGATTCGATCTTAGGTTCCTGTTGGGGACGTAGAAGTCAATTTTCCCTTGAAGGATTGTGGGGCCAGTCTTATGAAGAGCTCTGTGCGCATGACAGAGTATTTTGAAAGTGGCCCTCTGGCGCATCGGTAGCCAGTGAAGTTTCCTAAGGCAGGCGGATGCTGAGTCTCGCTTGCCTTTATTACAGACCAGTTTGGCCGCCTGATTTTGTAGGACCTGTAGGCGGGAGAAGAGTTGTTCATTCATCCCTGCGAAAAGTGCATTGCCATAGTCAAGGCGGCTGACCAAAAGGGCTTGAGTGACTGTACGTCGGCAGTCCAAAGGTATCCAGGGAAAGATTTTTGCCAGAAGTTTGAGTATTGCAAAGCCCTTGCCCCAGAGTGATCGTATGTGGTCCTTCATGGACAGTACGTCGTCCATGATGATGCCCAGATTTCTGGCGTGCTGTTTTGGGGTAGGGGCTGATCCCAATGAGGGTGGCCACCATGTGGCGTTCCATGTAAGTTTTGCTCCTCCAAACAGTAGTATTTCCGATTTGCCGGCATTTAGTTTTAAGCAGTGATTATGCATCCATAGGGCCATTTCGGCGAGACAGCTGTGTAGCTTTTTCTTTGTTGTCTCCGACCCTTCCTCCATTGTCACCATCAGCTGTGTGTCGTCGGCATAGGAACATATGCCGATGCCCCACTTTCTTCCAATGTCAGCCAGTGATGAAACATAGACATTGAAGAGAGTGGGGCTCAGCGAGGCCCCTTGTGGGACCCCACAGCCGATGGGACAGGGTTTAGAGTAGAACTGGCCCATATGCACTGCCTGGGTACGATTGCTAAGAAAAGATCTGATCCAGTTTAGTGCTGTGGATTGCACTCCTTTACTCAGTAGAGCGTTTAGTAGACAGTCGTGTGATACGGTGTCAAACGCCGCTGACAGGTCAAGCAGTATCAGAGCCACCGATCCACCTTGGTCTGTGGTGCATCTGATACTGTCCGACACTGCCAGCAGCGTTGCCTCAGTGCTATTATTGGCTCTGAAGCCAGTCTGGGAGGGGTCTAGAAGTGAGTTGCTTTCCAGATATCGGGATAGTTGTGTGTTGACCAGTTTCTCCAAGGCTTTGGAGAGGTACGGGAGCTGGGAAATTGGCCTATAATTCTCCGGATTGGAGATGTCAGATCCGGCTTTCTTCAGAAGGGGGGTCACGGATGCGTGTTTCCATGTTTCCGGAAAAGACGCGGTGGTGAGTGATTTATTGAAAAGTTTAGTGATAAGAGGACAGAGTGTTGATGAAATTTTGGAGAACACGAAGTGAGGGCAGGGGTCCGCGGGAGAGCCGGATTTAACTGTTTTCAGTACCGCTGATACCTCGTCTTCAGAAAATGATTGAAAGCTAGTTAGGCGCGGTGTGTTGCCTGAGTCTGATTGGTCGTTGCATTTGTCTGTTGTAGGAGTATGCTTGTCAGTATTGTCAGGCAAAATAAGAGTATTTAGAGGGGTGAAGGTAGAATAAATTTTATTGATTTTATCAACAAAGAAGGTGCTGATGCGTTCACAGGCCTCAGTTGAGGGGGTGAGGGTTTGTGAGGTGCTGGATGGGTTGCTGAACTCTTTCACTATTTTAAACAATTCTTTAACGGAATTGTGATTCTCATGAATTTGTTGAGTAAAGTACGCTTTTTTTGCGTCTCTAATGGCTAGGATATATTGTTTTCGTTTGGTGACATAGTTTGCTCTGGTTTCCGAGTCTTTTGTTTGTCTCCACCGATGTTCGTTTTTTTTACATTCCTTTTTAAGACTCTTAAGGAGAGGGGTATACCATTTCTCTGTAGTAGTAGTTTTTTTCCTTAATTCCCGCATAGGGGCTATTTTGTCTAGCGCTTGGCGAATTCCGGTATCTAAAAGAGTGACATTGTTACATATAGATAAGTCTTCCAGTAGTGTGACATCTGTCTCAGGAAAGTGATTTTGAAAGTTAGAGTCGTTAATTAGCCTCCAAGCTCTATTGGTGATAAGAGGGGTAGATCTAAGCTTCAAGGGTTTACCAGGAAGTTTAAATGAAAAAGATAGCATGGAGTGGTCGGACCAAGACAGGGGGAGGATTTCTTTTATGGTAGTCGATTCGATATTGGTGAAGAGAAAATCCAGGGTGTGCCCAGCTAAGTGCGTGGGGCCCTCGACCCACTGTTTGAGTTGTAGGATTTCCATGTCGTATTTCAACTGGGAGGATCCGGGGGCGTCTGTTTTTTCGTAATGGACATTGAAGTCTCCGACGACCATGTAGTTTTTATGTTTTAAGCAAAATGGTAGCAGTTGGTTCAGTAGTTTAGCGCCTACACTGGCTTGTTGCCCTGGAGGGTTGTAAACAACTGCACCGGCTAAAATGGTGAGGCCCTCGAAGAGAATTTTGAATGGTAGTATCTCATGTTCGGGGTACATAGTTGTGGTTTCCGCGAGACATGTCAGATGATCTCTGAAGATCACGGCGACCCCGCCTCCTTTTTTCTTACCTTGTCTGTTTTGTGTAATTATTTTGTATTCAGGGGGAAGGGCATTAGCGAGATCTGGAATACTAGTGTCCGATAGCCATGTTTCGGTGATAAAAACCAGGTCTGGGGTCCTGGAAGTCAGCATGTCCCATATATCCAGGGCATGTTTAGGTAGGGATCTGACATTAAGGTATAGGCATTTCAGTGCCAGCTGATTTTTGATAGAGTTTGTATGGTGGTCGGTTGGGGATTGGGCCATACTCGGCCAGCGACAGGCAAGACAGGAGATAGGTCCATAAGATAGGCCGGGGCCGGTTTGAATACATAGGTGAGATCTAACATCCGTGGTAGCTTTGTTGAGGGCTAGTAGTTCGCTGCGTGCATAACAGATAGGTATAGGCATGGATGGTTTGGAGCCTGTAGGGGGTATAGCCCCTAGTCCCGGTCGGTCGCGGACGGCGCGCAGACGTCGCGCCCGCTGCGCTCGCCCGCTGCGCGACCGGGGATTGCACATATTTTATATTACTCTGGGGTTGTGGGATGAGGGGGCGTGGCCTGAAAGTGGCGTGGCCTCCGCTCGTGGCGGGAGGGCGCGAGGGGGAGTAGGCGTGTAGCGTCAGCGCTGGCTCCGCTGCGTGCACGGCTGTTTTCCGGTGAGTGAAATTAAAACACACAATCAAATCTGTGACAATAATTTCTTAAAACACAAGTAATCTGTGACTCAAAGTTTTTAAAAGATAATGCTGCCTTACTCCCGGCTTTCCGCCTCAGGAGTCAATTCTCAGTTTTGCCGAGTGCCTTAACACGGCGCCTTTTATGCGCGAGTGTCTGGGGGCGTGGCCTGAAAGGGGCGTGGCCTCCACTCGTGGCGGGAGGGCGCGAGGGGGAGTATGCGTGTAGCGTCAGCGCTGGCTCCGCTGCGTGCACGGCTGTTTTCCGGTGAGTGAAATTAAAACACACAATCAAATCTGTGATAATAATTTCTTAAAACACAAGTAATCTGTGACTCAAAGTTTTTAAAAGATAATGCTGCCTTACTCCCGGCTTTCCGCCTCAGGAGTCAATTCTCAGTTTTGCCGAGTGCCTTAACACGGCGCCTTTTATGCGCGAGTGTCTGGGGGCGTGGCCTGAAAGGGGCGTGGCCTCCGCTCGTGGCGGGAGGGCGCGAGGGGGAGTATGCGTGTAGCGTCAGCGCTGGCTCCGCTGCGTGCACGGCTGTTTTCCGGTGAGTGAAATTAAAACACACAATCAAATCTGTGACAATAATTTCTTAAAACACAAGTAATCTGTGACTCAAAGTTTTTAAAAGATAATGCTGCCTTACTCCCGCTTTCCGCCTCAGGAGTCAATTCTCAGTTTTGCCGAGTGCCTTAACACGGCGCCTTTTATGCGCGAGTGTCTGGGGGCGTGGCCTGAAAGGGGCGTGGCCTCCGCTCGTGGCGGGAGGGCGCGAGGGGGAGTATGCGTGTAGCGTCAGCGCTGGCTCCGCTGCGTGCACGGCTGTTTTCCGGTGAGTGAAATTAAAACACACAATCAAATCTGTGACAATAATTTCTTAAAACACAAGTAATCTGTAGTATTCACTGTTCTGTGCCTCCCAGGCACCTGTAGTTAGAACCTTTGTACTTGTATGTTCCATGCTCTGTGTGAGAATGTTGCCTTCTGGCAGTTGGAAGCTGTTCCTGCTCCTCTGTCGCTGTGCTTTTCCTAAGCTGAATAAACCAAGACTACAAGCTATCTTATTGTACTGTCTCCATAATTACTACAAATTTGTTGGCGACGATGCTGCTTAGGAGAAGGTAAAAGAACCCGCCTTACCTCGTTTCTCCTCGTACTCCTGTGGAAAAAGCACCATGGACCGAGTGCACACGAAGGCCGACCATTTCAAAACCATTATCTTCAAGCCGACGACGACTGATCCCAAGATAAGTGTCTCAACTTTACTCTATGCGCGTTTTAACTTCAATTAAGGCGAAAGTACATTTTAATTGAGGGCTCAGAACGTCCAGCTCGAACGTTTGTCTGCGTGCGCTACTTCCCGCGTCATCAGTTCCTGCGCGAGCGTGTGGTTTCCAGCGTTACCACGCTCTGTTCTTGCACAAAGCAACCTTCTGACGCGCGCACAAGCAGCGAAACGCATCTCCATGACAACCTCGCTGCGTCTGAGCCGCTCTTGAGCCTGTTCGCGCCCCGCTCTGTCTTCTCCTGCTCTTACGCGAGAAGGATTATTAAAATTGTGACTTGGTCCAGAATGTGACTTGGTGCCATCTACAAAAAAAAAAAAAAGGAGAACTCATTCTTTATAAAACATTACGGGGTGGTTGTGTGATTTAAACCCCTACATGTCATCACCGTCTAATGGTGAATGGAACAGTTACGTGGTCTTTGACTACAAGAGTGTGTGAAGGATTATTCAAAAAGTGTGTGAAGGAAAATTCGATTTTTTACACACTCAACTTTTCTACACAGCGACAGAGTTAGTCAAATAAAAAAAAAAACTGCATTTCAGTCAGTATGCAATCGGTCTCTCCTCCTCCTCCCTTCCTGGAGACCCCAGGAAATCCTCCCATAATCTGGAGAAAATGGTTCGATGCTTTTGAGACCTATTTGGGGGCTATAGGCGCGTCAAGATATCGTGCAGAACGGAAAAAGTGTCTGTTATTACACTCTTTGGGTTTTGAGGGCAGAGAAATCTTCAAACACTTACCCCCTTGGTGAGGAACAATGCAGAAGAGGACGTAGATGAATATACCGAGACAAGGTTGAGACTTGAATTGCGTTTTGATGTCAAGCCTAGTCTTGTTGTAATAAGACACAAATTCTTCAAAAGGGAACAACTACCAGGGGAGGATGTTGAGACCTACGTTTCTAGTCTTAGACAACTAAGTGCTGAATGCGAATTTGAAGGTTTTAGGGAACAATTGATTAGAGACCAGTATGTTTGTAAGTGCTCTGACAAGTCTATTCAACAGAAGCTACTAACTTTGGGAAATCCTACTCTTGAAGAGACTATTCGTATGACCAAGAGTATAGAACTGTCAAAAAAAAAAAGAAGTAAAGGAACTTGAAAAGAAATGTGACGAAAGTGTTTCCATTATCAGAACCAAGGAGAACAAGGACAATAAAGGAGCTTTTGGTCAACAACGTCTTGATAGAAACAATGTTCCTGGTTCACAGCGTTTTGAGAGAAATGCTTTTTCTAGGAGTGACATTTGCTACAGATGTGGAAATCCTTCTCATAACAAAAATAACAAGTTCTGCCCTGCCAGGAACTCTACCTGTCGGAACTGTGGAAAGTTTGGCCATTTTGCAAAGATATGTCAAGTCTCTAAACAGGGAAATTCTACTTTCAGCAACAGGTCCCAGAGTCTGAGTACTGTCAATACAGTTGGGAATCTCTCAGAGTCCTATGGAAGTACTGGTGATGAATCTGACTCTATGAACACCATCCAAGACGACCTTAGGGACATGGTTGTGGTGGTACGGGATGATGGTGTCATTATCGGGGATCCTTCTGATTGTGTTGATCCTTATGAAGATTTTGGTGTGGGTGACAAGATAATCACCTTGTTAGTAGATTCAGGCGCTAGAGTAACTATGATCACACAAGAACTGTTCGATGTGACTTGGCCTGAAAGGAACCTCCTACCACCTGACAGAACTCCTGTTTCTTATGAAGGGCGTAGGATAGCTCTCCTTGGTTTTTTTGAAGACATTATTCAGTTCAGGGGAAGGAGGATTTTGAGTAAAGTCTATGTCTCACTAAAAGGCCTTAACATTTTGGGGTGGTTCCACCAGGGATTGTTTAAGATGATCCTTAGACCTGGTTCTAAAGAACAGATTAGTATTGAGGAATCCTGTGACAACGTTGAGAGTTTGGCAGTCATTGTCTCAAATGACTATGTCGAGAAATTGATCTCTAAATTCCCCACTGTTTTCGGGAATAGCCTTGGCATCATTAAGGGTTTTAACCATGAGATTAGAGTTAAAGATGGTGCTATCCCTATAAAACACAAGGTCAGGAGTGTTCCTTTCAGCGTGAGGGATGATTTGGAAAAGGAGTTGATGGGGTTATGCAAGAAAGGTGTGATAGAACCTATTGAGTCGTCTTTGTGGTTGTCTCCTCTTGTTGTCGCCAGGAAAAGGAATGGGGATTTGCGCGTCTGTGTGGATTTGCGCAGTCTCAACAAAAACATCTGGATTGATTCACACCCCTTACCAAAAATCACAGACTTGCTGTCTCTTACCAGAGGAGCTAGGTGGTTCACAAAGTTAGATTTGGCCTCCGCATACCACCAGGTGGTGTTGAGTCAATCTTCTAGACATCTGACAGCGTTTGTCTCACCTTTTGGCAGCTTCCAATACTGCAGGATGCCTTTTGGCCTTGCGTCGGCGGCTGCAGTTTTCCAAAGGTTAATGAGTCAGATGTTTAGAGACACTCCTGGAGTAATTGTTTTCCAGGATGATGTTTTGATTTTTGGCGAAAACAAGGTGGATCATGACTTTTCTTTGAATCAGGTTCTAGAAATCATGCAGGAAAAAGGGATTGTATTAAAGAAAGAGAAATGTGTTTTCTTAAAGGAAAAAATGGAATTTCTGGGCCATGTTGTTTCACATGAAGGTGTGGAACCACGCCCTGGTCTGGTGAAAGCCATTGTTGATGCTTCGCCTCCTGTTGATAAATCTGGCTTAAAGTCTTTCATTGGACTCAGTGAATTTTACTCAAGATTTATCAAAGATTATGCGTCAAAAGTTCAACCTTTGACTAACATGTTAAAAAAAATGTGCCTTTTGTCTGGGATAAAAACTGCCAAGAAATTTTCAAGTGGATCAAGTTACAATTAGTTGGGGACAGCATCCTCAAACCTTTTGATCCCAACAAAGAAAGTGTTGTGACTGTGGATGCGAGTGGGTTTGGACTTGGGGCTGTTCTCACTCAGAGGAATGGGCAGATCGATAACACAATTGCATATGCTTCAAGGGTTTTGCGTGGGGCTGAGGTGAACTTCTCCGTCATTGAGAAGGAGCTTTTAGCTTGCTGGTGGGCAGTCAGGAAGTTTAATCCTTATCTCTGGGGTAGTCATTTCACGATTCGCACGGATCATAATCCTTTAGTTTCTATCTTGTCTGGAGTAAAGATTAAAGAGCACACCCCTAGGATTGCTAGGTTGTCCACAAAGCTCCTTCAGTATGATTTTGAGGTTGTTTATCTGCCAGGTTCGAAGAATGTCAGAGCTGACTATTTTTCTCGGTTCCCTTTAGCTGATAATGATTCTGAGGCTGAAAAGGAAGATGATCTTGAGGATTGTTTTGTTGCGGCTTCGGATCTTGAAGGTATGTGTACTATCAGTGAAGTTGAGTGGAAGAGGGAGTTATTGAAGGATGCGGTACTCCTTCAGGTTGTGAATTATCTGAAGTCTGGGTGGCCTAAGGAAAAGAATGTTTCTGGTCTTTTCCAAACCTTTGTCAAAGTTGCTGACGAACTCACTGTTGAAGATGGCATTCTCATGCGGTGTGGTAGGCTTATTCCCCCTGAGAATTTGCGGAAGCGTTTGGTGGATGGTGCACATGAAGGACACTTAGGGAAAACTTTCACCAAACGTAGGTTGAGAGATGTCTTTTGGTGGCCACAGATGGACGTTTGTGTTGATTCTTTAGTTGACAATTGTGTCATTTGCAAGTCCTCAGACAAAGGTCACAAGGTCAGGTCTCCCCCTTTGGAACCCGTTCAATTTCCTGAAAGGGCGTGGGAAAAGATTGGAGTTGATCTAGTTGGTCCTTTTTATCTTTTACCTCCTTGTTCCCGTTTTGCCATTGTAGCCATTGATTATTACTCCAAATGGCCGGAGATTCGTTTTATCGGTGAACCCTCTTCTGCTAGTGTTATTTCCTTTTTGAAAGACATCTTCTTGAGAGAAGGGTTTCCTTCAGTTGTCATGACTGACAATGGTGTCCAATTTGTCAGTTGCGAATTTGAATCTTTCCTGAAACAGGGTGGTGTGACTCATAAAAAAAGTTCTCTTTACCATCCCCAGGCCAATGGCTTTGTTGAGAGGATGAACCGTGTTCTCAACAACTGTGTCCAGTGGGCCATTGCCAGTAAGTGTGTGGTTGAGAATGCTGTGCGTTCCATGTTATGGTTTTACCGTACTACAGCCCATTCTTCTACCGGGGTTTCTCCCTTTGAACTCCTGAGGGGTAGGAAACCTTCTACTAAAATTTGTCCGGGCTGGATGTCAAAATGGGTGAAAATGGATGTTATGGATGGTGTTGATGATTTTGTCAGAGACAATGTCTCTGAAGCTCAAAAGAAGCAAAAAGCCTATTTTGATGAACGGAAGAGATCTGCTCCCCATGATATTTGTGCAGGTGATATCGTTCGCATTAAAAATCCTGCTCATGTCACCAAGGGTAGAAGCAAATTCTCTCAGCCACTTGTGGTTGATAAGGTCTGCGGGAATGCTGTACGTGTGAATAATAAGGATTGGTGGAACATCTGTAAAATTGTGAAGGTTAGTGGTAATGATGCTTTTCCTTGTGTTCCTCAGTCCGATCCCAGCTCTGTTTTTAATGACAAACGTTTTAGTACTGCTTATAATAACGGAAATGGCAGTAGTGTTGATGTTGCTTTTGTACCTGGTCCTCGCAGGAGTCATAGAGTGTGTAGGATTCCTGCCAGGTTCAGATAACTTTTGCTTCTGTTTTTTCCTCTTCATTTCCAGTGGTGTTTTCTTCTTTCCTTTTCCTACCTGTCTCATTTTCTGGACTTTCCTTCTTCCCTTCTTTTCCTTTCTTTCCCCTTCTCTTTCCATTTCCACCTACGAAGGTTTCTTCTTTTGTTTTACAGAAAAGAGGATAATGTAGTATTCACTGTTCTGTGCCTCCCAGGCACCTGTAGTTAGAACCTTTGTACTTGTATGTTCCATGCTCTGTGTGAGAATGTTGCCTTCTGGCAGTTGGAAGCTGTTCCTGCTCCTCTGTCGCTGTGCTTTTCCTAAGCTGAATAAAGCAAGACTACAAGCTATCTTATTGTACTGTCTCCATAATTACTACATAATCTGTGACTCAAAGTTTTTAAAAGATAATGTTGCCTTACTCCCGGCTTTCTGCCTCAGGAGTCAATTCTCAGTTTTGCCGAGTGCCTTAACACGGCGCCTTTTATGCGCGAGTGTCTGGGGGCGTGGCCTGAAAGGGGCGTGGCCTCCGCTCGTGGCGGGAGGGCGCGAGGGGGAGTATGCGTGTAGCGTCAGCGCTGGCTCCGCTGCGGGCACGGCTGTTTTCCGGTGAGTGAAATTAAAACACACAATCAAATCCATGACAATAATTTCTTAAAACACAAGTAATCTGTGACTCAAAGTTTTTAAAAGATAATGTTGCCTTACTCCCGGCTTTCCGCCTCAGGAGTCAATTCTCAGTTTTGCCGAGTGCCTTAACACGGCGCCTTTTATGCGCGAGTGTCTGGGGGCGTGGCCTGAAAGGGGCGTGGCCTCCGCTCGTGGCGGGAGGGCGCGAGGGGGAGTATGCGTGTAGCGTCAGCGCTGGCTCCGCTGCGTGCACGGCTGTTTTCCGGTGAGTGAAATTAAAACACACAATCAAATCCGTGACAATAATTTCTTAAAACACAAGTAATCTGTGGCTCAAAGTTTTTAAAAGATAATGTTGCCTTACTCCCGGCTTTCCGCCTCAGGAGTCAATTCTCAGTTTTGCCGAGTGCCTTAACACGGCGCCTTTTATGCGCGAGTGTCTGGGGGCGTGGCCTGAAAGGGGCGTGGCCCTCGCTCGTGGCGGGAGGGCACGAGGGGGAGTATGCGTGTAGCGTCAGCGCTGGCTCCGCTGCGTGCACGGCTGTTTTCCGGTGTGTGAAATTAAAACACACAATCAAATCTGTGACAATAATTTCTTAAAACACAAGTAATCTGTGACTCAAAGTTTTTAAAAGATAATGCTGCCTTACTCCCGGCTTTCCGCCTCAGGAGTCAATTCTCAGTTTTCTCCTGTCAATCAAAAGCCAGACAGTCAATTCACATTCACTGCACACAGAAAGGCCAACTTCTAAAAGTGGCACTTCCCCACTAGACACATTCAATCTGCGCACACCGTCGCGCAGCATTTAATCTCACGAGTTCGCACATACCAAACTCGCCCCTGCACTCCTCTCACGCCAGGAACTACCATGGACACCCATATCTCCCATGCATTCCTATGGGAGGGCAGGCCAATCTAACCACACGCACTCAGGCTGCGCATGCACTTTACACTGGGACACAGTGCTAAAGTGTGCAGAAGACCAAAACAACTAACATCAGGTCATATTTAAAAGCAAAAGGTTTAGGGGTGAACCTGCCAAAAAGGGCCAAGCCAAACACTAACGGTATCATGTTCATTATTGTATGTGAAGTATTTAGTTCTAGTGCGCATTAAAAACTAACATTTTCCCCAAAACCTCTAGAAACAAACCCCCCTTACATGTTCCTGTTTTGAAGCTCCTTCGAACAATGACTTGCAGGAACACTAGACCGTCTTAGCCTGAATCACGCACATACATGGTTCAGGCTAAGTCGTTGGTCGTGCAAGTCGTTGTTCGGCTTTCGTGACTCCGAAACTAGTTCTTCTGGAGTCGTTGTTGAGTATGTATCACACATTAAGGTACTCCCTTCTTGATAGTGAAGTGTCGGGTTGGTTAAATTATCTTTTATGCTATTGTATATTTGTTGAGTGCTGAGTTCTTGCCCGACACACACTACCTCCCTGAGAAGCCTGTGAATGTTCGTAATCGCTGCCACTGAGAGGCAAGTGTAGAAAGAATTTTACTTGACATAGTTTGCATTGCTGTAGTAGGCCAGACCATGGGAGAGGACCACAGTCCCTGTGATTGAGGCTCAGTAGTGTCGGCTTGCCTGTGGGTCCCCAAAAGGGTCTGATAGAGTGGTACAGAGATTTTCCTGCTGGGAAAATTGCTTTAAAGTACACTGATCTGCCTTAACTAGCATTAAAATAAAAACATTGCCTGGCCCTTTACAGTGCTTCGTAAAGCAACAGTACTTTTAATTTTTTAATTTCTGCCCACAGAGTAGCTGATCGAGTCCAATTTCACTTTATAGTTGGAAATAAAAGAAAGGGTTACATTTCAGCGTTTCACTTTCTGCACTGGAAATTGGTCCAACTCTAGCTGCATTGGCTTCAAGTAAATGCAGAGTTCAATTTCAAAACCCTCAGTGCCACCTGCAAGTCCCACTGGGCAAAAGGACCAGGATACCTATAAAAAAACAGGATACCTACAAAAATGGAAACCTGCTGTCGGAAACAGCAAATCCTTTCTCACAACAAACCCTCAAAGTGCTGAAAGATAGAGGAAAATCACAGGGAGATCAGGCCCCTAATGCACTCATTCCATCACCAAGGGTACATTCCAATTATCTATGTTTCAGGAAAGGATTTAAAACTGAACTGTCCCAACTCAAATTAATCTGAACCCCCTCATATTGGAGCAGTGCTGGAACAATGTCATAATGGGGCCCTGTTATGTTATGTTAAAATAATTGTATAATGCGCACAGCTACCCAAAAAGGGTTTCCCAGTACAGACCTGAAGGAACCAAGGAAATAAGAAATTATTGATTAAACAAACAGGGGCCTCATTTATGAAAAGTGCCGCATCGCTGCGTGAAAACAGCGATGCGTCACTTTTCACTGCGCCCTCCTTGCGACACCAATGATGCGTCATATTTACAGTATGACGCATCATGGCGCAAGGAGTTACAGATACGTCAGTATTTCTGACGTATCTGTATGGCGCAAAAGTGACGCATTGCTGGAGTGTGTCACAAAAGTGACGCAACTCCAGCAATGTGTCCTTTCACATGGGGCAAGCCCCATGTGAAAGTGCCTGCGTCAGTCTTACGCCTGCTGTGAGGCAGGCGTAAGAAATTGACGCATTTGTGTCCTAGAAGTGGCGCAGTGAAATCTTATAGATTTCACTGCATCACTTCTATGACCCTTTCTTGTGTCAGAACGCCCCCCCTGCATACATTATACCTGGCGCAGGTATAATGTGGCGCAGGGGTTTACAAAGTGATGCATCTACCTAGATGCGTCACTTTGTAAATATGGTGCAACAAGGCACATTATTTACACTGCTGCTGCGTCACAAAAAGTGAGGCACCAGCGGCGTAAAAGTGACGCACGGCCTCATAAATGAGGCCCCAAGTATTTAGTCGGTTTCGGAAATTCGTGTAGAGTGTTTCTTCACGAATCGCTATCGGGAGAGAATTCCATAGGAGTGGGCCAAGATAGGAAAAAGAGCGAACACCCATTCTTGTGAGTTTGACCCTAGGAAACACAAATTTTGCCTGAGTCGTGGAGCGCAATAGGCGGGAGAGCTGATAGGGGCGAACTAGATTTTGCAGGTATTGAGGAGCAGTACCTGTCTTAATCTTGAACATATAGTTCAGGGCTTTAAACTTGGTCCGATTTTCCACTCTAAGCCAATGTAGATTTCTCAAGGCACTAGAAGTAGAAAACATTCTTGGGATTTTGCAAAGCAATCTTGCGGCAGAATTCTGCACCACCTGAAGCTTACGTAACACATCTCTATTTGCTCCCAAGTAAAGAATATTCCCGTAGTCCAATCTAGATGTTACAAGTGCCTGGACTACGTTTTTATGGGTAGCACTATGGAGTATCCAGATGATTTTCTTCAGCCATTTTAAAATGGTGAAGCAGGTGGCTGCAGTTTTTACCGCGTGTTGCTTCATAGATAAATTATTATCAATGATAAATCCCAGGTTGCGGACTGGAGAGGTGGGCACGGGTAGAGGACCCATTATACTGGGCCAATGTTGGGGGCCCCAAAGGTCTTTATTTTTCCCTAAAATAAGGACCTCAGTTTTTTCACTATTGAGCTTGAGTAGATTGGTTTGCATCCAAGATGCAATGTTACTCAAGCCCACTTGAAGAATTGAGGGTCCCGGCAGCTTTTCTGCAGAAAGGTAAAAAATTATTTGGGTGTCGTCAGCGTACGAAAAGAGAGACAACCCAGCTTCTTCTGCAATCGCTGCCAAAGTTTGTACTAATATATTAAATAGAAGAGGGCTTAAAATCGACCCCTAAGGTACTCCGTAGGGAGAAGAATGGATTTTGAAGCAGCCCTAGATGAAAAAACTTGAAAAGTCCGCTTAGATAGAAAAGAAGACAGCCAGCCAAGTGCTGTACCAGTAATACCAAGAGACTGCAAAGATTTAATTAACACGGTGTGAGAGACTGTGTCAAATGCAGCACTCAAGTCTAACATTATGAGGGCCACTGTGTTACCTGTATCTAAGTGTTGCCGTAACATTTCAGTAACACCAAGAAGAGTAGTTTCGGTCGAAAAACCCGAACGGTAGCCAGACTGAGAAGAATGTAAAAAGTTTGAAGATTCAATAAACTTAGTTAATTGTAGGTTAACATGTTTTTCCAGGATTTTGGGAACAATTGGAAGCAGGGAAATGGGCCTAAAATTTAATGACTGGGTGGGATCAGCATTAGCCTTTTTCAAAAGTGGGAGGACCATGGCGTGTTTCCAATCAGGTGGAACCATGGCCTCTTGGAGCGAAGCGTTAAGTAGCCCCATAACAATTTTCATGGATGGCAACTCAAGTTGCTGAAGTACTGGTGCAGGGAGGAGATCACAGGGAGACCCTGATTTAATGCTGCCTAAATTTCTTTTTAAAGAATTAATATTGAGAGGTGACCAGGTATCCAATTTTGTGGACAATTCAGCAATAGAACTGGGCTCAAGGGAGGAAACTGCCTGAATAGGTGCCATTGGTCTGGCCCTCCTACCCCTGATTGGAGTTTAACTTCTGAAACCTCAAAACAATCAGACTGATCTACAGTGCTCTGAAGTACGCATAATGTGACGGAAACACCTATATAAAAAACAAAAATAAATGAATATATCAATTTGCCATGGCCTGTGCTGCTCGATCTGTCCTGGAAAGGGCTTGGGGCCAGCCACCAGGCCTCCACACATCTTCTCAGAGGAACGTACAAACAACTAATTTTTATCATATTTAGGGTCAGATGTATGAACACATTTTCCCATATACACACAATGGGTAAAACTGTTTGATACATCTGGCCCTTACTCTTGCCACATATGAAGCAATATCTACTTGCAATTTAAGGCATGAAGTAGAATGATGAGATGCTTATATTTCTTGTAACAACATACGAGGCCAGTTGGGTGCTTGAAGGTGAAGGTGATCTCAGACACATCCATGCTGCTGGCCATGGTGTCTGTTCTGTGGGAGTGCTCGTCAGGTGGACATGGTGGAATGCACTTTCCGAACCAGGTACTGAATGGGTCACAAACATGGACTGAACATACTAATGATTGCTAGAATGTGTTTATGTATTGCCTGGTTATATTTTTTGAACTGGTGGGTGTTTACATACGTTTTATATTATATGTCTAGTTTATGTATAGTGCATATAATTTGCATAAACTGCAACGATATTTTATAGTATTGAATATACTGCTGTAGTAAGTATATAAAGGGGATCTCTCTGGAGTGTGCTCTCATTGTAATTATGGGTAACAACATGTAATTATGTCCCACAGCTTGACAGTAAAGGGTCTCAATAAGCACTGGACTTCCTTTTTTATTGTAGGAAGTATCCGTGTCACCTCTTAAGTGCCTCTGGAATGATTATATAAGTTGCATTTCTTACGAATGGAATTTAAAACTGTTACTTTCAACAGGTTTACATCCATAATTTGCATGCAATAATTCTACACCTGCTAAACTCCTTAGAATCCTGCATGAAAAATTGACTTTCAATGAAACATTTACTTGAATCCTGCATGAAAAATTGACTTTCAATGAAACTTTTACTTACTTCCATCTCTTATATTTTTCTACTTTCTACCTACCCCTTCTGCATATAAATAAGGGTGGGCGGAATGTTCCATTCTGCCCACTGAATTGGCAAAATTTGGCAACTCCGCTGTACTCTTGTAAAGCGGAATGAAAATGTGCCCAGTTTTACTGAAGGTAATTTTCAATTCTATTAAGGTCACGGAGGCGAGCATTATGCTTTTTCCTTCTCCGCTTTAATAACATTTCCAAATACAGCAGCCATCAAGATAGACTACATTTCCCATGAACACCAGGGAAAACCAACAACAAAATGTCATCAGTCCTTTGATAATGTCCATGCTCAGGCATCTATAACATTTCTTGGCACTACCTGTACCTCTTCTTTTTTCACGCAAGTCACGCCAATCTTTTTCTCTCATGCGTCTTATTTTGACCCATCGTTTCCTGAAAAGACAGTGTGCATCAGAATCGGAAAGACAAATATCCAGCTTGTCATACAATAGAGATAATCACAGGTACAGAACTTTGTTGAACCGTATCATAGGACATGTAATCAAACAAAAACAGACTACTTACTCCCTTACGGGCTGGTCTTCATCCATCCTGGATGCTGGGTGGGATAATCCTTGCCTCCGTGTCCTTAATAGAATTGAAACTTACCTTCACTAAAGCTAGGCACATTTTTATTCTATGTCAGGACCGGAGGCAAGGATTATGCTCCTTCAAAGCTTACCACCTGGGCCACATTCAGCACCGAGTTGAACGAAAAACCTCCTAAAAGTGGAGTCCGAAGACCAGTCTGCTGCTATCATGAGGTCTGCTAAACGTGCACCGAAACGGAATGCTTTTGAAGCCGTAGCTCCTCGTGCTGAATAGGCCCCAAATGCCTTTTGTGTTGATGCCTGCCTCCTGCATTACCTACCTGACCCAACAGGCTATCGCGGGTGAAGAGACCACCTTGAACGATTTTCTGAGTGCGATCAGGAGTTGTTGTTCGCCTGGTGGGCAGACTATCTCCGCTGCCTCCTCGTAGGCCTTAAGGCATCTCACCACACAGAGTTTAGGAGAATCAGCATACACTGGATAGTAAATTATGCAGGTATTTGACTTGGTACATCTATTTACTGTGAATGTCACCCCGTAATGGGAAAATACTCTAGCCGTGATATCTAAGGCCCATACGTCAGAGACCCTCATGCAAGAGGTGAGCCACAACAACATCACCAGCTTTACTGAAATCTCTTTCTGAGATAGGAACCGATTTGGTTGCCACAACAAGAAAAGGTTCAATACCAGATTGACATCCCAAAGGGCACAATACCGTGGTTCCGGAGGGAAAGACAAGCAGATCCCTATCAGTAACCTGCAGACAAAAGGATGTTTTTCCACCGGTTCCCCTTCCACTGGGGAATGCCCAGCTGAGATGGCGGACCAAATGGCATTTATTGACTGATACGCCAATCCCTCTTCCAGCATACTTGCCAGGATATAGAGGACGTGAATTATATCTGATCCCACGGGAACCACTTCCCTTCACAAACACCAACATACCCATCGCGTCCAAGAGGACCCGTAATGCTTGCTTGTGCTGTCAGCCCAGGCTCTGGGCAGTAAGAACTCAGTGTGGCACGAAAGGTCGGGAGTCTCCACCTTTGCCTGTAATCTGCCATGCCATGAGGTGTAACGAGCCTTTCTCTACCAAGTGGTGGGTCTAGTTGTCTGGATTCGTTAGAATGCGAGGAAAGTGGGGGAGTCGGGTTGGAGGAGCGCAAGAAAGTTCCAGGAGAACCGGAAATCACAGTTGCGACCTCCAGAGCTGTTTTATCAGCACCACCTTCGCCCTCTGCCTGCGGACCAACGCATGATCATCTAGAACGGGGGCAAAGAGTAATCATTCTGTTAACTCCAGTCCTGGAGAAACACGTCCGTAGCCTCGGCCAGCAGGTCCGGTCTCCAACTGAAAAACCGCTGCAGCTGGTGGTCGAGGGGACACGCAAACAGGTCGATGGAGAAAGAGCCCCATCTTTCGACCGGCAGGCAAAAAACCTGTGGGTCCAGCTTCCAGACACTGGCGTCCCGTAGGTGACGGGAGTGCCAATCTGCTACCTGATTGCCCCGGCCGGGAAGGTATTCTGCTGGCACCGAAACCTGTTTGTCCAGGCAGAAATTCCGGAATTCTTTGGCCATGTTTGCCAAGGCCTGGGATCTGGTACCCCCCAGGTGACTGATATATCTCACTGCCGAGACATTGTCCATCTTTAACAGCACAGAGGACTGGATCCAGTCCTTGGTCCAGCATCGGATTGTGAACAATCCTGCCAAAAGTTCTGAAAATTTATGGCAGGTGCTGTTCTTGAGGAGCCCAATTTCCGCAAGTGGAGAAATCCGCACACCGAGTGCCCCAGCCTGATCTGCTTGCGTCTGACTCTATCACCAAGTCGGGGACGGAACGGAAGATAGCTCTTCCAGGCCTCCATGTGAGCCAGCCAGCACTGCAGCTCTTCCTTCACCTGCTCCGTCAAAGGAACCACCTGCAAGTACGTGAAGCCCCTCCTCAGATAGTACGCTTTCAGACACTGTAGGGCCTGATAATGTAACGCGCTGGGAAAAATCACTTGAATCGAGGCAGAGAGCAGAACCACAAGGTGTGCGATCTGTCTCAGTGAGGTACGCTGTCTGGCTAGAGTCTGGCGAATCTCGTGTCATATCTTTGCGATCTTCTGGAAGAGAAGGCTCAGTGAGGACGAGGTGGAGTCTATGACGAAACCCAGAAAGACTGCTTTCTGCGTCAGGATGAGGAGCCACTTTTGTTCGTTGACCATAAAACCCAAGCCCTGCAAAAGGTCTACTGCCATTTAAACATGCGCCCTCAGCCTCAAGGGACACTGCACCAGGATAAGCATGTCGTCCCTATAGATGATAAGCCAGATCCCTTGGGCGTGCAAAAGCTCCACGGCTGGCTTGAGGACCTTGGTGAAGCACCAGGGTGCGGACGAGAGGCTGAAGGGCAGAGTTAGAAACTCGTATGCCTGGTCGCGCCAGAGAAATTGGAGGAAACAACGGTTGGGTGGGGAGATTGGAACTGTCAGGTACGCATCTTTCAAGTCCATGCGCACCATCCAATCAGATGGAAGCAGCACATCCCTGAGAAGATGGATGCCTTCCATCTTGAAGTGGCGGTACTCAAGCCACTCGTTGAAATCCTTGAGGTTGATGACAGGCCTCTGACCCCCGTCGGTCTTGTCGACCAAGAAAAGGTTGCTGAGGAAACCCACAGGATGGATAGCTGTCCTGCAGGTTGCTCCTTTTTGTAGCAGGGCTGAAACCTCTTTGTCTATCATAGCTACATCGGGTGGAAAAGGAGATGAGGCGGGGCAGATGAATTCATGGGGGAGATGTAGAACACTATATGGAACTCCTGTACCATCTGGAGAACTCAAGCATCCCCTGTAATGGCTTCCCAAGCTGGGAAGAACAACGCTAGCCTCCCCCCTCACAGCCGCGCTGAGGGGAAAACACTCACCATTTGAATTGCAGTTGTTGCCGCCCTTGTATCCTCCGCTACCTTTGAATCGTTGCCCTCTTGTTGGGTAGAAGTTGTTGAAGTACGGGTTAGCCTGACACTGCCCACGTCCGGAGTCTTGCCCCGGTGCTTTGGGGACTGGGAGGAGAACCGGCCCCTGCACTACTGGCCTCTTGGAAAACCCAAGGTTGGAAGACCCTTTTGATGTTTGTCTGAGCCTTATCTAATGACGTAATGTCACCACAAACTTTCCTAACTCCTTGACAAACGGCTCACCAAATAAACCAGCCAGCACTACTGCTCTCATCTCTGAGGAGGCCAGGTCACCCAACTTAGGGTCCTCCTTAATCAATAGAGATCAGCGCCGTTCTGTAGGCTGGGCGCAGTAAGCAGTCGCCATAAAACAAATGGTGCGCTGCGCCCATTCAGAAAGGATGCTGGGGCAATAAGTGAACCGGACAGCCGGGCTGCCTCGGCCATGTCCAGAATCTTGGTCATGAGAACGATCACATCCAGGAGCTTGTCCTGGCACGCTCACCAGGACCAGTCGATTCCTTTTTTAAGGTCCATGACAAACGTTGCCAGGAAAGTGGCCATCTTTGTGTCGATGTCTGGGGTAAGCACCACCTTCCCTTCTAAGGTGGGGCGCATGTATTCTGCTGTCATTCTACTGCGGGCTTTATTCTCTAGTGGCTTCCGAAGGCGGGCTGCCATGTACTTGGCTACTTTATTGGTGGGCGTCCACTCAGCTGACCTCGGATGAACAATGTCATCCGGGTCAAGCATATCCGACATACCCTCCTTAGGAGTTTCCTTAGGACCTGCCGGCCGCCAAGACCTAGAGGAACCCCCTTTCTTGACTGACTTTTCTGGGGAGTCCTCATCCTGGGGTTGGGGTGTGTCTGGCTGGGGGTGGAGGGGACTGCTTTGAGGATGGGTTGACCCTGAGAGGGCTCTGCAGGAGAAATTTTTGCCAGGAAAGCCTGCTTAAGAAACGCACAGGCGTCTTTATCTATCCCCTCCTCACACTTCCTCTTGGGGGGCCTTCAGTAGTGTGTTGCTGAGGGGCATTATCTTGGGGAGGGGCCGGTGTTGCGCCTGCACCATCTTTGGTCACTCCTGCGCTAGCTTACTGGGGTCATCAGGTCGTTACCGCCTGGTATATCGAGATATTGATGGCCTCATAAAAAAATATTGTTCCAATGGAGATAGGCTAAGGAGTCCTCCTCCTCATAATATACCTGCTCCATAATGAGGGCGTTGGAAGGTAGCTCCTAACTGGGCTGAGGTGTCACTAGGGAGCACCACACGCTAGATGTGTAAGCATGGGCTGAGGGGTTACCCCAGACAAATGTGGGGCACACAATTAGTGAGGTGTGTGCCTTCGGACACCTAACACCCTTCAAATTCACCAGGTATCGCAGCTGGGATGAGGTGTCCCTGCTCAGGTAGCTCTTGACCTACCTGCAAATACTGACCCAACCAGGTGTCACAATTGAAGGTGCACCGCACCACTACCGGCCCAAACGGGCATCTCTAATACTTATTTTGTGTGACTTTCAGACATACAGCCCCAGCTCACTGGGCGATTATAGACAGACGGAGAGGTGCGAGCAGTATCAGGCCATGCGGAGTGCGTTTGAAATTCCCATACAGGAAACATGCTCCATAGGCCACTACATCGCGGCCACCCCCAAGCGCCCTCTATCAAGCATAGGACCACACCGCGGTCACGCTGGGGATTCTAGTCGTGTAAGGAGCGCAAATGCAGTTCTGCAACTCAATGGGAATCTGAAAAAAAGAAAACGTAACAGTCGCCCATCCGCTCACAAATGCGGCATGCTTCCCTGCTAACAAAGATAATTAATAACCCACAAGTCAAATACAATTTCGCTAATCTGGCTGCCAAGCAGCGAAGAAAGAGGAGGAACAGGAAGTGCCAAGGAATGTTATGTATGCCTAGGCTTTCCTGTTTTCAGTTTCTATTTCTGGTAAATTCTGGTGGGGTTTTTTCAGTGTTTTCAATATCTTAAAAAACAGTTGTTATCAGTGGTTATACATTTTTGCGCCGCTCAAAGAAAATAGAAAAAGTGTTTTTCTGGTGTTTATGGAACGTTTTGCTTTTATTATTGCTTGCTTATTGCACTGAAAGAACATGGTATATAGACAGTGTACTTATAGTGTATATGAGGTCCAAATAGATTTTTGCAAATTAATCTTATTGTAGTACACCATACAATACTTCTTCAGTGAGTCTTTGGGTCATGTGCGCTCGCCCTTTCCTTCCTATGTAAACTTCTGTGAAAAGGCCCTCTCAGCATTCATATCCCCTTGGGCTGAGAACCATCAGCTAAGGGACACAGTTGGAATGACTCTTTCTTTGATGACACATAAAGCACAAAATGATAAATATTTGCATTTTAGTTCCTGTGCATGAGAAAACCGTGCACCAGAATAGACTAAAAAGTCAATAGCATCCCTCATTAACTCTGAAGATTGTAAAGATGCTTTCAGCATACCATCTAACAAGTGGCAAGGATCTCCTACAGGGAATCACTTCAGCTAGTGTATCAATTTTGACAGGTCATCAGACAACTTTTCTATATACATAGCTGAATTACTGCAAATACAAACACTATCACTCCAATCTTTGTTGAACTTGGAAAGAACCTTCTTTGCAGAGCATTACAAGTGAAAATGTGTTCCATGTTTTCCAAAAGTCTGGTGTCATGTTTTCACCACTATCCCAGATGCTTGGTGATATATATACTTGTCACTATACCTTGCATTGAATGTTTAAAGCCTGAGGTATCGGCAATTGACCTACTATCAATACTGACCCACTAGAAACTATAGTCTGATGTGTTAAGGGCTTTTGCCCATTCTCTGTGGGTAAATGTGATGACACATATTAGGAAAGATTTTTATGAAACCAGCCATTTTACCTATCAGTGAAAGCATCAAATGCAGCCAAAATATCAAAGATGAGTTTGATATTTCCTGATTCTCTATAGTTTATAAAATGATTAAACTAGACCTAAAACATGAAACTAAACTCTGCATCTTTAGACCAAAGGCCACAAAACCGAAAAAAGTAAAAGGAAGAAGAAACAATATTTTAGTGGCATCCTTAAAGAACAAAACTCAAGCAGAATAATGTTAGCCAGTCTTTCTTACTGCTAGCTTGTATAACAAAGTTACATTGTATTGACCCCTTAAGGAAGAAAAAAATGACACTTTCACTCTCTTTTTCCTTTCTTTGAATGGCATTTAGTTTGTGGTTGTCCAGGTGTTTTTTGAGTGATTATATGTTTTCACCGGTGAGGGCCATTTTCCTTTCAGTGGGGTTTTATCAGTTATTATAGGTTTAAACCTAAAACCCCACAGCCTAGATGAGCATGGACATTAACAAAGGACTGATGGGGGCGGAGCCGGACCGGCGACCAAGATGGCCGCTCGGGGTCCCAGCTCTGCCGGCCTTCTTCCCTCACCGCCCGAACTGGCCGCCTGTCCCGCGCGGACACGGAGCTTTTATGTGTCGGAGGGGGCACTGAGACGAGGCGCCTGACTTTGGAGAAATTCCGAGCTCCGGAGACGGAGATGTGGTCCTTTGCACGTACGGCCTGCCCGATGCCAGCAGCCGGGACCTCACGCTGCACTGCTTCCGGCCGCCAGTTGAACAACAGCGGCCACTCTGACCCGGAAGACGCCGGCCGCCCGTCATGGAGATCAGCCTGCCCCCCGACAGCTTCCTCCCAGCGCGTGACCGCTGGAGCCTGCTACCTATGTACTGGACCGTCCCTCTGTACCGTCCGCCCCCCCCCCCCGAGCACATCTCATCGGCAACGGGACACTGGAAATTGCTCTTTGTTTCCCTGGCGGTACAGTGTTGATCTGCGTGCATAAGCCCGTAACCTACGCTCCAGTTCACCGGAGCCGGTGGAGGTAAAACGCTGCTGTGGTACTTCTTGGGCCGGGGGGGGGCCCGTCTGTGCCTCTCCGTGGTGAGTGAGGATGGCATTCGTGCGGTGCATTAATGTTGGGGCTCTGGTGAACTACGTTCCTCTATCTGGCGGGGGCCGGCGACTTCGAAGTTTGTTTGAATTACGCCTAGGTGGTGATTCCTATGGAAGTGGCGCCTCGATGGGTACTAACTGGTTATGGTGGTGGCTGTGTGGATTTAAGACCGGGGGGCAGCGACTGCATACCCCATGTGTGCCGCAGGGTCGTATCCTGGACGTGGCGTGAGGATGTTCCCGGTCGCCTTTGGACCGGATGATTAACCCGAAGCCGGCACCAGCTCTGTAAGTCACTCTTTGTGGGACATATGCTACAGTTTCCCGTGATGGAGCCGCGGCCCGGGGTGGAGGTGACTCTACAGTGGCTGAGAGGCGACTATGCTTATCTAGGAGGCTCCCTGGCATTTCTGTGTGGATCGCCGAAAGGATAACTGGCTCCGTGTGTGAAGATGGACGGCTGTTGAGCGAACCGCGCCTCGGGACATCGCAATGACTCTGGTTTCTCCCGGAATGGCTTGCGTGCTCCAGTTAGAACTTTTCTAGCCCGACCCTACATTACATGAACGGTGTATTTTGTGATTTGAGTCTGGTGGGTCTGTGGGAGTCGAGGGCGCGCAGGGCGTCATTGTTGCTGTGTGGGGAGATTTCCATCTTCACCGTGTGGTTTGCGATTGCTGAGCGACTATTACTATCCTGTTTAAGTGGGTGCTCCCGATGTTATAGCTCTACCTCCGTAGTAGTTGAAACGCTGTGTGGCGGTGGGGGGGGGTCGGGGAACCCGTAACGGGAACCCTCCACATATTTTCTTCTCCTACTGTGGGGTATTAGTTAACTTTTTTCCTTTCTCCTCTTTCCTTCTTTTACCTTAGTGTGCGTTATTGTCTCTTTCTCCTTTCTCTTATTCTCTCTTCTATATTTCGGGTCCATAAACCGGGCGACAGGCACGCTGCTAGGGGGTTAGGCCGTAGCCATATGCAGGGGTGCAGGGTGGGGGGATGGGGGAGGGGTGTTGTTGTTTTTCTTCCTTTCCTTTTCGTTTCTATGGCCTTCTTTTTTTTTGTTGCCCTTGGCTTGTTTTCCCTTTCCTCTTCTCTCTTCTTTTTCTGGGGATCTGCGTGGAGATAATTTTCCGTATGTTCTTCTTATTTCAGACAATGAGGGTGGATTTTTAAATGCTTTGCTTACTGCGGCCTGGAACTGTTTTGGTGGGAGGACTGCCTTGCTTATTGACTATCCTGTTTACGTATTGGAACGCAAATACCTTACCTACAGTATTCCTGACTGTGAATATCCTGCCTATCGAATGTCCCTTGATTTGTTATGTCTTAAGTGTAATGCTACAGATCCTGTTCTTTCTATTTTAAACTTAAAAGGAACCTTCTTTAATTCTGTTACCTTTCTGGTAATAATGCTCTCCTGTGTTACAACCGAATATTTGTGGAGCGGATCCTTGTACTGAAATGGACTAACTGTTTTGTTTTAACCGCTTCTGTCTTGATGGCCGACCATGATGGTCTGAAATGCTTTTGATTGTAACTGATTTAAATACCAATAAAGGTTTACCAAAAAAAAACAAAAAAAAAAAAAAAACAAAGGACTGATGAAATTTTGTTGTTGGTTTTCCCTAGTGTTCATGGGAAATGTAGTCTATCTTGATGGCTGCTATGTTTGGAAATGTTATCAAAGCGAAGAAGGAAAAAGCATTATCACCCTTTATAAACCTAAGCTTATCTATGGAAGGCTTGCAAAAATGCAGTGGAATGGCATTAAAGAACAAGGTAATTTTCGGGAGCACAATCATTTTTACCAAGCTCACCCTCCTGAAGATTGAAAGCGGGAGGTAGGCCCAGCTGTTAATGAGCCGTGAACACTCTCTTGTGACATTAGAAAGATTGACCTCTGTAATGTTATCAATGCCCTGCACTATTTTTACCCCCAGATACATCATCTCTCATTTAGTCTAATGTTGACTCTCTCTCAAGTTCTATGACATCGCCTCTGTTTTTCCGGCATTGACCTAGTACCCTGATATATTTCCAAAATCTTCTGCGTGCTTTATTATGGCAGGCAGGGTGGTTAAGAGATCAGTGGAAAAAAACAGTATGTTATCAGGGTAGAGGGCCACTTTTCTTTCCCATCCTTCATGCCTGAAAGGGACTATGTTTGCCTCTTCTCTCAGCCTTTGCGCAAATGGCTTGATATATAAATTAAAAAGAAGGGGGGTTAAGGGACAGACCTGTCTAGTCCCTCTAGTTATTTTTAAAGGGACTGGTAAGTTTGCCGTTGACCAACAGTTTTGCAGATGGGTCTCAATATATCAGCTAGATGGCTCTGCGGAAGTTCTTGCTGATGTTGTATTTCTCCAATACAGCCGTCAGATACACCTAGTTGCCTTAGTAGCATCAAGGGTGATGGCTGCAAGGGGAAGTATGTTGTGGCAATATCTATCGCGCTGATGAGGTCATATGTGAGTTCAAACAAATTTCTACTCTTGACAAAGCCTTTTTGGTCAAGGTGCAACATACCACCTGCTACTGTACCTAATCTGTCAGCTAGCACGTTAAAAAAGATTTTGTGGAGAAGCGTGGCTCAATGGTTAGAGCGGCAGACCCTGATGCAGAGGTCTGGCCTGGGACCAGGGTTCAATTCCTGCCTCGGCGGCTCTTGGACTCAATCTCCCCGGACCTGATAATTCTCGCCTCGGTGCCTAGTCTAATCATGGGTCCCACTCTGTGACTCTGGGCAATAGCTTGCTTAATCTCCACATAGGCCCCAGCAGCGCTTGGATGCCTGGCTTCACCTTGGGGGTGCCCAGGAGTGGACATTTCACATGGAAAAGCCAGGAAGGGTTCCACAGCGGTATGAGTGCAGCGCCGGGACGCCCTGTCATGTGGGCAGCCGTGCGCTTTACAAATACAACACATTTACATTTACATAATCCGCGTTAAGCAGTGATATGGGTCTGTATGACTCACAGCTCACTGAATTTTTCCCAGGCTTTAGAATTAAAGTGATCGTGGCCTTACCCCAAGATTCTGGCAGTTTCTCCCCATTGCTTAGAATCTCGTTAAAGAGCTGGGTCATTACTGGGATTAGGACCTCCCCAAGGTTTTTATAGAGCTCTGTTGGGAGACCGTCCTGACCTGCAGCCTTTCCCCCTTTACTAGATTGAATGGCTCTCCTACCCTCTTCTTGAGTGATTTCTTGCTCTAGGGATTGCTGTTGCTTGACATCCAAGGGGTTGAGTGTGCATGCATTCAACCACTCCTCTGCTTCTAATTTATTAAATGCTCTGTCTTCTGTTTATAGTGTCTGAAAGAAGTCGTAGAACGCGTCCTCTATTTCCTCATCGGTGGATAAAATGGTCTTGTTGTTACTATCTTCAATTTCTTTAATCAAGTTGAGTACTCTATCTGTTTTTGCTTTCCAGGCCAGAGGCCTCCCTGCCCCCTCGCCCTATTCGAAGTGGGCAAGTGTACTTGCCTCCCATCGCTTCATGACCTTCGTCTGAAGGATAGTAACAAGCTGGTCCCTTAATTTCTCTAATTTGGCCTTAATTTCCTGCTGCTTCTCAACTTCTACGATATTACTCCTGCCCACCTCTGCTATTTTCATCTCTACTTCTATTCGGGCAACCTCTTCTTTACACTTCCTGTTTCTGAAACATGTTCTCCAAGACATTTTCCCTGTTAGATATGCCTTCAAGGAGTTCCAAACTATTGGGGTTGAGGCTGACCCCATTTTGTAACCTAAGAAGTCGATCATCTCAAGACTCAAGAAGGTGATATCTATGGGATCTGGGAAGTCGAGCAAATTTGCAAAAATAGTTTTTAGTGAGTCATGGTCCTCATGGTTTGTGCCATAGTATCGTACCAGAGTAAAGAGATTGCCAGTATTATAACCTTGATAATGACCCACCTGCCACTGGTATTAACTTGTGAATTTAATAGGCGTGCCTTGACTTGTTTTTTTATTAGTATCGCCACTCCTCTGCTGCTAGAGCTTTGGTCAGTACAGACCATACGCTCAATCCATTTAAAGTTTTTAAAAATAGCAATAGATTCAGCTTTTGAAAGGTGCGTCTCTTGTAGGATGCTGACCTGTGCTGGGGAATCCCTTATGTATTGTAAAATGTTATCCCTTCTTCATTTAACACACAAACCATTCACATTCCATGATAGAAACTGGAGCATTTTATAAATATTCCGATTATTAAGATGAGTCTAAGGCATTGAAAGTAAAACACATAGCAAGCAGACCAAACTTTCCCTAGCAAGATATAATGGACTGGCTAAGGTGAATGAGGAGTTTTTTCCCTCTACATGCTCCCCACCCGGTGCTCCCCTCCCATAACCCCCCCTTCAGCCCATCCCACAACTATCCTGAACTTGATGGTAGTCCTATCTGCTGCACTCTGAGGCAGCTCGCCTCCTGGTGCTCTTTAATGCAACTCCCATAGCCGTAACAAACCAAACCAAATCTCTTTGTGATTCTGCCCTCTTGTTTAGATTCCCTGTTCATTTTTTTTTAGGTCGAGCATCGAGAGACCTATTGTTGCCCGTATTTGGGAATGTAGACACGAGAGGGGCACGAGCGCAGATTTGACCTCGTGGGCGCGCATGGCGCCGTGCCCCTCTCGTGCCTCATATTCCCGTGCGCCAATACACTCACACAGCCACACTCACGCATGCGCACATACACATCCACACGCATACACAGGCACACACACACTGCGATGCGCATACACAGGCACACACACACTGACTCACGCATGCGCACATACACATCCACACGCATACACAGGCACACACACACTGCGATGCGCATACACAGGCACACACACACTGCGATGCCTCTACTTTTTTCTCTGTACCCCCACGCTCTTCCATTCCCCAAAGGGGCTAACATCCAAACTTCTCGCCTCAACACGTCTCCCAACCCAATCCCGCAATTCCTGCCCCCTACACACACCAACTCCCAACTATTTGCACTACACGTTAGCTCGGTGTCAGATGTCCCTGACCACACCTCCCAAGTTAACCCAATTCACTCCCCTATTCCCAACCCTTCCTTGTATCCCCCTAAATGTCTAAAGCTCCCGACATCTTCCAGATACCAACAGTCTCCGCGGATTCCAAGTGCCACTCTTCACATCCCAAAGAGTTACAAAGTAAAACTAATTCTCTACCGCCCGTCGTTCGATCTTCCAGGCAAACGTCTACCTAGAACCTGTCACTTATGAGAAACGTAATTTTTCAGCTGTCAAAGATCCGGAGCGCATTGTGGAGAGGGTGGGCGTGAAGGTCGAAAAAGCTATGATAACTGAGGTGAATGCAATTACAAGTAACTGCAGAATCAAAACTAGAAAGGCTGTAACAGTCAAATGCAGTTAAGATCCCAGGGAATTCGTCCACTCTTCCGTGGATCCCCTCTTCTATCCGCCTTAGCGCACACAGTCCACGTCCTCCCCCTGCAGATCTCCACCGCGGCCTACACCCTTCTGTGCCACCCTCCTCCCACCCCGTAAAGCCCCCGTGCACTAACATCTGTGACTCACCCTCCAGCAGCCGGGTGATGAGGCTGTCCACGTTCAGTTCTCTGTCCGCCATTTTGAGGCCCTCAACCCTGTCTCCGGGCCTCCCTCCGCACCAAAACGAAAAACAGCGGCCGCGCGCGACGAGGCCACAGCAACAGCGGCCACGCAGACCACGTCCACTGGCGATGCGCGTGCGCGGTGAAACCCCGCCTGCCTAGGGTAAGCCGCCATCATCGTTGATGCAGCTGTCACGCTGCTGCTCCGCCTCCTTTAGTTTTAACTCGCCTTTTATTTTTTGTGCGCACGCGCCTTATTTCCCGGCAAACTAAACCTTGAAAACACAAGATGGAGGTGGTAACAGCCATGACTGAGTCACGCGAAATGGCACGGCACTGGTTTCCCGTGTTTAAATGCTTTTGCCCAGGCTTAAATTTGTATCCCGCCTAGAAGAGGCAACGTGCACGTGCACGTAAATACAACACATATTGCATTACAAATGCTATAGGTGTCACATTTGCGAAAGTTAAAACTATTGCATTTGTAAATGACAAAGCTATTAATTTAGCTATTTTCAAAACCAACACATAAATACAAAATTTGTCATTTACAATACCAATAGCTCAAACTTTCCTAATGCGAGACCTATTGCATTGCAAATGCTTGTTTATACTTTCTTTTTGTTGTTTTTTATCTTTTTCTATACAGATATCTAAGCTGGATGTGCTAATCTATTCACCACCTGTTCATGTGACCCTCACTCAGTAGAGAGGAGATTAGAGAAGGTTTAGCTACCCAACTTATTTTTAAAGTGGGAAAAAAGAAGGAAGTCAGAGAGAAGAGGATTTCCCATGTTTAAACATCACTTTTTTGCATGTCCTCCAGCAATTCATCTGCCTCTTCCTTGGATCTGACATTATACATTTTAATTTTGTGCATAACTTTTAGAGAAACGGGTAACTTAAGTTGGGCAACAGCCCCTAGCTTCTTAAAATCTTCTAGTTTGCTCCCTAGCTCCCTTTGCCTATCTAGGGTGGCTCGAGCAAGGTCAGAACGGAGAGTAGGTATGGAAGTTTAGGAGAATCTTACGAGGTTTAGTTTTGTTCGGGTTCCTTCTGAAAGGTTCTCAGTGTACCCTTTGAATGTCCCTCTTTATCTCCTCCTCTGATTGCTCAATCTGTATCGTAGCTTTATTAATGCAACAATGAAAGACTTGAGGCCCTCTCCTTCCTTTCCCTCTGGAACATTCAAAATACAGAGGTTGCATCTTCTCGAACTGTTCTCTGGTTGCTCCAGCTTATCTCGCACCACCTGCTCCTTTCTTTTGAGTATCAATATGTCTGCTTTTGCTGTGCTCAGCTCCTCTTTTAACTCCCCCACAGAGTGTTCAAGGGATATTGTGCTAGCTTTTAATAGGTCTATCTTCTTCTCCAGGGATTCGCAACAATGTCTAATCTCGCCTTGGTTGGACTCAGACACCGCAAACTCCTTTTTAATGTCTTCCGACAGGGTGCGAACAGCACTTCTATGGATGCCGACAATGTCCCCCTAGGATCTTCCTTGCCTATCTTTGCTTTCACAGGCTCATACCCTCCCTTCTGAACGAGGGTGCAATAACCCCACCTGCCTCCACACTCCCCTCCGCTCCTGTACAATCCCGTACCTGGCTGCTGCTAGGGTTCATTAGGGGGAAAGTCGCCAAAGTCGACATTTGCTCTTTGTTAGGGACCAAGATGGGCAGAGCCAGTAGCCATTTTCTGAGTGATTCTCCCTGCCTTACTACATCAAACACAGTAGGTTGTACCTGAAGTATGACCTTAAGGAGGGAGTCATTTTTATCTTGTGGTCACAGGGCTTGGCTCTAACTCTAACTTTCCCAGCTTTAATACTCCTGCTTTTAACCTCACACCTCTGAAAAGGGCTGGAAACGGAGTTGCCCCCCCCCCCCCTGAGTCTTGCAGTATTCCTTGAGCAGGGGGAGGGGGGCCTTTTTTCCGCACCTCACTGAAAGCCTTTTCTTTTATGGGGGCCTGCCTTCTCCCTCTAGACACCACTTTTGAGGGGCCTGAAGAAACCCCCCAGTACCCTTTACCTTCCTGGGATGAGCTTGTGCCTGTGGGTGGACCAGTTGAAACAGCTTGATCCGGCTGATTCTCTCGACTTTGCTGCGGGCTTAGAGGCTGCGTGTGAGCATCACTGAGCTCATCGACCACTCCAACCTCCTCGCCAGCCAAAACAAATCTTTCCTCAGCAGCAGAGAAGACTGGGAGTGTGCGCCTCCAGTGAGCAAGTGACCGGCTTCATGCGGCAACCGCCATGTTCTCCCCCCACACACTGAATTCTTACAATTTCTTGAGTGTGGGGATACCCTGCATGCTTTCAATGGGTATATGGTGCCCACGTACCCATATTCAGACAGAATCCCAGCACCAGCAGACATGGTGGTTTGGGACTTGTGTCGTTTGGAGTCAGATATCAACTCAATGACGATAGACTAACCGGAGAATTTTGTACTCTGAACTTCTGCACAGCCAAGGCCTCTATCGGGGGCTGTAAGCCTCTTTGACATTGTAAGACATTGGGTATTAGTTTCGAAGGATCTAAGTCCTTCACAACAACATATATTTGCTTGCATATATTTTACCTCTGTGAGGCATTCAGTTTTAAAATTGACTTTCTTGAAATATGGCACAAGATCAAAAAGTGATGCAATCCGGCTGATTTATTATATAGAATTTATCGACGTTGCGTGTGCCGGCAGGAAGGATTTAAAGGCAAATAAATGCTTATGTATGGTTTTAGGTGGTTTTATTGATGTTATGTTTTCCTTTCATTTAATAGGCTAATGTCTTAATAAACATTTATTTTACTACTACTACTGGTGAGGTTTATATCTCCCTCACCTTCCTCTACCTCTATGCCCCTCTTTCAAGGGTCCTGATTCAGCTGGGAGGTTGTTTTTGACACCCCACCTCTCTGAAAGACCTTATCGGGAGATTGGTGAAGTTTCGTCTGAATTCCGTGGCTCTCTCTTGCAGAAACAAGCGTATTCCTGACAAAATTCAGTTTAACAGTCAATTCGAACTCATGTTAACGTATGCCAACGCCTATAATGCGTATTAACATTATCAAACCCACCAAAAGAGTGTGCGTACATGACAGGACCTGGATGCTATCCATTACTGCTACAAGGGCTGTATCTGTCCCAGGACTGAGTGAAAAGCTGACTGGCATGTGTCAAAGAGACATTCAGTTTAAAAAAAACCTTCACATTTTTTCTTCAACCTACCTCATGCAAGAGCGTGTTCTGGCAACACCAACCCACATATGTTTCCAGGTGTGCCCACTTCAGTGAGTTGAAATACTTGCAATATATATATATATATATATATATATATATATTACGGTTCACAAAGCACAGTGAAGACTGTGCCGATGCACTCCACTCAGGTGGCACATTAATCACTCGAGCAGTCGGGTGTACTTGCCAAGGTGGTGTTTATTTCATATCGGTTCCACACACAGGTACAAGAAACAGCCCAACGCGTTTCAGCGAACCAGTCGCCTTGATCACGGGTAGTTGAGTGTTGTTCAAAACACATATAAATAAAGTTTTAAAAAGAACGTATTAATGCACACGTGATTACTAAGTGAAAACATCAACAAAGGACAAAAGTCAAAGTGTGGTGGCCATCTTATAGTGGTGTTTGTGCATAGTAAAATATGATGAAACACATGTATAAAGAAATATCAATTATACTGTGTTTACTCTTCATGAGAATAAATGTTTCAATTACTATATATAAAAAAAAAAAAATATATATATATATATATATATATATATATTCACTGAAAAAACCATAGGTTATAGACCATACATAGTTAGGAATTAGCATTTAAAAAACCTTATTTTACTCACACAAAACCATTGAAATTCCATATATAGTTAGTTGCACTAACTATATATCGCGCACCCGCAATCCACTGCTGATCATGTCACATATTACATCATTCATGACATGGTCAGTGACATCACTGATGACATCACTGATGACATCTCAAATGACATCACTGATGAGATCACTGATGACGTCATCCAGTGACTGTGTGTTTCTGTAAAGTTTAAATATGTTTTACATATTGAAGAATGAGTAGATGTATAAGTGTCTGGACGAAGGATTTAGTAGGTGCATGACTGAATGTATGAGTGAGTGATTAAATGTGTCTCACTGAGTGCATGGGTTAGTGACTAAACTGTCTTAATTTGTGCATCATTATGTCTGTTGTTCTGTAAACTGCTGCATGTGTTGATCATTAGCTATACGAGAGGCTATATGTGTTATTAATTGGTTGCCCAAGTATTTCTATGGCAGATTGAGTTTGTGTGGGGGTGGCTGGAAGGTGTGTGACTCTATGCATAGATGTGTGAGCAGTTTATTCACTAGGTGTATGAGTTCAAGAGTGCATGTGGAAACAGCTACATGGGCAGTTGACTGTGTGCATGAGTGTATTGATGAGTGAATGGATATCTCAATGCTACATGTCATAGTAAGTACATATGTAAAACACAGTACATGTGAGAGTTGGCATATATAAATAACTGTGCATGAGAGCCACTGAATGAGTGAGTGGTTGTATCGATCATTGTGAACTTGTATCAGGGATTGTATAAGAGAGTAAATATGTGTTAGTATATGTTTCAATAAGTAAGGTGTTTTTAACTGTATAGTTGAAGAAATGGAGGTGAGATTGTTTCTTTGCATGACTGACTGGGTGTGTGAGTAACTCCATGGATGAGTGGCAGTGTGTGAGTGTCTGTATACACTGAGTGTATCTAAGGTTATATTAGAGTCTGAAGAGGTTTATCGTATTAGCACAAGAATGATGTCAAATGAGATGTCATCAGTGATGTCATCAGTGATGTCATTTGAGATGTCATCAGTGATGTCATCAGTGATGTCACTGACCATGTCATGAATGATGTAATATGTGACATGATCAGCAGTGGATTGCGGGTGCGCGATATATAGTTAGTGCAACTAACTATATATGGAATTTCAATGGTTTTGTGTGAGTAAAATAAGGTTTTTTAAATGCTAATTCCTAACTATATATGGTCTATAACCTATGGTTTTTTCAGTGAATTTTCAAGGTTTTGTAAATGCTAATTCCTAACTATATATGGTCTATAACCTATGGTTTTTTCAGTGAATTTCAATGGTTTTTTAATAGCAAATATCATAAGCTGTCGAATGTCAAGTACGTGGTAAGTGAAAACATTTTCGTGTTTATGCACACTGATCTGCTTTGAATGGTGCCCCCCCCCTCCCCTCATTTCTATTAGGAGTACTCTCTCTTTGCAGATAGTGAAAGGTAGTTAACGCAGGCCATTGCCCCCGTTGTAATCCGTCGTGCCGGCTTCTCTCTCCATTTGATTGATTGTTATCCAAGTATTTACTGTTTTAGAATTAGTTCTCTTTGGTTCATTCTCTATTTACAAACAAACACAGAGTCGCAATACTCTGTTTAGTCTTTGCAGATAACGAAAAATCGTGTAAAAAAAAAGAAAAGGAATCGAGCAAAATCAGTAGGCCACTAATGGGATCTCTTTTTGACCTCGCTAAAATAGAAACATTAGGAACAACCCCTCATGACAAATACAAAACTAGTGAGATGAACTGAACTCCACACAATGATGGCTGCAAAACAGCTCGGCTCCGCCACCCACCCCGCCCAAAATAACGATAAAGAGCGGCTGCCATGATTGGTTGCGGAATGGCCACAACGGAGCTACGAAATGGTGGTGCTCTCGTGCTAACCCCAGCTTCAGTCTGAAACATCCAGAAACACTGTAGACTACCAATTCGATCAGTTCCGGTAGCGCCCCAATGTAACCCGGTAGAGAAGAACTAGCCCTCCCCTCTTTGACTGATGGTTCTTGTTGCCTGTCCCTTCTGTTGTCATTTAACAGAACTATTTAGCCTGCTGAAAGGGGTTGTGTTTCGACCGCTGGTTGGTGGAGACATTTTGACTATATTCTGGACCTGCGTTGTCGCGTAATGCGTCATATGACGCGCCGCGTTAGCGCATCCGGAAGTCATCCGGGGCGCGCAGCGCGTAACGTAAGCATATTGTTAATAAAACTTTTCATTGGTTCATTTTACTTTTCTTATTCTAATGATGAAAGCCTTGGTCATATCACCTAAAAATTACGCTTTTAATTACTTCCGAACATTATTTTTTCTTAAATATATGTTATAATGTTCCAGGCTAATGTACTTTCCCGGAAATTTTACAACTGTCCTGCAAGTAAAATATATTCTTTTTTCGAGAAAAAGAGCGTTTCTTCGTCCCATGAAGGAGCCGTTGAGCAAAAGATGGTCGACCTGCTGTCTTAGTCGCCGATATGCCTGAATATGAGATTCTTATCGATCACTTTATGTTGCAGGAATAGAAAACACAACAGCCCTTGACCATTTATCTTTACTGCGTTCCTTCGTATTATACCTTTTACCCTTCATGTAATTGGTCTGCTTTATTTCACTTGCCTTTTAATGATTCTAAAACAGTGACTATTATTAAAAACTTTACCAATGTATATACTACTACCATGTTTTCTTTTAAAAACCTTTATTGTGAAAATTTCATTATACAAATACGAGCCTATAACCACGTGGGCCTGCCACGGAGCAAACTGTAATCGTATATGATGAATAGACATTTACACTGTAGAGGAACGTAACGGGCGGGCCATTAGGTTGCAAGAACTAAGGTGTCTAACAGTTACGGAATCGGTGGACGTACATTTTATAATTAAAATACGACAGGGCCAGTTACAATAAAATTATCTAGATATACATTTGCGGGCAAGTACCATGGGTGACGTTAATTCGAACTTTCAACAGTACAGTAATCAATAACATATCAGAACTTAATATCAATAGGGATGTCGAAATATTCAATCAATTCTCGTCCCCGCCCGCCATGTGCTTCAAAACTGCATACGTATCTCGTGATTTCAAGGTTCTGCAACCAGTACACAACAAGGAGTTACGAGTCCCATTTATTCCGGCGCCATTTTGGGCGAGGACGGGCAGGTCCAGGATATAGTCAAAATGTCTCTACCAACCATCGACTATGATGATGTTCATATGCTGTATTTATTAGAGTAACACTCATCTGTCCACATGAAATTAATTTGCCACAATCTAAACATGTCATTTTAATCTTTCCAAAGTTCTTCTAAATATTTGGGACCGTTTCCCTTGCCTCTGAAGCTCTCAGTGCCACTTCTTTGATGAATGTACTAGCAGGTCAGGGGTTCTCCTCCAAATCTCTCTTTTATGCAGCACTATAATTAATTGGTGCCACCTCTCCATATGACGATGCATGGTATAGTTACCACAACTATATTTTTTTTCGGTTCCTCTGGAGAGTTCATCGTGGCAGATGAAGCGTGTAACGTACCGGGCATTTACCTTTTTTTGCATGTAGAGGAAAGGAAAAAAAATTCGAGCGTCCGAGTTCTAAGGTGTCCCAGGGCCATTTTAGTGGACCAGGCCCAAATCCAAAGAACAGGCCGCCATTTTGAGAGTCCTCTTGCAGCCGCCTGTCGCTGTAGCATCAAGAGCAGCCGAAACTCAGCTGAATGGCAACTGAAACGGTAAATGGGCGCCCCACTACATTTCAGCATTGTAGGATGACCACACCAGTACAGCAACTTGCTAGACATCACCTCGGTGCCATCCGGATCTCGGCGCCCCACTGCAGATGAAGTGCCTCTCAACTATGAAACCACCACGGTGACATCCGGATCTTGGCGCGTTGTGCTGCCTTCGGCCTATTCGCACATCGGTCCGCTACTGACGCCATCTCACAGGCTAATGGGGTGACCCACGCCGAGTTTCAGCATTGTAGGATGACCACACCAACTTGCTAGACATCACCTCGGTGCCATCCGAATCTTGGCATCTCAACGCCTAGTGGTATCTTCCATACAGAAAATATTGTTACGCTGCCTTTGGCCCCATTCGCACATCAGTCCGCAACTTAGACATCACCTCGGTGCCATCCGGATCTTGGCATCTCAGCGCCTTGTGGTGTCAGTCAGAAAATATTGTTGCGCTGCCTTTGGCCCCATTCGCACATCAGTCCGCTACTGACACCATCTCACAGGCCAATAGGGCGCCCCACGCCGACTTTTACCATTGTACGATGGCCACACCAGTGGCACAACTTGCTAGACATCACCTCGGTGCCATCCGAATCTTGGCATCTCAACGCCTAGTGGTATCTTCCATACAGAAAATCTTGTTACGCTACCTTTGACCCCATTCGCACATCGGTCCGCAACTTAGACATCACCTCGGTGCCATCCGGATCTTGGCATCTCAGCGCCTTGTGGTGTATTCTCTTCAGAAAATATTGTTGAGCTGCCTTTGGCCCCATTCGCACATCGGTCCGCAACTTAGACATCACCTCGGTGCCATCCGGATCTTGGCATCTCAGCGCCTTGTGGTGTCTTCTACTCCGAAAATATTGTAGAAAATATTGTTGCGCTGCCTTTGGCCCCATTCACACATCAGTCCGCTACTGACACCATCTCACAGGCCAACAGGGCGCCCCACGCCGACTTTTACCATTGTACGATGGCCACACCAGTGCCACAACTTGCTAGACACCACCTCGGTGCCATCCGGATCTTGGCATCTCAGCGCCTTGTGGTGTCTTCAAATCAGAAAATATTGTTGCGCTGCCTTTGGCCCCATTCGCACATCGGTCCGCTACTGACGCCATCTCACAGGCCAACGGGGCGCCCCACGCCGACTTTCAACATTGTAGGATGGCCACAGAAGTGCGACAACTTACTAGACACCACCTCGGTGCCATCCGGATCTTGGCGCGTTGTGCTGCCTTCGGCCTATTCGCACATCGGTCCGCTACTGACGCAAACTCACAGGCCAACGGGGCGCCCCACGCCGACTTTCAGCATTGTAGGATGGCCACACCAGTGCGGCAACTTGCTACACACCACCTCGGTGCCATCCGGATCTTGGAATCTCAGCGCCTAGTGGTGTCTTCTATTCCGAAAATATTGTTGCGCTGCCTTCGGCCCCATTCACACATCGGTCCGCTACTGACGCCATCTCACAGTCCAACGGGGTGCCCCACGCCGACTTTCAGCATTGTAGGATGGCCACACCAGTGCGGCAACTTACTAGACACCACCTCGGTGCCATCCGGATCTTGGCGCGTTGTGCTGCCTTCGGCCTATTCGCACATCGGTCCGCTACTGACGCAAACTCACAGGCCAACGGGGCGCCCCACGCCGACTTTCAGCATTGTTGGATGGCCACACCAGTGCGGCAACTTACTAGACACCACCTCGGTGCCATCCGGATCTTGGCGCGTTGTGCTGCCTTCGGCCTATTCGCACATCGGTCCGCTACTGTCGCAAACTCACAGGCCAACGGGGCGCCCCACGCCGACTTTCAGCATTGTAGGATGGCCACACCAGTGCTGCAACTTGCTGGACACCACCTCGGTGCCATCCGGATCTTGGCGCGTTGTGTTGCCTTCGGCCTATTCGCACATCGGTCCGCTACTGACGCCGCCTCACGTGCCAACGTATTTTCTCCGCATTTTACACCCTATGCCGCATAACAGGTCATGTGACTTGTTTATAAAACTTTTCATTGGTTCATTTTACTTTTGGTTTCCTAATGATGGAAGGCTTGATCATGTGACCTAAAAAAAACACTTTTCATTGGATGAAAACTTTTTTTTTTCCCAAACGATGAAAGCCCCACCTTGTTTCTGGATGTTTCAGACTGAAGCTGGCGTCAGCATGAGAGCACCACCATCTCGTAGCTCAGTCGTGGTCATTCCGCGAGCAATCATGGCAGCCGCTCCCCACCAGAAGCCTGCAGGAGTCGGAGCCCCCAAAACTTTTGATGAATTCTCAAGGCGGAGGGGACGCTTTCGAGAATGGGGTCCAAGACCTAGCAGACAAGCGTCCGATTTCCAAGGTGTCCCAGGGCCATTTCAGTGGACCAGGCCCAAAAAGGAAACAGCCTGCCGCCATTTTGAGAGTCCTGTGACAGCCGCCTATCGCTGCACCGCAAGAGTGGGCGCAACTCAGCTGAATTGCGGCTTTTAACACAGTGGACCAAAAACGGACGGAATGGCAACTGAAACGGTAAAGGGGCGCCCCACTACAACAGATGACACTCCACCTGGAGGGGCCCGTTCACGCCGCCTCCCCCGGGGCGCCCCACGCCGTTATTCGGAGCAGCATTGTAGGATACCAAAACCAGTGCGGCAACTTACTGGACATCACCTTGGTGCCATCGTTCTGCTGCCTTGGAACTATTCGCGCAACAGTTTGCTACTGATGACCCACCCCCCGCGACGCCCCATGCCGTTATTTGCTGGGTGGCAACTTACTAGACATCACTTTCGTGTCATCTAGATTTCAGCGCGTTCTGCTGCCTTGGAACTATTCGCACAACAGTTTGCTACTGATGACCCACCCCCCGCGACGCCCCACGCCGGAAATCTGGACGTTGTGCTGCGTTGGGACTATTCGCACAGCCGACCGCTACTTCGTTGTTTTTCCCTAAAAATGTTTATATGTTATTACTATTTTTGTTTTCTTGTATATATTTATAAATTATTAAAGTTTTATAATCTTACTACTTTGTCGGAGTGCTATATATTTTTAATGTGACACATAATTGTAAAAACTTTGATGTACAAAGAGTCATCCCTGGAATCTTCCGCTTCAGGCTCGGTCCCCTCCCCAATCACAATACAGGATGGTTTTCAGATAATAGCAACGCTTCTGCTGTGACGGATCTCATCGAGTGTGGGCCTTGATCTACTATAACTCCTTTGAAGAGGGGTGATTCTTTACAGCTGTGGCCATAAACTACATCTGCAGGGCTAGCTGATACCCTAGGACCAGCCTGGACAATCGGACACAGAGGAAAAGGAGTGTCAGAGGGTGCGGTAGTGAATAGGGCGAAAGGGAGGTGTCGGGCGGGCACAGGGTGTGATTCTCAGGGAAGAGCAGCGCAGATGGGGGGAGGTTTATTACCCATGCATAAGACAGAGAGCGGGGGTGACCACTGCCTGGGGGAGATGCTTGCGAGGGTGGGGAGCCATGCTAAGGATCGACAGCGTGCACAGAGTGGGTCTGGTCAAGGCATCTAAAATGGCTGCCGTGCACGACAAAAGTGTGGCATTTGAAAAAAGACAAGATGGCGCAGACAATGTTTTTCAACACTTCCTGATTTCCTTCGAATCGAACGTTAACAGACGTTGGGGCATATTACCAAAGTTAAGTGATATTTATCCCTAACGATGCTTAGCAACGATTTTTTTACCGTCAGAAATTATCGCAGATAAACCTTGCTATTATCAAGGTTTATCGGAAATACGATAAAAAACGACCGCAATGCATTAATATCGCTGAAAACTCAGCGATATTCATGCATTACCGAGCTAATGCTCTTAGCCATGTTATCCACCTCCCATTGGATAACATGGCTAAGAACTGCTCAGGGCAGGTGGTAGCTTTTGGAGATATTCGCGCTTATCTCGAATATTTCCAAAAGTTGATAATAGGAGATAGCGATGTTAGCGACTGTTTCCAGTCGCTAACATCTTGGCATGCCCACTTTGCATGTCATTAGTGATAAATATCACTCACATGTAAAGTGGGGCCCAAGATGGTCGCTATATTCTACTAGCCGTCGCTAACTGGTGTTAGCAACAGCTAGGTAATACACATATAATTTTATCTCCGCGAAGCGGAGCGCTGTTACAGATATATATCTTGTTTCTGAACGTTAATTTCTCAAAATGCACTGAAGCACATATATTGAGACCTAGCAAAGGCACATCGGGCTACCAGTCCCTACAATTTTGCCAAGTTTCGTGCAAATCCATTCAGCTGTTCGATCCTACCGAGAGACAAGATGGCGGCCGCTACGGACTGTTTGGAATGTTTACAGACACCGGAGAGCCAATCAGCTTCGCTTCGCAAAGCTCCGTAACGCGAAAAGTACGCGAAGCGGTGCGCTGTTACAGATATATATCTTTTTTTGAACGTTAATTTCTCAAAATCCACTGGAGCACATATATTGAGATCTAGCAAAGGCACATCGGGCTACCAGTCCCTACAATTTTGCCAAGTTTCGTGCAAATCCATTCAGCTGTTCGATTATTATTATTTTTATTTTTTTTTGCCCCGCGGGGCCCTTTTAAAACCTCCACATCAAACCTAGGGGGTGAGCGACAATGTACTATGCCCCCTTATGGTCATTTGCCCCTTCGCTTTGGCCTCCTCTTGTCTCTCGATCCTACCGAGAGACAAGATGGCGGCCGCTACGGACTGTTTGGAATGTTGACAGACGCCGGAGAACCAATCAGCTTCGCTTCACAAAGCTCCGTTGCGCGTAAAGTACGCGTCCTGGGACGCTGCCAGGTCCGCTGTTACAGATATATATCTTTTTTTAAACGTTAATTTCTCAAAATCCACTGGAGCACATATATTGAGACCTACAAAAGGCACATCGGGCTACCAGTCCCTACAATTTTGCCAAGTTTCGTGCAAATCCATTCAGCCGTTCGGGCTAAAAGTGAGGCCAACCGCCCTATGGAAAACTCAATGTTAAAAACACGTTTTGGGACCCCCCTTTTTTCTCGGCCCCCCCTTGACGAACCCCCCCCAAATTTTCAAGGGCTGCTCAGAAACAAAATGTGCCATTTTCCTGAAAAATTCAGCCAATTCCGTCCACAAACGCCAAAGTTATTAGACATAGAATTTTCAAAAATCCCATAGAGAAAAAATCCTAACTATATATACCTACTGGCGACCGCCAGTAGGTAATATATATATATATTCACTGAAAAAACCATAGGTTATAGACCATATATAGTTAGGGCTTAGCATTTAAAAAACCTTATTTTACTCACACAAAACCATTGAAATTCCATATATAGTTAGTTGCACTAACTATATATCGCGCACCCGCAATCCACTGCTGATGATGTCACATATTACATCATTCATGACATGGTCAGTGACATCACTGATGACATCACTGATGACATCTCAAATGACATCACTGATGACAACATCCAGTGACTGTATGTTTCTGTAAAGTTAAAATATGTCTTACATATTGAAGAATGAGTAGATGTATAAGTGTCTGGACGAAGGATTTAGTAGGTGCATGACTGAATGTATGAGTGAGTGATTAAATGTGTCTCACTGAGTGCATGGGTTAGTGACTAAACTGTCTTAATTTGTGCATCATTATGTCTGTTGTTCTGTAAACTGCTGCATGTGTTGATCAGTAGCTATATGAGTAACTATATGGGTTATTGATTGATTGCCCAAGTATTTGTATGGGAGACTGAGTGTGTGTGTGGCTGGCTGGGAGGTGTGTGACTCTGTGCAGATCAATGTGTACTTGTATCAATGATTGTATAAGAGAGTAAGTATGTGTTAGTATATGTTTCAAAATGTAAGGTGCTCTATGTTTAACTGTATAGATTAGAAAATGGAAGTGTGATTGATTCTTTACAGGACTGACTAGGTGTGTGAGTAACTCCATGGATGAGTGACAGAGTGTGAGAGTCTGTATAGGTGTATGAGTGCATATGATAGTGTTGTAAAGATGAGTGATTGTATGTATGAATGATTGTATGGGTGAATGAGTGAATGTGTGTGTAAACATAGGAATCACTGAGTGCGTATGTAGTAACTAGTATTGGTGTGTCAATGGTTTCAAAAATTATACTCTGTATTTAACACTGGGTGTAACAGAGGTTATATTAAAGTGTGAGGAGATGCATTGTATTGTCACATGAATGATATCATCAGTGATGTGGTCATTGATGTCAAATGAGATGTCATCAGTGATGTCATCAGTGATGTCATTTGAGATGTCATCAGTGATGTCATTTGAGATGTTATCAGTGATGTCATTTGAGATGTCATCAGTGATGTCATTTGAGATGTCATCAGTGATGTCATCAGTGATGTCACTGACCATGTCATGAATGATGTAATATGTGACATCATCAGCAGTGGATTGCGGGTGCGCAATATATAGTTAGTGCAACTAACTATATATGGAATTTCAATGGTTTTGTGTGAGTAAAATAAGGTTTTTTAAATGCTAATCCCTAACTATATATGGTCTATAACCTATGGTTTTTTCAGTGAATTTTCAAGGTTTTTTAAATGCTAATTCCTAACTATATATGGTCTCTAACCTATGGTTTTTTCAGTGAATTTCAATGGTTTTTTAATAGCAAATATCATAAGCTGTCGAATGTCAAGTACGTGGTAAGTAAAAACATTTTCGTGTTTATGCACACTGATCTGCTTTGAATGCTGCCCCCCCTCCCCCTCATTTCTATTAGGAGTACTCTCTCTTTGCAGATAGTGAAGGGTAGTTAACGCAGGCCTTTGCCCCCGTTGTAATCCGTCGTGCCTGCTTCTCTCTCCATTTGATTGATTGTTATCCAAGCATTTACTGTTTTAGAATTGTTTCTCTTTGGTTCATTCTCTATTTACAAACAAGCACAGAGTCGCAATACTCTGTTTAGTCTTTGCAGATAGTGAAAAATCGTGTAAAAAAACAAAAGGAATCGAGCAAAATCAGTAGGCCACTAATGGGATCTCTTTTTGACCTCGCTAAAATAGAAACATTAGGAACAACCCCTCATGAGAAATACGAAACTAGTGAGATCAACTGAGCTCCACACCATGATGGCTGCAAGACAGCTCGGCTCCGCCACCCACCCCGCCCAAAATAACGATAAACTCTATGCAAATATTACAAATATATACAACACACCAGCAAAGTAACAGGGTAAAACATTTTTATTAAATAACTATTTACATAACTATTTTATACTTTTTGTTGCCCGATCCGGCTAGCTCAATCGATCGAGCATGAAACTCATGCACTCTAATAGTTCAAAGTTTTGAGGAGTGCTTGTAACACTGTCTGAAGCCTATTTGCACTTGCTACAGCTTCACTATTTTCAATGTAAGTGGGGGCTGTTTGAGGACGTGACTGCATTTGAAAACAATGTGATGCGGTGCCACCCTGAACCGCTTGACGGAGGCCCCCGAGGGACGGTGTCATGGCGCGGACTCGGAGGGGGCGCTTGGCTCCGGCCCCCTCCGCAAGTCGTGTTGCCCTGGTGTGGCCTGAGATCGCCCCCGACATAGGTGGCCGGCTCCCGGGGTCAAGCGGAACTTTTTGCCTTTTGGTGACTCTTCCATTCTTGACCTTGTCCCACAATCCGTTTCACCTAAAGACACGCTGTAGTGGGGCGCCCCTTTACCGTTTCAGTTGCCATTCCGCCCGCTTTTGCTACACTGTGCCTCTTCCGCTATTCAGCTGTTTACCGCCCGCTCTTTCGACTACAGCGTCTCGCTCACCATGTACTTGAGTTGCTCCCGCTCTTGCGGTGCAGCGATAGGCGGCTGCCACAGGACTCTCAAAATGGCGGCCGGCTCTTCAGATTTGGGCGTGGTCCACTAAAATGGGCCTGCGACACCTTGGAACTCGGACGCTTGTCTGCTAGAGCTTGGGCTCCATTCTCGAAAGCGTCCCCTCAGCCTTGAAGATTCTACAAAAGTCTTGGGGGCCCCCGACTCCCGCAGGCTTCTGGTGGGGAGCGGCTAGCATGATTGCTCGTGGAATGGCCACGACGGAGCTACAAAATGGTGGTGCTCTCATGCTAACGCCAGCTTCAGTCTGAAACATCCAGAAACACTGTAGACTACCAATTCGATCAGTTCCGGTAGCGCCCCAACGTGACCCGGTAGAGAAGAACTTGCCCTCCCCTCTTTGACTGATGGTTCTTGTTGCCTGTCCCTTCTGTTGTCATTTAACAGAACTATTTAGCCTGCTGAAAGGGGTTGTGTTCCGACCGCTGGTTGGTGGAGACATTTTGAATATATTCTGGACCTGCGTTGTCGCGTAATGCGTCATATGACGCGCCGCGTTGGCGCATCCGGAAGTGCTCCGGTGCGCGAAGCGCAGCTTCCCGGAAGCGATCCGGGGCGCGGCGCGCAGCGCGTAACGTAAGCATAACAGGTCATGTGACTTGTTAATAAAACTTTTCATTGGTTCATTTTACTTTTCCTATTCTAATGATGAAAGGCTTGGTCATATGACCTAAAAATTACGCTTTTTATTACTTTCGAACATTATTTTTTCTTAAACATATGTTATAATGTTCCAGGCTAATGTACTTTCCCGGAAAATTTACAACTGTCCTGCAAGTAAAATATATTCCTTTTTCGAGAAAAAGGGCGTTTCTTCGTCCCATGACGGAGCCGTTGAGCAAAAGAGGCTCGGCCTGCTGTCTTAGTCGCCGATACGCCTGAATATCAGATTCTTATCGATCACTTTATGTTGCAGAAGTAGAAACATAACAGCCCTTGACCATTTATCTTTACTGCGTTCCTGCATATTATACCTTTTACCCTTCATGTAATTGGACTGCTTTATTTCACTTGCCTTTTACTGATTCTAAAACAGTGACTATTATTAAAAACTTTACCAATGTAAATACTACTACCATGTTTTCTTTTAAAAACCTTTATTGTGAAAATGTCAGTATACAAATACGGGCCTATAACCACGTGGGCCGGCCACGGAGCAAACTGTAATCGTATATGATGAGTAGACATTTACACTGTAGAGGAACGTAACGGGCGGGCCATTAGGTTGCAAGAACTAAGGTGTCTAACAGTTGCGGAATCGGTGGACGTACATTTTATAATTAAAATACGACAGAGCCAGTTACAATAAAATTATCTAGATATACATTTGCGGGCAAGTACCATGGGTGACGTTAATTCGAACTTTCAATAGTACAGTAATCAATAACACATCAGAACTTAATATCAATAGGGATGTCGAAATATTCAATCAATTCTCGTCCCCGCCCGCCATGTGCTTCAAAACTGCATACGTATCTCGTGATTTCAAGGTTCTGCAACCAGTACACAACAAGGAGTTACGAGTCCCATTTATTCCGGCGCCATTTTGGGCGAGGACGGGCAGGTCCAGGATATAGTCAAAATGTCTCTACCAACCATCGACTATGATGATGTTCATATGCTGTATTTATTAGAGTAACACTCATCTGTCCACATGAAATTAATTTGCCACAATCTAAACATGTCATTTTAATCTTTCCAAAGTTCTTCTAAATATTTGGGTCGTTTCCCTTGCCTCTGATGCTGTCAGTGCCACTTCTTTGGTGAATGTACTGGCAGGTCGGGGGTTCTCCTCCAAATCTCTCTTTTGTGCAGCACTATAATTAATCGGTGCCACCTCTCCATATGACGATGCATGGTATAGTTACCATAACTATATTTTTTTTCGGTTCCTCTGGAGAGTACATCGTGGCAGATGAGGCAGGCAACGTACCGGGCATTTACCTTTTTTGCATGTAGAGGAAAGGAAAAAAAATTCGAGCGTCCGAGTTCTAAGGTGTCCCAGGGCCATTTTAGTGGACCAGGCCCAAATCCAAAGAACAGGCCGCCATTTTGAGAGTCCTGTTGCAGCCGCCTGTCGCTGTAGCATCAAGAGCGGCCGAAACTCAGCTGAATGGCAACTGAAACGGTAAAGGGGCGCCCCACTACAGCAGACGAGCCTCCACCTGGGAAGGCCCGTTCACGCCGCCTCCCCCCCCCCCTTCGGGCACCCCACGCCGTTATTCGGAGCAGGATTGTAGGATGGCCACACCAGTGCGGCAACTTGCTAGACACCACCTCGGTGCCAACCGAATCTCAGCGCCTTGTGGTGTCTTCTATTCAGAAAATATTGTTGTGCTGCCTTCGGCCTATTCGCCGCAAGTGCGCACGCAACTCAGCTGCATAGCGAGTGAAACACCAAGGGGCGCCCCACTGCAGCCGAGGAACCTTCATCTTGGGGGCGACGCACAGCATCACATTGCTTTCCAATGCAGTCAGATCCTCCAACAACCCCCACTGACTGACGCGAACTCACAGGCCAACGGAGCGCCCCACGCCGACTTTCGGCGCAGCATTGTAGGATGGCCACACCAGTGCGGCAACTTGCTAGACACCACCTCGGTGCCATCCGGATCTTGGCGCGTTGCGCTGCCTTTGGCCCTATTCGCACATCGGTCCGCTACTGACGCCACCTCACAGGCCAACGGGGCGCCCCACGCCGACTTTCAGCATTGTAGGATGGCCACACCAGTGCGGCAACTTGCTAGACACCACCTCGGTGCCATCCGGATCTTGGCGCGTTGTGCTGCCTTCGGCCTATTCGCACATCGGTCCGCTACTGACGCAAACTCACAGGCCAACGGGGCGCCCCACGCCGACTTTCAGCATTGTAGGATGGCCACACCAGTGCGGCAACTTGCTAGACACCACCTCGGTGCCATCCGGATCTTGGCGCGTTGTGCTGCCTTCGGCCTATTCGCACATCGGTCCGCTACTGACGCCGCCTCACGTGCCAACGGATTTTCTACGCTTTTTATACCCTATGCCGCATAACAGGTCATGTGACTTGTTTATAAAACTTTTCATTGTTTCATTTTACTTTTGGTTTCCTAATGATGGAAGGCTTGATCATATGACCTAAAAATAACACTTTTCATTGGATGAAAACTTTTTTTTTTTCCCAAACGATGAAAGCCCCACCTTGTTTCTGGATGTTTCAGACTGAAGCTGGCGTCAGCATGAGAGCACCACCATCTCGTGGCTCCGTCGTGGTCATTCCGCGAGCAATCATGGCAGCCGCTCCCCACCGGAAGCCTGCAGGAGTCGGGGGCCCCCAAGACTTTTGTAGAATCCTCAAGGCTGAGGGGACGCTTTCGAGAATGGGGTCCAAGACCTAGCAGACAAGCGTCCGATTTCCAAGGTGTCCCAGGGCCATTTCAGTGGACCAGGCCCAAAAAGGAAAGAGCCTGCCGCCATTTTGAGAGTCCTGTGGCAGCCGCCTATCGCTGCACCGCAAGAGTGGGCGCAACTCAGCTGAATGGCAGATTTTGACACAGTGTACCAAAAGCGGGCGGAATGGCAACTGAAACGGTAAAGGGGCGCCCCACTACAGCAGACGAGCCTCCACCTGGGGAGGCCCGTTCACGCCGCCTCACCCCCCCCTCCCCAAGGGGGCCCCACGCCGTTATTCGGAGCAGCATTGTAGGATACCAAAACCAGTGCGGCAACTTACTTGACATCACCTGGGTGCCATCCACATCTCAGCGCGTTCTGCTGCCTTGGGACTATTCGCACAACAGACCGCTACTGACGAGCCACCCCCCGGGACGCCCCACGCCGTTATTCGGAGCAGCATTGTAGGATACCCAAAACCAGTGCGGCACCCAGGCAACATCACCTGGGTGCCATCCAGAACTCAGGACGTTGTGCTGCCTTGGGACTATTCGCACAACCGACCGCTACTGACCAGTGTTCCTTCTTTTTTCCTAAAAATGTTTAAATGTTTTTACTGTTTTTGTTGCGTTGTATATATTTATAAGTTATTAAAGTTTTATAATCCTACTACTTTGTTGGAGTGCTATATATTTTTAATGTGACACATAATTGTAAAAACTTTGATGTACAAAGAGGCATCCCTGGAATCTTCTGCTTCAGGCTCGGTCCCCTCCCCAATCACAATACAGGATGGTTTTCAGATAGTAGGAACGCGTGTGGTGTGACGGATCTCATCGGGTGGGGGCCTTGATCTACTGTAACTCCTTTGAAGAGGGGTGATTCTTTACAGCTGGGGCCATAAACTACATCTGCAGGGCTACCTGATAGCCTGGGACCGGCCTGGACAATCGGACACAGAGGAAGAGGAGTGTCAGAGGGTGCGGTAGTGAATAGGGCGAAAGGGAGGTGTCGGGCGGGCACAGGGTGTGATTCTCAGGGAAGAGCAGCGCAGATGGGGGGAGGTTTATTGCCCATGCATAAGACAGAGAGCGGGGGTGACCAGTGCCTGGGGGAGATGCTTGCGAGGGTGGGGAGCCATGCTAAGGATCGACAGCGTGCAGAGAGTGGGTCTGGTCAAGGCATCTAAAATGGCTGTCGTGCACGACAAAAGTGTGGCATTTGAAAAAAGGCAAGATGACGCAGACAATGTTTTTCAACACTTCCTGATTTCCTTCGAATCGAACGTTAACAGACGTTATCTCTCCCACACTACCGGTCCCCCTGGGCTTAAACGCCGAGATGGTAGGGACTGCATCCCGTGGAGATAGGCCGAGACGTCACTCAGCAGAAAAAAAAAAAAAAAAAAGTCTATAAACATACAATAAGTTAAAAGTCAATCATTCTTGTTTCCTTGTAGTACGCTCCCCAGTCCGCTTCCCGTTACGCTAACCGGGCGCACCCCACCAAAAAAAACGATTTTTTTTTGGTTTTTTTTTTGCCCCGCGGAGCCCTTTTAAAGCCTCCACATCAAACCTATGGGGTCAGGGAGGATCTACTATGCCCCCTTATGGTCATTTGCCCCTTCGCTTTGGCCTCCTCTTGTCTCTCGATCCTACCGAGAGACAAGATGGCGGCCGCTCCGTACTGTTTGGAATGTTTACAGACACCGGAGAGCCAATCAGCTTCGCTTCGCAAAGCTCCGTAACGCGAAAAGTACGCGAAACGGAGCGCTACCCGGGACGCTGTCACAGATATATATCTTTTTTTGAACGTTAATTTCTCAAAATCCACTGCAGCACATATATTGAGACCCAGCAAAGGCACATCGGGCTACCAGTCCCTACAATTTTGCCAAGTTTCATGCAAATCCATTCACCCGTTCGATTATTATTTTTTTTTGCCCCGCGGGGCCCTTTTAAAACCTCCACATCAAACCTAGGGGGTCAGGGAGGATCTACTATGCCCCCTTATGGTCATTTGCCCCTTTGCTTTGGCCTCCTCTTGTCTCTCGATCCTACAGAGAGACAAGATGGCGGCCGCTACGGACTGTTTGGAATGTTTACAGACACCGGAGAGCCAATCAGCTTCGCTTCGCAAAGCTCCGTAACGCGAAAAGTACGCGAAGCGGAGCGCTGCCCGGAGCGCTGTCACAGATATATATCTTTTTTTGAACGTTAATTTCTCAAAATCCACTGGAGCACATATATTGAGACCTAGCAAAGGCACATCAGGCTACCAGTCCCTACAATTTTGCCAAGTTTCGTGGAAATCCATTCAGCCGTTCGAGCTAAAAGTGAGTCCAACTGCCCTATGGAAATTAACATGGGAAAAACGCGTTTTGGAACCCCCCTTTTTTCTCGGCCCCCCCTTGACGAACCCCCCCCCAAATTTTCAGGGGCTGCTCAGAAACAAAATGTTCCATTTTCCTGAAAATTTCAGCCAATTCCGTCCACAAACGCCAAAGTTATTAGACATAGAATTTTCAAAAATCCCATAGAGAAAAAATCCGCCAGTAGGTAATATATATATATATATATATATATATATATATATATATATATATATATATATATATATATATATAAATATATATATATATATATATATATATATTCCTCCAAAGTGACCCTTCGTTCAGGGCGCTCTGCAGCCGGTGCTCGTCAAAGGGACCGGGTCCAGGTCCATTTATTTAAAATTTTAGAACAAAGGATGTGGCACACTAAATGGCTTTTTGCTTATTTTAATAGCAAACTCTCACCCACCAACGCGTTTCAGCCACCAAGGCTTTGCTCACGGTTGGTAAGTCCTTCTTTAATTTCTACTTATATACCCACCTCTGCCATTAAGTGGCATTGTGAGATATGTAGTTTCACAAAATATCCACATTTTTACACAAAACAGAAAGACAAGTGCGCTTCTTATTTGAGTATCATAATGTTCAATATCATTCATAGTATTCAGGGTTAGTACCCCGCATCCTACTATTATTTTATCAGTATTGCTTGATTGATGGTATAGTACCCGGATGTATGACGTTACAACGCATACTTTTACTCCGCATACCATTACAACGCGGTATTTACAACGAATACCGTTACAACGCATAGCGCTTTGGGGTGCTGGATAGTGGTAAGTATAATTTACTATTCTAACTCCAGTCCCCGTGGACCCTAGGGAAGGTGTTGGATAGTAAATTAAACTTACCTCTTATCCTAGAGCGCCCCCCAGCGCAATGCGTTGTAATGCCATGCGTTGTAATGCCCGCGTTGTAATGGTAGTGCGGAGTAAAAGTTGCGTCGTAACGGGTGTATACCATAGTACCCATCCTATATTGATTACAGTTCAGAGTTTTTTTGGGGTCGCTTATTCCAAATGAACATAAAGTTCTTCATCATTATTGATGCCAGCCGGCTGTTTAGTTCTAAATTTAATGATGAGTCGCGATTCAGCTTGACGTAACCTGCGAGTTCGATCACCTCCACGGTTGCCTTCTGGTATCATTTTGATTCCGTAGAAGCACATTGCTCTCCAGTCACCCTTTTGGCATGTCATCATGTGTTTGGCGGTGGCATAAGCCATGTTTGCATTTTTCACCGCACGTATGTGCTCCAAGATACGCTTTTTTAACATGCATGTTGTGCTTCCAATGTATTTTTTTCCGCACTTACATTCAATCATGTAAATGACAAATCTTGAAGTACATGTTATATTTTCTTCAATCACCATGATTTTCCCATTCTGTTCTTGAATGTTTGTCATATTCTTGCCTATCTTGCAGGCTTTACATGATTTGCATGCTTTAAATCCTTTTTGTTGTTTCGTAAGCCAGTCTGTTTTTTGTTTAGTTTGAAAGTGACTTTTAACCAGCATATCTTTTAAAGCGATGTTTTTTCTATAGGTGATCGTAGGCTTGTTGCCTACTAATTCTCCGATATCAGGATCCCCTGAGATCAAATGCCAATACTTTCTCATTTTGTTTACTATGCTTCCACTTTCTTTACTGTAAGTTGTTATGAATCGCGGAGGATTTTTCTCTGTCATATCTTTCGGTTTTTCCATTAGTATTTCAGTTCTGTTTTTTTGATCAGCTCTTTTTTTGCACTTTTTGAGTACCCGTTCATTGTATCCTCGTGCTTTGAATCTGTTTTTGCTTTCTTGAATTTTGTCTTCCGCATCATTTTCATTTGAACAGTTTCTTTCAATTCGAATGAACTCCCCATAGGGAATGCTGTCCACTAGTTTCCATGCAGGACACTGTTTGTCGCGGTTTTCTTTCTAAAGAGAGTGGACTCCATTTTGTTGTTTTCTATAAAGATTTTGGTATCCAAGAAATCGATTTGTTTCTTGCTGGTATTACATGTAAACTGTAAACCCACTTCATTTTGGTTCAGTTTTGCAAAATATTCCTGGAAATCTTTATCTGTTCCATTCCAAATGAGGAATAGGTTGTCAATATAACGTACCCATAAAATGACTTTGTCCATCTCAAGTTGATATTTAGTGTCCCAAGCAATGGTTTGTTCCCACCACCCCATGGTGATGTTGGCATAGTTAGGGGAAAATGAAATTCCTATTGCTGTTCCACACAGCTGTTTGAACAGTTCTGTATTAAATAGGAAGACATTATTCGTGAGCCAAATATTGATCATTTTGAGAAGCATTGTCTTATGATTTAGTAGTGTGATACTGCGTTGTTTCAAAAAATATTCACACGCTGTCATACCGATGTCATGTCTAATGGATGTGTATAAAGAAACCACATCGATGGTGACCAGAAGAAAATTAGGATCCCAGGTTATTCCCATCAATATTCATCAATATTCTTAGGAAATCTCCCGTGTCTTTCAGGTATGAACTCATACTTTGAGCGATGGGAGCTAAAAATGTGTCCACATATCTCGACAGATTCTCATATAAAGAATTACATGATGATACGATCGGTCTTCCTGGTGGATTGATCATAGTCTTATGTATTTTCGGGAGAAAATAGATACAAGGGATCACCGGAAAATCAGTTGTTAAAAATTTGCATTCATCATCACTGATTAGTTGTTCTTCATACCATCTTTGTATTGTCTCCTTCAGATCTTTGGTCATTTTCTCCATTGGATTTGTTTTCAATCTGCAATAGTTGTTTCTATCGTTTAGCTGTCTTAATGCCTGTCTGACATAGTCACTCGTGTCCATTATTACAATATTTCCCCCTTTGTTGGCGGGTTTTATCGTTATATGTTCATTTTCCATCAATTATTTGACTATAGTTCTTTCTTTTATAGTTAGATTTTCCCTTTGATTGACGTTTCTTTGTCTGGGCAATTTTTCGAGCTCCTCTATCATTGCATCAGAGAACAAGTCAATTGTATTGCCTGGTGACAATACAGGACAGTATCTGGATTTCTTTCTTAATCCGGTGTCCATTCGTTTGTTCGTATCAATTTCCAGTTGTTCTAAGACTTGTGATTCAGTCATTTCCTCATCTTACATTCCATACATAAGATCAAACATGTTATTAAGATCTTGCATTTGGTCTATCGATACTAGTGCATTGCTCTCTATGTTCAAGGTGTTATCCATTAATAACTCAGGTTGAGTTTTGTTTGCGTGGATTTTTGCCAATTTTAATTTTCTAAAATACCTTGAACATAGAGCTTGAGTGACAGTCTGTCTGCAGCAGGCCAGCAGTAGTGCGCATGAGGATTTCTGGGCTCAGACTAGCCAGAGCATGCGCGTTACAGTCAGTTCCCACTTAGAGGGAACAAAGGGGCCGGGGGTGCTGCCTAAGCTGGGGCCCGGGCTTTGAAAGGCGCCAGGGCGAGTGGTCAGTGTGCCCCCCTAGCCAATCCTGGCGCTGCATGCAGCGCCAGGATTGGCTGGTCCACCGCGCAAAATCCATTATTGGATGCCGCGCGTGGGGGGTGGCACACTGTTCAGCACTGAATATAATGCCCAATCACCGTGTGACTTCTGCATGTGAAGCCATGCAGTGATTGGCCATTCGGGAGTCGGGACGCGGCGTGCGCGCCGTGACGTTTTAGTTAGTTACTCCTTGACCTCTAGTGCAGGACTGAGCAGACGTCCGTACTTCGATAGAGAGACACGTCGCAGTCAACTGATTGAATATACAGTAGGTGTGCTGCTCTTCGTTGTCGTTGTGTGTAGTATAAAAAGTTGTCAGTGGGTAAGTCAGGATCGTAGCCGTAGCCCCTCCTGCAGATGTGCCACATCCTTAAACAGCACACTTCTTGTCTATGGTACAACATTGGCATGACACCCTCCCCCCGAAACACCCGGATTCAGACTCTAGTCACAGAACCCCCAAGGGACAGGGCGCAGCCGATAAAGCCGAACAAAATGTAGTTGGGTCCGCGGTGTCCGATTGGGTGTGATGGAGGCTGGCCGTCACGCGTCACCCCCAGGAGCGAAATACCCGTGAATGAATGTGATATTTGCCGGTTGGGGAATAGAAGCTTGTTAGGTGTGGCCGGATTGGAGCAGGTGGAAGCTTTGATGTATATGGTGTTTGTTAGCCTGCAATGTGTATGTGCTCGCTCTAGGCTCTCCACCCGTACCACCGAAGATGATTTTAATGAATCGGGCGGCGTACTGTGCCCCCACCGCCCCCTTGGATAAGACGGGGACCGCTTATAACTTTAAACCAAACAACTAAGTTATCTGCATGAAGGTGTGCGGGAGCTTGTGTGAACACACGGGGAGGCTGAGAGGGATTATGGTCCTGGAGAAATCATTGGCTGCAGCTGATTTGGGTGTAGTCGGTGTTCGTGTGCGGGCGGTTGCAGTTAGTTAGTGGGTGACGGGACATGTTTATCATTAGGCTTTGGCCGCACGAGGAAACGTTTAGAAAGGGAGGATGGGAAATATTGGAAACGGTGAATAATGGAGATAAAAATAGGTATGAAAAATAGATCAAGAGAGGGAACTAAAGGGTGGTGAAGAAAAAGGCATGACGTGGAATCAGAAGAACCATACTGCCTCGTGTTTTGCAGAGTTGGTGTTGGGCACAGGGCACCTAGAAAAACTTTTGGGGGCCTCTGTGTCACAAGAGTTAATTATAAATCTGTTTCCAAGTTATGGTAGAATTAAAACTGCAAAGCTTACAAGGCTGAGTTTCATTATTAGTACTTCTTTGCTAAATTCCAGGCATGCAGTGTCGGATCTTGTGCTGACACATTATTATTAACATGTTGACCCCTACAGCTTTGCAGGATTTTGGTTCATTCCATCAGTGGACCAGTTCATAGAAGACAGAGGGAAGCCTTTGCCTGGGTCTTCTGGTGGCCACTGAAAATCCCTACCCAAAAAGTGTCTCCTGTATGCTGCATAATGTAAGATGCTTGCAGGTCCTACCCATGCCTCATCCCTAGCAGAACATTTCCAAGCAATGGGCAAGAAGACACACTCTATTGTATCACGGCAGCTTGATCTGTTAGTGCGTGGCGAAGCGTCAGGGGTGGATTGGGGTGTTACACCCCCTTAATAAATGTATTTTTTAATAAATTGTTGGGTACAGGAGCTTTCAGTCGGGTATGGTTAGATATCTCTCAGATTTCACCTTGGATTTAAAATACTCACTCAAACAAAAACACAGGCCTTCCTATGCAACACTGTGCGCTTTATGTCCCAGGGATGTGTGTTTGTGTGAGGATGTGTGTGTGAACGTGTGTGTGTGTGGGGGAGGTGTCTGTGTGAGTGTGTGTGTGTGGATTAATGTGTGGGTGTGTGGATTGATGTGTGGGTGTGTGTGTGAGAGTGTGTGTGGATTGATGTGTGAGTGTGTGTGAGTATGTATGTGTGTGCGTGTCTCTGTGTGTGGGCGTGTGTTTGTGTAGCTCTGACAAACTTTCTCTATTTCTCTCCCATGGCTGGTCTCTCCTTATTTCCCCTATGTGAAGGCTGTTTCCCAACTGCTGTGAAACAACTTCTACTCTTAGAGCTGAGATTTTCATGAAAGTCTTATAGTCTGAATTCAGCACTTGAGCGTAATAGGACGGAATGTATGAAGCTCTGTGGTTATACTGAATAGGCAGCTACCTATGTTATGCCATCTATTAATGTAATAACTGCACTTCACAATTGCTTTATTAACCTTCCTGCTTTCTCGAATTTGCTTGAAAATGCACGATTTTTCTTGGTTTTTTTCAAAATTTTCTTGGGGGGGGGATCATCCTCCCAAACCCCCCTTTTGGGGTTCGGGCTCGCTTGCTGCGCTCGCTCGCTATGGTGCTGGATGCAAATCACTTTGCGCCCCACCACTTTCAAATGTCACCCACCGCCCCTGAAAAAACCATTGAAATTCACAGAAAAAAACATAGGTTTCAGGCACGTTATAGTTAGAAATTAGCATTTAAAAAACCTTAGAAATTCACTGAAAAAAACATTAGGTTTCAGGGATGTTATAGTTAGTTGGACATTTCACTCGTACAAAACCACAGAAATTTCCCCTTTATAGTTAGTTCAGCTAACTATAACTCGCACCCCCGCAATGCACTGCTGATGACGTCACATATTACACCATTCATGACATCACTGATGAGATCACTGATGACATATCAAATGACATCACTGATGACATCACTGATGACATCATCCATATAAAAATCTGATCCACCTCCTCACACTGTAATATAACCTTTGATACACCCACTGTACCAGTTACTTCATACACACTCACTGATACCTAAGTCTACATACACATCCATTCATTCACCCATAGAATCACTCATAGATGTAGTCACTCATCAACACAACACTATCATAGGCACTCATACATCTATACAGACACTCACACACCACCACTCAGCCAGAGTTACTCACACACCTAGTCAGTCATGCAAAGAATCAATCACACTTCCATTTACTCACCTATACAGTTATACACACACCACATCAGTTATTCAAACAGAACAAATGCATGATTACTCTTTTCTACAATCACTGATACAAGTACACACTCATCCATGCAGCCACTATCACAATCACTGATTCTCATGTATAGTCATTTATATACTTCAACATACACATACACTGACTTTTATATATGTAGTTACTAGGACATGTAACATTGAGACATCCATTCTCTCACCAACACACCATACACACACTCACACTCATACAGCTGTTTCCACATGCACTCTTGAACCCGTACACACAGTGAATCAACGACTCAAACATCTATGCACTGACTCATAACCTCCCACGCACCCCCACACTCACCCAGGCACCCATACAGATACTCAGACAACCAACCAATAACCCATATAGATTCTCATTTAGCTACTCACCAACCCTTGCAACTGCTTACACACCAACTGACAAACTTAACTGTGGGAATGTCTGTATCAGTCACTAACCCGTGCATTCAGTAAGACACATGTAATCACTCACTTAAACAGCCAGTCACACACCTACTAAATCCTCCATCCAGACACTTATACACCCACTCATTCTCCAATACACCTTGGCATATATATAATACATATTTAAACTTTATAGAAACACACAGTCACTGGATGATGTCATCAGTGATGTTATTTGAGATGTCATCAGTGATGTCATTGACCATGTCATGAATGATGTAATATGTGACGTCATCAGCACTGTATTGCGGGGGCGCGAGTTATAGTTAGCTGAACTAACTATAACAGGGAATTTCTATGGTTTTGTATGATTGAAATGTCCAACTAAGTACAACGTGCTTGAAATCTATGTTTTTTACAGTGTATATATATATATATATATATATATATATATATATATATATATAAATATACTAGCAGCCCGCCCCAGCGTTGCCTGGGGCAGAAAGGGGCTGGGGGCAGTACACCCGCTCCCGCCCCGACCCCCTCCCGCACCGACTCCCTCCCGCCCCGACTCACACACGCCCCCCTCCCGCCCCGACTCACTCGCGCCCCCCTCCCGCCCGACTCACTCGCGCTCCGACATTTTCCTTTACTGCTGCCTCCTTCTTGCCTCCCCCTGCATCACACAGTCTCGCACTGAACTTTCCCTTTCCTTACCTGTGCCGCCGCTCCTCACTGCACAGCCGCTCGTCACTGCACCACCGCTCCTCCTTCGTCATCATCACGCACGTCACGTCACGGTCATCACGCACGTCGCGTCGCGGCCAGCGCTAGGTCCCGGCCGGCGCTACTTTCAGGGGACTACTTTGTTTACAAACTTAATTTTTTTAAGTTACTTTTTTTTATAATTTATATAGCCTATGTCCATCTACACACCCTGACATTTTCATAGATGTATCGGGTGTGTAGATTGGCGCTGTGGTTCCTGAGTTTACCTGGCCAAAAGGTGCAAGTTCTCTCTTTATAATAGTAGTATAGATACACACACACACATAGATAGATATACATAGATCTATATTTTATTTGTGACATCAGCATGGTTTAATCCAGGGGTAGCCAGAAGGATGGTTTTAGAAGAACACTTAGCAGAAACATTTGTTTGAAGCTTCAGTTCTTTGGTGACCAATATCAGCAGCTGGACTGTATAAACACATATCAAAACCATATATTTCACATACCCCAGAAATGACTTTACTGAAGGGGTTTGGCCTTCTTTTCCCGATGAGACCCCTCATACTCCCCCAGCCTCGACCATCCTATGAAAGAGATAAAGTGGATGGAAGGGTGTGCAGCCTGTCATGGGAATGCTGCACTGCTGGGAGAGGTGTAGCGCAGCAGCCTGAGCGGCTGACTCCAGAGGGCGGGGCTCATGGTCCAATCTCCGGCAGTAGCTCAGCATCATGTGGTTGTGGGCAATAGCTCACTTAATCTCCCAACAGCCCCCCGTGGCCTGGGTACCCTTAGGGGTGATAGGTTTGTGCTTTACAAATGTGGAAATGTGGAATGAATTAGTTGTCTCACTGCGTGCTACACAGGCAGCAACACAAAACATGCAACCTTAAAATTCAGACGTGGTTTTGGACTGCAAGAAATCTCTAACTGGATGATGAAATCTTGGGCCCTATTGAGTCGTTGGGATATCCTGCCAAATGTCACTTGCAATACGATGGATGGAACATCCTCCAGGTTTTGACAGCGTATCCCGCCCTCCAAACTCTAAATAAGGCGATAAGGTATCAGATGAGCTACTAAGTTTGTAAAGTAAATCTATCAGTAGTTGTGATGGTAGGAGGGAGAATGTAGATTGGAGCAGTAATTTGAAAGCATAGTGAGTGTGCTAATCTAGAAAAGTTTAAAATTAACAAGAATGTGTGACCAGGGCGTGCGCAGGAAGAGAGTCTGTGTTGATTCAGGATTCAAAGTCAAAGAATGTCGAACAAGGACAAGCAAGTGGTAGCATTAGGCTTAATCTCCGAGAATGAGAGAAACGTCTGCCTTACAAACTCAGTGCGTTTGTCACAATGGATGAGTCATTGGAGTGTAAGAGAGGGACTTAGTGCTGTAGGTGGGAGATCATGGAAATGAGTGATGGTTAAGTTGAATAGTCCCCGAGATATAAGTTTGGGTTTAAAGGCCGTGTGTCACCATATACTTTGCTTTCTAGGAAGCAATTTCAAAAGGTGTTGTCAGGAGGTTTCGAGCAACTGATGAGGCTGAGAAGTAGTCCAGGTGATGTGAGGTTGTCAAACTCTATCTATTACGTCTTGAGGGCAATAGGTTTATTAAAGTTGAACCATGTTACAGAGAATTATGAAATATAGGGGGATGGAGATTTATTGGGTTGGTATAATCAGGAAGGAGACCAGTGGTAACCTCGCACAGTTGTTCTCTGGTGTTATGAGCGAATATTTAGGAAGTTTTAAGGATTTCTGTCATAAAATTGTTCTGAAAATGTATGATGCTACAGTGACAAATTAAACATAACATATGAGTTGTACCTGTTTCAGTGAGGGACGAGTTCAATAGGGATCTGCATAGTGTATGTGCTGATGCACTGACTGAATACATTGAAGCCACTGAATGGCTTCCTCTGTTTGTGGTGGGTAGGAAGATGGGTGCAGATTCAGAATGCGTGTGAAGCCTCCTGAACTAGATTGGTGCACATAGTTGTTAATTGCCTAATTTTAATGAATGTTGCTGATAGGACCAGTGTGTTTCAAGTTTTGGTACGAAGGAGATAACACTGTTTATGAGGAGGTATAAATGTGTCAAAAAAAGTAGTACTCTTTTGAGGAACTGAAGACTTTCGCTCCCACAGTGCAGCCTTGCGGTTTCATGTGGTTGGAGTTAGGACTATTTGGACAGTTAACTCTAGGAAGGAGGGGCATAGTGCTGTGTTGTAGCAGGTGTAGGGTAGAAGGACAGTAATAATAACGTATGCTCCTGGAGCTCAACAGGATGCTGAGAGATACTGCTCTATAGTCAAACGAGCAGAGATGCCATGGGTGAGGTCAGAGTGTACCTTTTGTGTATATTGTATTGAATTAGACTTGCCAACCTATAGTGCGGACATGAGAGCAAGGTCATGGCAATTTGAGCATCACTAAGTACTTGGTAAACTTACTTGAGCACAGATATGTGTTGGCGTTTATTCCAGTAAAGAAAAACATAATTGCTAATTGCCTCTTTTGGCAATCAAGACATGCAAAAGGTGATGGGAAGGTGGTTGTGGCAATACAATTTGTCCTAATAATGAGAGCCTCTGTTCACACCCATTGGGCCTTTTTTATGAAGACCTTGCGCCACCGGTGCGTCACTTTTTCCCATTTTAAAAGTGACGCACCGGTGGCGCAAGGCCTTCATAAATAAGGCCCATTATGTCTAAATGTTTCCATTTAAATATTCTATCTGTTGCTTGATTTTCAAGAAAACTGGATGAGTGGATGATTCACGGGATGATAGGTCTACTCCAGAGGCCTTACAACTGGGTGTTGGGCCCCCCTGTGAGACCTTAAGTGGTCGCAGGAGGCACTGGCCAAGAGAATCATCATCCTAATAAAAAACAGAGCTGCAATAAGTCACTCTGTAATGTGCCTTCATTAACTTCTTTTCTTACTCATAGCCTTGCTTGGAGTAGATTTCAAAGGGACAATAATCTTTAGCTTCCTCCCACGCCCCCACCCCCATCCTCACTCCCCTATTTCAGGTAAAAAATCACACTTGGGATAGTTTTACACTTTAGTAAGGACCAGGGTGCCCATAACACGTTGAAATCAAAGTATTTGAATGCATTTTTAAAAGGGATAACAGAACAGAACTGCAATGTTTAAATATGGTCAGGTGCATTTAACTATTGCCACTTTTCTAGAATAATTGTAAAAATATATTTTAACACTGGGGAGGGCCTGATTATTATTTTTGTCATGGGGGGGGACGTGGCACTAAAAAGTTTGAAGACCACTTGCCTACTACTATGTGAGACCCTCTGATAGATGAGTCTAAGGCCACTAAAGTGCTATCTTTTATGGAACGGTAGTTTCGAGCTGCTGTCAATCTTAGGGAGTGTTCGTAGGTGACACGTATTGCACCCAGCCAGCGGCGAAATTCCTATTAGTGCAGATGCTTCTACTGATGTGTGTCCGATTCTTCATTAGCCGCCATCAAATATATTCCACCCAAATACTTGAAACTAAGTAAAATATTCTACAAACTGCCACTAGGTGGCACCAACAGACCATTGTCAATAATTCACAGTCACAATCACAGTTTTTTCAAAGATTGAAAAAGTGGGGAAGAGCTAACAAAAATAACATTCAAACCTGTCCATAAGGCATAAAGTGGATATGAGATGCAAAACACAACTTTATTGTCCGGGAGCTATAGAAGAAAGATCTTTTCGCAAACAAAAATTCAGTTTGATTAGTTTGCAGTTAGCTTTCACGCTGTCACACAAACAGTAAAAAGGTACCTTATTAGACAAGCTACAATATTAATTATTTTGAATGAATAAACCATAATTCTGAATATACAATAACTTAAGTCCTTCAGCATGTTGTTAAAGTTACGCCTCAAGATTTTGATAAATCCACAAAATAGTAAAATCCACGGTCTACTTTGCTATGAGACTTTATTATACAGAGAGAGTTATGCCAGCAAAAATCATAATTAAAGAACAGTGCAGCTTATCCTGATTGCCTTGCTAGGTCACATTGTGTCAGAACGAGAACATAAGCAACCCCAAACTCTAATTAACAGTCTCATCTGAGAGATGCTGCTTCAATCTTTATACTATAGTGAGCGAGAGCGCCTTGTCGTTGCATATCTTTGTTACTTAGGGCGATCTAGCGACCTTGCTGGCAAGCTTTATCCTTAATGCTTGAATCAGTCAGAAACCAGCCAGTTACTCCACGTTCACCCTATTATATCTTAGTTTATCTTGTCAGTTACATTATTGCCAAGGACTTCACACAACGTGCAACTCGCCCCTACGCAGTCTCCACATTCTCTCGCTGCAATGCTCAAGAAAAGATGGGACAAATATGTGGTTTCCGATGGCCTAGCCTTTTTATTCACACCAACACTTAAAATTGCTCATCGCAAAGCCCATCAAGGGCCAGGTGGTCTTCTGTAAACATTAATTTAGTTGATACCAAAAGCAAGCAGGAAGATGAAATACTCAGTTCAATATCAAATTTAACATTCCAAGAACACATTGTTGTGTGATCTACTGTGCGCCTTGTGCCAGAAGGCCCCAACTTTCAACAGCCCTCTGGTTCCACCCAGGGCATCCATGCACACTTCCAAAAAGGCATTTACAGGAAAATCATTGATACAACTTCGCCTCATCCCCTCCATCCCAGATGAGTACCGCAAACTCAAATCCAAGGTACCACATATCGCACCGGCCCACCGGGGTACCTAAACTCAGGCGTGATACCCAAAGTTCAAAACCAGACATCGCAGGTAGGGCAGGAGAGTCCTGGACAACCGGCAGGTAAGTCCTCCCTCTGGCCATCCCGGTGCCCACACACATCATTCCCCACCTAGGTGCCAGTCCAGTCCCAGAATCGGAATTCTTGTGTATTCTTCTTTATTATATGCCAGGAACACCGCCAGTCCAGGGGTGGGGGTGGGGTATTGACGAGCGATAGCTGCTCCCAATCCACACCATGCGTGCTGGAAGGGCAAAGTGTCAGGGACTGTTCGGGACTATGTCAGGAACACTGTTAGGGACTTGGGCAAGGACTGGGAACTGGATAGTAAAAGTAAAGTGCACAGACAGAATAGAACAGCGCTGCCCAGGATCACACAGGGAGTCAGAGGAGAAAAAGGGATACAAAGATGAAGCCTGTACAAGTGAACAAGATGGGTAAGACTCAAAAAGGAAGGGCACTCACAAGGCAATTTAGCATTCAGAATAACTACACCCAGTACATGACATATATATGAAACAACATTAACAATAAAGGGGAGTGTGGGGTAAAGCACTCAGGAGCTCCACACGGTAAGACTGAAGATCAGTAAGTTTCTCACCCACAATCGCCCTCCTCACGGCCAATAAATTAGCATTATGACCAGACGGCGCAGCGGGCGCGCGCCAAAGCCGCACCAAAGCCAAGCCCGTCTGCGCCTGTCAGCGGCCGGACACGGCCCAGGGCCACGACCCCTGGTCCCCGATTGTTGTACTCATCTCATTACTTAAAAGAGCTGAATCCTGGTAAGATACATCAGGATTGCACTACTGCCTCTCTTACTATTGTGATGGGCACTCGCCCCCCCCTCGTGTCCAGGTTGTAGCTATCAGTTCCCCCCATCTCATTTACTAGCCCATCTAGACCTTACTTATGGCCCGCAACATGCTCCGGATACCACTCCTCTGCATGGCTGTCGAGCTGCGCTCATTAATACGCACTCACTCCCATGTCATAGCTTCCAGATTAATGAGTTTATTCTTGCCCATGATCTGGATCTATTATTTGCCACTGAGACCTGGGCAGATGCCGGGTCAGGGCCGGACTTTTGCGACGCTACCCCGGATGGATATAGCGTCGTCAGACACGACAGGCCTATAGGAAGAGGTGGTGGCCTTGCAATTATTTACAAAGACAAATATCGCACCACACTCGACCCTATAAACTCTGCCAATTGTGAATCAGCTGCCTTTGCTATTAGCATTAGCCCCAAGCAAGCTCTAAAGGGTATAATACTATACCGACCCCCTGGCCCCCGTAACCCTTTTCTCTCCACTTTTTCTGACCTGAATGATAACGTTATAGGTTCAGAAAAATACACAATACTTGGAGATTTTAACTTTCATTTGGAAGAGCAGGACAACTCGGATACTATTCAACTCATTTCCGACCTTTCTAACTTAGGATTGCACCAATTAGTTAAGGGCATTACACATCAAGCTGGACACACCCTTGATGGTCTGTTCACTAATGACCCTGACATTTCTGTGCTGGACATTATTCCCATCACGTGGTCAGACCACAGGGCTATTATATTCCAGCTAGATATAAGGACCGCATACTCTTCACTTCCCAGGCCCCGAACTAGGGTGGGGACTCGTGCTTGGAAAAACGCAGACATCCCTCAGATGCTAGATTCCCTGGCCTCTTCCTGTCCTCAGGAAGGAAATACTCCTGTACTATCAGCCTCAGATTTTCAGGACTGGATCCGTAGTGCCGCCGATTCAGTGGCCCCAGAAAAACTCACGAGACCTAACAGAGCATCTCCTTCGGCTGTCTGGTATAATGAAGATCTTAGACTTCATCGCCAACACTGTAGGAATCTAGAAAGGCGATGGAGGAAAGCCTACTGCCCTATAGCTAGACAAATTTATAAAGATGCCCTTATGATTTATAAAAAGGCGGTTATGGTGCGAAAAACAGTTTTTTTCTCGGCGCAAATTGAGACCGCTGCCAACTCTGCCAGAGAGCTGTTCTCTGTTGTCACGACTCTGTCCACCCCCCCCTGGCCCTGGAGTCGAGCCCTCACAGACCTTTTGCAATGAATTATCCACTTTCTTTACCACAAAGGTGGCAGATATATATGCCTCATTTGAAGGGGATACCAAAATTGAACACAGAGGCGGTACTGTGGAAGAAGTACTTTCCCATTACAATCATGATTCCTTTTCATGTTTTTCACTTGCCTCACATGATGATGTTACCAAACTCATTTCCTTCATCAAATCGGGCTCCCCTCTGGACCCGTGCCCCCCTTCTGTGATGTCAAAACTCACAGAGGTGATCTCACGCCCCCTCATGGAGATCTGCAACTCCGCATTCCAGACTGGCCAGTATATGGAAGAAGGCTGTTATAAAACCCCTTTTAAAAAAGCCTTGCCTGGACCCTACAGCTGTCGCCAGTTATAGGCCCATTGCGTGTCTGCCCTTTCCTGCCAAAGTATGCGAATTCCTGATGAATAAACAGCTCTCAGAGTTCGTCGAGGCTCACCATCTTCTCGACGAAACGCAATTTGGTTTTAGGAAAGGGCATGGAACAGAGACCGCCTTGATAAAGGCCACTGATGAGATCAGGGTGATCATGGATCAGGGAGGGGCGGCTGTCCTGATCCTTCTGGATTTGTCAGCGGCCTTTGACACGGTCGACCATGTCACTCTAGTCGACCGTGTCACAGCCCTGGGGATAAACGGTTTGGCCAGGGATCTCATTTCATCTTTCCTGGCAAACCGTACCCAGACAGTGAGGCTGGGAGATTTTTATTCACCTATCTCTGCACTCCCTTGTGGAGTCCCACAAGGCTCCTCGCTAAGTCCTATGCTATTTAACATCTATGTAGCGGACTTAGCGAGGGTAATAAAGGCCTATGGGGTACGTCTTACAACTTACGCAGATGATACCCAGCTGGTCCTGGGTATCCACAGGGATGGCCTTGCGGTGGCAGCCAACTTCCAGAGAGCTATGCTTGAGGTCAGTACCTGGATGGCCTCGAATTGTCTTAGGCTCAACTCGGACAAGACCGAGATTATGACCTTCGGAAAACTCTCCCCTGAATGGTCCTCTAGTTGGTGGCCGGAAAAGCTCGGCCTTCCACCCGTTCCAGTGGAAAAAGCCAGAAATCTGGGAGTGATTTTTGACAGTAAGCTGGCTTTTGACCTTCACACTAACAAGGTTGTCTCGTCATCATTCTTTATTTTGAAAAAAATAAAGAAATTACTACCTTATCTCCCCTCCTCAGCTGGGAAGACTCTGGTCTCCACCTTAGTCTTCTCTAAAATAGATTATGGGAACGCTCTCTTTCTTCACACCCAGAAGCGTGTCATAACTAAGCTGCAATCCATCCAGAATGCGGCTGCCAGGATCCTCTTAAACATTCCTCGCCGCAAAGCCACCACTCTTGGCATTCGTCAGCTCCACTGGCTGAGAGTTGAGAGCCGCATAAAATTTAAGGCCCTCTGTATTGCATATAAGGCAGTACATGGCATAGGACCTAGGTTCCTGACCGAAGCTTTTCAGCTTTATACTCCCAGAAGGCAATTAAGATCGGCTAACACCAGTCTCCTCCCTGTGCCACGTACAAGAACGGCCACTTGGGGAGACAGGCGTTTTCTTGTGGCAACTCCAAAACTCTGGAATCTTTTGCCACTTGCCATCAAAACTGCCCCGAACCTGATGAGCTTCCGCAGGCTCTTAAAAACATGGTTGTTTAACCAGTAAGAGGATGGCTGACTTCAGTAGCTCCACAGCGCCGAGACACCCCAGGGTATTTGTTGCGCTATAAAAATTACGTAAATAAATAAATAAAAATAAATTGCTGTTACAGATACTGACTGCAAATACCCACATATAGGATATGCATGCAAAGGCAGGGTCTGTGGAGCTTATACCAATGGTGATGTTATAAATGTAACTCAAAGACAACACTCACAGTGAACAAGAAACACCACCTAGGTAGTCAGCTGTGCCCACGTATCCTGGCAATTAAACAGGAACACGCAAGGCAGTAACAGAGCAAGGGGGTAGAACTAAACACAAGCACAATAGACAAGGAGCTAGCAAGGAGGAGTGCTTAACAGGAAAGGAAGGAAATCACAGGGCACACTTAGCAGAAGCAGGTAACAAACATACAAGGCAACAGAAGCAAGACAGCAGGAATAGAAAGACAGCAAACTAGGAACTGGAACCAAAGTAATGGGAAGAAAGGCAGGGCCTGAAAAAGGATATACAGAAGGAGTGGCTACAAGGGTATATTAGTATAGTAAAGGTTCAGGAATCAAGAAAACAAAATAGCATAGAAGGCAGTGCTTAAGCAAGACAAGAATTTAGCAAAAGCTCAAAAGCCAAGATAGCACTGCAGGCAGTGCTAGTTCAGGAACAAGGGGGGCAGCTGTAGCTCAGGAACAAGGGGCCTCATTTATGAAAAGTGACGCATCGCTGCGTGAAAACAGCAATGCGTCACTTTTCACTGCGTCCTCCTTGCGACACCAATGATGTGTCATATTTACAGTATGACGCATCATGTCGCAAGGAGTTACAGATACGTCAGTATTTCTGACATATCTGTAAGCGCAAATGTCGCGCATTGCTGGGGTGTGTCACAAAAGTGACGCAACTCCAGCAATGCGTCCTTTCACATGGGGAAAGCCCCATGTGAAAGGGCTTGCGTCAGTCTTACGCCTGCTGTGAGGCAGGCGCAAGATTTTGACGCAACAGCGCCCTAAAAGTGACGCAGTGAAATCTCATAGATTTCACTGCGTCACTATTACGAGGCTTTTTGCAGGTGAACGCCCCCTCTGCATACATTATACCTGACGCAGGTATAATGTAGCACAGGGGTTTACAAAGTGACGCATCTGCTTAGATGCGTCACTTTGTAAATAGTGCGCAACAGGAGGCATGTTTTACGCCGCCGATGCGTCACAAAAAGTGACGCATCGGAAGCGCAAAACTGACGCAAGGCCTCATAAATGAGGCCCAAGGAATGCTAAGGCTCAGGAGCAGGAACTAAAATTGAGATAAAGCTCAGGAGTCAAGGTAGCACTGCAGACAGTGCTAATTCAGGAACAAGGGAAATTTGCTGCAGCTCAGGAACAAGAACTGCTGAGAATCAGGAGCAAGAACTAGAATTTAGCTAAAGCTCAAGAGTCAAGGTAGCACTGCAGGCAGTGCTATTTCAGGGAAAAGGGAAACTGCTGCAGCACAGGAACTCTGGAAACAAGGATAGAAAAAGCTCAGGGAGCACTGGAGCAAGGATCAGTCTCACCGATAAACAGCTACAATGACCAACACCAGACTGAAGGTAGCTGGGGCTTAAAATAGCTCACAGTAATTACATGCATCAGGTGTGAGCAGGCTTGCAGCAGCCAGCCACAGGTGAGTTGAATTCCTCCATCCATCCTTGGCCTGCAGGGGTGGAGACGAAGCAGTGAGAAGGGAATTCTGGGTAATGGAGTGTCAAACATGAGCAGGCTGGCTTCAAGCATGAGCAGGCTGGCTTTCACAAAACCTGGCATGGATTGGGAATGGATGTCAATTCCCCAATAGTGTCCAAATGGCTGGAAGTTAGAATATGCATGAAGGGGACGGTCCAGTAGCTTATCATGACACTGGAGAGTCCCAAAATTCAGCCCCCTGGTGGTGAACACAGGAACGCAGGGAGCAAGTTGTGACACAAAGAGGATGCTATCTGCAGTGTGCCGGCTAAATGGCCCACCAAGGCTACACTGTGTTTCGTCACCGGATGACCCTCCAACGTCTATACTTCCTGTGCCAGCAGTGCCGTGGAGCCTCGGTTGGCCTGGGATAGCCGGCCTCTCTCGGGGGGCCGGTGCGTAGAGCTGCTCGCTTGGACGGAAGGGGGCCGCCTCCATCGCCCTTAGTGCACCGCATGTTCGTGGGGCACCCGGTGCTAAATCATTCGTAGACAACCTGATTCTTTGGTGGACGAAAACCCCTAAGGGCAGCGGAACTCCTACTACAGGAATTCCAAGTTTCATTCAGGAGACATGCGTCTCTGGAGATCTAAGGAGCAAGTGGCAGGTCTGTGGCTTGACTAAGGGCACCCTGCCTCTAGTTGCGGGGGGCACCTGTTTATTTCTGTCTCTGCCCCACAAAAGGGCGGATCCAATAGATCATGGCCTTCCTGAATCAGTGGTGTAACTCAAAATGAGGGCCCTCTTCCAGAATATGAAGAGGGACCCTGAGTCTCCCACATCTCACAGATATTCCTTGTCCGTGGGCTGAATGGCGGTCACTGGAGAGATTAGGGAGGCCCTGAATGGGCACGTTGCACTCCTCTCCTGAATGGAAATACAAGTATCAGAGGAGGAATCAGTCCTCAGCTCTACTTCAAGACAAACATCACTGATGAAGCCCAAACAAGATTGAAACATGTCTAGGTTTTCTTCAGTTTAATTTTAGTAGGGGTGTAGCCTAGCATTTTCAGACTGCCCTGTTTCTTTCTGGAAAAATTAAGGATGAACTTGCATATATATGGTTGGTCACCTTCTGCAATGACACAGATGAGGTAAAATGTGATCGAATACTACCAGTGGCTCCAATTGATTCAAACATTTCCATTACTTTTCTTCTTCCTAAACAAATCATTACTGTGATGGGGGAGGGGGAGGATCAGAGGGAGGCCATGGGCTTGTTGTGCCATAGGAAGTCAACAGCAAGCCCAGCGAGGCTGAAACATGTTTGGAGTGGCTGTGTTGTCCTTTAGAGAAATGTCTGAGTTGAACCAGGTGTTTGAAGAAGGATTTGCATATGATCAATTCCTCACATCTAATATCAGCACATAAGCTATACAACTATGGAGCTGTGGGCCACCCTGCAGAATTCCCAGCAGTTTAAAGTTAAATTGCATCCATTACTTTTCTCTCGTCTATTTCATTTGAGGCCTGTGGTTGTTTATAAAGTCCAAACTATAGTATGATGAACCCAAACTACCCAGATTTTACAGCTAATTCCAGTTCCTCAAACTCATCAAACTCTTCAGAGGTCTGGGTTCTCAAGTTCCAGCAGGGTGATTCATCAGTACACATCTGAACCTTTACCTTCAGCTTCTAATCAATTTTGGGGATGATGCAGTGCGGGAGGAAGGGGGGGGCTTTTGGTATTGAGGTTATACATAGATTTTTTAAAGAGTTTTTTATAAAGTGCATACTTCCTGATACTTTAGAACTCTAGATGGTATACAGAAAAAGAGGGAGATGCAGTCCAATTAGTGAATGAACTTTCCTAATCCGATATTCTTCAGTCAATATACACTTGGGTTTGAGTTAAATCAATTGCAATTGCAAGCGTATAATTTCGAGGCCTTCCTTGGGTGAATACAGCTTGGCTCTAGACAAATAAACAACAGAGGGTCCCTGAAATCTTATGGGGAGGAAGAGAGCAGGGAAAAAACACAAGCTAAGTAACAAAATCTTCCTCCTGTGACAATAATATTATGGGTGATTCCTCCACACTATGTTAATAGCTGTCCCGCAGATTTTACAACATCACAACAATTTATTTATTAATATTTTATTGATACAAAAAGGTAAAGTAATCACATATATACACATTTAAAAATTGTTTTCTTATCTCCAAAAAATGCTGTCGATTAAGAGGCAGAGGCCCATGGTTAAAAGACAAAGTTAAATTAGGAACACTACATACACAACAACAACAATTTATAGATAACAATAATTCAAACACAAGAACAACACATAATGCAATGATACAATAAAATGACAATACAAATAAGACTAAACAGAAAAAATTACTACGCGCGTTTCGGAACACACAAACACATACAAAGTTCCTTCTTCAGGGCGAAAACATATTTGAAAATATTTGGGGGGCCATCTGTATTCAATAGAGCGACCACCTGATATGTGGTGTAACAGCTCACAAAAAGTAAATCTGCTGGAACAACAAGGGCAGATATAAGCACAATGGGCCATATGTATCAACAACCTGATTTCCGATTCTCAAATAGCGATTTTTTAGAAATCGCTACTTGAGAATCGCAAATAGGGATGCATGTACAAAATCGCAATTTTTTTGCGATTTCTTAGTATTCCTTAATTGCGATTAGCAAATTGCGACTCGCAATTGAGGAATACTTTCCCATTCATTTCTATGGACCAGGAGGCCTATAGGAATGAATGGGAAGGTATTCTCAATTTGCGATTCACAATTTGAGAATCGCAAATTGAGAATAATTTCAAGGGTGCAGGGGTGTCCAAAGGATACCCTGTTGCACCCCTGAAATAAGCATGGGTGCACATGTGGCGTGTGCTTCACATTGCACTTTGAAAAATGCAAAAAAGTGCATTTTTCAAGGAATGCCCAAATTACCACTAACTTGAAGTTGGTGGTAATTTGCGATTCCTTAAGGCCAATTTGCATTTTTTCTAAGCTTCTTACATTGCATTTAAGGAATCGCAAAATTTGCGATTCCTTAAATGCAATCGCTAAATAAGGAATCGCAAATTTCGCGATTCCTTATTTTGCACGCAGATTTCATTGAAACATACCATTTAGCACTAATGCATTTGCAAACGTCGAAATTCTGCGAATTTCGGCGTTTGAGAACGCATTAGTGCTTGATACATATGGCCCTATATAACATATTAAGAACAGCAACAACACAGAAAGAGCATGAAAGCTAATGCATGCTACTTTACTAACACACAGCAATATACAGACCAATTCCTCAACAAGTGACTTAAAAATACAGTTACCATCACCAAGGAAGAGACAGTCAATTGTAGACAAGTTTCTAATAACCCACGGTGCATATCAACATAAAAAGTGCGGGAAGATAAGAGTTAAAAGCATATGTACATATATTGAGTAGGAAACCTACTTGGTATGTAAGAAGAGAAAGAATATCTTCCTGTTCTTAGAGACGGCTAAGTTGCACAAATGGAGGCTCCACAAAAATCTGGAGAGGGAAATACATAAGGATATAGATTGGAACTATGGCTTCATAGAAAAGTGATCAGCCGGGCAGCCTAAGATAGTGAAAAAGGGACAACAATTACTATGATTTACAGTGGTCCCGAGGCTAAAAAGACGATCCAGATGGTCCACTTATGGCCGTATGTTGAAAAATACCTTCCCAGGCCCGCACTTAAGAGGAGGTGCTAAAGGGACAGATAACAAAGAGCGCAAGGCTGTTAGAGACCGCAATGGTGTCTAAAGGCGATAAAGCAAACTGAACATAAGTGCAGCCTTCCATACTTACAAGGATTATAGATAACTCACATTCAAAGCCGAACGGTACAGCATGAGACACCCGCAGGGCAGAATAAGCAGGTTCGCAATGTCAGGGTTATGGTAGGCTCTTCAAAGCGTGATTCTGAAAAGATTAGACGCCAGTGAGGCCGACATAGGCTTTAATACCCATTAAGAACAACAGAATCCTGGTGCGGGCTTCCCTACTTACAAGGATTATAGATAACTAACACTCCAAGTCGAACGGAGTGAGACGCCTGCAGGGCGGAATAAACAAGTTCGCAATGTCGGGATTATGGTGGGCTCCTGGCAGCGTGATTCTGAAAAAATTATAAGCCAGTGAGGCCGACCTAGGCTATAATACCCAGTAAGAGCAACAAGGACCTAGTACACTAGCAATGTAGATCTGAGAACACAGGGGGTGCAAAAATGGCCTCCTTTACAAGTACGCAAACTGAATAAAAACTGCAGAAATAGCAGGGCGTCTAAAATGGGCTACAAATACACACTGGAGATACATCAAGAAGGAAGGCACGTTCTATGCGGCTGCTCACCTGGCTCCAAGGGTTGTTACAGTCTAAGGCGTCATCGGGCAGTGTTGCTCCCCCGCCGCTACCGGTGGCAAGTTGGAGAGTAAGACGCCATTAAATAGCAGCTCACAGAAATAGGGTGGACATTTTTACCATCGACCTTGTCTATATATAGGCTCTCTGGGCCCGATTCACAGAACTAACTTAAGACAAAATACTAAACTTACTAGCATTTTGGTATTCACAGAAGACACTTACTCATTTTGGTATTCACAGAAGGCACCTACTCATTTCGGTATTCACAGAAGTTAGGACTCCTAACTTAATGACTCCTAAATGCCTTCTGTGAATATTGAAAGTCTTAAAGTTAGGATTTCTCTCAGTTTAGGAGTAGTAAAGTTAGGACTCCTAACTTTAGGACTCATAAATGCCTTCTGTGAATACCGAAAGTCTTAAAGTTAGGATTTTTCTCAGTTTAGGAGTAGTAAAGTTAGGAGTCCTAACTTTAGGACTCCTAAATGCCTTCTTTGAATACCGAAAGACTTAAAGTTAGGATTTTTCTCAGTTTAGGAGTAGAAAAATGAGGATTCCTAACTTTAGGACTCCTAAATGCCTTCTTTGAATACCGAAAGACTTAAAGTTAGGATTTTTCTCAGTTTAGGAGTAGTAAAATTAGGATTCCTAACTTTAGGACTCCTAAATGCCTTCTTTGAATACCGAAAGACTTAAAGTTAGGATTTTTCTCAGTTTAGGAGTAGTAAAATTAGGATTCCTAACTTTAGGACTCCTAAACTAAGAAAAATCCTAACTTTGCTAGTGTACTTGGACCTTGTTGCTCTTACTGGGTATTATAGCCTATGTCGGCCTCACTGGCTTCTAATTTTTTCAGAATCATGCTGCGAGGAGCCCACTGTAATCCCGACATTGCAAACCTGTTTATTCCGCCCTGCAGGCGTCTCATGCTGTACCGTTCAACTTGGAGTGTGAGTTATGTATAATCCTTGTAAGTATGGAAGCCCACACCAGGATTCTGTTGTTCTTAATGTGTATTACAGCCTATGTCGACCTCACTGGCTTCTAATATTTTCAGACTCACGCTATGAGGAGCCTTCCGTAACCCAGACATTGCGAACCTGTTCATTCTGCCCTGCGGGTGTCTCACACTGTACCGTTCAGCTTTGAATGTGCGTTATCTATAATCCTTGTAAGTATGGAAGGCTGCACTTATGTTCAGGTTGCTTTATTGCCTTTAGACACCATCGGGGTCTCTAACAGCCTTGGGCTCTTTGTTATCTGTCCCTTTAGCACCTACTCTTTTAAGTGCGAACCTGGGAAGGTATTTTTCAACTTACGGCTATAAGTGGACAATCTGGATCGTCTTTTTAGCCTCTGGACCACTGTAAATCATGGTAATTGTTGTCCCTTCTTCACTATCTTAGGCTGCCCAGCTGATCACTTTTCTATGAAGCCATAGTTCCAATCTATCTCCTTATATATGCCCCTCTCCAGATTTTGTGGAGAAGATATTCTTTCTCTTCTTACATACCAAGTAGGTTTCCTGCTCAATATATGTACATATGCTTTTAACTCTTATCTTCCCTCACTTTTTATGTTGATGTGCACCGTGGGTTAGTAGAAACTTGTCTACAATTGACTGTCTCTACCTTGGTGATGGTAACTGTACTTTTAAGTCACTTGTTGAGGAATTGGTCTGTGTATTGCTGTGTGTTAGTAAAGTAGCATGCATTAGCCTTCGAGCTATTACTGGGTTGTTGCTGTTCTTAAAATGTTATATAGTGCTTATATTTGCCCTTATTGTTCCTGCAGATTTACTTTTTGTGAGCTGTTACACCACTCGCTCCATTGAATACAGATGGCCCCCAAATGTTTGCAAATATGTTTTCGCCCTGAAGAAGGATCTTTGTATGTGTTTGTGTGTTCCGAAACTCGCATAGGCGTTTTTTCTGTTTAGTCTTATTTGTATTGTCATTTTATTGTATCATTGCATTATGTGTTGTTCTTGTGTTTGAATTATTGTTACCTATAAATTGTTGTCGTTGTATATGTAGTGTTCCTAATTTAACTTTGTCTTTTAACCATGGGCCTCTGCCTATTAATTGACAGCATTTTTTTAGATATGAAAAGTATTTTTAAATGTGCATATATGTGATTACTTTACCTTTTTTAGATCAATAAAATATGAATAAATAAAATGTTCTGATGTTCTAAAATCTGCGGGACAACTATTAACATGTGTGGATGAATCACCCATAATATTATTGTCACAGGAGGAAGATTTTGTTATTTAGCTTGCAGCTTGGCTCTAACCTGTTCCTTGGGTACCCTGACCGCAACACACAGGTTCCCTGGAAACCCAGAGATCTGCCTGCATGAGTGTTTCATCTGAAGGCTCCTTGAGAGGTGAGGTTTGCCATCACTGACCCCAAGTTGAAGGCCAGTCCTCCCAAATACCCAGGGTGGCTTTAGTGTGGTACGACCCGTGCGGTCGCACTGGGTGCTAACCTCGAAGGGACGGAGGGCACTATCCTTAGGGGGGCCACTGTGTTTAGCAATAACATGATTTAAAAGCACCTGCTGAAGGGTTCCTTGTGCGTTCAGCTTTCAGACAGCAACACAGGCTTTAGCAATAACTTATGATTTAAAAGCACCTGCTGCAGAGTTCCTTGTGCGTTCGATATGCCTGCTGTAAAGAACAGATCTATATTTTATGTGGAAAGTTGAGTGCAGTAGCGGCTGGTGAGATTTGAAAGTGATGAGGCGTAAAACATTGGTATGACTTTTATGTAGTGAGCGACGTGGGCAAGCTTAATGGACAAACATGGGGTCTTCAATCATCTCTTTCCTCTTCAGGACCCTCTTTTCACTTTCCACGAATGTATTTCCTTGCATCTCCCACACTTCACCACATCCAAACATACACTGCACTCACTCACTAAGCAATTTATTTTATTTTTGCTTTAGCCCTGTAAATATATTGCCATATTTGCACCCACTTCACACACACTTTGACCAAATTGAAACTACAACTGGAATACATGGCCATTTTTCTGTGTGCTCTGCAGCGAGGCCAACTCAATCACAGGCACTTTGCTTCGGCTTCAGCGTCAGAGCTCTCAATCAAAGCCTCTCACAAACACCTGCACAGCTCAAAGTATGCAAGGAAAAAATACAGAAAGAAACACAACATGATTAAATAGCTAACTCTTGAGGGAGGCAAGATTAAGTAAAACTTGAAATGATAGAGGAACTAAATCGCTGACATGCATTTCCTTAAAGTTTTTAACACTCATGGTTCGTAAATCAGTCCATGTTTTTGGCATTAATACCATGTTATTGTTAAAGTCTGCATTGCATGCTCTCGGTCTGCAGAATAAGCAGCACAATCATGCACCTGCAGGGATGTAGTACTTGCAGTGAGGCATGCAGCTGATTTATAGACACTCTGTCGGCAGACCGAATTAGAACTGCAATACATTTATATCCAATAGAGCCACCATAGCTCAGCTGGATTTGAGGGACTTTAAGGCGCACCGCCTGTACTTCTCTGCAGGACGTGGTACTCAGGGCCAGTTTTAATGTCATGCAGCAGATAACTGTCTACTGAAAGCACATTTCTCTTGCTTTTCCCTTGACTCTGATATTTGTATCAACTTCACAAGGGAACAAGAACCCTGGCCTGCTCGTCTTTTGCATCCATTTCAGGGGGGAACAAATGCTGCAGCTCCACTTTTAATGGGCCTTCAACGTGCAGCCAGGGCCTGGGTTGTCACAGTGGGGGAGGTTAGGGTGGCAAGGGGTCTCAGCACAAGATGGATAATAGAAAATTTGCATTGTGACACTTACCATTAGGGAGAACAAAGCATTAAAGCACATGTGCACAGTGCTTGCATCCACTCCTACGTGTGACGAATGGGAAAGGGTGGGATCTATGCCTGTGAATGATGGAAAATGCTCTTGCTCAGGGATGGAGACTCCAATGCCCGAAACCATGATGCTGAGAGTGTCCCTTGGCCTGTAGAGAATACTGCCATAGACTACAATGGCAATAATTCAATATGAAAGGCTTTAGAACAGTAAGCCCTGCGTCGTGCGTCACAGTTCAGAAAGTTGATTTACTGCCTGGCTTCAGTCCCATGATTCAAAGCTAGGTGGGGCAGGCAGCCTGGGAAAGACAGCCCAGAATTAAATACATCGATTTGTTTAGAGATACAATCATAACTCTAAATAAATCAATCTATTTAATATTTGTACAGGAATGTGAAAGAAATAATTTCAGGGGGGAGCAGCCCCAGAGCCCTGATGGGGAATCCGCCCCTGGCTGAGTGGATTAGTAAAGCCAGTGCTTTAAAACAAATGAAATGTAGGTGAGAGGGGCTAAGGAGAGAATAGAGGCCCCTTTGCTGGATGGTATTGAGGGAATCCAAGGAGGAGGTCATGGGGAGGGGGGAAAAAGATGGTGACACCGGATCCCACCACTGCTAAAGCCGGCACTGCAGATACCCTGTGCCTCCGCACCAGTAGGCTTTAAGTATAAATAATATTAAATGTATTCTTACATCTACCGGGACATGACAATGGATCGCTTTTTAACTTTATTTATTGATGTCCAACTTGAGACAACAAGCTGGGCATTAACCCCTTCGGTGCTGGTGACGGAACCGCTCCGTCACCAGCGTCGGCTGAGCTGTGCTCATGACGGAGCGGTTCCGTCACGGACCGCTCGGCACGCCTGCGCGGCGCGAATTCCGCGCCTGCGCTGAGCGTTCTATTGAGCGGGGCGGGCCGTGACGGAACCGCTCCGTCATGAGCACAGCTCAGCCGACGCTGGTGACGGAGCGGCTCCGTCACCAGCATGCGGCCGCCGCGCGGCCGCCCCAACGGCTTAGCACTGCGGCGGAATAGCCGCCGCAGCGAAGGAGTTAAGGGAAGAGGTGTTGTGGCACATTGAGCCAGCCCACCATGGTTGAGAAAGTGCACGAAGAGGGCAGTGTGTTTCATTCCTGTGAGTCAGGCTTGTGGGTCTGCATGTTCAAGTATGACTTGTATTCTGTTCTCTTTCTAAAATTATGAAATCAGCAAAATAATGAAGTTGTCAGCGGTGGATTAAACACATTCTCCCAAAGCGCTTGTTTTTTGTAGGCCTTTGTAGCTCTGAAGACAGACTAATGGCAGTAAATTGGCCCATTTTCACTCTAGTCCATTGTTTTATCGAGCCAGCCAATTATTGCACCATGCCTCCCTGCAATTAACAGGAAAGATGTGGCACTTCGGTTAAGAGGAAAACCCAGTCTGTATATTTTATTGTCTTTGGTATACACTGAGCACCGAAATCGTTAGAATTTTGAAAAATGTAATTTCTTTCTTCCCGGGTCAGTAACAAGGTGCCACAAGCCACTCTCCTTTTGTGTACTTTTCCTTTTTTTGAGTCACTTTGAAAAGACTGGGCCTGATTATGAGTTTGTATAAAGAACAATTAATGGTCAGAATGCAGAACAATGTCATACATTCACCCCAGTACAGAGATCTGGGCCTAAATCCATCGTTTTTTTGCTCACCATGCCATTCCAGTTTGGACCCAGTCATATGCAAATCAGTCTTGACACTGTGCCCCATGGGAACAGTCCATCCCAAACTGCCAGGCCAGGTCCTCCCTGGATTGGAAACAAGCATCCTCGGACTGGTTACTGGCTTTCAGCCCTCATCAGCCAGGATAGCTTGACTCCAGTGGCATGGAGAGCACGGGACCCACGTCTGGGCATACCCGTCCCACTTGGGGTGACAAATGCAAAAAGAACAATTGATGGAAGGAATACAGAACAATGTCATACATTCACCCCAGTACAGAGCTCTGGGCCTAAATCCATCGGTCTCTGCTACAACAAGGAGCTTAGGGGATTTGTGGAACAGGTCGTCCCCCACTCTCTATACCAACAACAACACAGGACCTGTTCCTGTGGTGACAGGATTACTCTGGTCAAGCCCCACCTATATTCATATTATTGTAGGGAGAAAACCGCCCACCTATCTGGCTAGTTCCTAGACCAGGCTCACCACATTTTACAATTTCTTCATTAAAAAATGAGAGCGCTATTCACCCACTAACCCCTGTCTCTCTCACCCTCCCCTGCCAACAGACTAGAGTGATAAGAGAGAAAGACAAAGGAAAAGAACAAAAAAGTGTGAGAAAGAGTGGGGTCGCCTCACGGGAGTAACACCATGGAGGCTAAGCAGGAAGGTTCTCGCCTGCCGCCTAGGTTCTCATCATCAGCGTCCACCACTCAAACAATAAAGTGTAGGGTGAAAAAGAGCAAAAGAAGAATAGTGAGGGTGCTAGGGAACCAGTCCTTACACGTGCGTCAGGAATTGGTGCACGGTAGGCCTGGACCCAGTAGTGCAGAACTGGGTGACACCTAGTAGTGCCACTCAGCTCTAAGTGAGATTAAAAGTGAGCTAGTACTTGCTAGCCTTTTATTCTTTATTCTCGGCTGCAAGTCTGCTCGTGTTAAAACGCCGACATGTTTCGTTGCCTAATAAAACTTACGGCAACTTCATCAGGGCTTGGGTCTGTGGCTCCACCCCACACCACTTCACTGGTGTTCCATTTCACATGTTGTGGAAGGCATACCTATACCTCCTCTGTTCGATGTCTCGGCATACCTATACCTATACCTCCTCTGTTCGATGTCTCGGCTGCCGAGACAACGCCCGGTCCAAGCCCCTAGACGAGACTGACAGGAGCAGTTCTCAGGAACAGTTTTTTAAAAACGAATGACACAGACATCGAACAGAGGAGGTATAGGTATGCCTTCCACAACATGTGAAATGGAACACCAGTGAAGTGGTGTGGGGTGGAGCCACAGACCCAAGCACTGATGAAGTTGCCGTAAGTTTTATTAGGCAACGAAACATGTCGGCGTTTTAACACGAGCAGACTTGCAGCCGAGAATAAAGAATAAAAGGCTAGCAAGTACTAGCTCACTTTTAATCTCACTTAGAGCTGAGTGGCACTACTAGGTGTCACCCAGTTCTGCACTACTGGGTCCAGGCCTACCGTGCACCAATTCCTGACGCACGTGTAAGGACTGGTTCCCTAGCACCCTCACTATTCTTCTTTTGCTGTTTTTCACCCTACACTTTATTGTTTGAGTGGTGGACGCTGATGATGAGAACCTAGGCGGCAGGCGAGAACCTTCCTGCTTAGCCTCCATGGTGTTACTCCCGTGAGGCGACCCCACTCTTTCTCACACTTTTTTGTTCCTTCCCTTTGTCTTTCTCTCTTATCAATCTAGTCTGTTGGCAGGGGAGGGTGAGAGAGACAGGGTTTAGTGGGTGAATAGCGCTCTCATTTTTTAATGAAGAAATTGTAAAATGTAGTGAGCCTGGTCTAGGAACTAGCCAGATAGGTGGGCGGTTTTCTCCCTACACTAATATGAATATAGGTGGGGCTTGACCAGAGTAATCCTGTCACCACAGGAACAGGTCCTGTGTTGTTGTTGTCCTAAATCCATCGGGCCCGATTCACAGAACTAACTTAAGACAAAATCCTAAACTTACTACCATTTTTGTATTCACAGAAGGCACTTACTCATTTTGGTATTCACAGTAGACACGTACTCATTTCGGTATTCACAGAAGTTAGGAGTCCTAACTTTAGGACTCTAAATGCCTTCTGTGAATACCGAAAGTCTTAAAATTAGGATTTTTCTCAGTTTAGTAGTAGTAAAGTTAGGACTCCTAACTTTAGGACTCCTAAATGCCTTCTGTGAATACCAAAAGTCTTAAAATTAGGATTTTTCTCAATTTAGTAGTAGTAAAGTTAGGACTCCTAACTTTAAGACTCCTAAATGCCTTCTGTGAATACCGAAAGTCTTAAAATTAGGATTTTTCTCAGTTTAGTAGTAGTAAAGTTAGGACTCCTAACTTTAGGACTCCTAAATGCCTTCTGTGAATACCAAAAGTCTTAAAATTAGGATTTTTCTCAATTTAGTAGTAGTAAAGTTAGGACTCCTAACTTTAGGACTCCTAAATGCCTTCTGTGAATACCGAAAGTCTTAAAATTAGGATTTTTCTCAGTTTAGTAGTAGTAAAGTTTAGAAAAATCCTAATTTTAAGACTTTCGGTATTCACAGAAGGCATTTAGGAGTCCGAAAGTTAGGAGTCCTAACTTTACTACTACTACATTGAGAAATATCCTAATTTTAAGACTTTTGGTATTCACAGAAGGCATTTAGGAGTTCTAAAGTTATGAGTCCTAACTTTACTACTACTAAACAGAAAAATCCTAATTTTAAGACTTTCGTTATTCACAGAAGGCATTTAGGAGTCCGAAAGTTAGGATTCCTAACTTTACTACTACTAAATAGAGAAAAATCCTAATTTTAAGACTTTCGGTATTCACAGAAGGCATTTAGGAGTCCTAAAGTTAGAAGTCTTAACTTTACTACTACTAAATTGAGAAAAATCCCAACTTTAAGACTTTCCATATTCACAGAAGGCATTTAGGAGTCCTAAAGTTAGGACTCCTAACTTCTGTGAATACCGAAATGAGTAAGTGCCTTCTGTGAATACCAAAATGAGTAAGTGCCTTCTGTGAATACCAAAATGGTAGTAAGTTTAGGATTTTGTCTTAAGTTAGTTCTGTGAATCAGGCCCTTGGTTTTTTTACTCACCATGCCATTCCAGTTTGGACCCAGCCATATGAAATTCAGTCTTGACCCTGGGCCCCATGGGAACAGTCCAGCCCAAACTGCCATACCAGGTCAACCTCGAACAATGATAGTGAGCTTCGACATTTTTTATTACGATCCCCAACCACGATTCATTTAGGTACCATGAGCGCCAAGTTAGTCAGAGCCTCCTCTATTACTTATGTTCTGAAAAACAGCATGTATCATCACTCTTTCTGTATATGATTAAAATATTGCGGCCGGCATAACGGGCGGGTGGGAGGATCACGTGGGGGGGTCGTGCTTGGGGTGGGAGGCTTTAAATTAAAATAAAATAAAAATTACCTTCCCCCTAGTCCCGCGTTTTCCTGCTTCCGCAGCTCTCCTTGAAAAGCAGCCACCCACAGGCAGCCTCCCTCCCCTCCGCCAATCACAACGCTGCAATGGCAGCATTGGGATTGGTGCGGACAGCGCCCGGCCGAGCGCCCAATAGGAAGCCATTTTCTCTATTTAGGGTGCATGCAGCCTACATAGAGAAAAGGGAGAGTGCGCATGACTGCTTTGGTTGGCCCCAGAGGGCCGACCAAACAGTCAGGGCTCACAACAGTGGGCTAGCCATGCCTACCCTTCTTCCCAGCAGACCTGCTCACCCGCCCGCCCACAACCAGGCCCTTCTGCTTTCTCGAAGTGCTAGAAGCAGAAACATAAAATAGTAGTTTTACCATTTTATGTTTCTGCTTTTGCACTGCGAGAAAGCAGTGGGGCAACGCCCCTTAGCCCTCATGGGGGGCCGTCACTGTGTAAACAGGCCAGTAAATTGTGTTTTCATCTTGTCACATCTGCTGTGCATTCAAAGACAGAGGCCAAATGTCAGCCTCTGTCATCCAAGGGAGCTCAGTGTTTACTTTTCTTTTTCTGACTTCAAAGTGAGATACTGGGGGTAGGGAAGGGTTTGTTTCTAACCCGCAACCACATTTAAATGAACTGTGCAAGTATTTCAGAATATATCAGATTTACAAAAGAATTAATGAAGCACATCTTTTGAAATTGGTTATAAACAAATACTTTAATTTGATAAAAACAAATCAATACACTAGGTGATGCCATTTCCACACATTATTGTTGGTGCACTGTATAATTGTATTTTAAAAAACTGTATGTCTGTGCAAATGTAATGGTCATTTCAATGAAAAATGTGTTGTCTGTAATGGCAGTGTGCAACCATACAATGCATACTCTATTCTACTCTACTCGGCTCCATGCCACTCCACTCTACTAGGCACCACTCCGTGCTACTGTACTTTACTCTGCACCACTTCACTGTACACCACTCCACACCACTGTACTCTGCGGCCACTGTACTCTATGCCACTGCATACTACACCCATCAACTCTACTCTGCACCATTCTACTGTATGCCAATGCACTCTACGCCACTCCACTTTACACTACTACACTCTTGGCCACCGCAGTCTACACCACTCCCGTCTATGCCACTCCACTCTACATTACACATTTCCATTCTACGCCACTCTACAACACTACACTTTACACCACTGCACTCTACTCTGTACCACTCCACTGCATGACCCTGTACTCTATGCCACTCCACTGTATGCCACTGAAATCTACTCTGCACCACCTCACTCTATTCCATTGCACTCTACACCACTTTACTCTACGCCATTACACTATACGTTGCACTGCTCTACAACACTGCACTCTATCCTGTACCACTCCACTCTGTGCCACAATACTCTGTGCCACTCTACTCTATGCCACTTTACTTTATGCCACTGCACTCTATGCCAGTGCACTCTACGCAGCTGCACTCTATGCCACTGCACTCAACACCACTGATATCTACGCTAATGCACCCTACACCACTACACTTTACAACACTCTACTCTGCAACACTGCACTCCCCACCACTGGACTCTATGCCACTCTACTCTGCTCTACTGCAAAAAATATAAGGGGCATATTATCAAAACCAGCGTTAAAAATGATCGCCGGTTTAGCTGCAGAAAACTGCCGCTAAAGCCGCGATAATGGGCTTGATTATATGCCATTGAGAATTCCAATAGAAGTCCATGTTCTGGTGTGAACATGGGCGTCTATTGGAATTCTCCAGGCCATATTATCAAGCCCATTATCGCCGCGTTAGGCGCAGTTTTCTGCCGCTAATCCGGCGATAATTTTAACGCTGTTCTTGATAATATGCCCCTAAATTCTTTTACATGCGCACTGGAAACCCAAATTTTGTCTTGTATCTCCGAAATGCCTAAACAGGTTTTCATCAAACCAGGAAAATGCACCCAATGACTGAGTAACACCCCTAGTGAACCTTTGCTAGATCTAGACGCTCTGACTCTCTCCTGTCTCTTGATATAAATCTATGGATTCCAGTAAACCCCAGAGCAGAGGATACATTCAAGGGGACACCTTTGGACCATAGCCGTGAACTCCACCTTATTTCTGCACAAACCTTTTCCCAGACCTGAGTATCTTATGACCACTGACATTCGACAAAGGAAATTTCGTAAACTGCTTTCAAATACACTTAGAGAAAGCAAAATAGTTTGGATAAAGCACTTATAAAAGAATGCAACACTCATTCTTAAATGACTAGCCATAACATACATCAATTTTATCATCTATTTTAACATGCCTAGGGGCGCGTCTGTGAAGTGAAAATGAATCTAACGTCAAGGGTTTAACTTATTCTGTTCTGTCATAGAGGTACGGATTACAACAGACCTTCAAACTGAGAGTGCAAGTTGTATCCCCTCAATTGGTGTGAGTTGTGCTGGTTAGTGGCTGCCCAATTTGCGTTCGATTCCGAGTTTGACACCATGGAATGGGGAATACAGTGTAAAATGCACACAAAATGACACTCCTTGGTGAGCAAGCCAGCAATACTGCTATTTGTGGTATTCTTTACCTGTGTGTGTTTGTCCATTTTGGGTGCAAAGAGGAGTTTGCTTTAAAACGGAGTTCCTCGATGTTTGTAATTGAGGCTCACATGGCCGTTTGGGGCCCAACGGGGGGGGGGGAGGCAAACAGCACCGACCAGAGACACAAAATTAGGTGTGATAAAGGCTGCTTTATTGGAAGCAGGCGCACCTTCCACAATGAAAACCCTCGGCCTGCGCCGTACAAAACTAGACCTCACTAAATATGTAATTTCCTGACAAACCCCCCACCCCTCCCCTAAACTGGTTCCCCCAATCCACAAACAGTAAACAATTAGCAAAAACGTCAATTTGCCTCTCCACCCGGCTAAATACTTTATTGTGCTTGACCTACCCCCCGATAATCCAAAAACAGAGCTCCTACACTTCCCCCATATATTAGAAAGAACCGCCCTCAAAGGCAGAAATTCACACCCACACCTGCTCGAGCGACACGACCAAACCTCACAACCATTGAACAAAACCCAGATGCACCGGCCCCCAAGAAAAACTCCTTCCAAAAACACCACTGAAAACCACAAAAAATCCTACTACACCCCGAAAAAGGGGAATCACCCCACCCCCTGCCCCCCAGGCCTCAATAATGTAACCCCCCCTTTCAGCTGAAGAAAACCCAGGGTGGGAGGGAGGTAAAATAATTAATTAAGCCCGCCACACCCCCACCCGGCTGCTGTGTCACAAGCCACCGAAATGGTGGCCTATGACACAAAATGGCCGGTTTTAATGTAACCCAGCCCAAAACTAGCCCACCTCAGCCCAAGGCTACCAACTAGCCCAAAACAAGCCCACATACGGTGCTGGACTCTACCTCCCCCTTCCCCCGGCCCCAAAACCCTCCGGGGGTGGCAGGCCTCCCGCTGGTCGGCCGCCCCCCCAAAGCCCTATTGGGGCCCAACGGGGGAGAGGGGGGGAAGGCAAACAGCACCGACCACAGACACAAAATTAGGTGTGATAAAGGCGGCTTTATTGGAAGCAGGTGCACCTTACACAATGAAAACCCTCGGCCTGTGCCGTACAAAACTAGACCTCACTAAATATGTAATTTCCTGACAAACCTCCACCCCCTCCCCTAAACTGGTTCTCCCAATCCACAAACAGTAAACAATTAGCAAAAATGTCAATTTGTCTCTCCACCTGGCTAAGTACTTTACTGTGCTTGACCTACCCCCCGATAATCCAAAAACAGATCTCCTACACTTCCCCCATATATTAGAAAGAACCGCCACTCGAAAGACGTGCTAACGGCTCTCGACCCCCCCTAGGACTCCTGCACTTTCGGGTATCTGCGCACACAATGGGCCTGATCCAGAGCCTCCTTCAAGCGGACCACATACAACTCCAACCCGTACTGGAAGGTGTACCCCATACTCCCTGAGAAAATCCACTGCCCCGTACCTAAGTTCCGGGTGCTCCATCCTTTCAGAACCTTCTTCCTCCCCAAAAATGCATCACTTCCCTGTAAATTTCCTCCGGGTCCTATCTATGGCCACTGGCCTCTCGGCCCCCCTCCAAATCCGCCTGAGACCGAAACCCTGACCAAATGACATGACACCGTATCTCTAACAGGTCCCCCTTCATGTTCAACCAACGCTAACCCTTTTCACGATACCAAGGCCGCGTTTGGCACACTCTCCCCTTTTCCACTTCCCACAAAGCCGGCAATAACGCATGCCCGCGCCTGCCCCCTTTCCTTGCCACTGACAATGACACAATCTGTCGTCCAATTCCACTTCTGATTCCGGTGCTTGACCCAGTCCCCCTTTCTGCTCGCTCTGTAAATGAGTGTCCACCAATATAAATCTCCAGCGCCGCCGCAGTTGGCCCTGCACCTGAAAAGACACACATGTGAGAGGCGAGAAATGTCCTTCATGTCATTGGTTCACCCCCCATGCCCCGCAGCCTGACAGTCGCCCGCCAACAGTCGGACCTCCAGGGCCCGAGGCCTTCCACAAACCTGACGCACAGCCTCCGTCGCCGCCCCACTCCGAATGAATGCCTCTGTAACGCCTTCGGGTCCTCACCCATACACCATAGGGCGTGCCGCTGGACCGCCACACCTGTGCCGCATACACTCTGTCACCTCCTCCTCGACCAAATCCCCTGCCCCGCCTTCCAACAGCCGCGTCCCCCATTCCCCCACCGACGGCAAATCGACACCCCCGAAAGCCCCCGTCCATCGAATTCAACCTGAAACGCATCCCTGCTCCTGCTGAAGCCACCGATCCCCTGCCTCACTGCTCCCAACCGCCGCCACTCCTCCCATGTCCGCTTATAGGCACCATGGAAATGCCCCAAGACCACCTGTCCCAAGACAATTCCCCTTACTGCCCGCCGACAACCGTAGCCGATGATGCGGTCGCGTCAAACCGGACAGCGTCAAACCCAAACGACGACGTTGCCGTCCTCTTTTCCTCCGGCAGGCGTGCTTCCATGGCCACGGAGTCGAGCTCTATACCCAGGAATGACAGCACCGAACTGGGACCGTGCGTCTTCTCTGGCGCCAGGAGCACCCCCAGGTAAACCACAAAGCCCTGTAAAACCGTCCAGCTCGGCTGGCAGTCTGACGAAACCCGGCCGTCCCACCAGAAAGAAGTCATCCAGATAGTGCGTCACCGACCAGAGACTGTCCGCCAGAAAAAAGCCCACTGCAAAAAGAACTGAATGGCTCACACAGCGCACCCGAAATCGAACAACCCATGGGCAGTGCTGTCGCCCCCCATGCCAACATCGCCGCCCCCTCGTCCTATGGCAGGCGTGCTTCCATGACCCGGAGTCGAGCTCTATACCAAGCAAGTACAGCACCGTACTGGGACCGTACGTCTTCTCTGGTGCCAGGGGCACCCCAGGCAGCCCACGAGGCCCGTAAAACTGACCAGCTGCCGCTGTCAGTCCGTCGAACCCGGCCGTCCCCACCAGAAAGAAGTCATCCAGATGGTGTGTCACCGTCTCAGAGCCTGTCCGCCAGGAAAAAGACCACTGCAACCAGGAACTGAATCGCGCAAACAGCGCACGCAAGATTGAACACCCCATGGGCAAAGCTCCGTCCACCAAAACGCCCCCGTCAGGCCGGATCCCCACCAACCGGTGACCCTCCGGATGACCCGGAAGCAGCCAAAACGCTACCTAACATCGCACGTCAACAGGAAAGCCTTTTACCCACCGCCGCCCGATCCGCCGCGCCACGTCCACGCCCGCATACGACACCCCCGCCACAACGTAAATGACCACCATACCCCCCGACCCCGACTGCTGCTGGCGCCATCCACAAGTGGACAATAGGCTATACATAACAGGCTCAACCGAGACTGACCGAGCTCCTTCTCGAGCACCACCCCGATAGGGGAAACAATCAAACCAGGCAGCGGCGGTTATAAAAAATGAGGGGGGGGCCCCCATCCGGGCCCCGCTCACCTCGTTAAACAACTGCCCCACCCCATCCCCGCATTCGCATTGACGACTTCAAATTCTCCACCCACCCGGCGATCCGCGGACCCTCGAACCCCAGCCAATGTACCCTCAAGAGATCCCCATCGCAACATGGCCGCATCCCCTGTCTGCAGATAAGCCCCGGTATCCCACCAACCGACAGCCGTGGTGTACCCAAACCACTCCCCGCTCCACCACCATCCTTACCTGGCGTCAAGGCCCGTGTCATCACTGGATCCCGCCGCCCAACCAGTGGAGCCGGGGGGGCCATCACACTCGGTGCTCCTTGCCGTGGGCAACCTGAAACACACTACCAACACCGTTACTCTGCTCCCCCTCCACCCCCGTCCCGCATCACCCCCTCCTCCTCAGAATCCTCCACATAGTCCAATTGCACTATGTCCTCCTGCCCAACATTGGGCCCATCCTTCCACTCATCCCCTAGTCCCCCCCTTTGGGGCTCCGTCACCCTCAACCCCGCCTCCTGCCGACAAAACCACATGTCCCTCCCCGGATCAAAGATCTCTCTCCTCTCATTACCTCCTCCACTCCTCCACATTTTCTCCACCCCCGGTACAATCATAGATGAACCAGATGAATCCACCAAACCATAAACTCATCATTGTCGACAGCGCAAAATCCCGTGGATTCATACCCGACACAAAACTCAATCAACCCTCCCCCAATAAGTCAATTGCAAAGCCTGCTCGATACCACTGGGCCTTCTGTGGGGGATGTGTCGCTTCTTCCCGGAGCATGCCTTGACAACCCTGGTCCCTTCGCTGGTCCTCTCCAGCTGGACTACTGCAATTCTCTTCATACTGGCATACCCAAATCCCCCCGACCCCCCTTAAGTTGTGTCCCCCTTCAGCAGCTCGCTTCATTTTGGGGCCAAAGGAAGTGAACACAGCACACCCATGTTATCCACCCATTGCCAGCCCCTCTCTATCCGGCGAAGGAACTGAAACCCTGTGGAGGCACTAGCCATCACGAAATGCAGACAATCTACAGCTTGGACCACCCACCTTCAAAAGGAAAGATCGATGGCCATATCCTTTCCAGACAACACGAGAATCTGGAACAAACTTCCGCCTCAGCTCCGAAACACCAAACTCCTCCCAGACCTTCAAAACTGACCCCACGCACGCCTCCTTCAAGACACCTCCAAAGTCAATTCATGCCCTCACCATCACCTGCAGGAAGACCCTTCAGTATAGAACATGTTGTATCCTCCCTGACTATGGAAGTACCCTCCCAGCGCGCGCGTGGTCTGTGAGACTGCCTTTATTGCAGTAAGACCCTTTTACCTATGATTGGTACTATAATACATGTACACGGCACTGCGCCCTTGTAACACACTGTTGGCTACCCTGTCCATTTGGTTGCTTTGAATACCTTCACAAGTGCCACCATGGCCTACAGGACTCCTGCTCTTGTGTTCGATCGACCTCCATTTATTGCAGTATTATACCTCTACTCACACCTTGCCCGCTTTCAGAACCTGCGCACGTGCCACAGTTTCTCCTTTAACGCACCGCTTGCCACCTCCAGCATTTTGTTTGCACACGATTGTCACTGTCCTACATGTAATGTAACTTCGCTCTTGCCATTTGTTCACCCATAATGCTCCTGTCTCACGTCTGTTCCTATTGTGAAGCGTTCTGATACCCTCAGGTAATGCCCACGCCACATCAAAACGCATAACTAACTAAATAAATAAATAGTACAGTGCATCTGATCAACATTCTCTCATCTCCATCCCCGACCCCCGGCGGCCGTCACGACCCTTCGGGGTGGGAGTGGCGGGGGCGCACCGCCCCGCATCCCCTCGCGCTGCCAGGAATGCTCCTTCGTTGGAGCGCGACCGTCCATACCAGGCAGAGCCGGCCCATCCCCTCGGTCAAGTGGAGCCTCATGCTGCTCTCCCGAGCACCTATCCCAACTTCCCTGCCACGCACAATTGGTGTGTCCAGCATGCCGCCCCCTGAAAGCCCCTGCCCCCACCCGCCGAAAGCCCCCCCCGCACCCGTCATGCCTCCAGCCCCTCCCACACCTGCCCAGCCCCCGCTGGACCCCCCCACTCGAAGGCCTCCCCCGAAAACGGGCCTCTCACCACCCCCCCACGCCCTGCACCCCTCCGCCCAACCCATACCCCCCAGTCGTACACTCGCCGCCAAAACAGCTCCCTCCCCCAGTCCCCCCCCCCCCAGGCTCTCAAACTCTGACCCCCCAAACCCCCCTGGCGCCCCCCAGCCCTCCCCATCACCACCCCTGGCCGCCCGCGGAGACGAGGACCTGCTATGCCCCACCCTGCACACCACCCCCTCAGTGACAAGCTGTGACCATGAGCAACGGTTGGGATTCTAGGGGACTATTCCTCAATTTGGCGTGCCTCCAACCTCTGCTAGGTATGTCATGACTTGGCTGCATCCGATCATCTAAACCGATCATCCTAAGGTTCAACAGCGTGCCCACTGTGCCCCACCCATCGGTCAACGCCTAATCTCAAATAAAATTCACAAGCAGGATCATTCTTTGATAGCAAGATTCTATTTAGCTGAATGACATCTGGAGCTCCGAACACTGTCACTCCGCTCCATCCATAATCATGGGAGTCCCCCCCCTCTTCCCAAACTGATCCACCCCTCCCCCCACCCTCTGCATCCCTCCCCGGCCTCTCCACGTCCAACCTCCAACCGCTGCCCCCCCCATCCGTGAGCCCCCCCAACGCGGGGCCCCCCGTCCCACCCCGCTCACATAATTGCCCAGTGTAAACAGCCGCCGCCACCCGCACTGATCTCGCCCCTTCCCTCCCTCGCCCCGCACCCTGACCGCGGCGCGACTGCGCCGCCATCCAAACCGGGCCCTGCGCTGCCCCCCCCACCTAATACCTGGGGGTGCACGCCGCGGCACCACCGCCACGCCAGCTGTCGCGGCATTGCCAGCGGCATGCCACGGTGGCCTCACTGCACCGGCGGGCTGCACCAGCCCCTGCAGCCCGCGTCCGCCATACCCGCAGTCCGCCGATGTGCGCCGTCCGCCTCCGCTCCTCACTCAACTGACACCAGGACTCCCAGCCCCAACACAGGCCCCCCCTGGACCACCAAAAGACGACCTAAGGAAAATAATTAAGCCCGCCACCCCCCCGCCCGGCTGCTGTGTCACAAGCCACCGAAATAGTGGCCTATGACACAAAATGGCCAGTTTTAATGTAACCCAGCCCAAATGCAGCCCAAAACTAGCCCACCCCAGCCCAAGGCAACCAACTAGCCCAAAACCAGCCCACATACAGTGCTGGACTCTACCCACCCCCCCTTCTCCCGGCCCCAAATGCCCCCCCCCCCCCCCCCCCGGGTAGCAGGCCACCCGCTGGTCGGACGCCCCCCCTATCCCCCCCCATATTAAGAGCCCTGTAGGTGCAGTGATATTTTTTTTTTACTTTACATCTTGATGCGTATAAATTTAGGGTGATATTGTGATAACTATCTAATTTCTGGGGAGTATTTGCATCAGTACAATAATATAGATTTCTAGCACCGCACCAGGGAGCACGCATAAACGTGCAGGAAGTGTCAAGTACAATATATTACATAAACTTCTAAACTCTCTTGATTGGTGTTTCTGTGGGCAGGATGAAATGCGCCAGGGATTCCTAAATATGACTATGAAAATGGGATGTGGAAATCTTTGTTTCAATGCATGGCAGCATTTCGTCTAGCAGACTAGTGCATCCTGTGAGAGAGAAGACATTCCTTTTCCTCACACCAGATATCTGAGGCACACCCAAGCATCCTGCTTTTCTGTATCCTCCTAGTATAATAGAAAGTGCTCCTCCCTGCTATCTTCAGAGACACTTCCTGCCTTAAGTGCTCCGGCTCCGAGACTATCAGCCGGTCAAGCTTTAGATTCCAAACTCCGGCTCAAATAATAGATCGCAGGCCCCTGGCCTTGCTTAGTTCTCAATACACCTGCCTAACTCCTTGTAAACAACCTACTGACAGTAGTAATCTACGCAGGGGGCTTTTGTGGGCAAAGGTGGCACAATAGCAAACTGCATTACTGCATTAAAACACAATAGTCACAATGGATTTCCAACCAGTAGTCATGACAGAGAAAAGCATAAATTGATAAACTGTAGTCTTTTTAGCCACTTTTAAAATGTGTGTGTGTGTGTGTGTGAGTCAAGAGCGGCCCGTGCAGGTAAGAGCGGTGGGGCGGGTCGGGGTGGGGGGTTAGTCGACAGATGATGAGCGAACATTTAATTTAAAAAAAGAAGACTACTTACCTTGCGCTCGCCGCATGGCCGACATTCTTTCCTTTCCGATCCCCCTAGCTATTCCTCCTTACATGCAGGTACTTCAACCGAAGATTGCAGCTATTTTCAGTAAACCGTGTCTCAGGGTGAAATGCACCGGATGGATTTGTCAAACGGGCTTGTAACTCCTATTACTAGCCCCATCATAATTTCCAGGGCAGCTATGAAAAGGCCCTCAGTCTTTATCGGCCTGAAATGAGTGCAATTCTTTTGCATGAAAGTGCCAGCTAGTATTTAAGCACATGAGCAACCATCGAATTTACAGTATGCGCAATGGAAATGGTATAAGTTCATCACGATTAGTTTTGAAGTGGCATTTAAACCACCATTAGACTACAAAGCATTGGATTCCAATCATAGATTGTCTCTTTCTAGAAGTTTGTATGAATGTGAGGATGTATGCCTAAGTGGATGCCTGTATGTGGCTTGAGTAGCCTGAACCATGCTAGACAGCAGTACATGGCGATGGCATGGGAAAGGTTTATGATAGACATAGATCTCAATAGGAACATGGAGCAGCCAGAGAGGAGAGGGCAGAGAGGAATGCAAAAGGGATGAAGATAGGTGTTGGTAAGATGGGGAGGTAAAGTGGGACGAGAAGACTGAGAGGAGCGCGGGAGGGGGATCCTTTTCAAGGGCAGTTCAATAGCCTGTTGATCCTCCAGCAGGGCAAACACAGCGGCTGTAAAAAACTCTCTGAGGATGCAAACCTGTTTTGGTTTTTATGCCAGTTCTGGTTGTACCTTCTCACAGCAAGCCTTACTAGCTTGTGATGATCCTCTGGAGGTGTAAAAAAAATGGATGAATCCAACTTTTCTTCAACTGTTGGGACAGCTCCTCCTGGTCACTCCTGCGGCCCTTCAGGGTCTCAGGGCAGAGTTCTAGGAAGTACGTCTTTCTCCAGCCAGAGCTTCTGCCAGCTCCAGTCCTTTGGGCTTATCTGGGCTCTCTTTTTCTGTCCCTGGAGCAGGCAATCAGTGGCTTAACCACTAGCCCCATGCAAAGCAGTTTCAGTCCCTGGGTGTCAGCAAAAGTTAGGAGTACTTCAGTCTTCTTTCATCCAGCACAATCTTCTTCTTCTGGTGTATCCTTCCCATGTCCAGGAATGTTCTGTGGAGGTTGTGATTTGATGCTAATCATATCCAGTGCACTAGCCAGTGATTTGTGGATTTTCTTTACCCACTGCTCTCTACTTCCACTTTCTTTAGCAGGACTTGCTCTTCACTTCACAGTTCAAGTTCCCAGAAGCCCAAAATCCAAAATGGCTAACCTCTTCTTCTGCTAGAAGTCTCTCTGGCTCTCTGTAAAAACATTGGGGCTTATTACCAAGGCCTTTATCGCCACTTTAGTGGCACTTTTTGCCGCTAAAGCGGTGATTTTTTCTATCTCCCTATCAGCAAGCTGTCACTAACAGGCGTTAGCGACAGCTTTCTGGCTATTGCAGCCTGTTTTCCTGTCGCCTTGCATGCCAGCGATAATTATCGGTAATGACATGTAAGGTAGGGGTACCCAACTAAAAGCAACTGAAAACAGTCGCTAACACAACTTCCCCCTATTAGCAACGCAGGCGAAGCAATGAAAAAAGTCACGCTAAGCATGATTATCGCTAGAATTTAACATCTGCTAAAAAACATGACTTACCTGTTTCTTCAATGGGAGGTGGATTGTCAGGCTAAGTCCACCATGGCTTTAATGCTTGAATATCGCTGGATTTCGATAATTATCGCAAGTTGTTGCTAATATCCCCCATTGTTTTATTTAGATGGGGTCTACTCCTTCTGTGAGGGCTAAAAACTGTTTTTGGTTGCCGAGAATGGACCCAGAGGGTCTAGCAAGCTCTGGTAATGAACAAGATCAGATCAGCCACATATAGCATCGCCAAGTCAAAGGATCAAGTGTGAAGTCTGTCCTTTAGTCTGCCACCTGCTCCTGTTCCCTTCCCAAAGACTAATCCCTCTTAACTGGTTAGCTGTACTGTTCTCTGGAGATCAAGGTCCATTACATCCAACCAGGGATATGTATTTGCCTCTGTAGGTGACATGAGTGGCAAAACTGTTCCTAAGTAAGTTTTGGCTCAGTGGAAGAGAGTATATTTTTATTAACTTACTTTTCTACCAAGGTTATCAAAAATGTTATTTCACCATTAAATTAGATTTCGAAAACTGAGTGGAAAACTAAAAGGATTCATTTTGATAGCATTTTCCTTGGTGGAGATAGAAATTAAGATTTTTTTAATTATAACTCGGTTGTTCCTAGAGAATATAACCTAAGCCTCCATAATGAAAACAGCTTTTGGGTCTTCAGTCACTGTGTGAGCAGTCTAATACAACTATGTATTATGCCACTTTTCACAAATTAAGCAAATTTCCCTGTGGGCTTTCAAAGATTACCTAAAGGGTGACTTATTAAGATATAAAATTCTTTTTCCTACATGTCATAGGCACTTTTCCTTCCCATGTGCATTTGCAGTGCTTTTAAACTGAAGCCCAGCCAGAATACAATGGTGTTCCTGAAACCATATGTTTATGCCAAATATGTGGGTCGATGAAATACACACCAAAGCCTACATATGACATTTAACCTCCATGCCATTTGCGCACTTTGTGTGCCTTCAACCAAGTACTAGTTGGAATGTTAAATAGACCAATTTTGTGAAACCAATTTTAATTGTACCATTTTAAAGCCAAAGCACACATATGTGGCACAGAATAGCAGTGTCACAGTTCAAAATCCTAATACCAACAAAAATAGATTGCCAAAAAAGGCAAGAATATCCTGGGTGACCACGTGAAAAGGAAGATTTACTACAGATATTATCCTTCCTGTGCACTACTATTTGTCTGCTGTACATCTAGTGCTTCAGATACGAACAAACACTCACAACGTTCATTTAGGCATATTTATAGGCCCATAATTATCAAGGTTTTGCGTTGCTCTTGGGCTATGCAATGGGGTGCAAGTGTGACGCAAAACCTAAGTGAGATTTATCAAGCCAACCAAGACCACCTTGTGTGACCCTGCATGACATGATAAATCTAGAGTAACACAAGTCAGCTCAATTCACAAATTGCGTTACTCTGTGACAGGGACGCATTCCATGGGTGGAGCGTGGTTGTTCCCATGCATCCACCTATGGATTTTTGTGCATTCCCAGATTTACAATAAGTGGTAGACATGGGAATGTGTCAAAATGCTACGCCTTCACAGGTGAGGTGTAATGAGGAGAAATATCCTTATTTCTCCTCGTTGTTTTCTTTTTCTACATCTTCTGCATTCTACAGTACACAGAAAAAAGGAATATGCCTCTGAGGATTGTTTTTGTGCAGGAAAGTGTCCCTTCCTGCACAAGAACAATCCTGCTTACAACGCAGTCACCCTTGCACCATGGTATAGGGTGGCAGCATTGGCCCTAGGCAGCCAAAAGAGTGCCAGAGCTAGAAATGGACAGGAATGCACCATATACTGGTAAATACAGCACAATACAGTCCTTTCACTGTTGCGCAGTAAGGTGTCTTGCAGTGTTGCATTGCGTGAAAACTTAATAAACATGGGCAATAGTTTGCTTCTGTGAAAACATTCTGCCAAAGTTTGTGGGAGAAGCTATCGAAAATGACATCAATTCTTTTCAGAAACGCTTGTGATATCTATTACGTTTTTAGCATTATATTTTTCAAATTGTGCTGTGAACCGAATTTCTTGACTCAATTCAATAAAACGTATTCCTGAGGGATTGAACCACCCAAACATCTGTGATGATGAACAGCTCCATAAAATATGCTTGCTCGGAGCAATATGTGGCTGGTATTAAAATAATTTACACAGCTGGCCCTGGATAGACAGTATGAATTATGTGGTGGGATCGTATGGTGATTGTGATGTGGAGAACTCAGAACTTATTACCCTTGCACATTTTTAGTGCTTTGAACCAACCAAAAGGAGAAATGTATTTATTAATGCAGTGTTATATAGTGCAATCTCGACGCAAAGGTATTGGGGCAATTTACATGAGCACTAGCTACATTACAGAAGGTCAGATTCTTTTTTTGGCGAGCACGGGGAGATTAAGTGAATTGCCCAGAATCACAGGATGTTGAGCTGGCGCCGAGACTCGAACTCCTTTTCCCAGTTCAAAAGTTGCAGCTCTGGCCACATTCTCTCCAACTAATTATCCTGGCTAGTTTTCAGTGCTCTGAACTAACCAAAAGGAGACATGCATCGGTTTAAAAAACTGCTAAATAATTACAAAAATACAATCACAGAGTCACAGTGTAATCGTGCGACTCTTCCTAAGCGCCAGGAAAATAGCCTTGTCTGTCACCAGATTTCTCAGATACACTTAAACAAGCATTCTGATTTCCTATCTTATTTTAGTTGCTGGAGAAGAATAGAAAGTGCCCCTGTCCACTATCTGATGATAACAAGTTTCCTGTCCTAAAAGATCCCTGCTTCATTCTCTAAGGAGCTCAACTGCAGCTGCACCATGCGTCCAACTAACAAGATGAAACATTATTTAAAACCCATGAGAAATTGTTTACTTGATTTAATGGCATATTTATACATGCGAGTATTTATAAGCTTTATTGGAGAGCCGTGAATTAGTTGTTTTATCAATCTGTGCGTTAGCAGCATGTTCGGTGCTGATGACGGAACATTTCCGTCATGAGCCAATACGGTTTTAAACCCTTCAGCACTGCAGCGAAATTCGCGCAGCACTGAAGGGGTTAAGTTCATCCAAAGGTAATGGTAGACATACTTACAAAAATTATCAAGGTTTTGGAAAAAAGTATAACTTGGGAGATGTGCAATATCAAAATGTACTTCTGAGCCTATTTCCAGGAATTCTGTGGATTATTCGTGAACGATGTTAGAAGATTTCACACCACAAAAATGACCACAACTTTATTAGGACATGGGAATTTGCTGCTGGTGAATTCACTAAGAAGCTCTCTATAAGCTGGCAAATCCTGCTGGAGCTTCTTTTATTATATGTCGTTCTCCCTTTTACACCCTCACCTGCCACCAGAACCACTACCTTGCTTCCTCTCTCCCCAAGTGTGACATCCCATTTTATTTGTGACCTCTCTGTACCTCCTGGGATGCAGCAGTGATGTTCGAGGGCTTTCCATCGGTGCTACCCCCATAACCATCTCACTTCAACATGGCACTGAACTAGGCCAAGACTAGTGTTGGAAGGCGCTTAAGAACACACCTTACCCTGTCGGCCTGCACCTGACTGTGTTGGAGAAACAAACCAGTCGGAACTAACCTCATAAAATGCTTTCTTTAAGCTGCCCCCCATTTAAAGTAGAAAGCTTCTCAAAATAGCTTATGGGCACATTTCCATAATTAATACAGTGATAAGTACCTCACAAACAAAGGAAATGAAAGTAGTACTGGCTCTCTAGAACGCTGTACAAATGTTTTGCATTCATAAAATAAACTCAAATATTACAACTTTTTAACCTAAGATCTCAGACATATGAATAACAATAATTAAGAAGTAAAATTACCATTAATAACAAAGAAGACTGTAAAATGTAAAATGACTTGTACATTTAATTCTAAAGATACAACCTAAAATCAGTGTTCCACAAATGCATTAGACAAAAATAAGTGACAAAAAGCAGAGCAGGATAAAGTGCTCCTCAAATGTTCCTGCACCCAGTAAGAGGGAAGAAGGGAAGTAGGGGTACAGGTTGTGATTGAATCAGTGCTTAATTTGAGCCAGTGGTTTCCGGTGCTCAGTACTGGCACTTAATTACTGGAACCTGCACTTATGACAGCTGCTACATGGTGGCGCTGTTTGTGTAATTTAGATTTGAGCAGGAAAACAGCTGGTTGTTAGTTCAATATACATTAAAAACAATAATGCCTGCCACCCCCGCCATTCTTAAAGCTTTGTCGGTCTCGAACAGTTGGAAATGTTGCACTTGTAGCAGTGTGATGGTTAGTAGTTGTGTAAGTACAGTGGCAATGTGTGGTGCAAATGGCAGTGGCCTACTGACAAGGGCCCCGGCACTTATTTTTTTTTACAAATTAAGCACTGGATCGAACCCTCCATGGAATGACCATACACCGTCATCTCATATTCTCTAGCATCCCCTCCCCCTTTTTAAACTGAAACAGACATCAATGAAAGCAATTCTGAAAATAAGAAAGACCTCTAACTAGTTCCATGACATAACAATGGTGAATGAGTTGTCACAACTACCCCACATTGTTTATAGTTTAGTAAAAAAGAAAATGTTGAGGGAAATATTATGTTTAATGAGATTTAAACTGTTGATAATAAACGCTAAGGTGTTTTTATGGTTGTGCCATTTATTGTGTTAAAAGCAAGTGAGAGGTTTTACCATAAATGTTTTGGCCTTTGGCATGCATCTATTTTTCGCCATCTAGTGGTGAGGTATATGAAGATTTCTCTGAAATTCTTGGAATTATAGATTCAGTGTAGAATTGATGTGTGCCAGCTAGGCCTCATCTCATAAAGCAAGAGTGTGAACTGAGAGGCATATATACAAGGAGCTACCGCTGCCACAGTGTAATTTCTTTTGATGTAGCAGTTCGCAATCAGTGCTCCGCACTGCTCATATTTACAAACTGACACATTGGACCTAATGCATCAGTTAGTATAGGCCTGTGTCACATTATACCTGGGCCAGATATAATGTATGCAGGGGAGGCATCCCCACGTTATAAGCAACGTAGAACTGACACAGTGACATTTACAACTTTTCACCGTTTCACTCTATGACTTTAATGCGTCAAAATCCCTACGCCTCCTCAAACCAGGCGTAAGGATTGCCCCAAGGCTTTTAAAATGGGACTCGCCTCTGTGTTCTGACACAGTGCTGGGGTTGTGTCAGTCTTACTACAAACTCCAGCAATGCGGCACTTTAGTGCCCAAAGATGCGTCATAATTTCTGACCCATCTGTGAATCCTTGCGCCATGGAGCACTGGTAGAGCACATCCAAGGCATCGTTAGTGCATTTGCAGCTGCCAAGAAATCTGATGAATGCCGATGCGTCAGTTCTTGTAAATATGCCCTTGAGATTCTCAAGGGCTATAATCACAACTGGTTTTCTTGTAAAAGATTCTTACTTAGATCCAGTCTGTGTAAATGTATCTCATGATGATATCCTGAAATCATGATATCCTTGTGGCCCCTAAATACAGCAGTTGGACTCCAATACCTTATAACAATGATGAAAAGCACATCTGTCAGATCCATCAATATGTTCTCTCCTTGGCCAGTGTAGGCTTGCAAAATCTGGATGCAGGATAAGGTGCCAAATAAATGCAGATGGCTACAATATATGATTTTGTGTGCCAGCATTGAAAGTTGATTAATACATATGACAGTCAAAAATGTATTGTGTTATTCTATCAATATATTATTTTCCATTGATAGAGATGGCTTGTAAAAGTCTGGCTATGGGATAGAATGCCAAAAAAGGCAAATGGCTACTAAATTTGGTTTAGTGACCTGTGACACCTGAATATATTTTTTCTCCCAATTCAATCAAAATGTTCTTCTTTTTGGCCAGGTAAGGCTTTTAAAGTCTGGATTCAGGATAAAGTAGCAAATAAAAGCTGATGACTACTTGATTTGATTTTGCGTGCCAGCCTTGAAGTCAATTAATACCTTTCACACTCAAAAGAAATATTGCAAATATATCTACAATATATACACCACGTGAAAAAATTGTAAATTAGTTGATTGTAGTAATTTTACGCTACAACATGCAAATCACTGCCCCCCACCACTGAAATGACTCCCAAGGAGAGAGACAACTGCCATTAGTGTGGTTTAACCAAGGGCGTATCCTTTTGTTCACACAGTCACATTGCAACAGTGAGAAATGATAACCATACTTAAGCATACATTATTGTTCTGAGACTACAGGACATAAGATCGGCCAAAGACATTATAGTTAGGAGAATACAGGACCAGTGGCGGCTCGCATCGGTAACGCTGTGAGGCGGGTCAGGGCGGGGCTGGGTCGGGTGGTAGTGGAGTCCGACAAACGAAGGCAAAGGTAAACGTAAATAAATAAATATCTGCAGTCGTATGTCGGACTCCACTACCCCCCACCCAGCCCCGTCTCACCTCACAGCATTACCGCTGCGAGCCGCCACTGTACAGGACGTATAATCAGCAAAACAGCTCATGGATTGTACAAGCAATAAAACAGTTGTCTCTCCCCATTAAGTGCAGCAATTCAGAATACACCTGTAAGATCAGTCCAAGCCAATATTGTTCTGAGAATACAGTACGTAAGATCATCAAAACAGCTCGCTCAAAGATTGTGCAAGCAATAAAACAGTTGGCAAGACTTCAGAATGCAAAAGTGCCAGCAGGCCCCTTTTCCAAATCCCTCCCCCACGCCCTCAACCAAGGGCATCCGGGGCATAACTAAGTGCCAACTTCCCCTCCATCACTCAGAGGGATGGGCAATACCCGCAGTCCCATATACACTAGGGCACTGCATAGCATTCCATTCCTGCTGGGGTACCTGTCACCAGGCAAACCCTCCAAATTGTTCAACTCCAGGCATTTCGGGATAGGGCAAAAAGGTCCAAGACAAGACCACCAGTAGGTCAGTTCTCCCTCCTGCCTGCCCTGTGCCTGTACAAAACAACACTTCTTCAAGGTGTAAGTTCAGTAAATCAGTCAGAATTTTGGGTAGCCCCCTTTTTCTGCTGCAAGAAATACCACCAATTCCTCCTTCCTCTAGGAGTCATTCTCTGGATTGTTTCATGGATGCTTAAAGTTCATGTGCAGTGCCAATAATATCAAGCCCCATAAGACTCCTGTAATTCGATAGCAACGTTGCCAATCAGCATTGGTGCTAATTGTCGTAACATATGTTCTTGTCTCCCTGTTGGCAGGGGATCACGAAAAACCCAGACAAGGCTTTATCGTTCAACTTTTCATCAAAGAAACTCTGCACTTTAGGTCAATTGAAAGAAACTTGAAAATGATTAAGAAAATGCATTTATTTATGTTTTACCCAGGCATCTGACTGTCGCACCTCTGTTGCTTTTATGCTTTAAAATGTCCTTTGTTTTGTTATCTTGTGCATTTAGACCGCTTTTCCTCACCTCTCATCTTTTCCCAATTCAAAATCTTATTGTAACTCAAGGTGCTTAGACGCTATCTTCTTGTAATTAAATTTAAATTCACTTAGCTTTAAGAATAGCGTGGGTGGCAGGTATAATTCATTTGTACCTTATACTGAATTATGGAACATTGTTGTTGTTCTCATCTCAAAATGTTACAGTACCACCACGTGGTACACTGCCATTAGTGCAGGTATTGAGTATTAAGTGCCGGTGCCAAGCACTGTAAACCACTGGCTTAAATTAAGCAATGGACATCTCTGTATCGGAACTGATTAAATATTCCAGTATTTCAACATCTTTAACAGTAACTGAGGCCATACATTTTCATATGTATATATTTGTCTGTTTTAACAATTGCAAATGTGTTCTTGTATCTTCCTAAAGCACACTTTAGCCTTAGCATTATTTACGCTTCTTTTAAATGCACTGCCATTTTCATATCTTATGTTTCTTAGCTTAGCAGTTACCTTAGCTTACTGTATCGCCTTTAAAGTCGCTTTTTTTCCCATCAGAAGAGCCGGTGACCTACTTATTAATATCTCTCTTTTGTTTCAGTTGTATTACTTGTTCTTTTTTCGCTCATAGCAGTGAGACAAAGCGTATACATGTAGTGCCAAAATGTATGGAATTTAGCATTGCATGCTCCAACCGACCAGGGAATGGAATGGCAGTTAGCTCTTAGAATATTTTTGATACTTGCCTGCCATTTTTTTGCAGACGTTTTAGACTTCAATGAGCTTTCCCAAGTGTCTGTTTTCGTTCATTGAAACAATTACATTCATTTTTTTGCAGCAGCAAATCATGGGTGTGTTCTCTGATGGAAACACTGGGTGCATGTGGTTTTCTCCTGCATTGTTTGTCGTTCACACGTCCTTTTTAGGTTTTGCCTGGCGTCCGCTGCGAAGCAGCGTTCGCACAGGCAAAATCTGTTGATCTACACTATGTGGCAATGTCCCGCCTTAGTCTACCATTGGCTAGCTCCATAAATTGAGGCTAGCCATTGGAAGACATTCTTGTCCGTCACTCTTTCCCCCTCAGGACGCGAATCGTGGGCGTTCCCGTGTGTTTTTTTAAGTCCCGCCCCCTTTTTTCGTCACAGCATTTTGTTTTGGTGTTCATTACGAGTCTTCGAGGTAAGACGTCTTTATTATTTTTTTTTTCTCTAATGTGTGTTTATTTTTTATTTTCTTTCAAGGCTTATCCCGTGTCCCGTCGTGCCTGGCTGTCGTCTCCGTTTCCCGTCGTACATGTATTCCTTTCTTATACTTTTCGAGGGAGGTATTGGAGCGAGCGTGAGCACTAGATACATTGATCAACGGTTTTAGGCACGGGGAGATTAAGCAGTTTGCCCAGAATCACACGATGTTTAGCCGACGCAGAGACTCGAGCCGGGGATGCCACATCACGTACCCAGCCTCACTACTCCAGGTGAGCACGTCCCAGTGTTTACCGGAAAAGCTTCGCCTTCTGAAGCAGCTGAGCCCGAACGTTCTCCACGACTCCGTCCGCAGGTCTCTGTGATTAAAAATGAATGGGCGCCATATATGAATCTAACCAAAACATCAAAGGCGGTAATAAAACATGACGCAATGCTAGCAAACCCTCGACCCCCGGAGAAGTAAACAGCGTGAACGTCCTTGCATCTGGTGAACGCACGCACATAAACATATAGAAGGGCACACTGCACAGCTAAAAGATATTTAGTTTATATACTGCCGAGGCCGCTCTTGCTGACGATGAGCGCTTTAGTTCCACTGATTGTTATTTAGGAGCTGAAAACAGGAGCATTATACAATTTGCTGAATTGAAGATTTGTTTCCTTACATGGCTTCAATTAATGTGCTACAAAACATTTATTTGGTCACCTCTGTTTCTCGATCAATCTAGTGTTCCATTAGACGTTTCTGCGTATATGTTAATTAGCCCCTGTGAATATTTAGTTTAAATGCGATGCTTGACAGGGAAGCTCAGTGCCCGGTGTGGTGGGGGTGGCGGCGGTGTTTAAGAGGAGGAAAGTTCGATTTGTGTCTGTGGGGGGGTAATCTCAATAGGGGGTACGGTTAGCCCTAGTCCCTCTGGGTAAGAACCCCTTGCTCACAAACAAGAGTTAGACAACCCAGAGTCCTAAGGGGGGCTCAGTACTCTGTGGGAAAGGGGGTGGGGGGATGGGACACGAACTGCCACTGCCTCCTCCCCCCCCCCCACCCCTCACACTTTGTGTCGTCATCTCCCAATACTTTTCCTTTTTAAGTTGAACATAATCACAGGCTCTCTGCACGAACTGTTATTGCATCATGAAATTTGACAAATGGCTATAAATGTGATAAACGTCAACATTTATTGCTTTGTTTAATGTTCTTTCACCATGACACGCGGAGCAGGTACAGCACAGGGAGGAGCAGTGCAAGCTTCCCTCACACACGGAGCAGGTACGGCACAGGCAGCAGCAGTGCAAGCTTCCCTCACACACGGAGCAGGTACAGCACAGGCAGCAGCAGTGCAAGCGTCCCTCTCACACGGAGCAGGTACAGCACAGGCAGCAGCAGTGCAAGCTTCCCTCAAACACGGAGCAGGTACAGCACAGACAGCAGCAGTGCAAGCTTCCCTCACACATGGAACAGGTACAGCACCGACAGCAGCAGTGCAAGCTTCCCTCACACATGGAGCAGGTACAGCACAGGCAGCAGCAGTGCAAGCTTCCCTCACACATGGAGCAGGTACAGCACAGGCAGCAGCAGTGCAACCTTCCCTCACACACAGAGCAGGTACAGCACAGGCAGCAGCAGCGCAAGCTTCCCTCACACACGGAACAGGTAGAGCACAGGCAGCAGCAGTGCAAGCTTCCCTCACACACGGAGCAGGTACAGCACATGGAGGAGCAGTGCAAGCTTCCTCTCACACACAGAGCAGGTACGGCACAGGCAGCAGCAGTGCAAGCTTCCCTCACACACGGAGCAGGTACAGCACAGCCAGCAGCAGTGCAAGCTTCCCTCACACACGGAACAGGTACAGCACAGGCAGCAGCAGTGCAAGCTTCCCTCACACACGGAACAGGTACAGCACAGGCAGAAGCAGTGCAAGCTTCCCTCACACTTCGAACAGGTACAGCACAGGGAACAGCAGTGCAAGCTTCCCTCACACGTAGAACAGGTACAGCACAGGGAACAGCAGTGCAAGCTTCCCTCGCACAGAGGGCAGGTACAGCACAGGCAGCAGCAGTGCAAGCTTCCCTCACACATAGAACACGTACAGCACAGGCAGCAGCAGTGCAAGCTTCCCTCACACACAGAACAGGTACAGCACAGGCAGTAGCAGTGCAAACTTCCCTCACACACAGAACAGATACAGCACCGGCAGCAGCAGTGCAAGCTTCCCTCACACACAGAGCAGGTACAGCACTGACAGCAGCAGTGCAAGCTTCCCTCACACATAGAGCAGGTAAAGCACAGGCAGCAGCAGTGCAAGCTTCTCTCACACATAGAACAGGTACAGCACAGGCGGCAGCAGTGCAAGCTTCCCTCACACACAGAACAGGTACAGCACCGGCAGCAGCAGTGCAAGCTTCCCTCACACACAGAGCAGGTACAGCACAGGGAGGAGCAGTGCAAGCTTCCCTCACACACAGAGCAGGTACAGCACAGGTGGCAGCAGTGCAAGCTTCCCTCACACACAGTGCAGGTACAGCACAGGGAACAGCAGTGCAAGCTTCCCTCACACATAGAACACGTACAGCACAGGCAGCAGCAGTGCAAGCTTCCCTCACACACAAAACAGGTACAGCACCGGCAGCAGCAGTGCAAGCTTCCCTCACACACAGAGCAGGTACAGCACAGGCGGTAGCAGTGCAAGCTTCCCTCACACACAGAGCAGGTACAGCACAGGCGGCAGCAGTGCAAGCTTCCCTCACACTCAGAGCAGGTAGAGCACAGGCAGCAGCAGTGCAAGCTTCCCTCACACACAGAGCAGGTACAGCACAGGCAGCAGCAGTGCAAGCTGTGCAAGCTTCCCTCACACACAGAGCAGGTAGAGCACAGGCATCAGCAGTGCAAGCTTCCCTCACACACAGAGCAGGCACAGCACAGGCAGCAGCAGTGCAAGCTTCCCTCACACACGGAACAGGTACAGCACAGGCAGCAGCAGTGCAAGCTTCCCTCACACACAGAGCAGGTACAACACAGGCAGCAGCAGTGCAAGCTTCCAACACACACGGAACAGGTACAGCACAGGAGGCAGCAGTGCAAGCTTCCCTCACACACAGAGCAGGTACATTACAGGCAGCAGCAGTGCAAGCTTCCAACACACATAGAACAGGTACAACACAGGCAGCAGCAGTGCAAGCTTCCCTCACACATAGAACCGGTACAGCACAGGCAGCAGCAGTGCAAGCTTCCCTCGCACACAGAGCAGGTACAGCACAGGCAGCAGCAGTGCAAGCTTCCCTCACACACAGAGCAGGTACAGCACAGGCAGCAGCAGTGCAAGCTTCCCTCACACACAGAGCAGGCACAGCACAGGCAGCAGCAGTGCAAGCTTCTCTCACACACGGAGCAGGTACAGCACCAGCAGCAGTGCAAGCTTCCCTCACACACGGAACAGGTACAGCACAGGCAGGAGCAGTGCAAGCTTCCCTCACACACGCAGCAGGTACAGCACAGGCAGCAGCAGTGCAAGCTTCCCTCGCTCATAGAACAGGTACAGCACAGGCAGCATCAGTGCAAGCTTCCCTCACACACAGAACAGGTACAGCACTGGCAGCAGCAGTGCGAACTTCCCTCACACACAGAACAGATACAGCACCGGCAGCAGCAGTGCAAGCTTCCCTCACACACAGAGCAGGTACAGCACTGACAGCAGCAGTGCAAGCTTCCCTCACACATAGAGCAGGTAAAGCACAGGCAGCAGCAGTGCAAGCTTCTCTCACACATAGAACAGGTACAGCACAGGCGGCAGCAGTGCAAGCTTCCCTCACACACAGAGCAGGAACAGCACAGGCAGCAGCAGTGCAAGCTTCCCTCAAACATAGAACAGGTACAGCACAGGCAGCAGCAGTGCAACCTTCCCTCACACACAGAACAGGTACAGCACCGGCAGCAGCAGTGCAAGCTTCCCTCACACACAGAGCAGGTACAGCACAGGGAGGAGCAGTGCAAGCTTCCCTCACAGACAGAGCAGGTACAGCACAGGTGGCAGAAGTGCAAGCTTCCCTCACACACAGTGCAGGTACAGCACAGGGAACAGCAGTGCAAGCTTCCCTCACACATAGAACACGTACAGCACAGGCAGCAGCAGTGCAAGCTTCCCTCATCACGGAGCAGGTACAACACAGGGAGAAGCAGTGCAAGCTTCCCTCACACACAGAACAGGTACAGCACAGGCAGCAGCAGTGCAAGCTTCTCTCACACATAGAACAGGTACAGCACAGGCAGCAGCAGTGCAAGCTTCCCTCACACACAGAACAGGTACAGCACCGGCAGCAGCAGTGCAAGCTTCCCTCACACACAGAGCAGGTACAGCACAGGCGGCAGCAGTGCAAGCTTCCCTCACACACAGAGCAGGTACAGCACAGGCGGCAGCAGTGCAAGCTTCCCTCACACACAGAGCAGGTAGAGCACAGGCAGCAGCAGTGCAAGCTTCCCTCACACACAGAGCAGGTACAGCACAGGCAGCAGCAGTGCAAGCTGTGCAAGCTTCCCTCACACACAGAGCAGGTACAGCACAGGCATCAGCAGTGCAAGCTTCCCTCACACACAGAGCAGGCACAGCACAGGCAGCAGCAGTGCAAGCTTCCCTCACACACGGAACAGGTACAGCACAGGCAGCAGCAGTGCAAGCTTCCCTCACACACAGAGCAGGTACAACACAGGCAGCAGCAGTGCAAGCTTCCAACACACATAGAACAGGTACAACACAGGCAGCAGCAGTGCAAGCTTCCCTCACACATAGAACAGGTACAGCACAGGCAGCAGCAGTGCAAGCTTCCCTCGCACACAGAGCAGGTACAGCTGAGGCAGCAGCAGTGCAAGCTTCCCTCACACACAGAGCAGGTACAGCACAGGCATCAGCAGTGCAACCTTCCCTCACACACGGAGCAGGTACATCTCAGGCAGCAGCAGTGCAAGCTTCCCTCACACACAGAGCAGGCACAGCACAGGCAGCAGCAGTGCAAGCTTCCCTCGCACACAGAGCAGGTACAGCACAGGCAGCAGCAGTGCAAGCTTCCCTCACACACAGAGCAGGTACAGCACAGGCATCAGCAGTGCAAGCTTCCCTCACACACGGAGCAGGTACATCTCAGGCAGCAGCAGTGCAAGCTTCCCTCACACACAGAGCAGGCACAGCACAGGCAGCAGCAGTGCAAGCTTCTCTCACACACGGAGCAGGTACAGCACCAGCAGCAGTGCAAGCTTCCCTCACACACGGAACAGGTACAGCACAGGCAGGAGCAGTGCAAGCTTCCCTCACACACGCAGCAGGTACAGCACAGGCAGCAGCAGTGCAAGCTTCCCTCGCTCATAGAACAGGTACAGCACAGGCAGCATCAGTGCAAGCTTCCCTCACACACAGAACAGGTACAGCACAGGCAGCAGCAGTGCGAACTTCTCACACACACAGAACAGATACAGCACCGGCAGCAGCAGTGCAAGCTTCCCTCACACACAGAGCAGGTACAGCACTGACAGCAGCAGTGCAAGCTTCCCTCACACATAGAGCAGGTAAAGCACAGGCAGCAGCAGTGCATGCTTCTCTCACACATAGAACAGGTACAGCACAGGCGGCAGCAGTGCAAGCTTCCCTCACACACAGAGCAGGAACAGCACAGGCAGCAGCAGTGCAAGCTTCCCTCGCTCATAGAACAGGTACAGCACAGGCAGCATCAGTGCAAGCTTCCCTCACACACAGAACAGGTACAGCACAGGCAGCAGCAGTGCGAACTTCCCTTACACACGGAACAGGTACAGCACAGGGAGGAGCAGTGCAAGCTTCCCTCACACACAGAGCAGGTACAGCACAGGGAGGAGCAGTGCAAGCTTCCCTCACACACAGAGCAGGTACAGCACAGGCGGCAGCAGTGCAAGCTTCCCTCACACACGGAGCAGGTACAGCACAAGCAGCAGCAGTGCAAGCTTCCCTCACACTTGGAACAGGTACAGCACAGGCAGCAGCAGTGCAAGCTTCCCTCACACATAAAACATGTAAAGCTCAGACAGAAGTTCTACTTGTTTCTTCTCTCTCACACTCACACACACACATGCACAGATATAGCACAGGCAGCATCAGTGCAAGCATCCCTTGCATAACCGGTGCAGCACAGGCAGCAGCAGGGTGCGCGCGCACACACACACACACACTCCCCCCACCCCAACACCATCCCCTGCATAGAGAACAGTTACAACACAGGCAGCAGCTGTGCAAGCTTCCCTCACGTCGAATATTCCAGCACTGACAGCAGCACTGCTTGTTTCTCTCACACACCAGGATACAGCACAAACCGTAGCAGACAAGCTTCCATTAGTCTCAGTACAGGAAGAGCCTCCTTCATATTAATAATTATAATCATTATTAATGCAATTATTTTTAAATGAACATTCGTATAGCGTTAACAAACACTACCAAAACAAAATCTCTTGGTGCTATTAAGTCAACAAGGACTACAAGTAGAAAGGGCGTGTTTTATGCACCGCTTGCAGGTTGTCAAAACACATAAATTAAAGGCATTGTCATTTAGAATGCCAGTAGCTCTCAAAATCACGCAAATACGAGACCTATTGCATTGCAAATGCTTGTTAATCATGTACCACATCCAAGTGTTTCATGTGCCCCAACTTCAACCAGCAACAAACGCATACTTTGCACAGCCTGTTACCTTGCACAGCAAATGTTGGCCATGCCATGCCACCTACTCACTGCAGGTGGCCATACCCCACTGCGCACAATTCTTTATCCATCCTTGTGCAATGTTGACCTGCCCCGATTCTGGTCCTATTTGCACAGTGCAGGTTGGCTGCAGGGCCTGGCCAGAAACCAAGCCGTACATCCAGACCTCTTCTCGCAGTCAATGGCACTGTGCATGGCCTGTTCAATGGCGTTTGGCCATAGCGTCTGGTCAACCAGACATTTCCTTTTGTTTACTATGGACAATGAGCGAGCAGACCAGGGTGTGAGGCCGGTGGGAGAGCTCACCTGGCAGAGAAAGTAGAGATGCATTAGACAAGGTGAATGGGTTGATGAATCCCTGCCCCCGGCGTCCTTCGGGTGGAACAGTATGTAATTAGCCGGTGTCGGCTCTGAACATGAGGTGGTGTGTATAGGCTGTGAGGTTGAAATAGGCGCCGCTCTTGTTTCTGCTGGTTTGTCCATTCGAGCAGGAAATTAAGTCTTAGTGGAAGACCTGCATCACCGACTCCACCGGCATCTCAAACTGCAATGACTTCCCGTCCATGCTGGCCCTGGAGGGTGCGTCCCTACGGGGGGCTGTGTGTGTCTTTGTATGTGGCTCTGTGTATGTGTGGCTCTGTGTGTGTGTGTGGGTCTGTGTGTTTGTGTGTGGCATTTGCGAGAGATTAAGCTATTGGCATTGTAAATGACAGTGCCATTTATTTATCTGTATTCAAAACCAACACATACATAAAAATAAATGTTGTCATTTACAATGCCAATAGCTCTAACTTTTTCAAAGGCGAAACCGTTGCATTGTAAATGCTTGTTGGAATAGGGTATTTGATTAGGTCATGGTCGTTCAATGTTCTGAGTGAGTCCTGAGGGGCCTGGCCTTCAATCTCTCCACTAATGCAATGTCGATCCTGAAGCTTATCGTCTTTGCACTGATCTGAAGTGTTTTTACTGCACCTCTTCATTTATTCCCCATGCCCGATGCAAGTGTCGGCCATCTTGTGTCATTTTGTGCTGCATCCCAGTGGGTGTCTCTATAGCGTCTGTGGGATTTCCAACTTTCTGTCAACCTCTGCAGGTTGCATGCTGTTTATTCACAAAATTGTAATAATTAAAGTGTTATTGTCCAGAAAGAAGTTTCTTAGTCTTAGGCCTGTTGGCCATCGTGATAGTCTTTCTATTATGATTGCCACTAAACAAGTTCTGCCACATCCCTGCATCTTCCTCCAATAAGGGGCTCACAGATCAATTACTACTATCTGTCGAGAATGTACCCGACATATACTTCCACTGCTGAGACAAAAGCATTTGGAGGACCTATGATTAGAGCTTACAGACCTGCGCCTGTAGGTGGCACCAACAGCACACTTTATGGACAAACCTGTCAAAGAGCAACGGGCATGTGATTTTCCATAGATTTTCCTCAAGTTGTTACTGCTGAAAGTGCATCATTAATTTATTATTTATTTGTTTGTTTTTCAAACAACCAAATGTAGCATCCGAAAACCTTGAATCAGGTACGATGTTTAGGTAAGGCATTGATAGAAAAAAGGTGGTAGTAAGGACCTGAAACCATGTACAGGTTCCAGAGAGGCGTGCTATTCACCGAAAAAAGCGCTTTACCACACCATCAGGGGTAACAAGCGCAATATAAAAGCAAACCTTTTCCCCTCTTCTATCCCTCCGCTATCCTTCTGAATCCAAATAACTGACTAACCTATCCACCACTCAAGTAACTTTCATATTTCACTATACTAATTCAACACTAATACTTTATGGGTTCCGGAGTAGCGTGCTACTCGCAGAAAAAGCGCTACGACGCCTCGTCAGGGGTAGTAAGCACTATATAAATGCAATTACAATACAATAAATTGATAACAAATGGTAAAGCCTCGGAGGATAACATATAATATGGAAGTTAACCTATTAGGATTGGTAAAAAATGGTTTTAAGTGTCTAACCAGTTGATCCAGTAAGAGGCATGGAAGATACAGGCAGAGAGAAAGCTATGGATGCCACTGCATGTATAATAGAGTTTTAGCTGCCTTCTAAACCTGAGAACGTCGATTTGAAGCCTCAGAGGCAGTGGAAGGGGCTCTATAGGGATGACTCTTGCACATGCAGGGTCTTACCGCCAAGCTTCTTCTAGCGAGACGAGGATCTCAAGTCCACTCTTTCCTTCAGTGGACCCCAGTGGAGCCACAGTAGCGCCGGTCAGATAGGCTGCAGGGATTTAGGCCAAATTGAAGACAGGCAGCTCGGTTATGGGTGAGAGGAAGCTCCTGATGATGGGTTGCTTCAGGGGAGGTAGCCTGTGCAGTAGGCTTGTTCTGGGGGATAGTTTAGCTTCAGTGTTTGAGGCTGAGGGGTGTCCTGGTGTTGCGGGGAAGGATTACCCTCCACATAGGTCATCTAGGGCTCAACACAGGCCCGGTTCTAGCGAGTGGGCCCGGTGGGCCAGGCCCACCCAAACATGAGTCTGGCCCACCCAAACAGGATCTTTGGCCCTCGCAGTGAGGGCTTGAAGGCAGGCGTCTTTGGGATCTAACTGCTTCAACCCTTCCCCATCGCGTGTGTCAGCACGGGCCAAGAGGCACACACACAGACAGTTTTAGAGATGATCTCAGCCGCACCCGAGTACTTCACAGCAAATCCTTTCTTTGACAAGGGTAACCTTTCCCTACTGTCCTGCTGCGTTTATATTTATTTTTCTATGCAGCGCAGGAGAAAATAAGTTTCTTTATTCCTATTCACCTTTCCCCACCCCTGCAGTGGCTTATCACATACGGCTGTGACACAAAGTTTGACTAATGGAGTAGGTAAGAGAATGTGTTAATATATATCTTTCTTTTTAAATTGACCCAGGCCCAGCAGGACACATACGTGTGTGCTTCATTTAAACAGTTTTTATCATCATCATGGCCGATGCAGGACAACAATAAGAATACAAAATGCCCAGATAACGCTGGGGATTAATAATCCTGCTGGAGAGCAATCATTTGTCTGTTAGTAGTTTTCAAATGCAGATGAACTGTATTTTATGTGGATAGCTCCAGGGCTTTGAGTGGGATGAAAAAACTGGGGGGTCTCTCAAAGGGGCGTGGCCAATGTAATTGGTTTTGTGATATAGTTAGAACTTCCCCAGTCTTTCATTACTCTAATGTTGTTAAAATGAGTAGGTTTGGGCAGATATACATTTTTATCGGTAAAGCTGACCCCCATGGAATACTCTTTAAATCCTAAGGTTGTGTTTCCCCAGACCAAACCCTCTTAAAATATCCCGCCCACCAGTATGGATGACATGTGATTCATACACCTTGTAATCCTCATTGGCTTATGTGACATTCCCCATAGACTGATTTACATACTTGTATGATTCATTGTATCTGTATAATGTGTGCATTGTGTAAAGTACTGACACACACTACACTGATATGAGTAGCGCTATGCGACAAATGAAATGCATATGAGAGAGGGGCTACGTAAAGATAAGGGGCACTGTTGGAGTGTGGCAGTGAGGGAATCCGAGGAGGAGGTAGTGGGAGGGGCTATGCAGCGATGAGGGGCACTGGTGGAGGGTGGCATTGAGGGAATACGAGGAGGAGGTCAATAGGGGGAGGGGCTATGGGGAGATGAGGGGCACTTGTGGCATGTGGCTTTGAGGGAATCGAGGAGGAGGTCAATAGAGGGGGCATTGGGAGATGAGGGGCACTGTTGGAAGGTGGGAGTAAATGTATTTACGGAGAAAGAGGTTATTGGCGCAGCGCCACAAAAGACTTTCGCATCAGCGCTGAAGCCGGCCTTTCTGATTTTGTTTATTTAATTAGCAGTCGGGTCATAAGGGCTACTGTGGAAAATACTTTAAAGTGCGTGCTAATTATATTTACTGCTATATTCAATGTTTTAAGTTTGAAGGTGATTTTCCTAATGTTTTTCCCCTGGAAAAATTAAAGTGGAGCCCGTTGGTGCCTGATATGGGGCTGGGACCCAAGGTCATCTGTGAGATAAGGTGCACAGGAGAGGAGTAGTTGATAATAAAGCCTGTAAGGGAGTGCGTTGCAGAGTCCGTGGTCAAGTGGAGGTAGTAATGAAGAGGGATTCTCCCTGAAGGCTCGCACAGAGGGAGCCCGAGAAGTGTCACTTGCCTGATACTCCCACTTCAGAAACCTCCTTTTCCCATCAAAGGGACATTACATGGAAAAAACACTTTTTGAGAGTGATCACATTTAGAAAGAGATTATGGGAAAGAGTGCATTTTACTGGGCCTTGTAAGACTAAGAAGAGATAAAGGAGGGCCCTGAAGCAGGCTTGCCCAGACATATATGCGAAAAATCGAGTCCGCAGTGGCCCACCCAAATGCACCATAGGCCCACCCAAATAAAAATTCCTGGAACCGGGCCTGGCAAAACATACAACGTGGATCTTACGGCAATTAGCTGCTACCAGCCACTGCTTCCCATAAACATTTACGGGCTTATTTATAAGCCCCTTGCGCCACCTGTGCGTCACGTTGCGTGACGCACCAGCGGCTCAACCTCCTCCGTGATATTTAGAAGCACACGCAAAGCCACCCTGTGTTTCATGCAACACTTTGCGTGTTAGGGGTGTGACATGGGTGTTGCTGTGGGTGTTCCCACGCAACACCTATGTCCACTGATGCATTTCCAGATTTACAAGCAATCGTTAACCTGGAAATGCGTCAGAATGCTACGTCACCCCAGGGGTGGGGTAGTGAGGTGAAACAAAGTGAAATTTGTTCATTTCTCCTCGTTTTTTTCCTCTTTTAATGCGTGCTGCATTCTACAGCACGCATTGGAAGAGAAAATCACCTCAGTTGATTGTTTTTGTGCAGGAAGGTGCACAAAAACAATCCTGCACAAAAACAATCTCCCCAGGACGCAGGCATCTTTGCACCATGGTGCAAGAGTGCCTGCGCTGGCGCATGGCAGCAGTGTGTGCTCCAGTGCAGGGCGAAGCACAGAGATGCGACATATTGTTGTAAATATGTTGCATCCCTGTGCTTCCAAACTAACGCAGCGCAGCAAAATGACTTTCCGCACCGCGCTGAGTTAGTTTCTCGTAAATAGGGCCCATATTTTTCTGTTTTTACCAGCTCATCCACTCAAGAAACAGCCTTAACCCCTTCGATGCTTGTGACGGAACCGTTCCGTCATCAGTCACGGCTGAGCTGTGCTGATGACGGAACGGTTCCGTCACGACCACACCCTGTTCTGGAATGTCCAGCACAGGGGCGGAATCGGCGCCGCACGGAAGCGGTTAAAAACACCAGGTCGGGACTCGGGAGTTCTTCACCATTGAGAAAGCTACAGGCAGTGCTGGCTCTAGGGTCTTTGAAAAGCAGACCGCCCAGGCTTTTGGACCTATGCAGACTCTATAGCACCTTGTCTCTGAACACTGTGTGCTGACATCACAAGCGGTGTGAGGATTTCAGTGCTATCCAGCAAATGCTGATTTGCCAGATCACACACTTCCCATTCACTGATAAAAAAAGGTAATTTTGCTCCCTCTGTGTAATTGGCCCTACACTAAGTTTCACCTTGAAAGTGATGGTAATGAACAGTGGCAAACCTCCTTCATGGACTGTGACAGTACATTTGGTTGAATAACAAGCAATGCTGTATGTGGTCTAATAAATTATTGTGAAATACATCTCTTTACCTGGTTGCTGTACTTTGTGTAATCTTCTTTCTTTTCTAAGTGTTTTCCTTTCAGTAGCTTTGTATAATTTTTGACAGTATGAAATACCTGTCCCTGACACTTTTGTGAGTGTGAGAAGAAGAGGCAGAAATGACAGTGTAGGAGCAGAGATGGCAGAGTTTGAGCAGCGGGGGCAGGGTGCAGGTAGAGCAGTCCATGAGAACTAAGGCCAGGAAAACAAAGGCCAGGAGCAAACAATTGCAGTGTGTCAGCAAAATGGGCAGGAACAGGGGGCATTGTGTGTGCAGAGGGAGCACGCAAAGAGAGAGCAGTGTGTGCATAAAATAAAGGCTTATAGCACACCGTAGCGGGCCATACCGGCTATTAAAGGCCCTCTCCAGCGTCGGCTCGGGCCTTTAACAAGGAAGAGGGACTATAATAGCCGGTATAGCAAAGCTAAGAAGGCCTATAAGGCTATTAGAACATTCTGCTACTAGAGGGCAGAATGTCCTAACATATAAAATAAAGCCTTCAGGGAGCGGGAGGGGGTTGAAATCCCCTCAGGCTCCCTGAAGCCTTTGTTCGCAGCCAGAGCTGTGAGCAAAGAAACATTGGAATGTTGGAGCTCCGGGCTTATACCAGCCATTATAAGCCCGGAGCACTCCATTGTCTTCAATAGAGCTAGTGACATTCCAATGTTCTAATATAGTGTATAGGCAGGGCCACTGAAATTATTCGATTCAGCGACCATAGCATTTTTCGCATACTTATAGATTTGCTGCATTTGCCACATAGTCCATCATCTGCTGCATAATCTGAGGATTTTAACAAAAATTGTGTTTGTTGCACACACAGAGCAAAAGTTGCTAAAATCATGGTGACATGCTTTCGTGTGGAGTGGAGGGCCCGTCACAATAGTTGACTGGTCATCTTTCAGTTGCCTATGGCTGTATTTTGGTTTTTAAAATAGAACTAATGAGGTGAAATCATTGCACAGGTGGTGTTGCCATGAGTAAAACAAACGACAAAAGTAACGTGGTAATACTGTCACAAAATGTACTATATTACAATGCATAATCTACCTTTCCTTGCAGCACAATTTAGTAAACCCAGCTGCATAATTTGGTCCTTGCTGACGCATAATTCCAGTAGCCCTGTGTCTAGGGGGCACTATTTGCACAGACGGCAGTTGGAACCAAGAAGGGATTGTGTAGAAATAGCATGTGTCAGCAGAACAGCCAGGAGCACAGAGGTCAGGGAGTGAGCAGAAGTGACAGGGTGCAGAAAAGGCAGCAGAAGGGGCAGTATGTGAGAAAGGAGAGAGAGCAGTGAGGACAATGTATGACCAGAAGGGGTAGACTGCAGGGAGTTCTAAATGTAAGCAGCAGGGGCAGGAGTATAGGACAATGTTGAAGTGGCAGTGTGCAAGAATAGGAGGCAGGGAGCATGTAGGGCAGTGTAGATGCAGAGCGGGCAGGGAGCATTTATGGCATTGTGGATGCAAAGAGGGCAGGGAGTGCAATGTGTGAGCACCAGCTGGGCGAAGGGGCGATGCCCCTTCAACTTTTTCCGGAGAAGATGAGCGCCTGTTAGGCTGAGCAAAGGTCAGCCTGACAGACACTCTTCTTGTTCAGGTCAGGCAGAAAGGAGATAGTCATGCACTATCTGCGCAGGCTCCTGCTGTCTAAGCTGAACTTTGCCAGGTTGAGGATTACACAGCCCTGTGGGCGTGACCGCCTCAGACTGGCAAAAGTGCCTCGAGGCCCTCCCTTCATGACAAGAGGGAGTATTACTGATCGTAAAGGACCTGGACGTTTCAGTTTTGAGCCCTGAAGTTCCCGGGACCGAGTGTCAAATAGTGATATCTCGTCACAGAGTTGGGTGTGGGTTAGCAGTCTCACTGACCCCATCCCACTCTGTGAAGTGTGAGCGACTGCAACCTCCAGGTCAGCCAATGAGAAAAGGCAGCAGTCCCAACCCGCTTTGGACATCCAAGACTTTCCTCTTCAGTAGTTACAGGACAGGTAAGTGTTAGCTTTTTGAATATTTGGTGCATGCGTCTGTGAATGTATAAATGTATGAATTTGTTGTAAGTGTTGTGAATGTGTGTGTGTTTCTGAATGCATGTGTGTGAGTGAGTGTATATGAGTGTGTGTGTGTGGTCCACCCACCACCCTCCCAGCCAATTACCGGCCGCCACTGGTGAGAACAACGGCGGGGAGCAGAGAGGACAATGCGAGAGTAGAGGGGGCCGTGTATGTTCAGCTAAGGCTGCAGCAGAGAGGGCAGTGTGCAGAGATGGCAGTGTCAGCAGCGGCTCCTCTGCTATGATGGAGGAGTGTCACCCCACTGCCAGCAACGGCAAATGAAAATCAAATTGATCTAAATGCAGATCATTTTATTTTTTGTCCCGCGGTTGAGTCTTGGAGGTGGAGCCACAGCTCTGCAGCAGGGGGAATTGTGGTGGGCTCTGCTGTTAGTGAGCATGACGGTTTGGACGGCCGCCTCAGGCCAGCCAAACCATCATGCGCACTGACATCTTTCCAGGTGTGGTGCTAGGTGGAGAGATCAGCAGGCACAGGCTCCCAACTCCCGATGGAGCGCCCAATTACTATACTGATCTCATGGTGAGAGCAGCATCGGCATTTTTCTGCAGGGAAAGTTGGGAGCTTCAGCCTATGCCGACAGTAGGCGAAGACCAGTGAGCAGAAGACCGGCAGGTACATTTTTTACAATTATTATCTCTGCCCACCGCGCTTCCCATCCCGCGCAGCTTCCCCCCTGCGCTGCTTCCCCACCACATCTCCCTGATGCCAGCCGCTACGGGGCAGTGTGTGAACAGAAGAGGCAAGAGCAAAAGAGGAAGTGAGCAGAGCGGGCATTGTTGAAGCACAGGTGGGTACTTCCGTGGTCATCTGACCCAACAACACCAATATTTGCATCAATCTGGCGCCCATGGAATGGAATCCATCAGGATAGTGCCACCCAGCCCCCACATTCATCTCTTTGAGGACTGAAGTTGAAGTATATGTCGCTACAATCCCAAGGACAGCACCTCCGCACCTGGAGAAGGACAGTGATGGGATGGACTGCTCATTTATTCCATCAAGCGGTTTCCTGATGGGTGGGAGCCTTTGGAGGCTGTTTTTGTAAGACAGGGGGATGCTGCTGGCACCTCTGATATTGTCTCGAGCTCCTTCAGGTCAATGGCAGCTGGCACTGCAGGCTCTTTAGGAGAAATAGAAGAAAGACAAAAGTAGACAGAGAGAGATGGGATAGGGGATAGTTTGAACATTTTTCTTATGGCTTGTTGTGATTTCCAGTTATGCAGGGGCGGCCCCTCCATTAGGGCGGAAGAGCGTCGCCCCACTGCTTTCTCGCAGTGAGAACAGCAGAAACATAAAATGGTATTTTAAATACCATTTTATGTTTCTGCTTCTTGCACTACGAGAAAGCAGAGGGGTTTGACCGGTTGGGGAGGGCTGGTGGGCCGATTGGGGAGGAGTGGCTTGCCCAAAGCTGTGAGCCCTGACTGTTTGGTCGGCCATCTGGGGCCGACCAAACCAGTTAAACGCACTCTTGATTCTCTCTATGTAGGCTGCATGCAGCATACATAGAGAAAATGGCCTCCCCAAAGGCTGTCGGCTGGGCGCTGTCCTCACCGATCACAACGCTGTCATTGCAGCATTGCATTGTGATTGGCTTAGGAGAGGGGAGGGAGGCTGCCTTCTTCCTGTTCCTGTCGGAGCAGGAGAGCAGGAAAGTAGCAGGAAAATGTGGGACCCGGCCAGGAGTGGAGGCGGCTCGGGACCCCTAAGGTAAGTTTTATTTTTATTGGATGGATTGGGATTAAAAATCGGTTCGGGTGCGCTAAAAAGTGGTCCACATTTGTATATTGCCTTTCTGAAAAACACTCCTTCTGCGAAATTTTATTAAAAAAAAGGGGGGGTGGGTAGAAAAAATGCACAGATTAGTTTACACTGGTGAAACACACCTGGAAACAATTAAGGCCATTTCTGCTCAGGCCCCCTGCCCCCGCTCAATATGCATACATTAATGGGCTCACCCAGCGAGAGAAAGGGAGTGACACCTCTGCCTGGTGATAAAAAGGGAGGTAATGGACGCCCATCTGCCCACTGGGCCGCTGGCGGCATCGAACAACGTGGACACTGCGCAAATCACCCCCAGGCTGCTCAAAAAAGCAGCCCACAAGATGAAGCTCGGGGACCAGCCCCTCGGGCATTTCAGAGTGCCCGTGTTACCAATCCTACCCTGCCGTGAGTCATGCCAGCCGCGACTTCAGTCATGCCTGGCCCCAAGAGACCAAGGAAAGACTAGATAAGACGAGAAACGTGGCATAAGACGTGGGATAGGTGCTGACTTTAAACGCATCGACCTTGGTACACATCCCCGATCTGGCACTTGCTTGAAAGTCGTGATGTGCTTTGCTGCAGCACTTTCCCTTCAGGCCCCAAGCAGCGGGATATACTTGGTGCACACAAGGAAATATTGGACACCCTCAGGACAGGCTAGAGCAGGGTGTGTAGTACGGGTGACTTGAAAGTAATGGTCTACATGTAATAAGGGTCATGGGTCGTTTCCGGATAAATTATTGCTATATGTTCTGTGTAACCAACCCCACCCTCGATATATTTATTTCCATTCTCTCTGAAATGCAAAAGCTCTCACACCAGAAAAAATACACTTGTTTTCTTTTATTTCAACTGTTGCAGCTGAGTTTTAAATCCGACTCTTGCCAAAAAAATGACAAATTGGAATGAATGTGTCTATAAACACCCCCTGCTTGGCTGCTGCGCTGCTGTCCTTCCTTTGATCTGCTGCACTTTTGTCCCTTGCTTCAAGATGAACAGCTGGTGGCAGACATTTCAGAGAGGCCTCCAGTAGATCCTCAGAGGCATGTAGAGGAGGGGTGGTTGCAGAGAGGACTTGAGCGTCCTAAACAACAACAAACCAATCTTAGGAGCAAGAAAGGTAGAGTTGGCTCTGTCATGATTTGAAGGTGTTATCTGCAGGCTACCCACATACAGATCTCTGCAGCAGTCACACAACCGACTGTGCTATCTTAAAGGTGTAACAGATGTGAGTGACTTTTTCTTTTTCCAATGATTTTCTTTCTCATGCCATTGTACTTTGCTTGTATGGCATTTGACCCCATCAAACCCCCAAATGTCTTATTACTTACCGGTAATCTTCATTACCCCGATTAGGGTCCTCCCCGTCCCAGTCCTTACCACGTGAGGCAGTCCTGCCTCCACCCAGCCAATCAAAACGCCAGAAATCCAAAGGTCGAAGGTGACATAAGCCCCTCCCACCCACCGCCATGCCTGTTATCAACAAGACTCAGACACAAACACAGCGGGAGGGAGGGAGGGAAGAGGACTGGGACGGGGAGGACCCTAATCGGGGTAATGAAGATTACCGGTAAGTAATAAGACATTACCCCCTCATGGGTCCTCCCCGTCCCAGTCCTTACCACATGAGAAACTCACAAGCAAAGAACCAAGAAGAAAAAATGCAGGACACCAGGGATCCATGCAAAAGTACAAAACTTTAAACAATAAAGCATCAACGAACAGCAGCGTACAAGACGCCAACAGAAATCGTCAGAAGAGGCAAGAAAAACATCAAGCCGAGAATGTCGCACAAAAGTGTGACGGGACCGCCAAAAGGCCGCCCCACAAAGCACCAGGATAGAGACCCCGCCGCATCAGCACAGGAAGCAGACACAGAACCCACATGAGACAAAAAGGGCAGGAGAAACCCGAGACTGTAGCGAACATTGGAGGCAAAACAGAAGAGCCCCGCGAACACCCAAAGAAGGGGAACAGGAGAAACCCCCACAGCAGGCAAAACAGGAAGCAACACCTCCAGCCGCAAAAGGAAACACGAAGAAACAGGCAGAAAAGCCCGATCTAAGCCGCAAAACAACCCAAACCAGCAGAAACTGCAAAGAAGGAAACAAAACGAGCAAGGCACCCAACTCACCCAACCGACAAAGCGGAAGAGAAGGCCAGCAAAAAAGCCACCGCAGTGGACAACCACAACAAGTCCGCCACTAACAAGGACATGAAAGGGGCAACCGCAGACCAAGCAAAACAGTAGGCAAGGCCCAAAGAAGAAACGAGCACAGGAGAGCCCGGACAACGAAGCAAAAGCTCAGAAGAAGCCGACTCACCAAAGGGCAACAACCACCGAGGAAGCCCCAAGGCCCCGATAAGCACAAACCGCCGTCAACGAGCAGACAAAGCGAAAGGGGAAAAATCCCAACAACAAACCCAAGCCGGAGAAACCAGCACAGAAACAGGAACCCCAGCATGGTTTCCGACCAAGAGAAGAGCACCAGGAAACAAAAGAGCCCCAAAGTGCATCACAGCTCCAAAGAGCGGAAGGCCAATGCGACCAACACATGCCACAGGCCACCACAGAAGAACAGCCCAAAGACGCTAAAGACAGCCGCTCAAGAGACAGGCAGTCAGAAGCAAGCGCCAAAGATAGGGCAAAGACAGCTGCGGACCCAGAAGCAGAGCCGGAGGCATGGGAGGCTGGCCAAATCCGACTCCCACCAGCAACAGCAGGAGCGGAAACCAAAAACAGCTAGGCCAACCCAACAACACCGACACCCCCCAAACCTCCTCAGAACGCCCAGGAGGAGAAAAACGGGAGGGAAGGTATACAGAAAACCCGAAGGCCAAGGAAACGAGAGAGCAACCCCCGAGGACAGACCACCCCGGAACAAAAACCGGGGGAGAAGAGCAACAGGAGGGGAAGCAAAAATGACCAAACCAAGAGTCCCAAACCAAAGACAAAAGGACCTGGAACAGAGAAACAGACAGAGGGAATGCTACACGCAGCAGCAAGACATCCCAGCGCAGGGCCATTCCAAGCACCAGCGCAGTCCCAAGCACCTACGCAATGTCCCAACAAAAGGACATGTCCCGTCGAAACGAGCACCAGACAGCACCAAACAGAGGACGGCAGGAAGCGGCCCAAGCCACCAAAAGAAGGCACAACTAGAGTACCATTCCATTAAAGAAAACCAACCGCCGTAACAGGGATGCCTCACAAGACCCTCTGAAAGACAACAGAGAAGTCGCCGCCCAGACACAAGACAGGGAAGCCCGCAGGAACAGAGACACGTACAAGAAGGCCCAAACAACAACGAGCCCCCGGAGCGCCAGCCCGAACAACAGACAAGCCGGCCACCAAGGACCCCGACGGGGCCCCCAACCCAAGGACAGGCATCCAAGGACAACAAGAGGAGAGAGGGAAGCAGAAATGCACCCCCCACACCAGGTCGGGAGAGCAAAGCCACCAGACCAGGGGAGAGAGGAACCAGAGCCCCGGAACCAGCAAGAAAAAGGACCCAACGAGTCATCAGAAGAAACACCAAGGACACAAGGTGCACAAGAGCCCAAGGAACCACAGCCAAGGAGGCAACCACCATCCGCCGGACACAAAACCAACCCCGAGCCGGGGCAGGAGGGAGACCCAGTAGGACCAGCAGAAGATCCAACAGGACAGAGAACAGATCCGGATACATGGAACGCCTCACGAAATGCGTGTCATCCTAGCGCAGGGGCCATGTCAACCCCCTCCAGCAACGCTCAACAGAAAGCATACGAGCCGCTGAAGCGAGCACTGAGAAACAGCCCCCAGCAAAGCGTCAAACCGGTCCCGAGGAACTGAAGCCCCCGAACAGGAACCAGACGACGAACGGCCAAACCCAATACGACCCCAGAAACCGGAACCAGGCCAGCAAACCCCCACAGCAGGACCCAGCGCCGAGGAAAAAACCAGAGGAGCATGAGAGAGACCGAAAGGAAACACCTGAAAACAGGAAACAGAACTCAACCACCGCAAACCTCTGAGCAGCCGGATGGAGGGGAACGAGAAAAACAGGCGACTCCCACACCCAGGGAAGCCAAAATCACCCACCAAGAAGAGGGGAAAAACGGGCTGCAAGGGGCACAACCGAAAGGGACACAGCCGCACCAACCCGACCAAAGCCCCGGGAGGCAGAACCGAACAGAAAGATCAACGGGAGCCAGGACCCGGAACAGAGAGAAAGAGGACCCCCAGCCCCACTCCGTCACCGAAACCAGCACCACAGAGCGAAGCGACAAAAAATAGTCCGACGCCAAAGAAGACGGCAGAACGCATCACAGTGCCAACGGACAACGAAGCGACCGTGAAAACAGCCCAAAAGGGGGACGGCCCGGAATGGAAACCGGCAACCAAGAATGAAGACCAACAGGAATCACCATTCTCAAAGCAGACCGGACCAACGAGCCAGGAACAAAGGAGCCGAGCCCCCAAATCGCAATGACACCAAAGGAGATAGGTGACCCATAAGCAGGTCAACACCAGGAGCGGAACACATAACCTGAAGAGGAAGAGATGCAACCACCAGGCCACGGAGACTCCTCATGGGCACAACATATCCGACTGACACTCAGGGGCAGCAGGAGGCGCCGCAGAGGCAGGGAACCAAACGGAGAGCAAAACAAAATGCAGGCATAGGACCAAGGCACCAGGGGAATGGCAAAGCACCAAAACGCAGGCCAGAGAGAAATCTCACAAGCCCCCGCCACCCCGGTAGCCGAGGACAAGGCCCAACCATCCGGGACTGGAAGGAGGGACCCCAAGAAAAGAACCTGCGAAGCACAGACCGAAAAAGAGCAAGCACACACCCCAAAAAGGAGAAGCAGCATACGAACTCTTGAGAGCGGAATCCACCAACCGCCCAACCCGGACCTCCAGGGAAGAAGCCTCTGAAGACAGAGGGAGAAGGTGCAAATAAGAAGAAAAACTGAGGATACCAGGTGACAAAGACCGTCAGGCGAAATCGTGTCCCCAGAAAGAGAGGAACACCCTGCATGGCAATGCCAAGCCACACCGCAGCCAGTACAGCCAACAGGACAGCACGAAATGGCCGGTAAAAAACGGGAATAAACCCCACCGGAGCAAATGAATCAGGGAGAAGGCCCAGCATCAAAACGCCAGAAATCTCATGGACCATCCCCGAATGTATACCCCAACAGGGAAAAACGACCACGCGCCCACCAACAAGAGATGATGGCATAGCCGCATGCACCAGCAGCGCAGACAGCGCAAAACAGTCCAAGAAAAACTGCAAAAGATGCTACGTGGACATCGAGAATGCAAACTTCCAAAGCACAGCATGAAAATGAACATCCCAAGTCACATCGACAGCATAGGCAGGACTTGAACCCTCAGCACATGATAGCCTGTGACACCAGAGGCATATGACATACCAATGAGCAACAGCTCCGTGGATGCACCGGAGAGGAATTCCCCTCAAACATGGCGAGCAAAGGAGTAAACCCCACAGGAAAACACCCAACACACCAATAAAGGAAGTGCCCAGCAACCTCCAGGAAACACTGCCCCAAACAGCAATCTCGTATGTGAGATCAGAAAATAAACAAAAAAGGGCAGCCCTGCAGTCTCCACCCACAGCCACATATGAAGAACATGGCTGCAGGGGCCGGACGACGGACTAAAGCACCAGCGCCGGAACGACCTGGGGCCAGAACACCAGGAGGGCTCCCCGCCCCAGCCCAGCACATGAACGGGGAGCATCCTGACCCCAGAACAGGAGCGTGGCCAGCCGGAGGACCGGAGCGGCAGCGCCGGTAAAATTATGAAAAGACCATAAACAGAAGCACTTAAAATGCAAAAGAAACACTCACGGCACCGCCAAAACATCCAGAAGCAAACAGGAACAGAGGCAGGAACCGGGAGCACCAGCGTTCCGACAGCCATCGGAGCAGGAAAAAAACAGGCATGGCGGTGGGCGGGAGGGGCTTATGTCACCTTCGACCTTTGGATTTCTGGTGTTTTGATTGGCTGGGTGGAGGCAGGACTGCCTCACGTGGTAACGACTGGGACGGGGAGGACCCATGAAGGGGTAATACTCTTTAGTGGGTGGCGGACGAAGGAGTGGTGTCAGGTAAAGATGGGATTGACTGACCTGCACTTTCACGGGCGGGATTACCTCAAATAGGTCTCTGATAACCTGTGGTGTTCCTCAGGGGTTGTATGTCAATTCTCCTATATACTGTCATTATGCTCTGCTCCTTTGTAGAATGAAGCACTCATTAAATTCTGTGGTCTTTGTTGCGGTATCCCCTGTGATGGTAAGTACTAATATCACACGTTGCCGTATTTATAGGATGCGCTACGCCCTCTAACTTCTCAGTTTTCCTGCTCAGAATGATGCATAACATGAGAAACCAGTATGTTGTTATGCCTCTTTCAGAGCAGTGCTCCCTGTTCACTTTTCATGAGGTTTTTCCTGACAATTTCGATTGAGAAAATTACTAAATTTCCAGTTTTTGCTGCATAACTTGGAATCCTGTTTCAGCCAGAAATTCCTATTCGCCCCAAACTGGGACTGCCACAGGACAATGAGTTAGTCCATGCCTGGAGACTTTACTGTTGAACTTTGCCGCTCCAAATTATGTACGGTAGTGGTGAAATCGATACGAGATGGAACTGGTTGAGTTTAAACTATTCTAAAGCTCTGTTCTTGCTCGGTGGTGCCCCCATGGTATCTTGCATGCCCGGGTATCTAACAGCTCCACTGCCATCCAGCCTGTGGCGATCTAAATAGTCTTTGTTTATCTCCTTGACATCTTAAGATCAGTATAAAAGTCAGTGTAAGTTAAAATAAAGCGAACCGGGGCTGCAAGGCTGGGTAATGTAGGGGCAGGTAGTTCAGGTCGTGATGAGGATCACATGTGTCACTTTTGGAGGTAGTGTCTGACACTAATGATAATGCATATGTCCTTGATGAAAGTTGGTGACTTTACCGAGCAGAAATTGCACTTAAGAACACCCTGAACTTTACAATAGTGTGTGCGAAAGGAGAGCCACTCTCCCTACCACTTACCACACAACTACCTGTTTTTCTCACTTCACATCCCTTTCCCTCATTCATAGGAGACGCCGCATAAATAAAAAATGTTTTACTCCTGCTTTTTCTCAACCTCTCTCCCCCTTCCTCTGTGCGCCATTATTCTAATAAAGGCAATCTCCGTCAGTCTCAGGTCCAAAATATTTACAGGATAGACTCACTATGTACCTCCCAAAAAGGAATCTAAGAACTACAAATCAACTCCTTCTTCGTCCACGATGCATCCGCACAGCTAAACATGGTGGCCGAGCCTTTTCTTACCTCAGCCCGTACCACTGGAACAGACTCCCCCTGTTCATCCGTGCATGTCCCAATCTGACAAGTTTCAAGAAACTCCTCAAAACCTGGTTGTTCTAATATTGCTTCTGTTGGCTTCATCTACTTGCATGCCACAGTGCAGAGATGTCCTTCCGGGGCCGAGTTATGCGCTATACCAAGAACCAAATAACATAACAGAACAAATGCAGAGCTATACTGCACTGGACTGTGTCTCTCATCCAGACTTCTTTTTTGGGTCTCGGCTAGCATAGGCTGCGCACATGCGCAGTCTCACTGGCGACATTTAATGACTCTGAGTAGCGAGGTTAAGCCCCGCCCATCTTCTCCATTGGCCGGCCTGTTAAACGGTGGCCAGCCATTGGAGAAGAGGTCGTGGTGACGTCATTCTTTGGATCTAAGCCCCGTCATTTTCGGATTGGGGGTGTGTTTTTGACATTCTTTCTACCTAGTGACGTTCTCAGTCAAAAACACGCACCCCAGTTTGAAAAGGACGGGGCTTAGATAGAAAGAAGAACCATTTGTCTGTAAGCCCCGTCCTTTTCAGACTGGGGTGTGTGTTTTTGATTGTTGTTTACATCCTAGAAAACACGCCCCCCAATCAGAAAAGAACAGGGCTTAGAGACAAATGGCAAGCGCTCGAGCGCTTGTTTTTAATATATCCCTAGACTATCAACCCCGTCTTTGTTGTATATGACGCATTCTCTGGTTCCGTAACACTGAAAAAATCTAAATAACTTACAGTGTTTAGAGTTGAACATGACTTAATACACTCACACAGGCACACACAGGCAAAGTCACAACAACCACAGACAGCAGTCTGCACCCCGCACGCAACAGGGTTTCCTATCCGGGGTGCTCGAATGTGAAGCTCCCCTCGCGTTGTCCTCGCGCCAGCCCTCCTTCAGCAGGTCCTGTCGCATGACGAATAGTAGACCATCACACGACTTCCGTGCATGTGACTACTCTGACTTAGCCCAACACTGCATGTCGCATCCTCACGGTCACTTCTAGCACGAGCTCTGTTATTTAGCATTTTCAGTTTATTTTCCCATATTTTGGACTACTGCTTCAAGTCCATCCTCTCACAAAAACTATGTTTTACAGCCCTGATGAGTCACAGTCTCTCACCTCTGATGAAACATGTGTCGGCTGGCGTTTTTTGAATAAAGAAAAATGAAATATTATTATTATTATTATTATTATTATTAACGAATTTTGTACCGCACACGGTTACCCAGAGGCATCCCAGCGCTTATAGAGAATCAGAGCAAGTTGCCTATGTGAAACAGAACAGATTTAGAATTATTCTGGAAATAGATAAGTTTTCAAATGTTTCCTGAACCTGAGCAGGTTTGGTTCAGAGCGTAGTGAGAGTGGGAGGGAGTTCCAGGCGTGTGCAGTATGAATAGAGAAGCTCCTGCCACCTGAACGGGCTCTCCTAATTCTCTTTATCTGAAGGAGGTGTTTATTATTGGAGCGTAAGGCTCTGGTGGGCTTATATGGCTGAATCATATCCTTCAGAATAGCAGGTCCTTTCCCCTGCATGCTCTTGTGAGCAATACAGAGGGCTTTGAAGGTCACTCTCTCTTTGACCGGGAGCCAATGGAGTGCCTTTAGAGCGGGCCTGGCTGATTGCCTGGCCGGAACGTTCCGCAGCAGCCTGGCTGCCGCGTTCTGCACTTGTTGCAGGATTTTGAATGTTGATTCCGGTGCTCCGAGAAAGAGTGCATTACTGTAGTCCAGGCGTGAGATGATTAGACCTTGGACTAACAGCTTCCGGGAGAGTTCAGGTAAGAGGGGGAGAACCTTACGGGCCGAACGGAGCAGTCCATAACACACGCCAGCGATCTTCTTGGCGTGTGTCCTAAAGGACAGATCAGGCTCCAGCCAGACCCCCAGGCTCTTAATCTCCTTCTTTGGGTCAGGCGGAGTGCCCATACAGTTGGGCCAGCTGCTCGGCGAGAGGGCAAAGCTTGAGTGGCCCAAGATCATCAGCTCAGTTTTTGAGCCATTCAATTTGAGCGATGACCTGGTCATCCAGTCAAACACCTCTCTTAGGCATGAATGGAGCGTTTCAGGCTGTTTCTCCAGCTGTGTCAGACCCACCACTAGCTGAGTGTCGTCCGCATAGCTTATGGTCTTAAAGCCAAACGGAGACACCACACCCTCCAGGGGTGCCATATACACGTTAAATAACGTAGGGCTCAGGGATGAGCCCTGAGGCACCCCACAGTGAAGTGGAAGGGGAGGAGATTTTGCGTTGCCTTCCCAAACCTCGAAGGTACGCCCCTCCAGAAAAGAGGCCAGCCATTCCAGGGCCGCTCCTGTGACTCCTGTCTCTGCCAGGCGTTGTGTCAACACTCCATGGTTGACAGTATCGAAAGCCGCACTTAGGTCCAGGAGGATCACTGCCACTGACCCCCCTGTATCCAAAGTGCTTCTGGCCTCCTCTACAACTGCTAGCAGAGCCGTGTCGGTTCCATGACCCGGTCGAAATCCCGTCTGGGAGTCTCTCAACCGACCATTCTCCTCGAGAAAGTTGGACAGTTGGCGGTTAACCAGTTTCTCGGCAACCTTACTAATCCCTGGTAGCAAGGAGATGGGCCTGAAATTGGCTAAGTTCTGTGGATCTAAGCCAGGCTTCTTCAGAAGCGCTTTAACGACTGCGCTCTTCCAGTCTGGCGGTACCGTGCCATGAGCGAAGGAGAGATTGACCAAATCGGTCAAAGGCTCTCCTATCGATGGGGCAGCCTGCTTTAAATACCGCATTGGGACTGGATCTCGAGGCGAGCCACTCTTCAAGCTCCCGAGGACCTTCAGTACTTCGCCTGAGGTTACGGGGCCAAAAGACGTCAATAAATTTTCCGACATGCTTAAGTCCTCAGACGGAGTCGGGGTTCCCATCACCGGAGGGAGAGAACTAATAATGGTGTCAATTTTATCTTTGAAGTAAGTGGCCAATTCCAGACATTTTTCCTGTGGTCTGTCGTGGACAAGAAATAAAGACCAATATTCAACAATACGAACTGTCTTCATGTAATCAATGATATTTACATTTCTCATTGTCTCAAAAAACTACCATATTACCAATACTGCTTTGATCTTACGTGTGCACAGTACCTGTGTTTTCTGTCCCCACGCTCGCCGTCACAGTCACGGGGCTGCTCGCCTCGGATCTCGGCCGGACAATGTAATTGTGCTTCTTTAACCTCTCGCTCGCGCTCCAGTCTCCACAGTGTTCTACCGGTGCGGGCCAGCCGCTGCAAGCGCGTGCGCCCTCTATGTCTTGTGCTCGCGAGCCACGGCCCTGGGAGTGTGCGGTAGACCAGACAGTAGCGCCCGCACAGGCTGGCTGGGAATGTGTGCTAAGCATGGGCGGAAAATTCGTTCCGCTCGCGGAATTTGGGGATTTTTGGCAATTTCGCAGTCTGCGAATCGCGCGAATTTGCCCAAAAAGGCGCAATTCGCTAGTTGGCGAATTTTTTTGGCTTGGTCGCGCTTCAAAAATACAATCTTGCACGCACGGCATTGACTTACCCGTGATTCTGAGTTCGCCAAGTTGTTTTCCTCCCGGTTTGCGTGCGCTGCGCCATTTTGGATCTGGCTGCGTGATTGAGCGAGACTTTTCGAACGCGAGTACGTCATGGAGTCCCGCCATCTTGCACTGCGAGACTTTGAGAACGCGAATACGTCATAAGGGCCCACGATCGCGAATCGCAAGAGTAAACAATTGCGAATACGTAGATGCGACGCGCAGCTGACATCTGGCGGGAGATTTGAACAGCTCGCTTTCCCGAAGTCGCAAAAATTGCAATTCTGCTCAAGAAATCTATCGCTGGCAGCATAAACCTTCTGAAAATGATGATTTGGATCAGAATAACTCCTCAGATTGACATTTGGCTGCACTTTTTGGTGCAAGGAGTCCATTTTTGGGGGGGTGGGAGGAAGGAAGTGCCCCAGAGTCTCCAACTTCCTGTTCCTGTCCAGCAGGCTCCTCCCAGTGCTTTGTCCATGTCCTGGTCACTTTTCATTTGGATCTGAAGCTGGAAGGAATACTCTTTGTGGCTGCTGCTGGATATTTGTATTTGAGGACTTTTTGTTTGGATCACTTTTGGATTTGAGATTTTACAAGTAAGTTGGTGTTGTTTGTTTGGGGCATTGCAGTTGCTGCAACAACAATTTATAAACTTTTTCACAACTTTAAAAAAAATATATTGTGGTAGCCACAGTATACAGTAGGCCCAGGGTTAGTCATGGGTGCATGATACAACTGTTTCTGTGAGTTTTGTTGAATTTAAACATCATTTAGGGCATGGATGGCATTGGATTGGGGTGATTTTTGTGTGTATTTTGAGTTTTTGGGTGTGGTTGGGGCCTGGTCCAGGGCCTGGCCATGTGAGTGGGGGTCTATGGGCCATTTTGAAGCCAGTCAGTGTGCTTTGTGCCATAGGCCTGCACCCAGTCTGCCTTGCTTTCATCCATTATGCCCAGGGGTACTCAGTGTTGCATGGACTACGTCTTTCTATGGGGTCTCTTGAATTTAAACATCATTTAGGGCATGGATGGCATTGGATTGGGGTGATTTTTGTGTGTATTTTGATTTATTGGGTGTTGTTGGGGCCTGGTCCAGGGCCTGGCCATGTGGGTGGGGCCATTTTGATTCCTGGTCCAGGGCCTGGCCATGAGGGGGGGGGGGGTCTAGGGGTCATTTTGAAGCCAGGCAGTGTGCTATGTGCCATAGCCCTGCACCCAGTATGCCTTGCTTTCATCCATTATGCCCAGGGGTACTCAGTGGTGCATGGACTAAGTCTTTCTATGGAGTCTCTTGAATGTAAACATCATTTAGGGCATGGATGGCATTGGATTGGGGTGATTTTTGTGTGTATTTTGATTTATTGGGTGTTGTTGGGGCCTGGTCCAGGGCCTGGCCATGTGGGTGGAGGCCATTTTGATGCCTGGTCCAGGACCTGGCCATGTGGGTGGGGGTCTAGGGGGCATTTTGAAGCCAGGCTGTGTGCTTTGTGCCATAGGCCTGCACCCAGTCTGCCTTGCTTTCATCCATTATGCCCAGGGTTAGTCAGTGGTGCATGGACCGTCTTTCTGTGGGGTCTCTTGAATTTAAACATCATTTAGGTCATGGATGGCTTTGGATTGGGATAATTTGTGTGTGTATTTCGATGTGTTGGGTGTTGTTGGGCCTGGTCCAGAGCCTGGCCATGTGGGTGGGGCCATTTTGAGGCCTGGTCCAGGGCCTGGCCATGTGGCTGGGGGCCATTTTGAGGCCTGGTCCAGGCCTGGCCATGTGGGTGGGGGCCATTTTGATGCCTGGTCCAGGGCCTGGCCATATGGGTGGGGTTCTAGGGGCCATTTTGAATCCAGGCAGTGTGCTTTGTGCCATAGGCCTGCACCCAGTCTGCCTTGCTTTCATCCATTATGCCCAGTGGTGCATGGAACAAGTCTTTCTGTGAGGTCTCTTGAATTTAAACATCATTTAGGGCATGGATGGCATTGGATTGGGGTGATTTTTGTGTGTATTTCGATTTTTTGGGTGTTGTTGGGGTCTTGTCCAGGGCCTGGCCATGTGAGTGGGGGGCATATTGAGGCCAGGCAGCTTTTGCCATAGGCCGGCAAGCTTGCGGTTGTGGGCCAGTAGGCCTAGGGTTATCTCATGATGAATGGGTGCATGAAACAACTCTCTCTGTGTGGTCTCTCTTCTATTAATTTAAACATCCATTTTTTATTAGAATTGCAATTTTTATTTTGGGTCTTTCCGTTTTTGGGTGTGTTGTGTTAATAATAATAAATGCCTAGTTGCAATAGTATTAATTGAAGCATGACACATGCAACATTTATTTAACTGATGTTCCTCTGACTTCTTTGCTTTTAGGTGCACAAAGCCTAAGAACCAGGAATCATCCTCATCATCATCACTTGTTGTAGTGCCAGGAAGAAGTCCTGCTGCGGTGTGTGCACAACATCACGTGACGTCACGTGTGGCCACAGACAACTCTGCAACTGGTGGCCGTAGCTCCTCTACCAAGAAAGTTGCCAGTACCACTGCCAGTAAGATGGAGCAGAAGAAGCAAGTGGCGCCACTTACCAAGGAGACTGGTGTGCCGACTGACACTTTTTTGGGGAAAAAAACTACGCCTGCAGCAGCGGTGCCCACCGGGGACCCAGCTGGGAGCAGCACCTCCGCTTCATTGGTCTCAGTGCCACCATGCCAAGTTAGGCCCAAGCCCATGAGTGCCGCAGAGGCAGCCCCTTCAATTGCTCTTTCACTATCGACCAGTGATGTTGGCGTTGACTCATCGCAAAGTAGAAACCAATCAGCGCAGGGTGTAACTCATCTGACGAGTGTTCAACCACAGCCGAAACGACAACCACAGGTGCAGCAAGGATAGGTGCAAGGAGAGGCGCAAGGAGAGGCGCAAGGAGAGGCGCAAGGAGAGGCGCAAGGAGAGGCGCAAGGAGAGGCACAAGGAGAGGCACAAGGAGAGGCACAACTGCCCACAATGCTTGTTCCTCCAGAAGTAGCGCCACATGAGGAAATCGAGATTCATGCGGAGGTATCAGCCGAGCAAGCCATTCCTGATGATCCATTGTCTTCCAGATCCCCAGCAAGGAAAAGGAGGGCTACTAGTACAACTTCTTCTTCAAGCCCCCTTCCTTCTGATGATGTAGATCTTGATTGGCACCCACCAATTCAGTCTGAGAGGGAGGCACGCCATGAGCCAACAAAGCTAGATAAAAGGAAGGTTCCCGCAAGACTTTTAGTTATGGGTGATGACGAAGAAGAAGTAGAAGTGGTGTATTCTGTTGCTGATGAAGAGTCTGACAATGACGACCCAGTCATCACAGTTGTCACTCCAGCCCCAGCGGGCATGCAGCAGACATACATTCTTACCCTATCCCGAAATGCTGCGTGGGATGTGGGCGGTGTGGCACTGGTACCACCTCCAACACAGGTAACTACTACACCAACACGACCTACAGCTTCCATATTTTCTCTTCAGAAGGGCCGGCAGGGACCTCCATCCAGCTCGACCTCCATTACCACAAGTAGTGGTGCTGTAAGTGCACAACAGAGAAAAATTCCACCACACCCATCCTCCACTTCATCTGGCATTGAAAGTGGCACCTCCATCACCACCACCAGAAATCTCTACTCCCCAGTTTGGGACTTCTTTAGTATTAGCAAAAAGGCAGAAAACCACGTTACTTGTTCGATTTGTAAACAAGTAGTTAGTCAGGGTAAGCTTGGTACCAACTATGGTACCGGAGGCCAGAGAGGTCATCTCCAAAAACACCACAGCATCCAGTGGGAGGCGGACCTAAGTAACATCCGGAAAGCCAAAAGTACAAATCCAAATGTAGCCATTGATATTGCATCTGGTGATGACGAGGAGCTGATCGTGCAGGAGGGAGGTGAAGAAGCGAGAGACATTTTTTCTGGTACACACAGTACCCCTGGCAGCAGCACTGCAGTGGTAGCGCCCACACCCTCTCCCCAGCAACACCTAGGAGGCACAGTAAGAGTCTGGTAGAGACACCAATGCGAAAAAGTACATCAATGAGCCTAACTGGGTTGAAGAAGTCTGGATCATCATCACATACGAAAATGGTCCAGACCACCATTAAAAGCATGTTTTGGTCGGAGCCGCCATTTGAACGCAACCACCCAACGGCACGTCTGTATAATGCAATGCTGGCTAAAATGTTAGCGCTGGACCTTCTCCCTTTTTCTTTCATGGAAGGGGTGGGTTTTCTAGAATTTGTGGCTACAGTCTGCCCTGAATGGAAGGTTCCTAGCCGGTCCTATTTTGCCAGAGTTGCGGTTCCAGCACTATATCAAGATGTGCTGGACGTGATTGGGGCAGCTTTGCAGAAGAGTGCTGTTCACACTATCCACCTGACAGCAGACATGTGGACCAGTTGCCAAGCCGTTGATTACATGTGCATCACTGCACACTGGGTCTCTTTTGCGAAGGTTAGAGAGAAGATAGCTACAGGTATTGACAGTATCACAATTTTTCAAGCTACTCGGAAACATGCAACAGCAGCCATGTTTGCCATGGAGAAATCTCATACTGCATTAATCATTTTGGAGGAGGTTAACAATAAGGTCTTTGAATGGGTGGGTGCGCTAGAGGGCGCACACACAGCATGGCCGCCTTTTGGTGAGGCTCCTGTTCCCTGGCTTCATTATCCGATCATTATCCTTGGTTGCTGAATGTTAATTACACCCAAACTCCACGACTAGGTTACCTCCATGCCCCACCAGACTCGACCGGATTTTGATGTGGCTTTGATCAACTGTGCCTGAGAAAATCGGCGCGGAAGGTTCCCCTGAGGACACCGCTGGAGCCCCTGCTGTAGCCCACTGCGGGTTGTGGCACTAGGAAAGCCCGGGGCTTCCCACGAGGCAACAGGCCCAAGGCGATGATCCTGATCTGGGGTCCGCGGCATTTACCGCATCTGCTGCACTACGGGCGGTGTGATCCCCCCTCCCCCTCCACTGCCTGGAATGTGCTGACGGACGATTCAGGATTTGTGTGGATAGGCGACATTGCTGCCCTTCAGCCCACGGCCCGAGAGTGCTGGACCTTCCCCTCCCCCCGCCGGTTGCATTCCACTCTTCAGGATCCGAGCGGGAAAACGCCCGGCCCAGAGCCTTCCTCTATGTGGTGAGTGAATGAACTGGCGTGGTTGCGGGCGAAGTCACGTATCCCAGGACGTCAGTGACCCCCCCCCCCTTGTAAGTACGTTTGACCTGTGGCAAGGTGCGCGCGCTGTGAGGCTACGAGAAGCACTGGGGCACTGAGTTGGAGCGGCGCACTACCTTACCTGAAGCACGGCAGGAGGGCGCGTGTGCCACCTGGATCTGGAGGGTGCGGACTGTGCCATATAACTGCTCCTTACACGCTAGGCCTGCTGGGCACCTCCCGTAGATCGCTTTGCGGCCTGAACAAGCGCGGACTGCCCCTATGACGAGAGCAGCACGTGACCTCCGTAATTAAGATAGCGTGTTGCTCACCTCCACGACGTACCTGGCACAGTGATTGACTTGCAGGAGCATATTTGCTTTGGGACACTTCTAGGTTACTATTTGGACCGGTAAGATGCTGATCCTGAGGTGCCGGACGCGCTAGCCGGATACAGCCCCTCGTGAATTGCGACGTCTCCTCCACCTACTGGGCCGGGCCGCCCATTGCGCCAGATAGGGGATTGCCCTCGACGTGGATCCTCTTGGTTCCGGTGAGCTCATCTTTGCAGCAACGCTTACTCCCTGTTGCACTGTAGCACAGCTGCAACTCTTTCATTGTATTACACCCGAACAACCAAGGGCACGACAAGCCGGCTGTGTCTCTGAGACCCAGCGGAACCCGGTACTACAGAGGCAACATGGTGAGACAGGACAATCGACAAACGAAACTCACCTTTGACGCATCCCACAAAAATAAACCCAAGACTGCCACGCCTGATCCTAAAACAACTGGTGAAGGTGCGACGTGCAGCGACACTCCTCCTGGTGACTTAAATATGCAACAAATACTACAAGAGATGCGCCAAGGGTTCACCACGGTAGTGGATAAGGTCGATAGACTTACCTCCAGAATGGATGCCTTGGTGCATAAAGTGGACCAACATGAAGAGAGGCTTGCGGAGACTGAGAGGAGAATTTCGGACAATGATGACACCACTGCTACCCACACGACTCAACTAGCACGTATGGACAACTTATTGCGAGTTATCGCTGCAAAGAATGAGGATTTGGAAGCCCGCAGTAGACGCAATAACATCCGCGTCACGGGCATTCCAGAATCCACAGACACGGGCGGATGGAAGACTATGTGGAAAAGCTTCTCCTCACGTCCATTGGAGCTGACGCCTTCTCCGCACAATTTATAGTTGAACGGGCGCACAAATCGTTGGCTCCTGTACCCAAACCTGGAGCTCCACCTCGGCCCATTATAGCACGCCTTTTAAACGATCGGGACCGGGATGTGGCATTATGAGCTGCCCGTTCCAAGCAAAACCTGTATCCTGCGAAACTTTGTGTTACTCACCAAGGGAAACAACGTTTTTTCACTAAACCTCAACAAGTGGAAGATTATCTAAAGGCCATTAAAAAAGCACAGCGAAGAGGCAACGTTGGGGAGACGGCACGCCAAGAGAATCCACTGGAAACTGATGATGAAGCCTGAACGGACGGCGGAAAGCCACTTATTGATCTTGAAGACCGAAAGATATTGAACACTGTATGACGTAAACTGGTTTGGGACATCGGATATTCCTCTGCAAAGGGCCTTGTGCCTCTAATCCAGCAGTAACGTATGTCAGGGACCACTATCCCTCCCCGGCCATCTCTGATGCCAGTCCGGAACCTGTGGCTGGAGGAGGGAGACGTGGCTGTGCGCTCTCTATGTGTTTCCCCTTATGGGCATACCCCAATGTTCAGATATGGCTACTGGGGACTGTTTCAACCCTTGGGGAGTTCCTGTGGGGGAGGGGAGGCTTATTCTGGCAAGTTTGGGTTGCTGCAGTGGGTGGTGGAGGGGGGGATGGGACAACCTGTACAATGGTTAGTTGCTCTATTATTACTGAATAGGGGTGGAGCGCAAGACGGTTACGATGTTGGAGTATGTTTGGGGTTTGATGTTTCTGGAGGGACGCTATTTGAAATTATGCTATTTGGTACTATTGGCTATCCTTGTACGGCAAACTTGTATAGACGATGCTGTGTGTCAACGAATCGGATATTGGAAAATACTGATATAAAATTGTTGTGGATGAGGAGACTTTGGCAGGTTCAGCGTGCACCCTTTTATCACCCTTACCCGCTAGTACGCAACAGGCGCTGCGCTCTAGTTTAAATTTCATAACGTGGAACGTACGGGGGCTGGGAGATCTCAGGAAAAAGAGACATGTGTTATCATATCTTGATAGACATAATATACAGTTCGCTTTTCTACAAGAAACGCACCTCAACCCACACAGCACTCTTACATTCGCTCGTAGATGGGCTTCCCACACTATCTTCTTCTCCTACTCAACATACGCTAGGGGTACCGCGATCCTTGTTAAACGAGGCGCCCGTTTACACTAGTAAGTCACAAAAGCAGCACATGTGGACGTTATTGTAGAATGTGGGGAAGGTTGGGCCATATATCGGTCACCCTTGTGTGCTGTTATGGTCCGAATGTAGACGATCCGCAATTTTTTATAGAATTATGGGCGGCCGTGATAGCCACAGGGCCAGATAAAATAATATAGGGAGGAGATTTTAACATGTCAATGGACCCCCTGGTTGATAGGTCTAATCCATCCCCCCACCATTACACCAAAGCTCGTACTACGATGCGCGACATATTACAAGATTACAATCTCACTGATGCTTGGAGACATGTACACCCCACTACCTTTGAAGGTACCCACTATACCGCACATGCAGCAACATGGGCGCGCATAGATTATCTGCTGATTTCGAAGGCCCTCTGCCCGGCGATATCGAACGTGACACACTTAGCCAGAACATACTCGGACCATGCACCGGTTCGTCTCACTTTGGCCGCAGACGATATATGCCCCTCTAGTTCTTTTTGGCGACTGCAACCTACCATCCTCTTAGACACTGTTTTCCGGGAGGAATTACGAGAAGAAATGCTAGGATTCTTTGCACGAAACAAGGGCACCGTAGCAGAGGTTGAGACTATTTGGGAGGCCTTCAAGGTCACATTACGTGGAATATGCATCTCTAAGGGATCGGGGGTCCTTAGGAGCATCAGAGGCAGTGCTTAATTTGTGCCGGTGCTTTCCGGTGCTTAGCACCGTCACTTATTTACCAGGGCCGGGTCTACACTGCCACTGCCCACTCACTCACATCAACATCAGTACTGAACTCACTGCACCTCATATCATACATGCAATTGAAAAATAATTGGCTCACTCACTGCAGTGTTATTCAAACTCTGCTACAGTCGCCCGAGTCTCCTGGTGAATAAAAGTGTTGCTGTGCTGAGAAAGCCGATAATGAATCTTTAAGCCGGCAAATTTGCTTTCAGTTTCGTGTTCTGCGTAACCTTTTTTTTTAAATTAAACTTCACGTCCGGCACACACGCACCGCATGCGTCACCGCCAGTAGAGCAGGACGTTGAGGCGGGCAAACTCGAAGCAGCGCCAGCAGCCGGCCCCTTCATAAAAAGGCAGTGTCATCAGTAAAACAGTAAGTATAAAACCAATGCTACTTTTATTTTAGCGTGGTGACGGTCACCGTGGGCGTGGGGCAGGAAAACAGACTTGGCATGAACAGAGTCTGAGGCCCCAGCACTCATGCCACCTGGCCGAGCGGGGCACAGTTTGCAGGAGCACAAGTCGACCTGGAGGCTGGAAGGGCAGCAGGGTCTTGGCCTTTAACCCCTTTCTGTCTGTGATGTACTTTTACCGGTCTCAATTTAAATGAACTGCTTTTTTTCCCGTGCATTTCATCTCTCGGAATCTGGCTATTTCCAAGCCTCGTGGCTCAGGTTGTTTGTGCCTGCAGTGGTGATTCCTGTTGTGGGGTACAGACCCATTGGGCCACTGCATCTGTTTGCTGCATAGCCTCTTTAGTTAGTTTGCAGAAGAAGTTTGGCTGCATCATGGTCAGTTTACCTTCAACTTAATTTCCATTGCCATCCTAACAATGCTAGCCTTGCTTGTGCATATTCAGCTTCAGTGATATTTTCTCGCTGCTTGGGCTCTTTCGACGTTTGTATGATGAATGTTCCGCTGCCCCGGAGCCCCCGCTCTGTGCAGAGTGTAGTGAGCAGTGTGTGGTGACCTTCATATACTTTAATATCTGCGGTGCTGTGGACCCTGGAGGCGCGCAAGAGTTGTTGATGTGCACTTTGCATAGCAAAGGATGAATTAAGTCAGAAACTGGCTTCCAAGTTCCAACTTCAGTGAGTAAATGCCCCATAAACATACCAAGTGACTTGAGAGAAAAATGCATCTAAAGTTACACATATTGTTCATTTACAGTACCCCCCTAAGCCAATCAATTCCTAATTTATAAAAGTATATTAAACAATATGGATTTCATTTTTATGTTTGTATTCCTTACATATGTCACAAGCTAGTGGCCTTCGTGGGATCGAATGAAAGGGGCGGGATTTTGTTTATGCATATATATGTACAGAATAGATCATCTCAAGGAGATTTTAAGTTAAGTAGTTGATGTATCATGAATCCAACTGCAAGATGCAGTGTCACTTTGTATTAAACATTTTCATGTGTGCAGAAGTGTTCCAAACGTATGGTGCTGGAGGAGGTCTGGTTAAAATCTGACTACAAAGAGATAAGATTTTAATGGACACATATTTTTTACATAAATATATATATATATATATATATATATATATATATATATATATATATATATATATATATATATATATATATATATATATATAGAGAGAGAGAGAGAGAGAGAGAGAGAGAGAGAGAGTGAGAGAGAGAGTGGGAGAGAGTAAACTATGCATATTACATATAGTCACATTCTCTAGTTCCTCAGTCTATAACACCTCTTTGGAGGGCCTGCTCTATGCCTAGTTGAGACTATTATTGGTAGGGCCCATCACAGCTGACAGCAATTTTCAACTCAAAAGTTAGATGTCAGACACACTTGGACAACAAGACAGTAGCATGTGCACAGAAACTAACAACACTTACAGAGTTTGTTTGAAAGTCACACAAAATACACCCTGCATAAACAGCGCATGAGAAAAAAACCCACAACCATTTAACAAAAATAAACTGTATACATACTAAGTACAGGAACACAACAACATGCAGGTAAGCAGCATGGAACCTTTACATTGCCAGAGATTGAACTATAGAGTTCCATTTAAATACATTCTTCAATTTTTATTCAATCAACACTCTTACAACCTACATCCACTCACCCACCACGATTAAGTAGATATGTAGATAGATTATATTAGAGAAAATTCAGGGAAGAAGTGCTGAGCCACTATTTGTGCTATCTAGCAAAAGGTGTGAGACACTGCACTCTCTTGTCAGCAAAGTACAGTGTTTTACTATAGTACTCCACACTGGTGTTGGCATATTCTACATATGTTTATGTCTAATTTGTTCTCTCTGCCTTTAGCATAGAGTGTGTTTCTATGTGTGTGTATTTGGGACAGGGAGGGTGGATGATGGGTAATGCTCAGTATGGAATGGTTTAGGTTTTTGTTTGTATGTAAAGGGCACATATTTTGATTCTCTGTACGTCTCAGTTGCTATGGTTCATTTTCATTTCTATCATCGGTATTTACCACTCAGTATGTGCAACACCTTTGTATTGTTATGTTTTTGCACTCTGAGTGCGTCCTGTACTATCCACAAATGTAATATATTGGTGTATGCACATGTTAATGCATATGTACAGTTATCCTTTTGTTTATCTTTGTTTGCATGTCTCTGCTTTATTCAGACAACTCAGCAAACATCACAGACCAAGATGTTTTATGGAAAGTACTTGGTAAATAAATTGTGTCTGGTGTCCCTTCATTGTGATCCTTGCATTGTGGACATGTATTTTGGCCATAGATAGGTTGTTCTTGTTCTTAGGTGTTAAGTTTAGATTTTTCAAAATCCTCAGACTTTAGTGATACGTAAAAGTTGTACCTTTGAACTCATGACACACAATGAGACTCTCTTAAAAACGGCATAACCTAGTATTGTCCTTTCCCCAAATTGGCACATAGAGCACTGGAATATTTCACATCTCCCTATTCAATGCATTAGTCATTTTAGCTATTTTATTCCAAAATTGAGCTTTAAATTGACTTTTGATTTACTCTTTTTCAACATTTTTACAGGGTAAGGGAACCTCCTATCAAAACCTTATTTGGAGGAAGGCTCCCTTGCTGAAATTCAGATAGGGCACTACATCTGACTTCAGCAGTACCAGTTGAGGATGTTGGTGGAGGCAATATAGGAAGTGAGTGGAGCCAGTGGAGGAAGTGGGTGGAGCTGAGGAAAGTGGGTGTGGCCTCCAAAAAACATTTGAGCACCTGGACTTCATATTTTACAAATTAAGCACTGATCAGAGGTACGCTTAATAAGCTTGAAACTGAACTCAAGGCACTGGAAAGCTCTCTGGCCCTACACCCCGACAAAGATACTGCTGCTTAAATTAGGGAAAAAATCACGGCATACGCAGAAGAAGCCAATAGAGAAGCTAAGTTTAGAGGACGATATTGGACTGCTAGGAGATATAACGAGGGGGAACGGCCTGGAAAGGCTTTGGCATCTGTGGTCCGACTGACGCGGCAACCGAACACTATACTTGAACTTGAGGGGACAGACGGAGTAGTGTATAGAGACACCACGCAAATACTGAATACCTTTGTACACCATTACACTGCTTTGTATTCTACGTCTCGGTCTGAGCCTCTTGACCTGAATGATTATCTACAAGATGTTGCTCTGGCGTGGCTTAGCCACGCCCAGAGGCGGTTTTTGGCTGCACTATTTGAACTTGACGAGGTCCGAGATGCTATTATGAGTATGCAATCGGGCAAGGCCACTGGACTAGATGGGATACCCGTTGAATTATATAAACATACATTGATTTTATGGCCCCATTGCTTAAGGAAATATACGACGACGCTCTTGAAGTGGGACATCTCCCCCCATCTATGAGAACTGCTCTTATTACATCCCTGTTAAAACCCGGGAAGTCCCCGACTAGTTGCGACTCATGCAGGCCCTTGTCACTTCTTAACTGTGACGTCAAAATACTAGCTAAACTTATTGCCACCAGATTAAACCTCCTTATGACCAATCTAGTTCTGCCCGACCAGTCGGGATTTGTCCCTGGCAGGGCTACCTCCCATAACTTACGGACCTTTTTTTCTGTCATGAATAATGTATCGGAAGATCTGCCCCTTGCAGCTATTTTTCTAGACTCCACCAAGGCCTTTGATTCATTAGAATGGGACTACATACTAGCAATAATGGCACGTATGGGATTCCCACCAGTTTTCCTCTCGTGGATCAAACTGTTTTTACCCAACCCAGGCAGAGACAAGACCCAGACGACGGTCTTGAGCACAGTCAATGCATGGAACCAACTAGGTAAAATACTAGATACCTCCCTGCTGTACTCGCCACTCCTCCCTCTAGTTTATCACCCACATATGCCTCTATGGCAGGAGGCTCTTTTTCGCAAGCTTATGGTACGCATGCATGTTACGAAATGGGGGGACTTATATAAAAATGGAACGTTCCGCACACTAGAGGACTTGACTACGGGCGCCTTAACGATCTCCTCTTGACACCTTTTTATATATTCAACTTCGGCAGGGACTCAAGACACTTACACCTGATTTCCCGAAAGAACCCCAGGTGTTCGCACCTCTGCACAAAATACTTCTGAATGCCACGCCAAAGCGAATGGTGTCCACCATATACAGGATGGTTCGCTCACTTAGAGATGTGTGCCCTCCTGATGCGAAAGCTCGTTGGGAACATGAACTGGGAACAGAGCTGACTGACGAACAATGGACTTTCAGCATGCAACAAACTGAGCGTATCTCTTCTAGTAGTAGGCTTAGAATACTGCATTACAAATGTATACACAGATTGTATTACACACCTGCGCGATTATATAGGTATAAACTGCGCGATTCAGATGAATGCAACAGATGCCACGCCCCTGGTGCTGACTTCCTACATTTAGCTTGGAACTTTGCAGCTGTACAGATGTATTGGCAACAGGTGTTTGGTGCCCTTTCTCCTATGATCAATGTTGAGCTGGAGCCCTCGCCTATTATTGCACTGTTGAAGTGTATGGAGTCGATGCTGAGTTATTGCCACTGACCTCGCGGCCCGCTGATATATGGGCCCCGTTACAATGTTACTTATTGAGTCATGCTGATTCTGGTGATGAGGGCGTGGAACATATGTCACAAGGGAGGTGATGGGTTGCATCCCCCCGCCTATATGCTCACTGCACTGACCAACACGTCGCTCTGTAAGAGAAACACTCTACTGGACAACTGTGAAATGATGTCCAGAATGCATCCATGTTGATGTGCAATGCTGAGACACAACTGTGTTGATCCTTCTAGGCCACATGTAATGGGCTAATGTAAAATGTATGACTGGATTCAAAGCTACCCCAAATGTTTTATTAATGACAATTTACATCCCTATGTCTGATATACTGCCTCCGCAATATCTAGTACAACATGTTACTTGAAACGATTTCCTTTATGCACCCTTTTCTGTTGATTGTTATATTTGCCACATGTGGAGATAGGATAGCCTGTACCGAACAAACCGATTCTGCTTTCTCCTTTTGAATGACAGCTGCGTCCTTCCATGTAACTGTACCCCTCTTAACCTCAGGTTGTTTTTCAAAATCTTGAAAATAAAGTTTTTTTTAAAAAAAAGGTATTTGAATGGTTGCATCTAAGAAAGCGCATGATTGGTTATGTTTCCATGGATAATGGCAGTAATATAGTTAGGACATGGCTGATGGTGACTATTTCAGAGTGCCGTGTTTGGCGCACAGCATTAACATTATTGGTCAAGATTTCTTGAAAAAAGAAAACACAGTCAGCAAGTTACTGACCACCTGCCGAAGAATCTGCACACATTTCAGCCATTCTTTTAAGGCCCGGAAGCAGCTGAGGATCATTCAACGTGACCGTAGGGTGCCAGTCAGAGGACTCAGCCAGGAAGTGGCATCACGTTGGAACTCATCTTCTACATGCTTGAGCGTCTGTTTGAGCAGTACTTGGTAATCAATGAGTATGTCTTTCACGCACGGGCTGCTTCTATGAAAGACATGAGGCTAGAGGTGGAGGAATGGGACCTAGTTAAAAACCTGCTTTGTCCTTTTGAGGTCTTCACGCGTGAAGTCAGCAGGGAGGACTGTACTTTGGGCAAAGCTATCCCATTGTTGCGCAGGCTAGAGCACCAACTGAAGGCGTCGTCTTTAACATTCCGAGTTGATGCTGAAAAACAAGATGCATATCGGTTGGCGGAGAGCTTATAAACCCGCCTAGTTGGCAATCCAAGGCTTAAAGCAATACATTCAGAACAACATTACATTTGTGCCACTATTCTGGATCCATGGTACAAAAAAGGCACTGGCCAGCAATACATTCATTCCTTTTTCTGAAGCAGATGTTTCCAAGTACAAACATTGGCGAGCTCTGTCAGCCACTCAGTTTGAAAAAGAGCGGCAGGAAATTGAAGGAACCACCACAAGTACTACTGAAGCAGCAGGCCATCCGGCATCAAGGTTCACTTCTGTGGCCGAAGGCAGTCACTTTCCCTCAGAGCTGTTAGCGACACCAGCAACCGTATCATCATCACCTGCACCAGGTCCAGCCAAAATATTTTTGGAAGCGGATTGGATAACTCATCAAAGGTTTGCTCGTTCCAGTGTTGATGCAAAGGCAACAGATGGTACGCAAAGTGGAGCACCCCTGAATGACCTTGAGTGGATGGTGCCGACCTATCTGGATGACCCAACAGAGGTCCTATTTGATCAGAACCCATTGGTGTATTGGTATGGGAAAAGGCCTCATTGGCCACTGATCACCAAGCTGGCTATAAATTATTTGTCTTGCCCACTCGCAAGTGTGTCTTTGTAACTTCAAAAAGGACCCGCCTCTCGCCCAAAAATGTGGAGAGGTTAACAATGATCAAGATGAATCAGCACTTCATACCATCAGATTACAAAATATGTGAATCCACGCAGGAAGAAGAGGACACCGACTTAGGTGACAGAAGTTTTTCTCTGTTAGCTGACCTACTCCCGTTTCAATTCACAGAGTTTGAGGACGAGCTCTACTTCCCTGACACCTAATCTTGAAATACTTACTTTTTTTTTTCGCCCTTATTCACTTTTATATCTGTGTGTCTTTCTTTGTTTTGCAACTTTTAGCACAACAAAACTCTAATCAGAACAAATCCATCAGCAGCACAGTCTTCGTCTTATTTCCATACTGAAGGTGCCACTGTCTGCATTCCTAAAGTTCACAAGTACACAACTCAGTCATGCTCCTCTATCTTCCTCCTCCAGACTCCCCCTATCCATTTCGCTCAAGGCAGATGGCCGGATTACGCAGAATCAAGAAACTATTGCTTCGTAGACGAGTTCCCTCAAAAGAAGTGGGACAGGAATGACTGACTATGCTGACTGTTACTTCTGAAATTGACACGAGAGGCTGCCCTGTGGCCCTTCACTTAAGAATAAGATACTGACAAAAAGTGGAACAGGTAATGAATGATGAGATGGCATGCAGTGGACAACACTGGCTGTCTGGCTCTGATAAAAGCAATTGCTGTTTGTTTGTTGTGCATGGAATTAATCCTATGTGTTCTGGTATTATTTAATCTCTTACACACTAAATGTAACTCAAGTCTACTCTGTTTACGTTGTTTAATGCAAATTGTACTTCTACTGCAGGGTCCACTACGTTGCATTTTTTAATATGGAAAATGTCCTTGGACTCACTGTGTGTAGAGTAGATTGTTTGTGACTGCATGAACAACATTGAGTTTGCCAACACCATGATGATGATGAGTCATGATGACCAAAGTTACATAATATCTTCACAGTCACTCACTGGGATGGATGGATCATCATTGTCGATTTACGGAAGAACTATGGCCATTTCGTGAGTGGCAAACAGGTAAACAAGTCAACAACAACCACAGCAGAACTACATGTCTGTCTAGTCGTGGAATGGAGTGGTCGATCCAGTGTAGTGTTATGCCAGAGTCCAGACAGCGGTCCATGTAAAATTGTGTCTTGCTGTATAAAATTAGATCTGCTTTGTCTGTCTGTGTCAAAGAGGTATGCTACATGGAGGTTGGTTCCCTCAGTGGGGCCTGCCTTGACCGTCTGCATGGCCCTGGCCTGCTGTGTGCTAATTATTATCCTGAAAACAGAGACTCAGAGTAGGCACTTTAGAAATGATGCATGTATGTAATATTGTCGCCTCTGAAAGTGAAAGTGTTATTTTTGCACTACACACCGTACCTTATATTTTTCCTCTGGGGTGTTTTAATATGCTTTTCTGTTTTTCCATCGACAATTACAGGTCGTCACTTACCCTGTGCAATGGGAAAAACATTAACTCAGGCTTACCATAGCAATCCGCAATTCCGCATCTACCAGGCAGGCAGTGGACAGTGTGGTCACCAAGATTGGTTGACGGAGCGCCCGATGGAATGGAGTAGTACCGTGAATAAGAGGAATGGCTGGATGCATGCAACTTCCCAATTTGACCAGGACAACTACAACATACAGTTACAGTATCCACTTCACTTGTCCTTATCTTTTAAATAATGTTATTGTTATGAACTTCTATGAGTGCAACTCTGTGCATTTACTCTCTGCTTCAAATTCATCCTTACAGCTATTTGATAAGTTTCTTTGCTACTTTTAAAACTAATGTAATGTACTACTAAGTGTTTATTCTCTGTGAGGGCAGATAGGCAAGTGAAATTGCGTAATTACTGCAGCCCTGTACTGTCTAATTGTTTAGTACTAGTTAGTAAGTTGTAGTATAAGTACTACTTTTCAGTAACCTAACCATCCATTTAGCAAACAACTTCATGCATCCACTTCCTTTATGTCCCTTAAAAGATTTATGGATATGTTCGTATCCAAAGATTTGTTTTTCTTCATTTGTTGTTTGTCCATGCTGTGTTTTTTGTTCCTGTCTCCAAAAAACTTTCCCAAAACCGCCCATTCCCATCCATTTTTCAAACCCTTACCCTCTTCCTCCGGGCTGTGTGGTTTTCAGTGAGGTGTGACTAAATGACACCAATAATTCCACACGCTTGCTGGGGAGGATAAGGTCAAAAGCAACAGAAAATCAATTTCAAGGCAGGTCAAGGAATCCGAGGATATATTCTTATTCTGCTTGACACACACCCATGAGTATTTGCAATTCAATTCTGAATTTCATGTCCGCCATTGAGTGGATTCATCAACAACAACATCCTCCTACACGTGACAAAAGCTTACACTGCTGTGTCCTTCAGTACTAGTTCTTGTAGTAGCCATAATCGACGCAACTAGTAGTTAACTTATGATTGAATACTTTAGCATTGCTTAGGCTACAATTTATGGCACTGTTCTGTGTACTGTACTATGTACTATCGTACTGTTCTAATGCTCCTCAGGCCACTCAATGTCTCATTTCCTTTTTTTTCATGTGCTGCTACTGCCAGTGTCTACCACTACTACTACCACCACAACAATGCCATTTCATCCGTACCGGATTCCATAGCCAACCTTAATCGCCATTTGCCATGCAGCCAGCCCTGTGCCTAGCCCTATTCTCAAACATGAATCACAGGTAAGATAAGCATTTTGGGGGAGGAAGAATAATGGAGTAGGAGGAGAGGAGAGACTGACGGTAGTACTAGTAAAGTAGTAGGACAATTGAATTCGCTAACTCTGTCAGTGGCACTTTTGTACAAATTTGGGCGATTACTTTGACAATTTGAATCAACCAGCCAGTTAAGTTTCAGGAAAACAAACATACAGTTAACCTCCCCTGCCTCCCCCACAAAACAGTAAAAACGTGTATGCTATGTTTAAGTGGAAAATAAATAAATATTTCGACCCTAACAAAAATAAACTCTCCCACAAGACCCGACCCACCCCCTCCCTAACCCCAATCAATGTCCATGAAATGTCGCGAAGAAAAGTTCCAAAACCCCAACGCCCAATTCCCAGCCCCCCAAAAGTCTTTAAAAAAGGGGCAAGGGACAGTCTCTCTCTACTTTGGCCGGCGGTGTCCAGTGGCTAGGTGGTCACGCAGCTCTCTCCGGAGGGCCTTGAGCAGGGCTTTCTGCCTCTCCACCTCCTGCCCAAGGCAGGCCACTCGCAGGTATGTCGGTGCACACGAGTCTTGCAGGTACTGTGGGGGCAGCTGTTGGTTTCGTTGCTCGGCGGTGGCGGGTGGCTGCCGGACCACAGCGTCGTACCGCTGGAGGAGTGCGCTGGCTGTATGACCCAAGGGCAGCAGAGGAGGATGCAGTTGTTGTTGTCGATGTTGACTGAGAGTCATCCTCCTCCTCCTGAGCCACCAGCCGCCGATATTCGGCGACAATTGCTTCCAGCTTCCGTTGCCTGGCCCGGATAGCCAACTCCTTCCTTGATAGTTTAGTATCTATATGAAGAATGAAAAAAATGCTGTAACCAATACTCTTTAAGATTAACAAAAAATATTTCAACAGAACGTTGTGTCACAGTAGCACTAGCAACTTGCATGCACGGTACATAACATTTGTGGCATGTATCTATCTAACCTCCCACTTCGTCGGCCTCTGCTCTAACATTAGTGGGAGTTTCAGGAATTCTACTAGAACTATATGGACTCACTACATTAGACTCAGACAGTACACCAGTCTTCTTCTTCTCTCTTGTTTAGCGAAATTAGTACCTGAACTTGTGGAAGCCAGCATAATTCCAGCGCAGTCAGCTTGCACCCAAGAAAAACAGACGCAAGCCATGATGACGCAGACTCGCGTTACTGTTACCAGTCCAGTACATGCAGGTGGGGAAGCTCTTACTTTTCTATTACGGGTGGCACTGGCCATACTCTGTTACAAGGGCTACTGCTCAATTAATTTAACTTTCACCCTGCCCTGCCCCTGACTACTAAAAAGGAAAATGAAGAAGATAGTATAATCATCTATCCCTTCACAGGATATTTGCTTATATAAGGGATGACTTTAGGTGCTTTGTTTTTATTGATTGAGTGAACACCGATAGGCCACACATGAATGACAGAGTTGAAAAAAATGTATTAACATAGGTAGTGAGTGGTCCCCATAAGCGTCGGAGGAAGGCACTTGTGACTTGACTCGATAATGTGAACTATACAATATAGATACACAAATGCTGTGCTTACAAACTACTGTTAGTCAAGGGAGTATTCTGAAAAATTACAACTTCTTCTTTCCTCGGCTTTCCTACTCTGGCACGGACGTGCGGTGTTACATGCTCTTCAAAATAACCCTCTTCATCCAGTGACCATCTACTCTACATACACCTATGCTATCTATGAGGAAGATACCATCCAGGCATCCATCCATTCAAAGTAAATGTCAATCATTCTTCTTAATGTCTCAACTGGACAAACCTTACTTTTTCCCACCAAAAACACCCTTTTTTATTTTATTTTGTAAACCGCCACCCATGCATCCGTGCTTGACTTGCATTTGAATTTGACCCAAAGGATATATTGCGCACACATACAGTTTCTGGTTCATCCACCCTGGCAGTCCTCTTTTCTTTCTCCTTCCACCCATCCTTGCTTCAACCGGCCATGCATCAGATTCCTACCAGTCACCTCTGCCTGCATTCAAAAGCATGTATAATTCTTTGCCTGTCATTAATTTAACTCGCTGGTCCTTCCTTACACCCTTCTTTCCCTTTTCGTTCATCCCATCCATCAAGTTAATCTCTGATCTGATTTGGCTGCTCGATAAAACTTTCACAGCTGAGTTGAAGTCAAATTTAGAGGAGGCCATTGGTTACTCGTCAACTCCCGCCACTAATGCTAATGCTATTGCTAATGCTATTGCTAATGCGAAGTCAAGGGTGACTGTCTTCTACCTGTTTGACAAAAACTTAATTCTAAATTTGTAAGTCTTCTTAATAGTAAAGTGTACTTGTACTGAACAACATATACACCCCTGAAACAAGCCTACTCTGCAATCTCAATAAATAAGGAATATAATAGCTTACCACTGCCCGCCACTACCGAGGCATCCCCCACAGCAGCAGTACCTGCTGGCACTGGTGGCACTGCATCCGCCCCTGGAGTGACCACCTCCGCGCTGGCCCCAGCACTGGTGGTGGGCTGTGCCGATGGTGTTCGGCCTAGAAAATACATTTCATATTTTTAGAAGCCATACACCACTCCCTATTTTGTCTAGGAATGAAAAACGAATGTTACATTAAACAAATTTAATTATTTGTGACTCTCTAGTCTAAACTCTCGGAAGGGGAGGGTGTTTTTATTTATGCTTAACAGAAAGACGACCTTACAGGTGTAAGGTGGGTAATCTGAGCACTCCTCTGTGCTTCAAGGGAAGCCAAATGTTTTCAGAATTTCAAAAAACTTAAAGTCATCAATGTTTTCAAAGTTTTATTCACTTTGCGTTCAAGAACATGTAGTTCATCATTAATCAATCCATGGTAATTCGTTCAAAGAACAAGATTCCGAATGTACATATAAGAATCACTCCTGAAGTTGTGTGAAATATTCTTGTAACAAGATATGTGATCTTAATATCCCCGATGCATTTCGAGCTATATAGCTCTTCTTCAGGGGGGTCAATGTGTATCTGAAAGGAAGTGAAAGGGAACGGGTTTACTGGTCAGGGTCCGAGTGTAGAACAGGATGTAAAGGGGTTAGTGTGCATCGTGAAAGACAAACTGGAGATACCACGAAGAAACAAAAACGAGATCGAGTTATAGCATGCCAGAGCTGAAAAAAGTAATAGTAAACCACAAAAAGAATCACGTTGGTGAAAAGCGCTATGACGAGTGTGCAAGGAAGGTAGCATGCAGAAGTGAATGACTGGGGAAAAGGTTGATGCGATAAAGAGTTCAGAAAGTACAGACACCAATAGTCTAAGCGAAAGTGGTTGGTGACGAAAAAAATGCTTCAGCGTGTTTAGAAAGTGCTCGGCGGGACGTGCCTAACAGGTAACATGCGTGAATGGCGGAACGTGCATAACAGTTAACACGCGTAAATGAGGAAAGTGAAAAGCAGAGTTAGTGCGTGCCATGTGATAATGTCAAACTATTCCCAGCACATTTAAAGTGCAACATGGTGACCCGGAAAACGTAAAAAAGATTAGGTGACCGTCTTACCAGATCGTGATGTGCGCGAGTGATCGAGTTCCATTACGGTGAGACCGTCTCACCGTAAGGAACTCGATCACTCGCGCCTAAGATATCCCTGGGACTTACTGACTCCCCCCTTAATCGCTCGCAAGGGAGCCGGCTACGGGGTGCGGGACTCTTCCCCTTCGACTTGCCGGCTCCCTATGCCATGGTCCTGGGTCAAAGAAGAAAGGATAAATAGGAAAGAATAGGGAAAGAAAAGTAAATAAAAGTAAAGAGAGAGCTAAAAAAAGTAGTTATTAAAGTAACAAAAAGTTGAAAAAAACACAAAATATAGATGTACAAAAATAAAGAGATAGATAATGAGTAAAAAAGATTAAAAAAAAGTTCAATCAAACAAAGGATTACAAAGATTGAAACAGGATAGACAAGACATGCTCAGAACCATAGCAATGAATGAAAAACAAGATGGCCGCGCCCATTGCAACCACGTGGGTAAGTTCGCACTATATTTTCCCCGTGAGCACGCAAAAACGGACACGAACATGCAATTGCATCCTGGGAACAGGAAATGCACAACTCTAGCATGCAACTAGCGCCCGTAAAGGGAAATACGCAACGCAAACAGTGAAAACAAGATGGCCGCGCCCATGTACGACCGCATGGGTAACTTCGCGGTAGCCGCGCTGAAAAAAAATCCCGCGAACACGCAAAAATAAAAAAATCCGCAATCTCACAAAAGTTTGCGTTTTTTGCGGACCGCGAGTACGCTTTTGCACGAATTTGCGTAACGCAAATTCACAAAATTCACCCATACTTAATGTGTGCAGCCTCCTACCCCCTCCTGCCCTGCCTGGGTCCGCGCTGCAGTCACTGACCTAGCCGGAGCCCTGCTGTGCAGTGTGTGCGCCCCTTTAGTGTACATCCGGCTCATGGCATGCCTTGTTGCAACCCTTTAACTACGCTTATTGAAACCAGCAGCGCCCTCAATTTGCAATCCATGGCAAACTCTGCGCACCCAGCGAAATCTTGCATAGACCCTTTCTCTGCAACTCCCTTAGTGCATGCAAAGTCATCTACACCTCTTCACAATATACCCTAACCTCCCCATGCAGCCTCTTCAGCGTGCAGCGCCAACCTTGCATATTCCCTGAACCGTTTAGTACAAGCATGCTCCTTTCCTACGCACTCACAATGTGAAGACCAAGGCGTGCATCCTGCGTCCCCTGTGTGCATTCCACAACATGCCCTGCTTCGCCCCTTCACTACATACCTTCCCGATTGCAGCTCTTCAGTGTGTGCAGCTCTTACATTTCCAGGAACTTCTATGCTACATGCCTTTCACCGTGCAGCCCTTTCAGCGTGTAGACTCTGTAGATACCTTGTATCACTGTATTTCACACACTACATTTCCACAAAACCCTACAATTGTACAAATCGAGACACAGCAATGCTGCTTGAACCCCCTTCCGTTAAAATGGAACCACTCATGGCACAATCCTTCTCTGGTAGCGCAACCTGAAATTGGAACTCACCTCACTCCAAATCTTTGCACAACCAGCTACTCTCAAGACTGACCTGAAAGCTCTCCTCCTCCAACATTATTTTAGCTAAGATACTGCAATCAATTCTTGGCCCCCTCCTCACTCCTGCGCCCTCAAAGTTTATAGGGTAATGACTTACATCACTGAGCCCCCCTCTGATCAACACTGCTCCCGAGAGATCGTCACAATCCAGCATTCAATTTATGACATTCCACCCGGGAATTCCACATTCCAGAGCATGATGAACGTGTGCCCGATAGAAGCGAGACTGCTGCTCAGCCCCTCTCTCTTTCCACACACATATTCCAAAAAATCCTTTCTTATTTAGTTCTTTTCTTTATAGGGATACCCCTAGTGGGCGAGGGTTCTACAACAAAAAACATTGTGCTTTTTCTACAAACAAGGATTAGCCCACCACCACCACATCCACCACCACCACCACATCCACCATCACCACCACCACCACATCCACCATCACCACCACACCCATCACCACATCCACCATTACCACCACATCCACCACCACCACCACATCTACCACATCCACCACCACATCCACCACCACCACATCCACCACCACATCCACCACCACCACATCCACCACCACCACCACCACATCCACCATCACTACCACATCCACCACCACATACACCACATACACCACCACATCCACCACATACACCACCACCACATCCACCACCAAGGCTCTAATAGCCAGGAGTGTAATCCGTCATCAATCTACCCCATCTGAGATGAAATACTGCAAAGCATGAGGTGGGTGTCACTGCTGTGTGGAAAGCTGCACTCTAAGTCAATTTACGTCACTTTGAGTGAGCAAGGCACCCGTTGGACCTGAGTCCTGCTGGTGAAAGGTGCTGACTGTGGGCTCGGATGCAGGCACGCCTGCTTGGCTGATAGCTCCCAGTGCTTGCGAGCACTAAGTGAGGGTGAGGAGCAACTGTACCACTGCAAATGGACCAGGAATTGAGCGGAGTACCCGGCCTGATACAAGTCGCGGTGAGAGGTGCTGGAAAAATGACACTGTGAGGTGTGGCAACTGTGTGCAGTTTTTGGACAAAATATCGAGTTGTAAATATCGAGAGACAGAAATATCTGAAAAAAATATTGTGATACAAAAATCGTGATGCAGAAATATCGTTGTCACGTATATTGTTTTTTCAGGTAAGTAATATCGTTGTTAAGAATATCATTGCTGTTAATATTGTTTTCAATAATATTGTTGTAAAAATTTTTTAAAAATATTATTTTAATGTGTTTTAGATCACATATGAACAGGCACGGCCAGTGCCGGGCGTTATACTGGGGGGGGGTGACGTCAGGCAGGGGAGGGTCAGGGTGGGGGGTTGTAAAATGCGGGATATGGACCATTAGAGGTAAGTACCAATAAAAATTAATAAAACGAATTTTGTTGCCAACGCTGCATCACATTTGGCGATGCAGCGTGGGCAACGAAATTCGTTTTATTTATTTTTATCGGTACTCTAATGGTCCATATCCCGCATTTTACAACACCCCACCCTGACCCTCCCCTGCCTGACGTCACCGCCCCAGTATAACGCCCGGCACGGGCCGTGCCTGCATATGAATTGTATGTGATACTATTGTTTGTACAATTGTTATTCATGTTTTAATATAGTTTGTCATCTTTAGTGATTTAGAATTTTTAATTTAATTACTAATAGTAATTTATAGTGCTGTAGAGGGTTGTTGAATTTTTAAGGCTAGGGTAAGAAGTTAATTAAGTAATAATTCATTATTATTTAATTAATACTTTTTAAGTAAGTATGTGATTGTATTAATTATGTGTATTATATAATACTGATTTATTTCACTTATATGTTTGTTGTGGGTTTCTATGTGTGTAGGGGAATAGGGTGGGAAATTAACTGGTTAATAATTAATCAACAATTAATTTTTAATTATTCAATCGATAATATATTACGTAAATTGTGCAATAATCATATATTTTATTTAGATTTTAGGTTATGGCTTCTGGTTTTGTAGGAGTATCGGATGGGAAGTTAATTAAGTAATAATTAATTAACAACAAATTATGTACTTATTAATTATAGAATTGATTATTAATTATGAAAAAATGGTTATAGGGGCTCAGATTTAACTTGTACAAAACCATTGAAATTCAGTATTTACAGTTACTTGAGCTAACTATAACTTACACCCCCACAAAGCATTGCTTATGATCTCACATATTACAACACTCATGACATTGTCAGTGACATCACTGACATCACTGGTGACATCTCAAATGACATCAGTGATGACATCACTAAAGAGATCATCTACAGAACCGCCCCCTCCCCCATTCAGTTAAAGCCGAGCACCGGGAGATGAGGCCCCAGGGGCTGAATTGGCCCGGGGGGTACCCTCCTCCATTGAAATAAGATTGGGCCCCAGGGGATGGAGTCTCTGGGGCTGAAATCGGCAGAAGGAGAGGGGCAGCATGCCATCCCCTCACCTGTGAAAAACAGAGGGCAGAAAAACAAGCAGCAACAGCAAAACAGAGAGTAGAAAACCAAGCAGAAAAGGCAAAGCAGAGGGCAGAAAAAGGAGCAGAAAATACAAAACAGTGGGCAGAAAAATGCGAAGGAAGGGAAAAACAGAGTAGAACGGGGTAAAAGGGGGTAGAACATTGAGCAGGAAAGGCAAAATAGAGGTAGAAAAAGGAGCAGGAAAGGCAAAACAGAGGACAGAAAAACTAGGAGACTCATGCATACACTCACAGACCCAAACAGACACTCATGCACCTACTCACAGACCTACTCAGACTCACGCGCCCACTCACAGACCCACTCAGACATTCATGCACCCACTCACAGATCCACTCAGAGACATACGCATGCAATCACAGACCCACTCAGAGACTCAAGCATCCAGTCACAGACCCACTGAGAGTCATGCACCCACTCACAGATCCACTCAGACACTCATGCACCCATTCACAAACCTACTCAGAGACTCAGGCACCCACTCACAGACCGACTCAGAGACCCATGCACCCACTGGCAGATCCACTGAAACACTCATGCACCTACTCACACACCCAGTGAGACACTTATGCAGCCACTCTCACACCCAATCAGATACTCACAAACCCACAGACAAACCCATTCAGGCACTCTCACACCCACTTACAGTCCTACTGAGACACTCATGCACTCACTCGCACACTCACTGTCAAAGGTTACTGGTTACAGTTAGGAAATACAATTTAAAAACAGCTTAGAAATTCACTTAAAAAACCAAATCCCACTACACAAGAACCACCCACCCCGTGCATCCCAGGAACTGCTGACTATTATGTAGGATCATGTAATTCTTCACATCTGGCAGGGTGTATTTCGACCAAATATTGAGTCAACAATAACGAGTAACACAAATATCGAGTTTTTATTACCGTGATACAGAAATATGATGCAGAAATGTTGTTTACAAAGATATTGATTTTTTAAGGTAAGTAATATCGTTGTCAAAAATATCTGTGCTGTTCATATTAACAGAATATATATAAACATATAGTTGTAAAAAATATTGGTTTTTACTTATTTTAGTTTATATTTTAATTAGCATATGTTATAAAGTGTTTGTGTATTTGTTTTTTCTATATAGCGCACACTTGACCCAAAGGTATCAGGTATCTGAGCTCTTTACACGAGCACCAGTTGTGTTACATGAGGACATATTAATTTTTGTTTGTTTTTGAATGTTTTTAAATATAGTTTGTAATTTTGTGTTATTTTTTAACTTTAATTTAATTGTTAATTGTAATTTATACTGCCATAGCATGTTGTGAGGAGCGCAGGGGTATAGGTTGGGAAGTAAACTGATTATAAGTAATTAATAATTCATTTTAAATCATTTTAATTTAATTGATAATTAAATATGTAAATTGTGTAATGAATGTATTTTTTAAGTTACATTTTAGGTGTGAGTTGTTTGGTTTGTAGGGGTAAAGGGTGGGAAGTTAAGTATAATTAATTAAACTTAATTATTGATGTACTAATAATTGTTTAATTGATTATTAATTGAGTAGATTGTTTAATTATACTTTTCAAGATGCAGGTTGTTGGGTTTGTAGGGGTAAAGGGTGGCAAGCTAATTAAGTATAATTAGTTCATAAGTATTTATTAATTTATGAATTATTTAATTGATAATTATGTAAATTGCTAGGCAGATGGTGCATGGATGTCCACAAACTGGCTTTTACTACTGCGGCTTGAACTGCAGTCCTTTTTTCTGGGCCGCAGAACAAGTCGCAGTAGAAAAAAGCATTTTACAACCACCTGCACGGTGGGCGTATCCTAATAGGGCAGGCGGGACTGCCAACTCATTGTTGGGCAGTTTTCTGCCCGAAACAATGGCGGTCGGTGGTATGATCGACTGCCATTGTAATAAGGCCCATTATGTTGATATAAATACACTCACACAAAAGTTTAACTGTATGGCCATTCGTCTCAACTGATTAACTGCTCTTGATGGGATCTTCAGAGCTGCAATCGAAATCATTGAGGTGTGGTCACTAGCATTAATTTCTAGTGCACAGGCGTGAATTAGAAGACAAAATAACTGGAAATGCTTTATTAGATTCTTAAAATGTGGAAAAAAGAGATAAATATTTTCTGTCATCTAGATTGATCAAGAAAAGTAGACAGGATAATTCCTCTTGCATCAGGTGGGTGAGACGATACAAAGGTTCTCACAGAAAACTTTGCGAAGTTATTTGGTTTAATTTGTGAAAAAACGTCTCGAAACAACGCACAGAAAAAAGTCTTTTATCAGGAGAATTCTCTCGCAAAAAATAATTCTTTTAGGCAAATTCTACAAAAACATTTTATATACAAAAGTTCAGCTACGCACAAAGCTTTGCAAAGTTCATAAAGTCTTCAAGCTTCACAATGTGTAAAGTTTATGAACGGCATTTAGGGGTCACCAGGGGTCCCTGCTACGATCCACAGCATGCCCCTTGTGACCCCTGGCACTGCCTATACGACCCCTAGGGTCACGGTGGCAAAATCAGTGGCAGGAACAGAAGCAGCACGTTCTTATGGACATCGGTGGTGGCTTCACTCACCTCGTTTGTTGTCAATTGTTTACTATACTAATGGTGAATAATATTACATTATTACATTATTCGCTATTAGCTATTAGTTAAAAAAAATGCTTTTAAATGTATGTATGTTGTGTGCCTGCTTGCATTGTTGGGTGTGTTTATGTAAGAGAGACTGTGTATGTGCATGTGTAGGCAGAGTGTGTGTATGTGTGAGTGTGTGTGAATGTGTGTGGATGTCTAAGCATATGTATGTGTGAGTAAAAGTGAAGGTCAAGGCGCATGTGAAGTCACTTCCGCTACCCCTGGCATTTTGGTGAATTGACCTCCATGAGTCCATGGTAAAGTTTATCATGTTTGCAAAAATGTGTGGGTGAATTTTAAATGTTAAACTTCTCCAACGGCTGTGACAACTGTCTTCGACACATCTGTGCTGTCTTCGGCACACTGACAGATTCACAAAGAGCATTCACAACAAATACGGGAGACCGAAGCTGCACACTTTCTAAACTAGTCCTGACTCCGGAATGACAGTCATTCTTGCCATGGCACAAAAGCAAAACGGAACCCAACCTGGAGACAATAAGCTGGAGGCAAGCAGATGCAGCGTTGGGATCTCATGCCAGAACTCAGAATCCACGGAAGTCATAGAGAGCACAAGAAAACATCCTGTTATTACCCCCGGTGGAAATATGACATGAACACACAGTGCTACGTCCATTGCAAAACTGCAAAACAGAGTGATTCATCAGAAGTTCAGAATCTGTGTTTGTCTAGTCATTGAGTTTTGTCTGGTCACATTTTTTACAGGAGCATCGCTCACAAGCAACAGTCATAAGGCAACTACAATTCCACACGCGTGGAGAAGGGCAATGTTTGCATCCTTAGGTTTTTACACCTTTTCATCGCAGGACAGTCTGCGGTGAGATGCCCGCCACACATTGACAATTACTGCTTTTACATTCCTGATAAAACATTTTCACAGTGCAACTTTTCCGCGAAATCATTTTGCGTACATCCAAAGTGTCTGAAGTGTGCCTCGACACAAAAGAACAATAACTGATAGGCTTCGTGGACAAATATGAGGAGCCCAAGCTCCACTTGTCTATATGGATTGCTTTATTTTTTTGAGCTTTTGTAGAAGTCATAGCTTGCCAATATTAACTGCAGAGGCTCGAACTAGTTGTAATATATTTATCAAACGTCAGTATGTACAGGGATAAAAACAGATAACTCAAAGCGACAAAGTATCAATTGAAGCTAACGCTTCTGCAATTGTACGTCAGAATATAAATCACAAAAACAGTGTGCTACAAAGATATCATATCATATATATATATATATATATATATATATATATATATATATATATATATATATATATATATATATATATATGTATGTATAAATATATATATATACATATATATACATATATATATATACATATATATATATATATATATATATATACATATATATACATATATATATTTATATATATATATATACTCCAAAACATTTCTCCAAGAAGAAACCAGAGGCCAGAGGGGGTATCAGGGATCACAGGGTGCTTTATTCAAATGTCCACAGCGGCGGCGAATGCATTTCGGCCATATCGGCCTTCCTCAGCGCCCAGCGCTGTTACGAGTCCTGCACCAATGTGCTCCTTCTGGCTCCAGTGATGGCTCGCACACAATGCCTCTCCCCTATATTCTGTCGGCACACCTGAAGATGTTCGTGAAGGTGAGCGAACTTCAAATCCCAACATGCACTGTGGCGGCAGGCTGGGTAGGTGGCGTAGGGTAGTGGGTTTTGACAATGGGTCGGTGCGGGCATGCAGAAGGGTGGTGTGGGGAACCTCCGAACAGGCGAAGTCCACAGCCGCTGCCCCGAGTCCCCTCGTGCCACAGCAACCAGTTGCCACAAGACTGCGAATAAACAGGGGCTACCAAGTAGAGGCATCCCGCCCCGTTGAGCTAAAATAGCTCGGTCCGCTCATCCCGGCTCGTGGTTCCTGGTGGTCAACGGATTATTCGATACCTCGATGTCACAAAGCTGCGAGCAGCCGATTGCCAGTGTTAATCCATGACGCTTAGTGCTGCAGGGCCATCTGTATACGCCTCTGGCCAGCGTAGTAAATAATCCAAAACATTTCTCCAAGAAGAAACCAGAGGCCAGAGGGGGTATCAGGGATCACAGCGTGCTTTATTCAAATGTCCACAGCGGCGGCGAATGCATTTCGGCCATATCGGCCTTCCTCAGCGCCCAGCGCTGTTACGAGTCCTGCACCAATGTGCTCCTTCCTGCTCCAGTGATGGCTCGCACACAATGCCCCTCCCCTTTATGCTGTCGGCACACCTGAAGATGTTCGTGAAGGTGAGCGAACTTCAAATCCCAACATGCACTGTGGCGGCAGGCTGGGTAGGTGGCGTAGGGTAGTGGGTTTTGACAATGGGTCGGTGCGGGCATGCAGAAGGGTGGTGTGGGGAACCTCTGAACAGGCGAAGTCCACAGCCGCTGCCCCGAGTCCCCTCGTGCCACAGCAACCAGTTGCCACAAGACTGCGAATAAACAGGGGCTACCAAGTAGAGGCATCCCGCCCCGTTGAGCTAAAATAGCTCGGTCCGCTCATCCCGGCTCGTGGTTCCTGGTGGTCAACGGATTATTCGATACCTCGATGTCACAAAGCTGCGAGCAGCCGATTGCCAGTGTTAATCCGTGACGCTTAGTGCTGCAGGGCCATCTGTATACGCCTCTGGCCAGCGTAGTAAATAATCCAAAACATTTCTCCAAGAAGAAACCAGAGGCCAGAGGGGGTATCAGGGATCACAGCGTGCTTTATTCAAATGTCCACAGCGGCGGCGAATGCATTTCGGCCATATTGGCCTTCCTCAGCGCCCAGCACTGTTACGAGTCCTGCACCAATGTGCTCCTTCCTGCTCCAGTGATGGCTCGCACACAATGCCCCTCCCCTTTATGCTGTCGGCACACCTGAAGATGTTCGTGAAGGTGAGCGAACTTCAAATCCCAACATGCACTGTGGCGGCAGGCTGGGTAGGTGGCGTAGGGTAGTGGGTTTTGACAATGGGTCGGTGCGGGAATGCAGAAGGGTGGTGTGGGGAACCTCTGAACAGGCGAAGTCCACAGCCGCTGCCCCGAGTCCCCTCGTGCCACAGCAACCAGTTGCCACAAGACTGCAAATAAACAGGGGCTACCAAGTAGAGGCATCCCGCCCCGTTGAGCTAAAATAGCTCGGTCCGCTCATCCCGGCTCGTGGTTCCTGGTGGTCAACGGATTATTCGATACCTCGATGTCACAAAGCTGCGAGCAGCCGATTGCCAGTGTTAATCTGTGACGCTTAGTGCTGCAGGGCCATCTGTATACGCCTCTGGCCAGCGTAGTAAACAATCCAAAACATTTCTCCAAGAAGAAACCAGAGGCCAGAGGGGGTATCAGGGATCACAGCGTGCTTTATTCAAATGTCCACAGCGGCGGCGAATGCATTTCGGCCATTTCGGCCTTCCTCAGCGCCCAGCGCTGTTACGAGTCTGCACCAATGTGCTCTTTCCTGCTCCAGTGATGGCTCGCACACAATGCCCCTCCCCTTTATGCTGTCGGCACACCTGAAGATGTTCGTGAAGGTGAGCGAACTTCAAATCCCAACATGCACTGTGGCGGCAGGTTGGGTAGGTGGCGTAGGGTAGTGGGTTTTGACAATGGGTCGGTGCGGGCATGCAGAAGTCTGGTGTGGGGAACCTCTGAACAGGCGAAGTCCACAGCCGCTGCCCCGAGTCCCCTCGTGCCACAGCAACCAGTTGCCACAAGACTGCGAATAAACAGGGGCTACCAAGTAGAGGCATCCCGCCCCGTTGAGCTAAAATAGCTCGGTCCGCTCATCCCGGCTCGTGGTTCCTGGTGGTCAACGGATTATTCGATACCTCGATGTCACAAAGCTGCGAGCAGCCGATTGCCAGTGTTAATCCGTGACGCTTAGTGCTGCAGGGCCATCTGTATACGCCTCTGGCCAGCGTAGTAAATAATCCAAAACATTTCTCCAAGAAGAAACCAGAGGCCAGAGGGGGTATCAGGGATCACAGGGTGCTTTATTCAAATGTCCACAGCGGCGGCGAATGCATTTCGGCCATATCGGCCTTCCTCAGCGCCCAGCGCTGTTACGAGTCCTGCACCAATGTGCTCCTTCTGGCTCCAGTGATGGCTCGCACACAATGCCCCTCCCCTATATTCTGTCGGCACACCTGAAGATGTTCGTGAAGGTGAGCGAACTTCAAATCCCAACATGCACTGTGGCGGCAGGCTGGGTAGGTGGCGTAGGGTAGTGGGTTTTGACAATGGGTCGGTGCGGGCATGCAGAAGGGTGGTGTGGGGAACCTCCGAACAGGCGAAGTCCACAGCCGCTGCCCCGAGTCCCCTCGTGCCACAGCAACCAGTTGCCACAAGACTGCGAATAAACAGGGGCTACCAAGTAGAGGCATCCCGCCCCGTTGAGCTAAAATAGCTCGATCCGCTCATCCCGGCTCGTGGTTCCTGGTGGTCAACGGATTATTCGATACCTCGATGTCACAAAGCTGCGAGCAGCCGATTGCCAGTGTTAATCCGTGACGCTTAGTGCTGCAGGGCCATCTGTATACGCCTCTGGCCAGCGTAGTAAATAATCCAAAACATTTCTCCAAGAAGAAACCAGAGGCCAGAGGGGGTATCAGGGATCACAGCGTGCTTTATTCAAATGTCCACAGCGGCGGCGAATGCATTTCGGCCATATCGGCCTTCCTCAGCGCCCAGCGCTGTTACGAGTCCTGCACCAATGTGCTCCTTCCTGCTCCAGTGATGGCTCGCACACAATGCCCCTCCCCTTTATGCTGTCGGCACACCTGAAGATGTTCGTGAAGGTGAGCGAACTTCAAATCCCAACATGCACTGTGGCGGCAGGCTGGGTAGGTGGCGTAGGGTAGTGGGTTTTGACAATGGGTCGGTGCGGGCCTGCAGAAGGGTGGTGTGGGGAACCTCTGAACAGGCGAAGTCCACAGCCGCTGCCCCGAGTCCCCTCGTGCCACAGCAACCAGTTGCCACAAGACTGCGAATAAACAGGGGCTACCAAGTAGAGGCATCCCGCCCCGTTGAGCTAAAATAGCTCGGTCCGCTCATCCCGGCTCGTGGTTCCTGGTGGTCAACGGATTATTCGATACCTCGATGTCACAAAGCTGCGAGCAGCCGATTGCCAGTGTTAATCCGTGACGCTTAGTGCTGCAGGGCCATCTGTATACGCCTCTGGCCAGCGTAGTAAATAATCCAAAACATTTCTCCAAGAAGAAACCAGAGGCCAGAGGGGGTATCAGGGATCACAGCGTGCTTTATTCAAATGTCCACAGCGGCGGCGAATGCATTTCGGCCATATCGGCCTTCCTCAGCGCCCAGCGCTGTTACGAGTCCTGCACCAATGTGCTCCTTCCTGCTCCAGTGATGGCTCGCACACAATGCCCCTCCCCTTTATGCTGTCGGCACACCTGAAGATGTTCGTGAAGGTGAGCGAACTTCAAATCCCAACATGCACTGTGGCGGCAGGCTGGGTAGGTGGCGTAGGGTAGTGGGTTTTGACAATGGGTCGGTGCGGGAATGCAGAAGGGTGGTGTGGGGAACCTCTGAACAGGCGAAGTCCACAGCCGCTGCCCCGAGTCCCCTCGTGCCACAGCAACCAGTTGCCACAAGACTGCGAATAAACAGGGGCTACCAAGTAGAGGCATCCCGCCCCGTTGAGCTAAAATAGCTCGGTCCGCTCATCCTGGCTCGTGGTTCCTGGTGGTCAACGGATTATTCGATACCTCGATGTCACAAAGCTGCGAGCAGCCGATTGCCAGTGTTAATCCGTGACGCTTAGTGCTGCAGGGCCATCTGTATACGCCTCTGGCCAGCGTAGTAAATAATCCAAAACATTTCTCCAAGAAGAAACCAGAGGCCAGAGGGGGTATCAGGGATCACAGCGTGCTTTATTCAAATGTCCACAGCGGCGGCGAATGCATTTCGGCCATATCGGCCTTCCTCAGCGCCCAGCGCTGTTACAAGTCCTGCACCAATGTGCTCCTTCCTGCTCCAGTGATGGCTCGCACACAATGCCCCTCCCCTTTATGCTGTCGGCACACCTGAAGATGTTCGTGAAGGTGAGCGAACTTCAAATCCCAACATGCACTGTGGCGGCAGGCTGGGTAGGTGGCGTAGGGTAGTGGGTTTTGACAATGGGTTGGTGCGGGCATGCAGAAGGGTGGTGTGGGGAACCTCTGAACAGGCGAAGTCCACAGCCGCTGCCCCGAGTCCCCTCGTGCCACAGCAACCAGTTGCCACAAGACTGCGAATAAACAGGGGCTACCAAGTAGAGGCATCCCGCCCTGTTGAGCTAAAATAGCTCGGTCCGCTCATCCCGGCTCGTGGTTCCTGGTGGTCAACGGATTATTCGATACCTCGATGTCACAAAGCTGCGAGCAGCCGATTGCCAGTGTTAATCCGTGACGCTTAGTGCTGCAGGGCCATCTGTATACGCCTCTGGCCAGCGTAGTAAATAATCCAAAAGATTTCTCCAAGAAGAAACCAGAGGCCAGAGGGGGTATCAGGGATCACAGCGTGCTTTATTCAAATGTCCACAGCGGCGGCGAATGCATTTCGGCCATATCGGCCTTCCTCAGCGCCCAGCGCTGTTACGAGTCCTGCACCAATGTGCTCCTTCCTGCTCCAGTGATGGCTCGCACACAATGTCCCTCCCCTTTATGCTGTCGGCACACCTGAAGATGTTCGTGAAGGTGAGCGAACTTCACATCCCAACATGCACTGTGGCGGCAGGCTGGGTAGGTGGCGTAGGGTAGTGGGTTTTGACAATGGGTCGGTGCGGGCATGCAGAAGGGTGGTGTGGGGAACCTCTGAACAGGCGAAGTCCACAGCCGCTGCCCCGAGTCCCCTCGTGCCAAAGCAACCAGTTGCCACAAGACTGCGAATAAACAGGGGCTACCAAGTAGAGGCATCCCGCCCCGTTGAGCTAAAATATATATATATATTGCAACAACATAATATAAAAATGCCGGTTTTTACGAAGGACCGCCGCGGAGTTAAAGCCCTGAACTACCGGCATTGGTGGATATATACATACATATATATATATATATTTAGTAGAATAATGCACGGATAAATAATGATGTTAAATTATTTATTAATGATACGATGAGAAGATAACAGGGCATTTCTGGTTTCAAAAGCATTATTGCACCTTATTGCTGATATTTGCACATAAATGCAATTTGCACATAACTACTGGGAATTTGATTCCCTATAGGTTTGACCAGTACAGTTTTTGCGTATTTTGCACAGTAATTAAAATGCACATGCACTTTATTACATCTCCAAGTACTGTAAACCGGGATGCCCAAATCATTTGTACTTTATATGTATTTCACTGAGATTTTAAAATGGTATTTTACAAATGATAAATCGTTATGAATGAGAATAACATTTTCCCCTACTGTCTAATGCACAATGAATTATGAGTAATTTACCGATATTTTAATGTGACGAAAACATGCAAATATATGACCTGAATGTTTTTAAATATTCCGAAGGGAGCGTCATGTATTTTCCCCAAATATGTCTTCCCTTTCCACACTTTTTTAGCCCTGACACGTGATGTTGTTTAAATCAACTTTGGGCCCTATAAAAGACTGAGTTGTATTTGGATCACTGTCATGTGAACAAGGCTCACTGAGAGCCGAAACGTCATGCGCTAACTTGTACTGAGTAAAGAATTTGCACTAAATTGGTCCGTGTCTGCGTATCCTTGCCTGGGGGAATTCCTGAGCGAACGGAGTAAAGACGCGGTATCTTGGATATATATTTATATATATATACCTGGGTCTTCCTCGTCTTCTTCGTTCTTTTTCAAGTTTGTGAAGCGGGACGAGCCTTGCAGTATGTATATATATATATATATATATATATATATATATATATATATATATATATATATATATATATATATATATATATGTATGTATAGCGGCTACTTTAAATACGTCAATATGGCACGCCTCTCATCAAAAGAAGACGGTATCGAAATCGCAAGTGCGCCCATGCGAATGTGGCGGCCATCTTAGAAAGCATAAAATTATGCAATTTCAAAGCAGTATATTATTAATACTGCAGCCAATCATGCCGTGTATCGGCATATCTGCCGCTCAGGCTGGTGTAACCTTACTATAAAGCCGTGGATCGGCATGTCACCAGCTACATTCATTTGCGCCCTGCGATTTCGCCCCGTAATTCAGGATGTATAATACACATTTCTGTTCATAGACATGTCATAAATAGCATCATCAATATTAATCATGATATCATAGCAGCAACATCAATTCATATGAGGTGAAGGAACAAGTATCTCAAATAAGTCTCTCGTGGTACCATACCATATAACATACAGAGTGAAAAAGGTCAGAATGGTAAATGGCAAAGCAAAGGACAATTAAAATTGATAGAGGTTCAGGGTAATTTGTCCATGATTCATTCATTTTCCTAAGTGTACCATCATTTCTTCTCCGCTGTTCATCCCATATGGATGTTTCGTTTGCATGTCTATAATATAGCGGGATTCCAGTCTACGTAGCCTCAACAATCTATCCCCTCCCCTAGGATTAATCGGAACATGATCTATGCCAAAATACTGTAATAGATCCCTATTACTCTGATGTTCCTTGGCAAAGTGCCGTGCCACCGGATAGTTCACATCTTTATTACTGATGGCACGTTGGTGTTCCAAGATTCTCATCTTTACATTATTAATTGTGCTGCAAATATATTTAAGACCGCATGGACATGTCAGGCAGTACACAACATAGGGGGTTTGGCATGTGATGAACTTCGCTATTTTCCTAGGTGTTTGTAAACCAGGAATATTATATGTCAGGACCCGTTTGCTGTTTTCACAGGCTTTACATTTGGCACACGGAAAGAATCCTTTCATGTCTTTTAGAGTGTTACTTTTCTTAGATTTTGGGGGCATAAGGTGACTCTGTACCAATTTGTCTTTTAAGGAACTCAGTTTACGGAAAGTGATTAGAGGGCGACTGGGGACATCTCGCCCTATAATAGGGTCCAGGCGTAATATATGGCAGTTTTTAGTCAATATCTTTCTCAGATGATTCGCATCATTTGAGAAGGTAGTTATCATCCTGAATTTGTTGCTAATCTCTGATTGGTCTGTTTTTTCTTTTGCCTTTAGCAGACTCCTTCTTGGTATCGAGGAATGGTCTAGAGATTGCGAAGCAAAGCGTGTGGGGTAAACAGGCTAAACACAGGAAGGCTTCCCTGTGTAGTTTCGCCATTGGACATGTGTGACGAAGCGAATCGCCGTGAGGCGGCACTTGACATTTTTAAAAAACGCACAGTAACAGCCTTGCCGAACACGGGAGACGGAGGAGCAACAGCCCGGAGCTCACTGCAGAATTTATTTCTAAAATTAGAAAGATGTACTGAGAGGGAGATAAGAAAGTGGTGGGAGGCCACCTCCCTCCAGAGCTATATGGATGTTGACAGGGTCTCGAGGGGCTTGCGTATTTACACGGTCCCCGCCTACGAGAACCCTGACCCCCAATTGTTGGAACAGTGGGCTGAATTAACAGCCGCATCCTGTAAAGCCATGTTGGATCTATTAGTCAAGTTCGCGTGGAGTGACAGGGCGAAAATAATGGAGGAGATTAATAACTTGGAAAAGGAGATTGCAAAGGACAATGACAAAACGAAACAAGAACAACTACGAGAAGAAATGAAGAAACGTCTAGTCAAGTATGAACTAAAAATCAGACACAGAAAACAAGAAAAATATGAAAGGGATGAACGAGATCATGCTTTGGGACACATTCTTACTTTCTCAAAGAAATTTGATGCTCCACGAAAGGCACTGAGTAAGAAGAAAGAAACAATGCCCGCAGCACGTGTCGAAACCTCGGAATCAGAAGTAACTGAGGGGGAGCAGTCGGGCAATGAAACGGCATTAACATCCAAAACAGTATCAAAAAGCCCTTTTTATTTGGAGTTCAATCTTATACGCCAAAGCTGGCTGAGGGGAGGGAAATCAAGACCTCCAGAAAACGAAGACGTACCCGAAGAGGAGGTTGGAAGGGGAAGAGGAAGAGGGGGAACAAGATCTCAGAACCCTCACAAGAAGAGGGGCAATCGATGGTGATCCCTGATTCCAACCTTACAATTATCAACCTGACGGATAAGAACTTGACCAGGGAAGAGGAAGACACCTTGCAGTTGGGTCTAACATTCTGCCCCAGCGATAAACTGGAATACACACAGACCAGAATAGACCTCTTCAAGTTGGTCCGTAAAATCAAGTTACATAAATTCTTCGCATTAAAACCCTCCAGCACAGAAGTGAAAAAACGGGGGAAAAAACAACGAGACAAATGACTGATACTTTGAGCGCGAAGGATCTCAATCTTATAGAAACTCTGACAGAACTACGAACAGAACAAGATTTGGAGACATATGATGATCCAATAATGAGAGCTAGGAGAGTCAATATTGAACAGCAAGCCCCTGCAACTGACTTCAAGGCACCGTCACAATTCAATCCGCAAATGCCATACGATGCCAACGACACCTTTTCGGATGCAGTAATAGAGGACTTAATGAAGTTTAGGACCACTGGGCGGAAACACACTCTCCAAAAAAGCAACCTCTCTGAAATTCAATCAAAAATCATATCGGATATCAGTAATAACGCTGAGATCATTGTGAAACCTTCGGACAAGGGAGGAAATATTGTCCTGCTCTCTAGAGAACAATACTGTCAAGAATCCCTCCGTCAATTAGAGGACGTAAAATGTTACATGAGAACCAACAAAGAGGAGTATGTCCAAAGTATACAAACTTACCACGATCTACTGAACAAATGGCGTAATAGATCGATGCTGGACACAAATGAATATTCTTGAGAAATCATGAACCAATAACACCGACTTTTTACCAATTGCCGAAAGTGCATAAAAACCTCCACTTACCACCAGGGAGACCGATTGTCTCGTCAAAGGGAGGACTCACTGAAAATCTTTCAACGTACATCGATTCATTTCTTGCACAATCGGTTGTCAATTTAAGGTCTTATGTAAGAGACACGAAAGATTTCATTGAACAAATAGAGAACATCCAATGGGACGACACATATGTACTCATAACCCTCGACATTACACGTTTATATACTTGTAATCAGCATGATCAGGGAGTCGAGGCAGTAAGATACTTCTTAGAAAAAAGAGCAATGAAGTATACTGAACATGGGGTAATGTTGATCGAACTACTTGAATTCTGCCAGACACACAACATTTTTCTGTTCCAAAATGACCTTTATAAACAGATCTCAGGGACAGCGATGGGCACCTGCTTCGCCCCCAGCTACGCAAATTTATTCGTGGGCTGGTGGGAGGAGCAGGTGGCCCTGGGAGGTGACAATGCTAAATGGGCAGAATATGTAGTTGTGTGGCGTCGTTACATAGACGACCTTTTTCTAGTATGGAGGGGCTCCTTCAGACAGGCAGAGGATTTCATTAGGGATCTAAACAGAAACAACCTGAATTTGAAATTTACTAGTGATCTAAGCAGGGAAGAGGTGCACTATTTAGATCTGAGAGTCTTTGTAAATGAGGGGAAACTTGAAACATCACTATATAGGAAACCCACTTCGGGCAATAGCATATTACATGCCAAGAGTAGCCATCCTGGAAACCTGATCCGCAGTATACCCTATGGTGAGTTACTCAGACTCCAACGTAACTGTTCAAGGGACTCTGATTTCATTAGTACAGCCAAGGAATCTATTATTAGATTTAAAACTAGAGGCTATGACTCTACTCTCCTTGAGAAGACCTTTGACAGAGTCCGTAAAATACCCAGAAGGAGTCTGCTAAAGGCAAAAGAAAAAACAGACCAATCAGAGATTAGCAACAAATTCAGGATGATAACTACCTTCTCAAATGATACGAATCATCTGAGAAAGATATTGACTAAAAACTGGCATATATTACGTCTGGACCCTATTATAGGGCGAGATGTCCCCAGTCGCCCTCTAATCACTTTCCGTAAACTGAGTTCCTTAAAAGACAAATTGGTACAGAGTCACCTTATGCCCCCAAAATCTAAGAAAAGTAACACTCTAAAAGACATGAAAGGATTCTTTCCTTGTGCCAAATGTAAAGCCTGTGAAAACAGCAAACGGGTCTTGACATATAATATTCCTGGTTTACAAACACCTAGAAAAATAGCGAAGTTCATCACATGCCAAACCCCCTATGTTGTGTACTGCCTGACATGTCCATGCGGTCTTAAATATATTGGCAGCACAATTAATAATGTAAAGATGAGAATCTTGGAACACCAACGTGCCATCAGTAATAAAGATGTGAACTATCCGGTGGCACGGCACTTTGCCAAGGAACATCAGAGTAATAGGGATCTATTACAGTATTTTGGCATAGATCATGTTCCGATTAATCCTAGGGGAGGGGATAGATTGTTGAGGCTACGTAGACTGGAATCCCGCTATATTATAGACATGCAAACGAAACATCCATATGGGATGAACAGCGGAGAAGAAATTATGGTACACTTAGGAAAATGAATGAATCATGGACAAATTAACCTGAACCTCTATCAATTTTAATTGTCCTTTGCTTTGCCATTTACCATTCTGACCTTTTTCACTCTGTATGTTATATGGTATGGTACCACGAAAAACTTATTTGAGATACTTGTTCCTTCACCTCATATGAATTGATGTTGCTGCTATGATATCATGATTAATATTGATGATGCTAATTTTGACATGCCTATGAACAGAAATGTGTATTATAGAACCTGAATTACGGGGCGAAATCGCAGGGGGCAAATTAATGTAGCTGGTGACATGCCGATCCACAGCTTTATAGTAAGGTTACACCAGCCTGAGCGGCAGATATGGCGATACACGGCATGATTGGCTGCAGTATTAATATACTGCTTTGAAATTGCATAATTTTATGCTTTCTAAGATGGCCGCCACATTCGCATGGGCGCACTTGCGATTTCGATACCGTCTTCTTTTGATGAGAGGCGTGCCATAATGACGTATTTAAAGTAGCCGCTGGGCGGCGTTTTGTGTAAACACTGATAAAGGACTCACGTCCGAAACGCGTCTGTCTACGGCGAATGGCGAAATAAAGAAATACTTGCCTGTACCCTGGGAGTGCTAAACTTTGTTTCTAACAAATGGAGTCTGAGCTACAATTTTAAACGCGGGTACCGTCGCGTCTGAAGCACCCGCTCATGAGTGACTCGTGATTCACGGTACAACAGGAGCGCTGATATATATATATATATATATATATATATATATATATATATATGGCAGGTAACTCCAACATAATCCTCGTACCCAGAGGAAGAAAGAGCGCGGACCACCAAAGCTTCATTTTGCAATTAGTTTATTGCCGTGTGAGGTGTTGTGGAAGCTATATATATATATCATGTGACCAAGGCCTCTGTGAAGGCCGAAACGTTATGCTGAGGTGCGCCTTCTCCACGATTGAATAAACTTGCTCACCTGCACTTGGGTCTCCTCTTTTTCTGCGCCGTTGGTATCCGTGACTGGGCTCCAGGCGAGAGAAAATTGAGATTGTTTCATATAAATACACATATATATATATATATATATATATATATATATATATATATATATATATATATATGTGTGAAAAGCAAACGCCCAGGAGCTTGAAGGTTGCATGAAAAGGCCGGAGGGCAGAGCGAGGTCGTGTTCTTTCCCAAGCTCCTGGGCGTTTGCTTTAGCCATATATTTGCTTTTTTCACATATATATATATATATATATATACATATATATAAAGTATTTCAACTCACTGTGATCAAGCTCTGCTTGTCAGAGCGAAAGGCGTCATGGAGGGCAGCTGCCCGTAATTGCATTGAATAAAGTATTATGACTGCTTGCACTCTACAGTGTTTGATGGCCTGTCATTGAGCATCCTGTATTTTTTCGGGGAAGAGGTCGTTACCTGCTTTTGCCGCCTGGGATTCAGCGGCTCAGGATTTCTTTGGAATATATATATATATATATATACTTCCAGCGTCCCGACTCGGACCGCCCTTGACAGCCTGAGTGTTTCCAACTGTTGAAGCGAATATCTATCCACCAGCTCCACGTGGGCTGGTGGGAGGAACATGTCCTCAGGTTTGAGCACTCATCTTTCTGGAACAACAACATTGTGAAGTACATGAGGTATATAGATGACATTTTTATCATTTGGAGAGGTAGTATGGAAGATGCAAAGTCGTTTGTTGAAAGCATTAACATGAATAACTCCAACCTAAAGTTCACCGCTGAAATAAGTAGGAACAGAATCAGTTTTCTGGATGTGTCGGTTGAGATAGTGAATAACACTCTCACTACGAGCCTTTTCAGAAAAAGCAGGGCAGGAAATACTATCCTACATGCGCAAAGTTTCCACCCACAACACACTATCAGGGCAATCCCCTATGGGGAATTCCTTAGAATACACAGAACATGTAGTACGGTGGAACTCCGAGATCAGCACCAGGAAGAAGCCAAAAAACGGTTGGAAGCCAGGGGCTATAAAACCAGCACCTTGAATAAAGCTATGACAAAAGCCAACAAGCTTGATCGAAACTCGCTGTTGGGAGCATCCCATATGGACCCTCAAGTAACTAACCCAACAAAGAGCAGCAATGACATTAGATTAATCACTGGCTATAGTCGACAAGCTCGCCAGATTTCGAGTTTGGTAAGGAATCAGTGGCCTGTGATTCTAACTGATCCTGTACTTAAGGATATCTTACCTAACAAACCCACAGTGACATACAGAAGGGCATTTAGCATGCGCAATGAACTGGTTTCCAGTTCTCCAGAAATAGTCAAAAATGATGACTGGTTGTCACCCCGTAAGGGTTTCTACCGATGCATCTCATGCCGTGCATGCCATTTTGGCATCAACACTAGATCTTATCTGACCCCCTTTGACCCCAAACCTATCACCATCAAAGCCCACTATACCTGCAGAACAGAATTAGCAGTGTATGTTCTAACTTGCACATGCAATTTGAGATACATTGGAAGTACCAAATTGCCTGTTTATCAACGCATTCTCCAGCATCTTAGGGCTATTGTTAATTGTGATCAGAGCTGCCCTGTAGCACGACATTTTGATCAATATCACAATAGGAACTTGTCTCAGCTCAATTACTTTGTAATAGACGCTGTGAGAACATCTAAAAAAGGTGGTGACTATGAGAAAACATTGAGGCAGTTGGAGTCAATGTACATCATCAAACTTAACAGTAAAACCCCTGGAGGTCTGAATAAGGGAGAAGATCTAAGTAATTTTCTTTAAATGTGCCAAATGCCATTAAACTTACAGTATGTGGTTTTAGGTACCAACTAAAAAACTCCATAGATAAGTATATACCAACTCCCGATTCAACATCATGAAATAAATCGATCAGATTCTGAACCACTTTGTCAAACTAGTAAGCAAATAGGATGTGATTTAACATCCTAGGCAATGAATTTCAAATATCACGAAACTATTGTAGAAAGATTGATTTCTAAGGTTTCATGCATTTTCATTTTTATTTCTCATATTTATGTTTACTTGGATTTATCCGCACACTACATAAGCTGTCAAAACAAGACTGGTCATTGACACTTTGTCACTCCTTCACCATTATTAAACGAGATTTGTTTGTTTTCATTATGATGGACAACTATTACTATGATTAATTGGTTTAAATAGATAACATTTGGAAAAATTATAGGAACATATTAAAGGACTTCTGAGCATTTGTTCTTATAGAAATTATGTCAATGATAAAGAATCAACTGAATAGATAGTTTGGTCTTTAAAATTGTTTTTTGAAATTCCCACTAAATCGTGTTTTTCAGAAAATTAGATGGACTTTGCCTGTCACCATTGTGTATTTGTACAGTTAATGTTTAATTAGCGTATTTGTACGGTGAACGTGTTAATAGTGTTGACATTTGACAATAATAATTTATGTATATATCACTTTCCACAAAGATTTATGTTTGTGGATACTCATATGAAGTACCAGTATATTTACTAGTATTGTTGACTAGGCAAAGATGGCCTCCACATTTGATTTCATTTTTGTTCTTATGACAATCTAAAAGTCCTTTCATGATGTTTACCATTCGCATTTGGGCGCCCTTTTTCCAAATTAACTCTGTATTATTTAAATGCAAGTGAGTCCATTTCACCGCCAACAGTGAGCAAGGGCGGCTACGCCCGAAACGCGTCTGTTCAACGTTCTCTTTTGTGTACCCCTGCACTTTATGTTTTGAAAATAAAAACAACAAGCATTTACAATGCAATGGTTTTGCCTTTGTTAAAGTTAGAGCTATTGGCATTGCTCTTGACATTTTTTTTATTTATGTTTTTTTAACATAAATAAATGGCATTGTCATTTACAATAGCAGGGCAGGGCACAGGGAAGGGGGGAGAGGAGAGACGAAGGAGAGCTGCGGGCTCAGGGAAGGGGGGCGAGGAGAGACGAAGGAGAGCTGCGGGCTCTTGTTGTAATGCTTGCATAGATGAGTTGGTGGATGCACGCACTCACTGTCACTCTGCACTCACTGTCACTCTGCACTCACTGTCACTCTGCACTCACTGTCACTCTGCACTCACTGTCACTCTGCACTCACTGTCACTCTGAACTCACTCTGCACTCACTCTCACTCTGCACTCACTCTCACTCTGCACTCACTCTCACTCTGCACTCACCGTCACTCTGCACTCACCGTCACTCTGCACTCACTGTCACTCTCACTCTGCACTCACTCTCACTCTCACTCTGCACTCACTGTCACTCTCACTCTGCAATCACTGTCAATCTGCACTCACTCTGCACTCAGTCTGCACTCGCACTCACTGTCACTCTGCACTCACTGTCACTCTGCACTCACTGTCGCTCTGCACTCACTGTCGCTCTGCACTCACTGTCGCTCTGCACTCACTGTCGCTCTGCACTCACTGTCACTCGCACTCACTGTCACTTGCACTCACTGTCACTCGCACTCACTGTCACTCGCACTCACTGTCACTCGCTCGCACTCGCACTCACTCGCACACACTGTCACTCTCGCACTCTCTGCACTCACTGTCACTGTCGCACTCACTGTCACTGTCGCACTCACTCTGCACTCACTGTTGCTCTCGCACTCACTCTGCACTCAGTCTGCACTCGCACTCACTCGCATTCACTGTCACTCGCACTCACTCGCACTCACTGTCACTCTCACACTCTCTGCACTCACTGTCACTGTCACACTCACTGTCACTGTCGCACTCACTCTGCACTCACTGTTGCTCTCGCACTCACTCTGCACTCAGTCTGCACTCGCACTCACTGTCACTCTCGCACTCTCTGCACTCACTGTCATTGTCGCACTCACTGTCACTGTCGCACTCACTCTGCACTCACTGTTGCTCTCGCACTCACTGTCACTCTGCACTCACCGTCACTCTGCACTCACTGTCACTCTGCACTCACTGTCACTCTGCACTCACTGTCACTCTGCACTCACTGTCACTCTGCACTCACTGTCACAAACACGTTGCTCGGGGCATTTGTTGACAAAGCAAAGCAGTTCCATTAAGTGTCAAACAGGTATGGAGCAGGTTTGCTTTCCCATGTATGTCTGTATTTGAGGTGAGTTGCATGAAAAAGATGCATCACCTTATCAAAGAGGAACTCCAATAGCCCCCAGCACCTCCCTTTGCCAGGAGGATGTGAACTCCTACACAGAAGCAGGGCAGAGTCCTCCATGCTGGGCCCTTGGCCCAGGATAGAAGGAGACGCATTCTATGGAGAATGACAATGTGCTAAATGTGGACCCTGCCCCAGACCTGACAAACAACACCTACATCTGACCTCGGGGATTTGTCCTCGGGCCCCAGAGAATAAATCCGACCCTGTCTGAAGCCTTAGGCCGGTCAGCAGGTCGAAAGCAGCAGGGCCGTCATCCCATGCGGATGTCAACAGTGGAAGTGCGCAGTTTTTCTGTCGACCTAAACTTCTACCACGTGTCCCCTCCACTCCAAAATCTAGGGGGGGAGGGGATAAATCCCTTACGCTTCCTGTTCCCATCAACGAAGATAGTCAGAGCAGTCACAACAGACACACATGGACATGGTCATACACGAGCAGTCACCGAGCAGGAGCTCACACAGACGTGTAGGCGCACACAAACCGGCGGTGTCACCAGCAGCATTGAAGTTTGACAACTCGTCTGGACATCGTTTAACAATAGTATTAGACAGGGGGCTTCTTGCAGACAGTCACAGGGCCTCGAGAAGAACCACCCATAGGTCCCCGACAGACGTTCGTAGTCTTTACGGTCTATGGGGGCGGACATTTCCAGTGTCCTGCGGATCCTGCTTTGGAGGTGTTTATGGGATGGGGAAAGAGACGAACACCCCCACCCCCCACCTTTTTTTTTTTTATTCAGTCTTGGTACACGCACTCTTCCTGCGCGCTGGGTTTGCCCTAGTTGCCTCCAAGTTATGAGCACGAGGGGCAAATATGAGTGTATCCAGACCATTCAATCCTTGGCCTCTATTTAGAAACAAGAACCTCCCACCCCGCACCCCCCCCACACACACACACTTCTTCGGGCAAGAAAGTCGTGCCAGGGAATTCCAAGGTTAGGAGACAGAGACGACTGCTGACATGACACCGTGCCAGCCCCTCCGCCTCGCCTCCTCCTGCTCTTCCTCTTTTTACCTCACCGGATCGTACCCGCAAGAACCTTATCTGTTTTGGGAGTCGCTGGGCCTCAACCCTCCGCGCTGCCAGATGTTCCTCAATGCCACTCCCTTGCCTACATGTTTGTTGTCCCTGGCCCTTCGGATTGTGGCAAGCCCTCAGCCCACCCTCCCACCCACTCTCACGTGACCAGCCCCTCTGACCACCCTCCTACCCACCCCTCCAGAACCCAGTTTGTCCGCCCAGGTTCCCAGTCACGTAGCAAGCGTGACACGAACTATAGCTTAAGTGAAGAACATTGCCTACGAAAGTCCGCGCTATATAAAATTGCATAAATAAATAAAAAAATAATCACCAGTTGCTTTACACACGTACACACTAATTTTGTTATGTACAGGCAGATTAAGTGATTTGCTCAGAATCACAGGCTGTTGAGTGTCGCTGCCGACACTCAAACTCTGTTCTACAGCTTCGAGGTTGACCGCTGTAGCCGTTAGGCCACATCCTGGTAAACCTAACCTCAAAGGAGCAATGTTTTTTGCAAATAATATTTACAACACAATATTTACGTCAGGTGATAATTTTGTTATCGATACTCTGACATACAACCAATCTAGTGCCGTCCCGTTAAATTCCTGTAGGACTAAAACAGGCCCCTCCAGTTGATATTAAACACAGCCGAGACGCAAGAACACAGAAAGCGTGTTCATGGATGGCCCCAATAAAGCAATGTATGCCATACGCAATAAACGGCATCTCGGTAGGATTTTGTCCAAATGTTCCATCTGCTTCAAGGCACCTCTCGATCATATGGTGGCCGGGTCTCACTTTGCGTATGTCAATGGTTTGCATTTCTTTCCTGTGTGTATGCCGTTAGTGGGTGAAAATGTAAATGGAGCCCTCCGCGGTGTTGTGGCCTACCACGCCAAGCCAAAGGCAACGTGTGGAGGACAGAGCGGCCTCGACGGCTAGGGTACAAGTCAACAGCAAACATTGAAAATAGATATATTTTGCCTTTAAAGCTCTTTGTGGTCTTGTGCTATTCAGTTGACCGCATTTGAGCCTCTATTCCTAGGTAGACGCTGAGATGTGGAAGGCTGAAAGACGATTACAATAAAGAAGAAAATAAGCAATTTTAGAAACGACGCCAGAAACTGGTCAGTAATGACTGCTCTTATAGTGTTCCAATGTTTACCGCACTATATTATTGCACTCACGCTGTATTGGAATATATCGGACACGTCTTTGTTTGTAGGCCTGAAGCCTCCCTGTGGCTGGCACGTGACGCTGTGTCACTCGTACCTGGAAGGGGGGGGGGGAGGGGGGGGCATGACGGAGGTCACTCCGACGATAATGAACTCCAGCACACCGGACCCCGCGCAGGGCTACTGGACGGTGACGCGTCCTCATCAATTATCCCTCATTGGAATCCATGATGCGTGGCCTTTGTACTCAAATCAACCTCGGCAGCAGAAAGGCTACGACCATACAATACCGCCTCGGCCGACAGCCGATTATTACAGCAGCGGGGAATAACACACGGAGTAAGGCCCCCAGAGCCCGTCAGAAGAGATAATAACGAGGCGTACTCAAGTACCACCCACAGACGGGTCATAATTACACACAGATCACCCAAGACAACGCCATCTGTGCAGCGCGCATGCAGCACGCGCGCTCTCCAAAGGGGGTGTTTTCTCCGTGTCCGCGTCTATTTTGCAGTCCTTTTCATACTGCGGTGACACCAATTATAAAGTGTTGTGGCAGCGCTGGCACCGCCTCCTGCGCTCCGGCACAGATACCGCAATTCTGGGACTTTCTGAAGAGCGCCCAGGCACCCAGAGCTCGTGCAGGTGCTGCAACACCACAAGACCGAACTTGGGTCTGGGAACAACCTGGAAGAGCAGGAAGGCGGGTGCCGGCTCAATGCCGGACCAGATTCGGGGGCGTTCCTGAGGGCTTTTGGCTGACGTGGCGTGACGTCGCCAAAAGCCAAAAATTCTCGGGAACGCCCCCGAATCTGGTCCGGGATTGACGGACAGAGCCCTCTCCCAATGGCTAGCCACCATTTATGGAGCTAGCCAATGGGAGGAGGGGGCGGATACCCAACTCCACACACAGATATCATTAAGTTTTTCCTAGCGCATGCGTACTTCGTACGCATTTGCTAGGCAAAACCTAAAAACTACCTAAAGACTGGCTTTGGACCGTGATTCTGTGTCTGCGCACTGGCGAAAGTGCTTTGGACGTCTCGGTGCACCGTAACCGGTTGGAGGTGTATAGATACAGGACGTGGTCGGTTCCTGTTTGCGCAGACCCTTTTCCGTGAAGTTTGGCTGATTAAAGAAACGGACCAGAAAGGAAATTTTGTTCGGAACGAGCAAGTTACGTCAGCCCCCTGTGTAAGAGGTTTACACGAAGCGAGCTTCCGACAACCGAGTGTGTTTCTGTGGAGGAATCCGTTGGAGGACGGAGGAATCTAATGAGGAACCCGGAACTGTCGGGAAAAGACGCCGTGATACCCTGAACAGGTTGGAAAGGTGTCCTACAAGCCAGCGGTAAGGAGAGACATATTCCATTGTGTCATTCCCTTGAATCGTTTATAACAAGTGTGCATAACCAATTGGGGTCAAAGGAGAATGTCGGAGGAGCGGGAACGGGAGGAGGCGTTCGATCAGCTGTTTTTGAATTTGCCAAAAGTTACACAAAGTGGTGATACGAATAAAAACAAGAACATTGAAACAGAAAAAGACAATGATGTTAAAAAACTATTAAAGGAGTTGGAAAAACACATGAGGAGCGAGCTTACCAAATGGTGGGAGATCCGCTCACTAGAAAAATATCATGAAGTAGGCAGGGTCCCACGAGGCTTAAGAATCATGTTAGTTCCTAGTTTCGAAAACCCGAACCCCATGCTTCTCAAAGAGTGGGCAGAGAGCAATTTAGAAGCCTCTATGAGACTGCTATGCCTTTTGGTCAAATATGCAAAAATTGATCGTGACAAAGATCTCACAGAAATTAAACGCATCAATGAAGAACTCGCCAAAGAGCGATTTTCAAAAGATGAAGCATTAATCGAACAAACACGCAAAGACATTAAAAAACGTTTGAGTAAACACGAAGGGACAATCAAGACTAGGAAAGTGTACAAATTCGCCCGTGATGAGCAAGATTACAAACTGGGTCAAATATATACGTTTGCACGGAAGTATGATCACTTATGGAAGCAACGGGCATCGGGAAAAAGTGTGTCCAAACAAGCACAAGTTCCACCACAAGCACAATCCACATCAGTAGATTTAGGCGACTCCATCGCCACAACATCCAATGAAAGTTTGGTGCCGACCAGCGAGGATTCTGACAGTGGAGCCCCAGGTACAAAGGAAGGGGATTTGGGTCAATTAACCCTAAGAGAAGAGTTGGAATTTGTGAGATTGCAACGGAAAAGCACTCTACGCTCCAGAAACGTGCAAACAAGCAACTCAGGAATGCAAGGCGGAGACAACGCAGGAAATGCGCAAAAAGGAAGAGGACGACCACAGAGAAAAAGGAATTGGAAAAACAACAAACAATAAATGACAACACCATCATCAACCTCACGGATGTCGAACTTGATCAGGCAGAAAGACAACTTCTAACTTTGGGACTCTCCTACTGTCCGGAAAGCAATTTCAACTATGGCAACACCAGAGTGGATGTATTTAAATTCATCAGAAAAATCAAATTGCGTAAATATTATGCGATCAAGGAAAGATCTGGAACAATGAAAAAATCCACAACCACGGTCCCTGCCGCAAAGAGAAGTGGCTTGCAGGTAAAAGATATCTCTCTAATGAAAACCATGCACTCATTACGCAAAGATGAAACATCCTCCAACAGTACTCAGGATGTTGCCGAAGATGCAGATGTTGATTTGGGACAAACTGAGGGTAGTCCATTCAAATTGCCATCAACTTTCATTCCAATAATGCCCAAAGACGCCATAGATATATATGCGGAACTCATAACTGATGGTTTAAAAACATTGAACATACAAACCAAAAAACAGCAAGGTTCAACCAATATCAATATGAGACCATACAATGAACTAATGAGAAAACTGAAAACCAACCAAGCAGTAATTGTCAAACAATCCGACAAGGGTGGAAACATCGTGCTTTGGGACAAAAAACAATATATGGAAGAGGCTCACAAACATCTTAATGACGCAGTATGTTATGCCCAAATTGACTTCAAAACCGCCAAATCCATCCAACAGGCATATCAGAAAGAACTCAATGGGTGGAAACGGGAGGGTCTTTTATCTAGGGATGAAACAAAGTTCTTACACAAAGAACATCCAGTGTTACCTAATATTTATTTCATCCCTAAAGTATATAAGGGAGTCTCACCTGTCCCGGGGAGACCAATAGTCTCTGCCATCAATAGCCTATTTGAGAACACCTCAAAATATATAGACCACCACTTGCAGGATTTTGTCACCAGTCTCCCTGCCTATATCAAAGACTCAACGGAATTTCTTAGGAACATCAACCAATGTGATTGGTCAGCTCACTATTTACTAATGACAATGGACATTGCTAGTCTCTATACTAGTATTTCACATTCAGATGGCCTTAGAGCCATCAAGTTCTATTTGGACAAAAGACCTGTTGAGTTATATAAACACAATTCTATGCTAATTGCTATGATAGAACGTTGTCTTCACAACAATGTTTTCCTTTTTGACAACAAGGTCTATAAACAATTGAGGGGTGTGGCCATGGGGGCATGTTTTTCCCCCAGCTACGCGGGGCTCCAAGTGGGCTGGTGGGAGGAACATGTCCTCAGGTTTGAGCACTCAGCTTTCTGGAACAACAACATTGTGAAGTACATGAGGTATATAGATGACATTTTTATCATTTGGAGAGGTAGTATGGAAGATGCAAAGTCGTTTGTTGAAAGCATTAACATGAATAACTCCAACCTAAAGTTCACCGCTGAAATAAGTAGGAACAGAATCAGTTTTCTGGATGTGTCGGTTGAGATAGTGAATAACACTCTCACTACGAGCCTTTTCAGAAAAAGCAGGGCAGGAAATACTATCCTACATGCGCAAAGTTTCCACCCACAACACACTATCAGGGCAATCCCCTATGGGGAATTCCTTAGAATACACAGAACATGTAGTACGGTGGAACTCCGAGATCAGCACCAGGAAGAAGCCAAAAAACGGTTGGAAGCCAGGGGCTATAAAACCAGCACCTTGAATAAAGCTATGACAAAAGCCAACAAGCTTGATCGAAACTCGCTGTTGGGAGCATCCCATATGGACCCTCAAGTAACTAACCCAACAAAGAGCAGCAATGACATTAGATTAATCACTGGCTATAGTCGACAAGCTCGCCAGATTTCGAGTTTGGTAAGGAATCAGTGGCCTGTGATTCTAACTGATCCTGTACTTAAGGACATCTTACCTAACAAACCCACAGTGACATACAGAAGGGCATTTAGCATGCGCAATGAACTGGTTTCCAGTTCTCCAGAAATAGTCAAAAATGATGACTGGTTGTCACCCCGTAAGGGTTTCTACCGATGCATCTCATGCCGTGCATGCCATTTTGGCATCAACACTAGATCTTATCTGACCCCCTTTGACCCCAAACCTATCACCATCAAAGCCCACTATACCTGCAGAACAGAATTAGCAGTGTATGTTCTAACTTGCACATGCAATTTGAGATACATTGGAAGTACCAAATTGCCTGTTTATCAACGCATTCTCCAGCATCTTAGGGCTATTGTTAATTGTGATCAGAGCTACCCTGTAGCACGACATTTTGATCAATATCACAATAGGAACTTGTCTCAGCTCAATTACTTTGTAATAGACGCTGTGAGAACATCTAAAAAAGGTGGTGACTATGAGAAAACATTGAGGCAGTTGGAGTCAATGTACGTCATCAAACTTAACAGTAAAACCCCTGGAGGTCTGAATAAGGGAGAAGATCTAAGTAATTTTCTTTAAATGTGCCAAATGCCATTAAACTTACAGTATGTGGTTTTAGGTACCAACTAAAAAACTCCATAGATAAGTATATACCAACTCCCGATTCAACATCATGAAATAAATCGATCAGATTCTGAACCACTTTGTCAAACTAGTAAGCAAATAGGATGTGATTTAACATCCTAGGCAATGAATTTCAAATATCACGAAACTATTGTAGAAAGATTGATTTCTAAGGTTTCATGCATTTTCATTTTTATTTCTCATATTTATGTTTACTTGGATTTATCCGCACACTACATAAGCTGTCAAAACAAGACTGGTCATTGACACTTTGTCACTCCTTCACCATTATTAAACGAGATTTGTTTGTTTTCATTATGATGGACAACTATTACTATGATTAATTGGTTTAAATAGATAACATTTGGAAAAATTATAGGAACATATTAAAGGACTTCTGAGCATTTGTTCTTATAGAAATTATGTCAATGATAAAGAATCAACTGAATAGATAGTTTGGTCTTTAAAATTGTTTTTTGAAATTCCCACTAAATCGTGTTTTTCAGAAAATTAGATGGACTTTGCCTGTCACCATTGTGTATTTGTACAGTTAATGTTTAATTAGCGTATTTGTACGGTGAACGTGTTAATAGTGTTGACATTTGACAATAATAATTTATGTATATATCACTTTCCACAAAGATTTATGTTCGTGGATACTCATATGAAGTACCAGTATATTTACTAGTATTGTTGACTAGGCAAAGATGGCCTCCACATTTGATTTCATTTTTGTTCTTATGACAATCTAAAAGTCCTTTCATGATGTTTACCATTCGCATTTGGGCGCGCTTTTTCCAAATTAACTCTGTATTATTTAAATGCAAGTGAGTCCATTTCACCGCCAACAGTGAGCAAGGGCGGCTACGCCCGAAACGCGTCTGTTCGACGTTCTCTTTAGTGTACCCCTGCACTTTATGTTTTGAAAATAAAAACAAAAACTACCGAAAGACTGGCTTTGGACCGTGATTCTGTGTCTGCGCACTGGCGAAAGTGCTTTGGACGTCTCGGTGCACCGTAACCGGTTGGAGGTGTATATATATATATATATATATATATATATATATATATCTCCACAAAAGGGTCCAAGCATGCAGACGCACACTATCAGCGGGTGCTCAGCGCAAGGGTCGAACCCAGACCCGTATTTCATTTACATGTTATCCAAAAGACGCGGCACTCAGGGGAAGTTCAGATGTTCAAAAAGGTTTTTATTTAATCAAGCTCAACCGACGCGTTTCAGCCTCCACGGCTTTGATCATGGTAGGTGAGTCCCTTCTTTGTTGCACTTTTTATACCCCCACATGATCTTAGAATGTTGGATTGTGGGTATCGTAGTGCACAAGTTCAGAGAATGTTCTTGTCAATTAAAAAAGGGGAAGATTACATGTTGTTTGTACACAGGGTGACATGTCTAATCAAACTCTAAACATTTGGATATAGTATCCTATTTAGTAGCAAAAAAATGTCAATCATAAAGTAATGGTATAGTACACCATTTAGTTATTCATTGGCATCATTGATATTCTCTATAGCGTGAAGACAACATAAAGCACTAACATATGAGAGCGAAGCAAGTAATAATAAGTTTAGACCCCTGAGAGAAAAGAAAAGGGAGGAAAAAAAACGGAGGAAAAAAAAACAGAAGAAAAGGAAAGAAAGAAAAGGAAAAGAAAGGGTGGAAGAAAAGGTTAAAGGAGAAAGGGGGGAGAAGAGAAAAAGAGAAGGAAGAAAAAAGGGGTTCTAAACATTTCTTGTGGCTTGTCAGAACAAACTTCTCATTCTAGATTAATAGATCTTTTAGGATATTATATCATTGTCTATTCGAGGTGAACGGCAAGTTCCTCATCAAAGTTCATCCCTCTCGGCATCTTTGTCTCCAACCGGATGATATATCGGGATTCTAACTGGCGTAGTTCCCTTTTTCGATTTCCACCGCGTTCATTGGGCAAGATGGTGTCAATCCCATAGTATTGCATGGCCCGCCAGTCGCCGTTATGGCAGGCAATTAAATGTTTAGCAGTAGCATAAGCCATGTCTTTATTCTTCACTGCTCGAATGTGTTCCAGAATGCGCTTCTTTAATGGGCAGATTGTGCTGCCTATGTATTTTTGACCGCATTTGCACTCTATAACATACACAACGTACTGTGTTGTGCATGTTATTTTCTGTTTCACTTGTATTGTATTGCCATTGGGTTCCAGAATTGATTTTGTATTTTTCCCAATCTTACAAGCCTTGCAAGAGTTACACTTTGTGAAGCCTTTTCGTTGTTCTTCTAGCCAATTCCCCTGCTCTTTTACCTCGAAATGGCTGTTTACAAGAATATCTTTCAAGGATCTTGTTTTCCTATATGTCATTGTAGGTTTGGTACCAATTAATTCTCCTATGTCTGGGTCTTTTGCAATCAGATGCCAGTGTTTCCGCATTTTGCTCATAATGGCACCGCTTTCTTTACTGTATGTCGTTACAAATCTCGGAATTGATTGGGCCTTTTGTTGTTCTACTTTACTTTTAGGAATCAAAGTTTCAATCCTTGGTATACCATCAATTTTTTTCTTGTTTTGCGACAATGTATGGTTTTGGTATCCTCTTTCCTTAAATCTTTGAATGGTTTCCTGCATTTTCTCTTCCGCATCTTCTGGTTGGGAGCAGTTTCGTTTCATACGCATGAGTTCTCCAAAAGGAATATGATGTAAATAATAAGAAGATCACAGGAACAGGTAAGCTGTATGAAAGCTTTATTGCAGCACAGATACAAGTAGGTCAACCCCTCATCCGACCAGAGCTCCAACTGCCAACAGGGCGAAGGAGAACTCCAGAATCAAGAACACACAAAGAGATCTAGAGTGCTGGGCCGAGAGAGGAGCAAAGCACTGTACAACATATCTTCCCTCTTTACAAGAAAAGAAAACACAAGAAAGGAAAAGGAAATACAGGAAAGGGAAAAGATTAATGTACATAGTCATTCAGATATACGGGTGGTCGGCGAGAGCGGGGGCTTCTCAACCTGACCTCAGAAGAGGAAGAGGAAGAAGAAGAAGTGGGAACAAGAGGGACAGGAGCAGAATCAACCGAAAAACCACTATGTGTACATAAAGATGTGGAAGCATCTCCACTACCCACCTCCCCCCGTCCAGTTGGCAAAAGGATGGGAGAAGAACTACTGCCAGAGGACAAAAGATAACCATTACAACCACCAAGCCCAGTAGCAAACAGGTCATCAGAAGAAGAATCTTTCCGCTTTTGGTAGAGTGCTACTCTCCTATAGTTCCAACTTTCCCCATTAGCCAGGACAATGAAATGTGGAAAAACTTTCTTAACTCTGTAGGGACCCCTAAATTTACTAAGTCCCTTAGCATGCCTACCTGGCTTAACCTTAACAAGGTCACCCACTGAGATGGGTAAGGGAGTGTTGTTTTGAGCTAGGGGTACCTCACTGCCAGAACCCTTCAGCCAAGCGGGGGTTAATTTAGACACAGGTGCACGCCCACGCATTAGTTCAAAGGGAGATTTTTCGCCATTCCTATGTGGTGTAGAGCGGTAAGCCCAGACAAGCTCTTGAACACGTTCATGAGAAAAACTACCAGACTCTATAAACATCTGGATCACCCCCTTTATGAGACGATTCACTCTTTTACAAAGGCCATTACCCTGTGGATTGTAAAGACTAGTCTTCTGATGCCTGATGCCACATTCGTGTACAAAGGAAGTCATTTTTAGGTCTCGCCTGTCGATGCGCATGCGCATCGAGCTTGCGAGCCTATTGCGGCTTAAACAAGCTTTAACTAAGAAGCAAGGAATCATGGCGATTCCTTGCAGTGCCCGTGACTTTTAAGCTCAATGCGCATGTGCATTGAGCTTAAAAGCGCGTGCACATGCCCCCAGCCGCCTGGATGTCTTTTCCCTCAGCCGCACTCCTCCCACACCCCCGCTCCACCCCCTCCCCTGTCTGCCGTGTCGCATTTCTTCAGGGCACTTTCTCCACGGCCGCCAGGCCACATCAAAGGCTTCCCCAGCACTGCCCCACCCATCAATCACCATCCCACTGCCACCCCCCTCCCTCTCCATATGGTGCGTTCTGCCTCAGGCCTCTCTAACTCGGCCCCCTCCTCTGCCCGTCGTGTCGCATTTCTCCTCCCCCCTCCCCTTCTCTTCCTTACCTCTGTCTTGTTTATTTTAAACATTTGCACGACTTCAGTGTTTGCCTTCCTCTCGTCGCAATTTGTTTTGAACAGTAATTGCCGATGAAGTGCCTCAAATCAAGTTTGCTTTTCTCTTGTTTTTTTTTATCACGTCTTTCCGCATCTCAGCTTGCTGCCCCCTCCCCACTCTCTCTCCCAGCACACCCCCCCTCAAGCCCCCTCCCCTGCCCGCCGTGTCGCATTTCTTTTCTCCTCTTTGCCGCTCTCCCTGCTCCGCCCCCTGTACCCGCCCCCTCCCCACTCTCTCTCCCAGCACACCTCCCCCTCCAGCCCCCTCCCCTGCCCGCCGTGTCGCATTTCTTTTCTCCTCTCCTCATGTTTACAACATGGTATGTTTCCCCTATCAGTGCTGGGGGGGCTAGGGTGGCACCCCTGTGTCCCAAGTGTTCTCTGTCGGGAGCCTGCATGTTTCTCCCCACTCGGTGGCATGCACGGACTGCACGGATGCACCCAGCTCGCCTGCCTGCAGTGTGAGTGGAGGCCATTAATAATCCCGGGGCGTGCACCCATTGCACTCAGCGATGACTTCATTCCCAGGGCCACCCGGTCGATGGCAGATGCACGCACTGCATTTCAATGCGCACCACTGGAAGGCAGCCCTCGAGCATGAGCACACCCCGACCTGACCGCATGCAGACGCCAAACCCAACTACCCCCAAAGCAGAGAATGCACTCCCAATATCCACCGGCCACTTTTCCTTCTTACGTTATTATGCATACAACGGCGCATGTTCTGAATGTAGGTTTGCAGGATTGTTTCTGAGGCATGGTTAGCAGTGCATTATTTGTTGGAAATGTTGTGGCGGTTTCTGTCTGGTAACTTTGCATCCAACAACTTACTAATGCAATAGGTCTTGCATTTGCGAGAGTTAAACCTATTGGTATTGTAATTGACAATGCCTTTTATTTACGTTTTAAAAACCAACACAAATAAAAGGCAGTGCCATTTACAATGCCAATGGCTCAAACTCTAACAACTGCGAGACCTATTGGCTATGCCAATGCTTGTTGAGGATGTGAGCTGAGTCCCATTGTCTGAAATAAGGACAGAAGGATAACCCTCGTTAAGAAAAACACCCTTCAAGAAATTAATGGTGGTGTCAGTGTTAATTTCCTTTACAAATTGTACACAAAGCCATTTGGAAAAGCAATCAATTATGACAATGGCAAACCGCTGATCAAAAGGTAACTCGCTCATTGGACCTATGAAATCAATGCAGACAGTGTGCCAGGGAGCATTTTCAAAGCCTATTTTTTGTGGAGACTGAGAGCCCAAAACTTTCAAACGCTTCTCCCCTTCTTTGCAGAAGCAACACTTTAACACACAATCAACCGCATCACTGTCAATAGAGGGCCACCAAAAGTTCTGTTTGACACGACGTTGAGTGAGACTTTGACCTAAATGTCCCTCGTGGGCCAAGTCAAGAATCCTACTTCTTAAAGAACTAGGAGGGATAAAGCGGTCGCCTCGCAACAAAACATCTTTCCCTTCCAAAGAAAGTTCATCCAGGACCTTCAAGAAAGGTCTGACTAAAGGATCAACCGTACTCTCTCTTCTTGTCCCTTTTGAAACAAGATTGATAACAGCCTTTAAAGCTACATCCTCCTCCATGCCCTTCGACCACTCAATGTGGGAAAACGAACCACCTCCCACAAATAAAACATCTTCTATCACAGCAACAGGAAGATCATCTAACACAGCTTCAGGATCACAACTAGTGGAACGAACAGGAAGCCTTGACAAGCAGTCCGCTTGGATGTTCTTCCACCCATGAACAAACTCGATCTCACATTGATAGTCTTGTAAGCGAGAGGCCAGTCTCGCCAACCTTGGAGACCCTTTCCCAGCTCCACTTGGAGCTAAAACATTTAGGAGAGGTTTGTGGTCCGTACGTAGAACAAACTTGTACCCCCACAAGTAGGTTCTGAAGTAACTTGTGCCCCAGACAGCAGCAAGAGCTTCGCGCTCTATAACAGAGTAATTAGATTCAGAGGTAGATAGAGGCCTAGACGCAAATGCGATGGTTTTCTCCACGCTTCCATGTTTTTGTAAAAGAACTGCACCAAGACCTATGGCACTAGCGTCAACCATTAGAATAGAGGACCGGGCGGTGTCAAAAGGGGTAAGCACATTTGCAGATTTAAGTTCCCCTTTGATCACCTTAAAGCAAGATTCATGCTCAGTAGTCCAACTAAACTTGACACCTTTCTTTAGCAAGGACCTCAGGGAAGCAGTCTTTGAAGAAAAATCCCTCACAAATTTCGAGTAAAACTCGATCAAACTCATGAAGGACCGAAGTTGATCCTTGTCCACCGGGGAAGGTGCTAGCTCAATGGCCTCCAGTAGATTTTTCTTTGGTTTAATGCCCTCCTCCGACAAGCAAAAACCTAAATTCTCTATTTCTTTCAACAGAAAGGCACACTTTTCCTTTCTCAGGGTTAAACCAGCCTCATCTACTCTTAGCAAAACATCCTGTAAAATCCTATTGTGTTCATGTAAAGAATCACCATAGATCAAGATATCGTCTTGAAAGTACAACACCTTGTCGAGGCCCTTAAAGACTTCAGTGACAAGTCTCTGGAATACGCTAGCGGCAGAGACTAGCCCAAAGGGTAGCCTAGTGAATTGGAATGTTCCCTCGCTGGTGATGAATGCAGTTAAGTGTTTGGAGCTGTCATCTAGACAAATTTGATGGTATGCATGTTTAAGGTCCAACTTACTGAAAAACTTAGCTCCTTTGAGAGTCGAGACCAATTCACCGATGTTAGGTAAGGGGAACACATCAGCTACAACGCACTTATTTAAGGAACGAAGGTCTACACAGAACCTAATTTTATTGTCAGGTTTTTGTGAGATCACTACGGGCGAAACCCAAGGGGACGCTTCTATTGGTTCAATGATTCCTCCCTGGAGCATTTCTTCTAGGGTAGCCTTAACTTCGTTCCGCAAAGCAAAAGGAACTCTCCTCACTTTGTGTTGGACGGGGGAACTGCCCTCCTTGAGGATAATGCGATGTGAATAGCCTATAAGTTCTCCCAACTGATCTCTAAAAACATTCTTAAATTTTCCTAATATGTCTTCCAAAGATGAGGTTTCAACAATAGAGACTGGATTATCAGACCTAGGATCAACAACAATGTGCAGATCATATTGATGGTGACGACCGAGAATAGCCGGCCCATCAACTGAAACGTATATCTTACCATGTGCTGATCTACCTTTGAATTCAATCTTGGCTTCAAAGAAACCTAGCATGTCGATTTTCTCGCCTTGGTAACCAGACGGAAAAATGTCACATGCCTTCAGTGCTCTTTCACCCCACACCCTTTCCATTACTGAGGTAGGAATTATGGTCCACTTGGAACCAGTGTCCACCATGAGAGAAATGATTTTCCCATCAATCACAAAGTCATCCTTAAAAGGATTACCTCTCTGGTCACTACAAGAGCATACAGTATCAGAAAGAATCAATATTTTGTTCACATCACGTTTCACATCGTCACATTCATTAATAACAGTTACCCTTGCATTATTTCTATTTCTGCACATTTTTGCGAAGTGTCCCGCTTTACCACAACGCAGACACTCTTTGTTATTTGCAAAACAAAATTTCCCATCTGAAGTATGAGAAAAACTTCCACACCTAGAACACATCTTTTGATTATTCTTACTATAAGATGATTGCTGCACATTCTTCTTTTGAAGAACATAACCCTTTTTCTTAACAATTGCAATAGCTGTAGCCTCATCATCACTATTATCACTAACAATACTTTTATGGGAAATTTCTGCAATTTTTTGTTTCTAGGCCACTCTTCTGCAACTCTCTTATGCACTTCTCGCTCTCTTCTACCACTTTAGCCAGTTCTATAGCAACTTTCAAAGTTGGATTCTTCGCAGCCCACAGACGTTCTTGGACTTTCCTGTTGTTCGCTTGAACAACTAGCTGGTCTCTGATCAGTTCGTCCGTCATCTGTCCAAAGTTACATTTGACTGATAGTTCGCGTAGTCTAGCTATAAACTCATCAATGCTTTCGTCAGCCAATTGTTTGTTTTTATAAAACTTATATCTTTGGAGAATAAGGTTTTCTTCTTTGCCAAAACGTGTTTCTAATCTTGCTACCGTCTCTTTAAATTCATCTAAATCAACTTGTGACCCTGAAGGTAGTACTTGTGGTAGGTATTTGAAAAGACGCTGTCCTTCTTTACCCAAGGTGGTCATTAAAAGAGCTTTTTTACGTTTGGGTGAATAATCCTCTCCATCAAGAGCTTCAATGTAATTGTTGAACATGACTATCCAGTCTTCCCATGCTATTGAAGGATTGCCTGGCTCAGGTAAGAATTGTGGTGGAAGAGCAACGTTAATTGATTGAGCCATGAGTCAGGAATTCTCTTTTATACACCACAAGGATGGGTAAATGACAAAATTGTAGCAATTACAAACTAGACAATAAGGCAAAGATAAAGTTTTAAAATAGGCGCTTACTCGAACAGGGTAGCGAAGATCCGTTTGCTGTATGCGATGCTTATCAGTTTCCCGGAGTGTAACCAAGGTAACTGTCAATAATGAAGAGAAACGCTTGCAAAATGGCCGACTACGTCGTGCGTGTACTTTGTTACACGTCAGACGTTCCAACCACAGCGTGAATCAGCGCGCATGAGAGATGCGCTTCAGTGACGCTGCTCGCGTTGCTACGCGACTCACCGGACAGAGGGAGTTCGCTTCGGTGACGCTGCCGCTTGTGTTGCGTTGCTATGTGACTCACCAGGATTCGTAGACGTAGACTGGTGACGTTGCCGCTTGCGATGTGTTGCTATGCGACGCGTTGCTGTGTGACTCACCAAAGTATCTAGACGTTGGTATGGATGACGTCACTCACTGCGCTACGAATAGGAAATCCGGCAAGGGAGTCCATAAAACTTTTTCCAAGGATGTCGCAGTCACTGATAAGACGGAAGGAGCAGTCCGCATTCACGCTGTGCATCACACGGGGTTCTCGAGGGAGTTGATGCACTACTGCTCTGTAGAATCTTCTTAGGCTGCAGCATTAACTGGGAAGCAGTGGTCGGACACCTCGCCAGCCCAAGTCGCCAAATGATGTAAATAATAGGAAGATCACAGGAACAGGTAAGCTGTATGAAAGCTTTATTGCAGCACAGATACAAGTAGGTCAACCCCTCATCCGACCAGAGCTCCAACTGCCAACAGGGCGAAGGAGAACTCCAGAATCAAGAACACACAAAGAGATCTAGAGTGCTGGGCCGAGAGAGGAGCAAAGCACTGTACAACAGAATACTATTCAGCAGGGGTTTCGGGTGGAAGCTGGTCCCGTGCAGTATGCTATTTGTTGATGTCTTCTTCCTATAGAGTGTAGAGTGTATCTTGTCATCCTCTATATACACAAGTGTGTCAAGAAACGGGAGCTTTGTGCGACTTGTTTCATATGTGAAAGATAGTCCCAGTTGGTTATTTGCTAGCTTAGTGTAATATTCCTGAAATTGCTTTTCATTTCCATTCCATATTATGAACAAGTCGTCTATAAAACGAACCCACAAAATAATTCTTTCAAGATCTTCTGAATTCTCTGCATCCCAGGCCACAGTCTTTTCCCACCACCCCATGGTGATGTTCGCGTAATTCACTGAGAACGAGATGCCCATGGCTGTGCCACAGACTTGTTTGAACAGGTCTTTGTTGAAATAAAAAATGTTATTGGTCAGGCACATCTTGATCATGTTTAAGAGCATCTGCGTGTGTTTCATCTCAGATACCTTCCTTTGGTTGAGATAGTACTGGCAAGCTTTCAAGCCTATTTCATGACGTATTGAAGTATAGAGCGATACTGCATCTATTGTTATCATCAGGTATTGTTTGTTCCACACAATGCCATCCAGAATCCTTAAAAAATCACCAGTATCTCTGATATAGGAGCTCAGGTTTTTGGCAATGGGGGCTAGGAACTGATCCACAAATTCTGACAAGTTCTCATATAAGGAGTTGCAGGAGGAAACAATAGGTCTACCAGGGGGGTGGAATAAAGTCTTATGAATTTTGGGTAGAAAATAAATGGTTGGGATAACAGGGAAATCATTGGTAAGAAATTTTAGTTCATCATCATTGATCAGATTTTCATTTCGCCATTGGGTCAACTTGGTTTGTAAATCCAACATCATTTTATTAATTGGATTCGTCGTCAGTCTACTGTAATTAGAGGTCTCATTTAATTGCCTGTAGGCTTCAAAAAGATAGTCTTCAGTGTCCATAATCACAGTGTTGCCACCCTTATCTGCGGGTTTTATTATTATTTTGTTGTTTTCTTTCAGGTTTTTAATGGCTTCACGTTCTTTTTTACTCAAATTTTCCCTATTGTCATCCTGTCTACAGTTCGGTAGTTTCTCCAGCTCTTCAAGAACTGCTTCACTAAATTGGTCGAAGCGGTTGCCAGGAGGTAAAACTGGGCAATACCGTGACTTCCTTTTTAGCCCACTCTTTACTGTAGCATCCGTTTCGATAGCAAGTTCAGCCAATATTTCTCCTTCTGTCATGTCATTATCTTCTAGATCATATAGGAGGTCAAAGATTGTTTTTAAGTCTTGTACTTGTTCAATACTAATCGTGGGTTTCACTGCCCCATCTATTTCTTCGGACAGTTCTTCTGGTGTGTTGGTCATTTTCTTATTCTTAGCATGAATTTTCGCAAGTTTGAGTTTGCGTATTTATTTATAGAGGTCTATTTTTACTTGAGTACGATCTGCATGACTTTCAGGACAAAATGATAGTCCCCTATTCAAGACCGCTTCATCCTCTGGTGTCAAAGTGTAGCTGGACAGATTCACTATCAGGTTACTTTTATCTATTTGCGGTTGCGTAGAGGGTATTGTCTTCTTTCTTTTACCGCGTCTGGTTTTTCTGGTGCTGGCGAGGCATGCTTTCCTCTTCCTCGGCCTGGGTTCACGTTCTTTCCGCGGCCTCTTGTTCTGGATAGTGTTTGATCTACATACATCCATTTCATCTCCTCTAAAAAGTTGGCATTTGGTCCCGATGGGGTTCTGCCACTCTGTTCATTCTCACTGACATCAGATTCGCTAGCACTCATACTACCTCCCCTTTGTACTGGTGGGAATGGATAGTTTTTCTTTAATGTTTCGAAGCGCTTTGCAAACGTGAGAATCCTTCCAAATCGATAATCTTGTTCGTCTCTCAAGAATTTCCGTTTTTTTCTTTCTTGGATTTCCACCTCATATTTTTCTTATCTTAGATCCATATCTTTGCGAAATTTCGAAATTTCCTCTTTTGCATTACTCTCCAGAATTGTACTTTCCAGTTCTTCCAGCTCTTTAGTTATATCTATTATATCTGTTTTTGCGTGCTTTATCAAAATTCGCATCATATTCATCGAGCAGTGTGTATTATTTTCTGCCCAGTCCTCAAGTAAAGCACTTTTAGTATCCGGGGGTGTTGGTATCGTAAAAATCCGTAGACCTCTAGGAATTCTATTCACTTCCAAATAATTTTCCAAAGCCAGAATCTCCCAGCTCTTGTTTATCTCCTTCCGGTATAATCTTTCAAGTTTGTTGAATTGTTGTTTTAATGTCAAATCCGTTGCAGTTGTCACATTCACTTCACTATTCTCTTGTGCAACTGTTGCCTCTGACACTTGGAATAACGATGCCGCTGTGGTAGCGCGTTTCCCTTTTCGCGCTTCCATGTCACTCGTGCACTTTCCCACTTGAGCTTGTGTAATTTAATAACTTAAAAGTTCAAGAAACTTCCCCCACTTCGCCTCCCGGAGACGCGCCAGCCGTAATGTATACAAATCTGACTTTTACAGCCTCCCAGGAGAGCAATAGCCGCTTCGTACAACAGAAGAAAAGGCTTTTCAATCAGCTGTCTTCACTCACCTAAACGGAGTCTCCCGTGCGGGCGGCGTCCTCCGGCCCGTCCTCCGGCGCTCAACGTTTCAGAGTGAGTCCGTGTTTCATTCCTCAGTTAGGCTCTGTTGTTCGGGTGCAATCTTGCTAATTAATATCCACAAAAGGGTCCAAGCATGCAGACGCACACTATCAGCGGGTGCTCAGCGCAAGGGTCGAACCCAGACCCGTATTTCATTTACATGTTATCCAAAAGACGCGGCACTCAGGGGAAGTTCAGAGGTTCAAAAAGGTTTTTATTTAATCAAGCTCAACCGACGCGTTTCAGCCTCCACGGCTTTGATCACGGTAGGTGAGTCCCTTCTTTGTTGCACTTTTTATACCCCCACATGATCTTAGAATGTTGCATTGTGGGTATCGTAGTGCACAAGTTCAGAGAATGTTCTTGTCAATTAAAAAAGGGGAAGATTACATGTTGTTTGTACACAGGGTGACATGTCTAATCAAACTCTAAACATTTGGATATAGTATACTGTTTAGGTGAGTGAAGACAGCTGATTGAAAAGCCTTTTCTTCTGTTGTACGAAGCGGCTATTGCTCTCCTGGAAGGCTGTAAAAGTCAGATTTGTATACATTACGGCTGGCGCGTCTCCGGGAGGCGAAGTGGGGGAAGTTTCTTGAACTTTTAAGTTATTAAATTACACAAGCTCAAGTGGGAAAGTGAACGAGTGACATGGAAGTGCGAAAAGGGAAACGCGCTACCACAGCGGCATCGTTATTCCAAGTGTCAGAGGCAACAGTTGCACAAGAGAATAGTGAAGTGAATGTAACAACTGCAATGGATTTGACATTAAAACAACAATTCAACAAACTTGAAAGATTATACCGGAAGGAGATAAACAAGAGCTGGGAGATTCTGGCTTTGGAAAATTATTTGGAAGTGAATAGAATTCCTAGAGGTCTACGGATTTTTACGATACCAACACACCCGGATACTAAAAGTGCTTTACTTGAGGACTGGGCAGAAAATAATACACACTGCTCGATGAATATGATGCGAATTTTGATAAAGCACGCAAAAACAGATATAATAGATATAACTAAAGAGCTGGAAGAACTGGAAAGTACAATTCTGGAGAGTAATGCAAAAGAGGAAATTTCGAAATTTCGCAAAGATATGGATCTAAGATTAGAAAAATATGAGGTGGAAATCCACGAAAGAAAAAAACGGAAATTCTTCAGAGACGAACAAGATTATCGATTTGGAAGGATTCTCACGTTTGCAAAGCGCTTCGAAACATTAAAGAAAAACTATCCATTACCACCAGTACAAAGGGGAGGTAGTATGAGTGCTAGCGAATCTGATGTCAGCGAGAATGAACAGAGTGGCAGAACCCCATCGGGACCAAAAGCCAACTTTTTAGAGGAGATGAAATGGATGTATGTAGATCAAACACTATCCAGAACAAGAGGCCGCGGAAAGAACGTGAACCCAGGCCGAGGAAGAGGAAAGAATGCCTCGCCAGCACCAGAAAAACCAGACGCGGTAAAAGAAAGAAGATAATACCCTCTACGCAACCGCAAATAGATAAAAGTAACCTGATAGTGAATCTGTCCAGCTACACTTTGACACCAGAGGATGAAGCAGTCTTGAATAGGGGACTATCATTTTGTCCTGAAAGTCATGCAGATCGTACTCAAGTAAAAATAGACCTCTATAAATATATACGCAAACTCAAACTTGCGAAAATTCATGCTAAGAATAAGAAAATGACCAACACACCAGAACAACTGTCCGAAGAAATAGATGGGGCAGTGGAACCCACGATTAGTATTGAACAAGTACAAGACTTAAAAACAATCTTTGACCTCCTATATGATCTAGAGGATAATGACATGACAGAAGGAGAAATATTGGCTGAACTTGCTATCGAAACGGATGCTACAGTAAAGAGTGGGCTAAAAAGGAAGTCACGGTATTGCCCAGTTTTACCTCCTGGCAACCGCTTCGACCAATTTAGTGAAGCAGTTCTTGAAGAGCTGGAGAAACTACCGAACTGTAGACAGGATGACAAAAGGGAAAATTTGAGTAAAAAAGAACGTGAAGCCATTAAAAACCTGAAAGAAAACAACAAAATAATAATAAAACCCGCAGATAAGGGTGACAACACTGTGATTATGGACACTGAAGACTATCTTTTTGAAGCCTACAGGCAATTAAATGAGACCTCTAATTACAGTAGACTGACGACGAATCCAATTAATAAAATGATGTTGGATTTACAAACCAAGTTGACCCAATGGCGAAATGAAAATCTGATCAATGATGATGAACTAAAATTTCTTACCAATAATTTCCCTGTTATCCCAACCATTTATTTTCTACCCAAAATTCATAAGACTTTATTCCACCCCCCTGGTAGACCTATTGTTTCCTCCTGCAACTCCTTATATGAGAACTTGTCAGAATTTGTGGATCAGTTCCTAGCCCCCATTGCCAAAAACCTGAGCTCCTATATCAGAGATACTGGTGATTTTTTAAGGATTCTGGATGGCATTGTGTGGAACAAACAATACCTGATGATAACAATAGATGCAGTATCGCTCTATACTTCAATACGTCATGAAATAGGCTTGAAAGCTTGCCAGTACTATCTCAACCAAAGGAAGGTATCTGAGATGAAACACACGCAGATGCTCTTAAACATGATCAAGATGTGCCTGACCAACAACATTTTTTATTTCAACAAAGACCTGTTCAAACAAGTCTGTGGCACAGCCATGGGCATCTCGTTCTCAGTGAATTACGCGAACATCACCATGGGGTGGTGGGAAAAGACTGTGGCCTGGGATGCAGAGAATTCAGAAGATCTTGAAAGAATTATTTTGTGGGTTCGTTTTATAGACGACTTGTTCATAATATGGAATGGAAATGAAAAGCAATTTCAGGAATATTACACTAAGCTAGGAAATAACCAACTGGGACTATCTTTCACATATGAAACAAGTCGCACAAAGCTCCCGTTTCTTGACACACTTGTGTATATAGAGGATGACAAGATACACTCTACACTCTATAAGAAGAAGACATCAACAAATAGCATACTGCACGGGACCAGCTTCCACCCGAAACCCCTGCTGAATAGTATTCCTTTTGGAGAACTCATGCGTATGAAACGAAACTGCTCCCAACCAGAAGATGCGGAAGAGAAAATGCAGGAAACCATTCAAAGATTTAAGGAAAGAGGATACCAAAACCATACATTGTCGCAAAACAAGAAAAAAATTGATGGTATACCAAGGATTGAAACTTTGATTCCTAAAAGTAAAGTAGAACAACAAAAGGCCCAATCAATTCCGAGATTTGTAACGACATACAGTAAAGAAAGCGGTGCCATTATGAGCAAAATGCGGAAACACTGGCATCTGATTGCAAAAGACCCAGACATAGGAGAATTAATTGGTACCAAACCTACAATGACATATAGGAAAACAAGATCCTTGAAAGATATTCTTGTAAACAGCCATTTCGAGGTAAAAGAGCAGGGGAATTGGCTAGAAGAACAACGAAAAGGCTTCACAAAGTGTAACTCTTGCAAGGCTTGTAAGATTGGGAAAAATACAAAATCAATTCTGGAACCCAATGGCAATACAATACAAGTGAAACAGAAAATAACATGCACAACACAGTACGTTGTGTATGTTATAGAGTGCAAATGCGGTCAAAAATACATAGGCAGCACAATCTGCCCATTAAAGAAGCGCATTCTGGAACACATTCGAGCAGTGAAGAATAAAGACATGGCTTATGCTACTGCTAAACATATGATTGCCTGCCAAAACGGCGACTGGTGGGCCATGCAATACTATGGGATTAACACCATCTTGCCCAAGGAACGCGGTGGAAATCGAAAAAGGGAACTACGCCAGTTAGAATCCCGATATATCATCCGGTTGAAGACAAAGATGCCGAGAGGGATGAACTTTGATGAGGAACTTGCCGTTCACCTCGAATAGACAATGATATAATATCCTAAAAGATCTATTAATCTAGAATGAGAAGTTTGTTCTGACAAGCCACAAGAAATGTTTAGAGACCCTTTTTTCTTCCTTCTCTTTTTCTCTTCTCCCCCCTTTCTCCTTTAACCTTTTCTTCCACCCTTTCTTTTCCTTTTCTTTCTTTCCTTTTCTTCTTTTTTTTTTTCCTCCGTTTTTTTTCCTCCCTTTTCTTTTCTCTCAGGGGTCTAAACTTATTATTACTTGCTTCGCTCTCATATGTTAGTGCTTTATGTTGTCTTCACGCTATAGAGAATATCAATGATGCCAATGAATAACTAAGTGGTGTACTATACCATTACTTTATGATTGACATTTTTTTGCTACTAAATAGGATACTATATCCAAATGTTTAGAGTTTGATTAGACATGTCACCCTGTGTACAAACAACATGTAATCTTCCCCTTTTTTAATTGACAAGAACATTCTCTGAACTTGTGCACTACGATACCCACAATGCAACATTCTAAGATCATGTGGGGGTATAAAAAGTGCAACAAAGAAGGGACTCACGTACCGTGATCAAAGCCGTGGAGGCTGAAACGCGTCGGTTGAGCTTGATTAAATAAAAACCTTTTTGAACATCTGAACTTCCCCTGAGTGCCGCGTCTTTTGGATAACATATATATATATATATATATATATATATATATATATATATATACAACAAACAGGCACTCATTTGAAGAGAGGCCACACGAAGGTAAGTTTCAGCTCGCATTTAACCGTTGACAGCCTGCCAGCAGAAGGCATCAAGGAACAGCATAACTCAGTATATGCCAGACGCGTTTCAGGGGTGAGCCTTTCTTCAGTGGCGTTATGTTGCATTAAGACTGAAACCGCTGCTGAGGGTGCACGATTTAAGTTCCAACACCTGCCCCAGTGGGCGTGGCCATTCCCATGGCCTTCTGGGTGATGTAGTGCAGTCCTTGTAAGCCCCAGTGGGTGTATTGCTTAAGTCTCTGATTAAACCTCATAAATGATGCCAAGGTCCAAGACGAGGCCTGCCCCGCTTTCCGACTGCCAAACGGAGCTTATGAGCTGGCTCCCCCCCTGAAGGGCGCCAGTTCTCCTTCATTCACAAATGCCGCAGCACCAGCGTGGTGCCGCCGTGGAACCGCCCACAGCAGTGGGCTTCTCTTCGCGACCGGGTTAGGGCCGCCTTTACATCTAACAAACAGGAACCCATTTGAAGAGAGGCCACACGAAGGTAAGTTTCAGCTCGCATTTAATCGTTGACAGCCTGCTAGCAAAAGACATCAAGGAACAGCATAACTCAGTATACGCCAGACGCGTTTCAGGGATGAGCCTTTCTTCAGTGGCGTTATGTTGCATTAAGACTGAAAGCGCTGCTGAGGGTACATGATTTATGTTCCAACACCTGCCCCAGTGGGCGTGGCCATTCCCATGGCCTTATGGGTGATGTAGTGCTGTCCTTGTAAGCCCCAGTGGGTGCATTGCTTAAGTCTCTGATTCAAACTTAATAAATGATGCCAAAGTCCAAGACGAGGCCTGCCCCGCTTTCCGACTGCCAAACGGAGCTTATGCGCTGGCTCCCCCACTGTAAGGGTGCCAGTTCTCCTTCGTTCACAAATGTCGCAGCACCAGCGTGGTGCCGCCGCGGACCCGCCAACAGCGGTGGGCTTCTCTTTGCAGGGGGGGACAAGTCCTAAAAAAAGAAGTGGGGGATGCTGACGTCACAACAAGAAGTGACGTCATGAAAGGTGGCTTGCACTCAGTTGCAGTTTATAGTTATCGAGCTCCTGGTAAAATAAGTGGGGGGACGCCGTCCACCCGTGTGGTACCCTGACTCGAGCCCTGAGCCTAACAGATCAGAAAGTAGCCCTAGCCAGGGGAGGGAAGGGTACATGGATGGGGACGGGGAGAGACAGGCAAGGTCTGTGGTGGGTACTGGTGAGAGACGAAGGTGGTCAGCAAGGAGTGTCTTGTGTTTCATTCATCCCCCGCAGTGCAGGCCTCTCCTGGGCTTCAGCTAAGTGCAGCATAAAAATAAGTAAGGTAGGCACCCCTCTCACAGGCGGAGCAAAGAACAGCCTCTCACTTCCCATATCGCACCCTCTCATTTCTTGTAGAAAGGCTGCTCCCTTCCCATTGAAGGGACTTTCACCCCCAGCAAGGCCTCATTTCCGACAGAGGCAACTTATGTCACAATAGAGAAGTCTATCAATCCACAGTAACCTCACTGGACTCCGAAGCCTCTAGCTACTTAGTCCTAAACATTACCTTAAACTCTCTCTTTTTTTTTAAATGTCACATTTCGTTTTTATTATCAGAAACTAAAACCTTAATGTATCCAGTGTTTTATTACAGGACGTTTTCTTAGCATTTTAGTATTTGTCATTGTACGTAAACCCTGATATATACATACCCAGTGGGTGCACAGCTCTGCCAGGATACAAGAACCATGATCTGTGTTCCACCTGTGCACATAGTGTATCAATGCACGTCAACCCTGGCTTGCCCATGCCCTGTGCCTATACAGTTCTGCTAGGGTAATCAACAAACTGTTTAAACACTGCACACTGTGCCAGTGTGCTTCAATACTCACCTGCACATACCTAGTGCATGCACAGCCCTGCCCCATAACACAACTATGACCTGCACATAACATGCACTCACAGCTCTGCCAGTATACCTATACCATGCCCTCTTCAGGTATGACATGCATGTCGTCTGTGTTGACACACAGCTCTACCAGTGTATATGAATCATGGTCTAAACATCTCCCTGTGCACACACATAGCTCTGTCAATGCACCTCAGTGCCACAATACATGACCTGACCTAGAGCAGCCATTGCATCCTAATGGAGCACAATATCTGCACACAAACCTCTACCACTGATCTTCAGTCCTGACCTGCAGTACATCAGTGCACACACAATTCTGCCTTCTTATAAGCAAGACCCTCTGGCATACTGAGTGTATGCAGGTGTCACAGGGGACTGAGGGTGAGCAAGAGAATTATGGACTAGGGGGTTACAAATAGCCTCATTGATCTAAGAGTTAGCTGTAATCTCAGATAACTAATTGTGGTGAGGAACCTTGAAGAACTGAGGGAGAACATGAGTCTCAAAGATCTGACGGTGAGTAGGAGGCTCATGGAATTCATGGTTGAGTAGAAGACCCAGGGTACCCCGAGGAACTAAGATTTAGCAGATGCCCAGGAAGCAGAGTATGCGCAGGAATGTGAGTGAAGAGAAGACTCAAGAAAGTGAGAGTAAGTAAAAGTCCCAGGGAATGAAAGTGAGTAGGAGCCTCCAGGAACTCAGGATGAACAGAAGTCTTGAGGATATGGAGGCGGGCGGACGTAAATTAAGGTGTGTCCTTGCTGGGAACCTGAGAGTAAGGGGGAACCTGTGGGTGATGGATGTGAGCTAGAGCCTCCGAATCTTAGTGTGAGCAGATTGTTGGGTTTCTGGTGGAGAACAAAACCCTCCAGACCTAAGGGTGAGAGTGATCCTCTTGTCTTATCAGGATCCCCATGATGAGCAGGAGCCTTGGGATGTGCTGGTGTATCTGGCAGCCAAGAATGTGTGGGTGAGCACGTTCTTAGAGACCCCAAGGTTCACAGTGGAACCAGAGACCTAAGGTGAGAAGGGAATTTATGGACCTAAATCTGAGCATTAGGAGGCCTGCAAATGTTTTTAGTCTTTGTTAATGCCTCCCCAAATAGGCATGATGACACTAACAAAACAATGTTTTACAAAAGGTTGCAATCCACGAATGTAGGCCACTTTTTTTTTGCATTGCTTGTAGATAGCCACCCAGCCACATCACGTTACATCCACGTAGCATGCACCCGAGGGCTGCGCGCAGCCCAAAGGGAGAAATAAAATGGTGCCTGACCGCTTGGGATCAGAGTGTGTAACACACAGCAATTACAGTGTGTGATCCATCTGTGGGCTAAGGGCTGGCCAGGCCTCAGCAGAACCATGAAGGTTGGGGCCAACCTTACAGTGCTTTACCTATTTTTGGTCCCAATCCGACCCTGTGACTCTCTAAGGGATAAACTGGCCTAGTCCTTGAATGCAAACGAAAACCCTCAGCTGGATGAGCTACTCATTCATAGACCTTGGAAACTTGGCAGCTCTTTGGGAGACTTTGAGTGCCTGTATGCCAACAACAGAGCCATGCACGGTAATCTAAATATTGCATAGTGCTCTGGTGTCTCAGCTGTGTTATGGGTCTTGGCGCTTGAGATAATTCTAGTCTCGCCTGTGACTGAGTGGAACCGAAGGAAAATACTGAGTATATCCTGTTACATACTGCACTAATTGACGGCTGTGTTCGAGAGAGGAAATACCTGTTTTGTCCCCAGATAAGTGCTTCCGCTGGGCTCGCGCACACAGTGTCAGGGATACTGTACTGGGCCCTGAACCGGAAGTAGGCTGCCGAGGCGGAGACAGTATGGTACGAGGGACAGAAAATTCAGCTTGGAGCTCTCAGGAACCCAAAAGGGAAGCCCCCACTCCTCCCCGCCTGTCCCCAGACCAGTTATGATGAGGCAGCAAGGGGAAGGGGTGATCCTGACAAGAAACAAAGGCTGGTGATAGGAGACGACAGGAGGACAGCGGGGGAGACTGACGCTGCAAAGCTTTCTTCACTTGGGCGACAGCCTCGCCTCATAATATGTAAATATAGTGGGATTCCGCCTCCCCACACTCCCACGCTGAAACCGTTCCTGCACGGGTCACACTTAGCTGGACCTCTCGTCTTTTTTCAGGCTGCTAATCTATTAGCTCTTAGTTACCACGTCCTTCATGACGCACTACTAAGAGAGTACACAAATAAACCAAAAGGCATTGTTAAGTCAGTGGAAAGAGGAGGTCCCAGTGCAGGATCTGAAATGTCAAATCGCGAGATGTGCGTGTTAGGGTGGTTGGAAGTGCTGCTTTATATATGCCGGTCCAGTCTGGTAATGAGTTCCTGCACTTTTTTGTAATTTGAAAGTGAGAGTACCTGCACTTGTCAGTAGTGGTGCAATCGGCATTTCTGGGGAGCAACCCTACTCAAAAGAGTTAGGGGCATATTATCAAGACAGGCGATAAAATGATCGCCGCTTTAGCGGCAGAAAACTGCCGCTAAAACGGCGATAATGTGCTTGATAATATGCTCTGTGGAATTCCAATTGAAGCCCATGTTAGATGTGAATGACATCTAGCCTGAGCTTCAATTGGAATACCATAGAACATATTATCAAGCCCATTATCGCCGTTTTAACAGCAGTTTTCTGCCGCTCAAGCGGCGATAATTTTATCGCCTGTCTTGATAATATGCCCCTTAGTACCTGCACTTCTATATTTCCATTTAATGCACTGGTTGGAAGAGAGCACCAAACCTTCACCTGTCTACATTAGCATGTCCTCGCCCACCCAGAGTCAGGTAAAAACCGCAGGACCAGGAAAGTGCAGGGTGTGCTAAGCGTTCTAAAAGTGAGGTCAGTGGGATGGGGTTAATTCGGACGCTGCCCCTGTTGCAATCCTGAAATCCTGCTCCCCCGTGTGACCCAAGTCACAACCAAAGCAAACAAAACTAGTTTTCTTGTCCTTGCAATGCTGGCAAGTTCTTCCTGAATGTTATAATGCGTGTTTGTTCTCTGAGACTCCGTAACCCCGTTTCATTGTTTCTGCCCCATAAACAATTATTTAACCTTCGTGGATTGTTCGGAGCTACAACTTATTTTAGCTAGTGCTTGAAATGGAGAAAAAAAATGTGTAAGTACTCAACCGCTTGATTCTGAGAAGTGCTGGTACTCTCAACATCAGAAGTGGGACTGCATCCAGTCCCCAGCGAAATGCACAGCGAATTGCCACATTTGGCTTTTCTTTTCTCCTAATTTTAGTCACATAAATCCATTTTATCCATTTTTATCGTGTTTTATCCTATTTTATCCACTTTTCTGAAGACGGGACCACACGCTCCGTGTACATGTAATTTTCAATTTTCTACTGCTCAAATGGTGTCTCTTCGGACTTTTTACCAGGAACATGATTGACACATGAATTCTTCCAACGCAGTGTTTATTCAGATAAAATCACCCAATGCATTTCGGGCTGTTATGCCCTTCTTCGGGGGTTACTGTAATTAATCACAAAACAATGCAATTACACGACTGTACATGCACAACTTTCACGTTTCTCGATATAATCTACTGTTATAAAAACATATTATGCCCATTGCCCAAAAATAATTACCGTGTTATAATTATCTAATGAACCAACACAATGTAACCAACACAATGTACCCTCGTTATTACCCTCTTTTTCAAAACCCCGCTCTTCCCGACCTAGGAATTATGCTATGCCTCCCCGTTCTTGTTGGTGTTCTTTGCCGGCGTGTTTGCTGCATGGCTCTAAATTTCTTTGTTTATACAACATTATACTTCCTCAGGAATTCATTCCCCTCATAAACAAAACGGAAACCTCATGCGGTGATCCATTTAATTTACACATTTTTCTGCTGGCGGTCTAAAAACCTTCCAACATTCGTTACAAATATCACCCTCCATTTATACTACTCCCTCGGGTATCACATACCTTCCGTACTGATTAACAACGGACACACAGAATCATCGCGGCTTACTCCTCCAAACCTATTGCATCCCACAATCCCTCCCTGTATTTCACCTCCGTACCCATGTCCCTGATTGGTTCAAAAATTATTTGAAAGAGGGTTTCTCTCTATCCCGTGTCAGTATTGCTTCCACCTGTTGTCAAACCCTCAGACACTCCAATTCCCATACTGCACTTTCATGGAATCAAACGCGCTAGTGCTCTCTCAAATAACACTCCAAAATCGACCCTATGTTTCAATGAGCATAAAATAAAATAGACGTGCTTGTATAATCAAGAAATAATACAGTCTTTCATTATTCTTTTGTTTCACTGCTTTCGTCTGAACCACGGTGATCTTTCCTTTGCGTGTGGGCTCGGCCATTACTACGAATTCTTTTTCTTTCCTTTTTTGGGTGCAGCCCTGGTTTTTAGGCAAGAGTTAAGATACGTTTTCCAGAGTCAGGACGCACTCCTTTAGTTTTCTGAATGTATTTCAATTGTGTTTCATTTTATCCATCCTTTTATCTTTGCATGCGTGCGATTTGCTGAGTGCCCCGCCCAAGGGCACCGGGTACTAACAACATCAGAAGTGGGACTGCATCCAGTCCCCAGCGAAATGCACAGCGAATTGCCACATTTGGCTTTTCTTTTCTCCTAATTTTAGTCACATAAATCCATTTTATCCATTTTTATCGTGTTTTATCCTATTTTATCCACTTTTCTGAAGACGGGACCACACGCTCCGTGTACATGTAATTTTCAATTTTCTACTGCTCAAATGGTGTCTCTTCGGACTTTTTACCAGGAACATGATTGACACATGAATTCTTCCAACGCAGTGTTTATTCAGATAAAATCACCCAATGCATTTCGGGCTGTTATGCCCTTCTTCGGGGGTTACTGTAATTAATCACAAAACAATGCAATTACACGACTGTACATGCACAACTTTCACGTTTCTCGATATAATCTACTGTTATAAAAACATATTATGCCCATTGCCCAAAAATAATTACCGTGTTATAATTATCTAATGAACCAACACAATGTAACCAACACAATGTACCCTCGTTATTACCCTCTTTTTCAAAACCCCGCTCTTCCCGACCTAGGAATTATGCTATGCCTCCCCGTTCTTGTTGGTGTTCTTTGCCGGCGTGTTTGCTGCATGGCTCTAAATTTCTTTGTTTATACAACATTATACTTCCTCAGGAATTCATTCCCCTCATAAACAAAACGGAAACCTCATGCGGTGATCCATTTAATTTACACATTTTTCTGCTGGCGGTCTAAAAAAGTGCTGGTACTCTACCATTAAAAGTAGAGCAGTAAAACAGCAGTTTTCCCCAAAAACCAACGTGTGCTAAAATGCTGGGGCAGCCTTGTAATTATCGCGATGTGAACAACAGCGATATTTGCTAGGTTGTCATCCGGGGTACGCCCAGGGACGCCCACGTTGCATCTCATTAGAGATGTAAAGGGAGGCGTTGGGAAAAAGGGTGCTAACATGCCATTATGCATGTTAGCACCCTCTTTTAAATAGGGTGATAGTTTTATCTCCGCTTTTTTGGCTTTTTAAGCCAAAAAAGTGCAGATAAAGATTTTGTAATTATGCCTCCATGCCTACTAGATAGTTAATTTGAATTAATACTATCAAATTACTGGTGAACCTGAATGAGCAGAGCAGTCAAGCCAAATGTACTCCAGAAAATCAAAAAGCCGCAGCCATGTGTTCTCTGCTGCATGTATCATAAACGCCTGCAAAAAGGAATGCAGTGATCGAAAAAACAGAATTCAATAAGCGAACATCAAATATCTGAGAAACCTTTAAAGAGGAGAGTGAACACGTGGATTGGATCAACAGAAAGTAAGAAAAACAATAACATGATGGGTAGGAATGCAACATCAGGGGAATGAGTGATCGACAGGCATTTGTGTAGCACCCACCACCCCAAATGAGGTATCTTGGTACGAAATAAAATATGTCCGGCCAAATAAATAATACTTCAGACCTTTCGCAGTTTTATGCTCCACTCAGCTTATAACACAGGGATTTTACACATATTACTTGGGGGTTTCCTTATTGTGGATTTTAATTTAGAATTGGAGAAAAAAACGTCTCATCCAGTACTCTGCAGCAGACAGTCATTGATTCTATGAATGTTAGGGCCAATGTCCCAGCTAAGCACGTTTTAAAAAAATGTATATGAATATTAGAAGTGCTTTCTTGTACCTGCTCACACGGTAGAGACGTGAAAACCCCCCAGTACAAGAAAAACGTCAAACACATCCGATAATAAATTATAACCTAAGCCCCAACCCAACCCAAATTAGACCATTCAACTTTACTCTGTAAATAAGAGGACATAAAAACTGAGCCGTGGTCGCCGACTAACAATCTTTCCGTTAATATCAAATGCTAATTAATGTTCAACATTTTACATGACTACGCGCAATTAAATAATTTGACGTGTAACAGTGGCACCACCGATTTCTGTCAGTATCTACGCACTAGATTAGAAAAAGGCCAAAAAGTCAAACTTACACCATTCCAGTCAAAATATTGCTGATGATGGATGATGGATGATGGATCAGTCAAATATCACCCAAACCCCGTGTGTGTATGCGCAACTCCCAGTGTGCTTTGCGTTCTGTAGATTGCTTGCAGTGTAGGTAGAAGTGAACGGCCACGTATGCTTCACGCGCTGCTTATTTGCTTTGCGAAAAAAACGACTTTTAAATGCTTCTTGAATCTAATTACTTTTTAAAAATGTTATGTGTTCTGATGTGCACTTCCAAATGATATTTGAAATTACTGCTCCTACGCTGCGTTATTCTAATTTTATCTGTTGTGCTTACCTGATATGACTACGTGGTCTCTGCACCTCCTCGGTCCACCACAGCCTTTAGGGCTGATTGCTGTGGAGGGAGTACTGCCCTGACCCGGCCGGCGTGGTTTGCTCATCCACTTCCGGTCGCCGTCTCACGGCTGCTATTTTGACAGGGAGGCGGTCTAGTCTTTACCTCTCCCTGCTCCAGGACACACTACTAAAGCTGCCAAGGTAAGCCAAAGGTAAGCCCTTCTGCGCATGTCCGCACCTGGACGTCGCCACACGCCAGACATGCTGGCGGTTTCCATCCAGGGGTGCCGTTCTATACCAGGGAGCTTTTGATGTCCATCGGCCAACAGATAAGCCCATGCAGTCTGCGCTGAGGGGCTGCAGTGGAAGGGCCTTTTTGTTGTCGCAAGTGTGGCTATAACTCCTGCCCCTCACCGCCCCCTGTCCCACCCAGAACCACTATGAAAATCTTACACCTCAATGTCCGCTCTCTGGTTAAACACTACATGGAGATCTATGACCTCATAGAGGATGAATCTCCTGACATGTTCTTCATAACCGAATCTTGGCTAACTGATGCCACAGTGGCTGAACCAGGCCTTGCTCTCCCCCCAGGGTTCAGTATTCAGACTCTTAACAGGGAAACTAGAGGCGGGGGCATAGCTGTTATATTTAAGTCCCACTTCCACTGTACGTTCGTTAAGGAGGATGTAGCCGGGTGCGAATGCGCTCGTATCGTAATCTCCTTTATTGCACACTCTTCCATCACAGGTCTTCTAGTCTACCGCCCTCTCAGGACCGACCTCGGAATTCAAGTCAGCCATTATTGAGGTTGTGAGTTCCCTAGCATTGACAGCTGCAAATTTTACTCTCATTGGTGACCTTAACCTGCACTTTGACCATCCCTCCGACCCTGAAATCAGCAGCTTGCTCGCTGATTTCGCTGTCAATTAAGTCAGCTGGTGGTGGGCCCTACCCACACCGCTGGGCACTTACTTGACCCAGTTTTTTCTAACATCTCTTCTCTCATGGTCAAAACACCTAGCCACGTGTGCTGGTCTGATCATCTCCTAGTCTCCATCTCCCTCCCGCTTTCCAAGCCAGTGCGCAGAGCTGACCTTAAAGCCTCCTTCAGACGTTGCTAGCATAAACTCAAACTAAAGGACCTACTCGCCTGCCTGGCATCTTGTCCTCCTATTTTAGGCACTGACCCAGAGCAATTGTATAAATCACACTGTGATTGGATAATACAGGCCCTATACACTCTTATCCCTGCTAAATGGTCCAAAGGTCGATGTTCGAGCTCCAATTCCTGGTACAACGACTCTCTAGCCAACCTGCGTAGCAAGTGCAAAAAGCTAGAACGGGCTTGGAGAAAGGAATACGACCCTGGAGCTAAAAGGTTGTACCAGGACGAGATTAAACGATACCACAGGGCCATACATCTGGCATGAGCGGCCTACCTCACTAACGAGATCAAGTCCAGCAAAAACCAGGCGAAAAGCATTTTTAAAATACTCAAGCACTTCAAAAATAGGAAAGATCCCCCCACTTTGGCGATCACGTCCAGGCAGCAATGAGATGATTTGGCCACCTTCTTTGTTCAGAAGGTAGAAGCCATTTATAAATCCTTCCCCACAAGTCCCATGGATATTGTGGCTCGACTTTCTTCACCTTCTTACTGCTACCCTAGTAGAAATACCCTCTAATCCCTCAATATGAGCTTCTTACATTGAGCACGACGATCAAATCAGGTTCCCTTCTGGATCCTATGAGGCCTGCCCAATCTAGAGACGGCTTACCGATACTTCCTAAGCCCCTGTGTCAGATGATTAATTCCTTTTTTCTTACGGCGGTGGTGCCTTCGCCATGAAAGCAAGCAAGGGTGGTCCCCTTGCTAAAGAAACCATCACTGGATCCTCCTAAGCCGGAATATTTTCGACCGATCTCCCTTCTGCCTTGAGTCACTAAAATCGCAGAGGCCCACACAAATAACACCCTTTAGGCCTTCCTAAACAACAGCGGTATCTTAGACTGCTCCCAGAATGGTTTCCGTCCCGGTCATAGTACCGAGACCGCACTTTAGCGGTGAGTGAGCATCTGCGGACCATACTGGATGAGGGACAGACTGTGGCTCTGATAATGCTCGATCTCATCGCCGCGTTTGACACGGTCTCCCATCAGATCCTCCTGCTTCACCTAAAGGAGGCAGGGGTGACCGGCTGGACTGGTTCTGTTCCTTTCTGGCTGACAGAGCTTTCCAGGTCTCCGCCCCCCCTTCCTCTCTTCCACCCATTTCATCAAGCAGGGAGTCCCCCAGGGCTCTGCACTAAGCCCTGTTCTGTTTAACCTCTATGTCCAACCCTTGGCAGAAGTGGCGATGAACCATGGCATGACCATGGTGTCGTATGCTGACGACACACAACTAGTGGTGGCCCTCTCCGATGACCATTCTCGGGGGTGCAACACAGTTCCGGAACGGACTAGAGGCGGTCTCACGCTGGATGACCATCAACTGCCTTCAACTTAACGCCAACAAGTCAGAAGTGCTGTTGGAGTGGAAAGACAAGGGACTCTGGAGCACGCAGTGGTGGCCGGTGTCCCTGGGCAGTGCCCCCACCCCTAAGCCGGTGATGAAGAACCTAGGGATTTGGTTTGACTCCACTCTTGAGTTCGAGGAGCATACCAAAAAGATCATGGGTACCTCCTTTGGACTCCTACGTGGTCTAAGGCCCATATTGGGTTTCTTTGACCCATCCACATGCCAGGTGATAGTACAGGGGCCTATTTTGTCCAGACTGGACTATGCTAACTCACTGATGTTAGGCACCAATAAGGCGGAAGTGAATCACCTTCAGCGAGTCCAGAATGCTGCTGCCCGAGTCCTGCTCAGGCACCCAAGAACCTGCTCTATGACGAGTGCTTTACTGCGCCTTCACTGGCTACCCGTTCCTAAGAGGATCAAATTCAAGGTACTCTGTCTGACCTTCAAAATACTAAAACTCTCATCTCCTGAGATTTTGGCCAATTTGTTGGTCACCTATGTACCCGCACGCCAGCTATGCTCCGCTGAGCAATTCCTGGCTACGGTCCCCCGGGTGAAACGCCTTAGAGCAGGAGGCCGGTTCTTTTGCTGTCTTGCCGCGAAACTGTGGAACTCTCTCCCTGTCCAGATCCACCGCTTAGACTGCCTGTTACTCTTCCGGAGGGCCATTAAAACTCTCCTGTTCCCTACGGTCTAGCCTCCTGCTTTCTACTGACACTGCTACTAGCGCAAAGACGCCCCTTCGCTGGGGCAGCTATGCGCTACACAAGTTTACCTTACCTTACCTTACCTTACCTTACCTTACCTTACCTCATCAGAGGTGGATAATGAATTCAGAAGTTCGCAAAGCACCCCGTACAAGTGAAACAAATGCTCAGAAGCTGAGCGTGAGCCATAAATTATGCAAAACTAGAGTAATTTTGGGCAATGCCCCATTGTGTTTGCCCCAAACAGCATTCAATTACTGTTGTTTTTTTGTAGAGTGTTGTTTTGGTCTTGAAAATGCCCCTCAACCCTCTCGCCCCTTCCATACTAGTCGCTGTCACCCATCTTGAGTTCCCACGTGGACTCGTTCACTCTCTTACGCTAACGACATTACCTTAATGCTGTATTATTATAATATCATTTTTCTGACTACTTTTCACTATCTTAATGCTCTATTGTTCTATACTTTTTCTATGACTGCTTAGACCTATAAAAATCTGGGATTCGGAATTCCCCACCTGTACTTATTCACATACATAACACGTAAAGCGCTCTGATACCTTTGGATCTAGCTAACGCTATATAAAACTCATAAATAAATAAATAAAGACTGAGATGAGCTGTTCCTGTGTTTTCTCTGTGATAGGGCCTTAGTGCTGTTAAAGGTGATTGCTTGATATGTGTGGGCGAAGGTGATCTCTAGGTAAAATGTTACATGGATGATGGAGAATAGTCCAGTAAAGAAACAGCACCAGCACAGAAAGTTACACCTTTCACTTTCTTCAAACTTTAGGAAGTCAGAGGTGTTTAGAACCGCCTTTGACCAATCTCAAATGCACGTTTTAAATGGCATCTTAATTAAATTAGAATGCTGTTTGAAAAAATAAGAAAGTAGTGCAATCCTTGACTAACTGGATAGAGTGAAAGGGAAATTAATTTTAACAATGAAATAACTTTAGTAACTATGAATGCACATTAAAAAAGTTGACGCTACCTTTGTTTCAACCTTTCAATAACCTATATGGACTGATTTCCATCAAATAAATTCTACACTCTCCCAACTTAGTCATTGTGGGACGAGACTGCAACATTTGTTCCTGTTTTCATTGGAAAAAACACAGTTTATATAATGTTCCGACAAAAAGAGATTTTGAGCGCAGTGTCTTTTCCAAGCACAACAAATATTTGTCAAATGGCTCAACGCGGTGTTCGTACCCTCAAAAAGGGAACTGTACTGACTTCAAATCAAGAAGCTCAAAATATTTGCTGGTTCCTTTACTTTTTTCTGTGATGTAACATGGCCATAGAAATCATCTATGGAAATATGGAAAAAAAAACATTTACATTTTTTTTGCTTTAAAAAAATCAGTTACCTACTATTATTTTCTAACACTTGAGGTACGCACCATAAATTATTTTACTATTATTTCCCATGCGAGAGACACTATTTTGCCGATCTCGGAGGGATGAAAGCCTGCGACTGCTTGCTGGGAATTCGTCTCTGAGGTTCTATCCCCCAGATGCATCAAGCCCATATTCTGCGAATTCTAAATTGCGAAAAATACCGAATCGCAATTTAGAATTGCAGAATGGGATGCATCAAGAAATGCGAGTAAAAAAAGCGAATCGCAATCGGCCGCAATTGCTGATTGCGATTTTCGCAAAATCGCATACAAATCGCAGAATCGTCCATTTTTCATGTAGAAATTGCAAACTCGCAATTACCGAAATCACTAATTGCGATCTCGCTAATTGCGAGATCGCAAAAACGGGAAGTCGCATTTCGAGCACAATGATGACATCACAACTAGGAAGTAGGCAGTAGCCTCCTTCATTCAGAACACAGAGCCTGAAAGTGGAAGCAGCACAGCCCAGAGCTCCACAACAGACTACGTGCAGCACCACACCTGGACACAAAGAACAACTGAAAATGTCCCAGGAAGCAGCAGGGAGCAGTGCACCAGGCAGAAAGAGGAAAATAAAATTCTCAGAGCAGGAACTGGAGTACCTCATTGAGGGAGTCTCAAAGGACCATGACCGCCTGTTCGGAAAGTAGTCCCGGAGGGTGCCTGAGGCCGACAAGAGGCGCATTTGGCTGCACATCCGCGCAAAGGTGAACTTAGTCGGAGTGACCCAGCGCTCCATCGACAATCTAAAAAAGAGGTGGTACGACCTCAGAGGGCATGCCAAAGAACGCATCGCTGAGAGGCTGGGGGAGCGACTTGCCACCGGAGGAGGAGAGCCCACTGTTGCACCCAACACTCCACTGGAAAACCTGGTGGAGGACACCCTCAATCCTGCAGCCTGCGAGGGGGTCACCCGGCTGGACTCCTCCCGACCCTCCCAACAATCCCAAGGTAAGTGCCATGCGACTGCGACCCCGTCCCCTCACAATGCCCATGACTCCAGAGCTAGCTATTTGATAACTCCAGTAATGCAGGCCATGCACACCTGAAATGCCCTATTGCATTGTGGGACCTGTAGTGTGACCACAATTCCCGGATAGCCACACACAGCCAGACCTGTCAAGTGAAAGTTATTCCTAAAGCCAGTCAGGGAATGCAAGCCTGCATGCATGTAGCAACATCCCATGTGCAAGATACATATCATTAATCATGCACCTATTTACGTCACAGGTGCGTCTGAACAACCCAGCACCGACAGCGAGGCCCTACACATAGAGGAGTACCCTGAGGACACCGAGGGAGAGGGCCATCCTGCCCCACGACCCGGACCATCACAGCCAGCAGCAACAGTACCACCACCTCCCCGTGTGGACAGGGCCACCCCTGCAGTCACAGGAGCCCAGCAAACAACCCATGTGACACCCATGGCAGTGGTACAGGCCACAACACCACCACCCAGGAGGCAGACACGATGCACAGCCACTGTGCGATCCCAGTCCAGTGGACTGATGAGGCAGCAGCGCGAAGTCCCAACACGCGCTGGCAGGGGGGTACATGTCCGGGATCCTGGGCTGGCCATAGAACACCGGATGCTTGCAGTACACCAGCAGCAGGCACAGCACTTGGCAGCCATCCACCTGCAGCTGAATAAGACTGCGCAAAATGTGGGCTAGCTCACAGAATGCATGCAGTCCATGACCGCAGCTGTCCGTGAGAACAGCCAGATCCTGGTGTCCCAGCAGGATATCACATGCCGCCGCCACCACCACCGGCTGCTGACCCGCCTGTCAGCATACACGAGATCTAATCATCTCATAGGAAATGCCACCTCCCAACTTTAGCGCCACTCTCTTGCGATGCAGATCCAGATGGTGCAATGCTGCCAGGATGTTGCCAGGTCCCTTGACCAAGTCACTACAACTGTCCAGAGTCTGCAGGCGTCTGGCCATGGCCAAGCAGGTGGGGGGGATGATGCCAGTGAGGGCACTTCGAGTCACAGCAGCCTGTCCTTGCCGCTGGTAACTCAACGCCGCCGCAGCACCAAGCACACTGCAGCATCACGGGCCACTAGTGTCGTGGAGGACGCTGAAAGGCGACTGGGTGCGTCCGGCCGGAGGCGCCAGTGACTCATTGTACTGTACCAGCAGGGACATGCTGATTACACAAGCACACCCTCTTCTCTGACATGGGGCTGTATGAGGGAATACAGTTCTCTTGTAAATTGAAATACACATTATTGTGAAAATAACAATAAGAATTTATAGTCACAAGTTAATCCGACTCATGTCATTATTTCATTCATCATGCATGAGTACAGTGTTGTGCGAGGGGAATGGGTGCACTAGAAACAGTTCATTGTGATATGGTTGCGGCGCCTGTGTCCTTCAGCAGCGTTCTCCCCGTGTGCATGATGCACATGTGCAGGTGGGCGGTTATCCCCTTCCAACTCACTGCCAGAGATCTCCACAGGTATCCTCCGCTTGGTAGCAATATTGTGGAGTATTGCACACATGGCCAAGATGCGGCAGCAGACCTCAGGCTGGTATTTGAGGGCCCCACCAGTCATATGTAGGATGCGGAATCTGCTCTTTAAAAGACCAAATGTCTACTCAATGCAATTTCTAGTGCGAATGTGTGCAGCATTGTAACGCCGTTGCTGTGGTGTGGCAGGGTTGAGGTATGGGGTGAGGAGGTACTCACGGAGGCCGTAGGCGCTGTCACCTGAATGAAAGGAGCAGAGGGTGAGTGCCTGTTATGCGCAGCTACATGGTCTCGATGTACTGTTTGTTGTCATGTTTACTTACCTAGAAGGTGTCCTTCGCCAAAGTCGCCCTTGGCCAAGCGTGTGTGCATGCCGCCGTGCCGGAATATGAAGGAATCATGCGTGCTCCCCGGGTACTGTGCCACTCTGTCGGTGATGATTGTCTTTGCGTTGCAGACCATCTGGATGTTCAGTGAGTGGTAGGTCTTGCGGTTCCGGTACATGTATTCTGTCTCAGTGGGTGGGCAGATGTGGATGTGGGTACAGTCAATGCGCAATGTTGTAAAATTGTAGCTTGGTTTGATCCAAGTCCTGTTGGGTGGTTGGGAATGTTATGTAATGGTGTAGCCGGGTCAGCATGGCCTCCAGGAAACTCCTTAGGCAGCGGGACAGTGTGGTCTGGGACATCCCCCCTGCAACTGTAACTATCCCCTGGAAGCTTCCGGAGGCCAGGAGGTGCAGTCAGTACAAGACCTGGACATGGGTGGGCACGGCATTGGTCCTCCTCGTTGGGTGCTGCGTCAGGGGGTCAAGGTCCCGGATGAGCTTGGTAATCATGGCCCCATTCAGCCTGTACTTTGAGTAGATTTCCTCCTCAGTCTGGCCCAGGAGTGTGATCCGCTGGCGGAAAATTCGCTCATGGATCCGGCGTCTGTTCCTTGCTGCAGCCTGGAGCCTTTGCCGCCTTACCACCATGTAGAGTCCTGGCATTGTGAATGTCCTCATGCTCCTACTGTGTCTCCTTAAGTGTGTTTGTTCAGCCCCGCACCTGTGGCTAGTTAGGAATTTCTCTTTTTTTTTTTTTAACTTTATGGTTACCACCTGGTTTGGGTTCTTCTTAAATAGCGCCTCGCAAATAGCGATTTTCAGCTTTTTCGCTATTTGCGATTTTTCATGCATTTCATTTGCAATTATTTTGTGACTTCGCAAATGGAATCACAGAATCAATGGGAAATCGCAAATACAGAATCGCAAAGGGGGTTCCATCTTGATTCTGCGAATTTATTTGCGAAGTCGCAAAATATATTTTGCAATTTCGCAATTTGGTTACTTTTCTTTTCATGAATTGCAGTTCAGGAAATTGTGATCGCAATAGCTGTTTCTCAGCTATTGCGATTGCAATTTGTGTTGATGAATCTACCTGATAGTCTGTACAAAAGTCGCTGCGGGAGGCATAATAGCCACAATAAATCTCACAAACATTGGGATGTTAGCTTTACTCCGAAATGTCTGCAGCGCGGCATGGACCTGCTGAGGTGTACTAATAAGCATTTTCATAATGTACCTGTCGGGAAAAGGGCCCGATGTACGGGCATAATTTGATGGCACCTCTTGGCCAAGAAGAGAAGACGCTTTTAAAACCCAGTTTTTTGGTGCCCAAGCTTGGCAACACCCCCGGGTGTAGGCGCGGATCCTCGGTGTGTTCTGTTGTTCAGTGGCTGACACACACACGCACGCACGTACCCCCTCCCTCCCCACCCATCTCAAAAACAAAAAAACGAGTCAGCGTGGACCCGGGCACACTGGGTAAAAGAGATATGTCTCAGATCACACTGTCTGCTCTTCGATTACACACGCAGGTCAATATGTACCAGAATGCCAAGGGTGTGCCTCTCGTTGGAAAACAATAACTCTGCAATAACAACACACAATCTGCCTTGGAGTGCACACAGTTTCACCTCTGATTATAAATGCAGGACGAAACTTATTAGAGTGAAAAGAAAATGAGGAACTGCTCACGCCCCCACCCCATGCAGTGCTAAAAAGATGCCCTAGACCACGGGTACTGACAAATTTTCTCTTGGGGGGCACATTTACAGTGTGGTTTGTGGCTGAGGGCCGCACCGGTGGGGACGGGGTCAGTGGGGGAGGGGGCGGGCTAGAGCAAAACAAAACTGTGACCATGAGGTTGAACACAGGCCCCTGCAGCGGACGCCTTCGTCCACCGAGCCACCAGACTCAGCCTACACACATCTTTCTCTCTCTGTGTCTCCCTCCCTCTCTTTATCTCTTTCTGTCTCCCCCCTCTCTCTATCTCTCTCTCTCTCTCTCTCTCTCTCCCTCTGTCTGTCTCCCTCTGTCTCCCTCCCTCTGTCTCCCTCTCTGTCTCCCTCCCTCTGTCTTCCTCTCTCTTTGTCTCTCTCTGTCTGTCTCTGTCTCCCTCCCTCTGCCTCCCTCCCTCCGTCTCCCTCTGTCTGACAGGTCCCTCTGTCTGTCTCCCTCTGTCACCTCACCAGAGCTTCCCGGGCACACCCCCCCACCTGAGTACTTCACAGGTCTTTAAAATACCATTTACTTGTTAATGAGGCTTTGTTGTGAATCACCTGGCCCCCATAGGGCAGAGTGTCTCGGAGTCTGCGCTGCTGCGGCGGTGTTTGCTGACACTCTTTAACATAAAAAAAAACAGAGGTACAATGACTGCAAGGTCGGCGGACCGCCAAGGAAGGCTTGCCGGGCCGCCGGCGGCCCGTGGGCCGTACTATCAGTACCCGTGCCCTAGACTACTCGGGAGATTGTGCACTCACTGTATAAACATATATTTAAACTGTAGGGTTAAAATGTCACTTACAGAGATATCTGTGTATAACCTGCAGAGGAATCTCCCAGTGTCACATGGGTTGGTAAGTATATTGATGCACCTTTTGATAAGACTTGTGTGAGTAGCCAGCGACACACGTTAGCAGAGAGTAATATCTAAAGTGGGTTAATGTGTTCATTTCAATATCTGTGCTTTGCCTTCAGGACAGAGGATTCAATCGCAATATAACAGCTGGCAAAAGCCAATAGGTTTCAAGGGGGCAGGGGAGGAAGTGAGAGGGGTGCCAAAAAGTAAACAAAAATAAAAATGTAGATCTTATGCCAATGAATAGTACTTACAATGACGACTGTCCAGCCCTCCCTAAAAACAATGACATGTCTGCAAGGTAAATTATACATGCAATGGTACTACTTAAAGCCTAAGCGATGGCTCAGCCACATAAAGCACTTCAGCACCTTCGGCTCTAGTTTGCGCTACATACAATCACCAACAAAAGATAGAAATAATAATAAAAGCCCCAGAATGGAAGTAAGAATATTAAAAGGCGATGCGGTGCAAACACATGCACTTATATGGAGTGTGTGGAAGCAAGCGAAACAAGCGAGCGGCGCTAAGGAAAGAGCGGATGGGGAAGTGAGTAAGAAGGGTAGAAGGGTGGAGGGGCGGAGAGATGAGAGGCTGGGAGAGAAGAGCGAGTTGAGTAGCCTGCCTACATTTATCGCACAAAACAAACTATGTGGTATATGTATCAAGTTATTTTGAGGTCGCTAACACTGCGATCGCAAAATAGCCTCCTCCTATGTATAACGGATTTTCGCTGTGCAAAATAGGTATTCGCAAAAATTGCGTTTGCCTATTTTGCGAGGATCATAAACTGTGAATATGATTTGCGAATTCGCAAATACCGATATGCTATTTGCGATAATCGCAAATAGCGTTATCGCAAATTGCGAATACGCAAAATCAATGTGTGAAAAAAATCACAAGTGGTGATTTCACAAAATTTGCAATTTTTTGCAAATGATTATTACCAACAACTCTGAGCAGGTGATAACCAGGTGCAACCTATTTAAACAGGCCCACAATTCTGCAGGGCTTTCCACAGTGGCAGCGCTGTATGTCATAGCCCGGAGGATGCAGATTCAAGCAGCAGCAGCACAGAGAAGGTGGCGACAGGAACGGTTCTTCAGAGTGTGCATCACTCTGTCCCAGCAGACAGAGGAAGAGATCCATGAGATGTATAGGCTGGACTCAGCTACCATACGGGACTTGATTGCAGAGCTTAAACATATGTGTGAACCCCCACCGAAAGACCCAAACCACACCACCACATGTCCAGGTCCTCTGTTCACTGAACTTACTGGCATCAGGGAGCTTCCAGGGTGTGATAGTATCAGCAGGAGGGGTATCCCAGAGTTGCCTGTTGTGCTTCTTGCATGCATTCCTGGATGCAATGGTACAGAGGCTACATCATCACATCACATCACATTCCTCTCCACACAACAGGCATTGCAGCAAACCAAAATGGACTTCTACCAGATTGCCCAATTTCCCCATGTCATTGGTTGCATAGATGGGACCCATGTAGCCCTCTAACCTCCCTCCAACAACGAGTATGTATTCAGAAAACACAAATCATACCATTCCTTCAACATACAGGTCATCTGCAACGTCAAATATATCATAACTGATATAGTGGCAAAATACCCTGTTAGTTCACACGATTCCTTCATTTTCAGACACAGTGGGACGTGTCACTGGGGGCAAATTTGGCGAGGGCTACCTGCTAGGTAAATGCATGTCAAGCACTCTTTCATACAGTTAAGGACTGAAGTGAGAGGACAGTGAATAACCATATGTCTTTCCTCTTGCAAGCGATAGTGCATATGCAGTCCTCAAATTCATCCTTACACCGTACCTCAATCTGGCTAATCTAAGAGAGCGAAGATATAATTGGGCGCACAAGTCAACGCGCTGTGTAATTGAGCAGGCATTTGGTATTCTGAAGAATACCACCACTCCAGGAATAAAAGTGGAGGAGCACTACAATACAGCCCTGAGACCTGCTGCAAGATTGTGGCTACTTGTGCCATGCTGCACAACATCAGATGAGGATGAGGTACCAGGCTGACGTTGCAGACCAGCAGGTAGTGTAGGGGCTGCTGCTGGACAACAGAGACGTGATGAGATAACACAGAAATATTTCTAGGTGAGTAATGATGACACAATACAAATTATGTTTAGACAATGACTGTGTTTTATTTTTCCTTTAGCTTCAGGAAAATATCAGTCACACAGCCTACAAACACACTTTATGTGTGGCACAATCTGTTGCACATGTCATTTCCACAGTGCATGGACGCAGGGTAAACAAAAGTCCATATGCCATGGGTTACTCTACCCATTGGCATTCTGCTGTGGTGACCGTTTGTTTTTTGTGTGCACGTCCTGCTGTTGCACGCTCAGGGTGCTGAGTGTGCTCTCCCTCGAGGCATCTGATGGTATACCCTGCCTCACACTACGTCATCTGTGTTCGTCAATTGGTGGGGTGATGCTGCTTTGGCTTGAGAGCTCCTCACTGTCCCCTGAGCCCAGGAGACCTGTGCCACTTATGGTAGCTGTCTGCAGCTGCTCTACTGCATTTGTCACCTGCACCATCCCTTTGGCCAAATCCTGGCTGCTGTGTGCCATTTCGACCTGCATGGTCACTGTGTGGCGTGACAGCACGTAAGTGGCATTTGTTAAGCGGTTCACCACCTTGCTGTGAATGTCTAGACGCATATAGAGATGTTGTTTCCCCCTGCGCCTGGATGCATAGTCTCTTTTCATGGTGGCACAGAGTTCCTTTATTGCTCCCATCATTTCCCTGATGCTGTCCGCACAGGCTTTATGTCCCTCATCTATTTTGACATTCAGTTCACTGATGCCCTCCTTCATGTCAGTCAGGTTATGGTTCACAGACACCAGCTGCCTGTGTATTGACTTGAGGCTTATTGCTTGCAGGTGCTGTACCGTAACCATGGTGCCTTCCAGGCCGGAAAACAGCTTTGGATCCTCCCCAGCGTGTGCCCTTGGCCTGCGTCTCCTGTTGGCAGTGTCATCTGCTCTGTGTCCTGTTGCCCTGCCTGGTCCTCTGTGTGTACTGCCTCCTCAGCCTCAGTATTGTCAGCCTGTGTTTCAGGTTCCCCTGTAAATGAGAAAGCACTTTTTTGTTCAGCTTCACATTGTTCACTGAATAAAGTTTTCTGAATTTAGGTTATCTAAGTACTGTCTACCATTTTTTCCTTTACTAATTCGCTTCAACTGCTTAAACATTGCTGTGTCTCATTGCTCCACTATATTATTTGTGTGACTACATCTCCCATGATGCATTACTGGGTGTGCTGGAAAATGTGGAATGGAGTTGCATTATTACTTTGTAGTTTGGGCATTCCTGAGTGTGTGATTAAGTTCCAGGGCTGATTTAGCATGCATCTTACCTTGTCTTGCGTTGGAAGTGTCGGAGCTGTTGATGTCAGCCACACCACTGATAATCTCAGGCTGTAGGGTGGACTCCACCAACTCCTCAAGGGGCGTGGATTCAGTCTCAGTGGATGTACGCCCACCAGTCTTCTTCACCTTCGCAAGCCTGGTTGCCATCTTGTCCTTGGACCTGGAGCGCATGTCATACCAAAGTTTGTATAGGTCAGCAACGGAGCGCTGGGTTACACCGATGGCATTCACATTTGCCTGTATGTCCAGCCATATTTTTCTTTTCTGAGATTCTAGGACATGAAGGGATTTTTTCCCAAACAGCAACTCATGGCTGTGGACCATCTCTTCAATGAGAACATCCTGCTCCCTCTCACTGAACTTGTGCTTCCTTTTCCTCCCAGCCTCTATCCTTCTCCTGGGATCCATTTGGTTTTGGTGGTGTTGCAGTCCAAAGTGGTTTGCTTCTCCTCCCAACCGCTCACACAGCCTCAGGCAATCAGGAACAGCATGGGCAGTCACACTTCCTGGGTGTGATGTCATCAAGCTGCACAGGAATTGCAGATTCGCTAAATTTGCGATTTCTTGTTTGCGAGTTCGCAAATAAGGAAAACTGTACCACAATTGGCACAACTTCAGCCACCATATAAGTCCCTAGTAAATGGTACCACTGGTACCTAGGGCATTGGAATTGAAGTAAGTCCTCTAGGGCTGAAGCAGAAATAGTGCCACCCTATTGACCCCTAACCAAGATCAGGCAAACTGCCATTACAGGCTACGTCTCTTGGTGCAGACAAAACTGAAGAGTCAACATGGCCCACATCCCTGTGTGCCTTGCCCACCGACACTGCGTGAGATATAGGTAAGTCACCCTTCCTGCAGGCCTCACAGCCCTAAGGCAGGGTGCACTATATCTGATGTGTAGACATATCTAGCTGGGCAGATATGACCCTACAATTCCCGAGTCCATTCTGGGAGATTGTACGTATGCAGGAAAGTCATAGAGAGTACATGGGCTGAACACTCGTCATTACGAGTTCCCCAACTACATAATGGCTTCACTGTACCCCAAGATGTTTGGTACCAAACATCTCATCTTAATAAATCCACTCTAATGCCAGTGTTGGATTTATTAATAAATGCGCACAGGGAACACTTCAGAAGTGTACCCAGAAAACCTACCAGCTACTTGTGTAGCTACCGACTGGTCTCAGCCTACCTGCCACCACTATACATGTTTCTGCCCTCCTGGGGCCTCACACCTCCTCCAGTCAGGAATTGCATTCCAGGGTGGAAAGCTTCAAAGGCGATGCTGCCTTTGAAATGTAACCCAAGCTTCTCCAGTTATTGGAGGATGCCAACTTCCCTGTCCTGACCCTACTTTTGGCAAGAGGACAGGCTTGAAAATGTGTATGATTAGGACATGTGCCCACATTTAGCCAGCACCACCCCCAAGTTGGGGCAGGTGATGTGGACCCCAATTTCAGATTCCTCCATCTTGTGTTGGAAGGAATTAGCCAATTAGGTTCAGGTTGTGCCCACTCCCCAAAGGAGGTGGTCACATAGGGGGTGTAGACACCCTAAAAGTAGGTAGCCCATCAGCTACTACCTGTCTCTCCCCGTATCACCCCTAAAATGTGTATTTAAGTGGCACTCCTCAACCCTGATTTGATGGATCTAAAGAGGAACCGGACAAAGAAGAGCTGTTGGCCCGGCAACGGAATACCTGCCACAGAGTTTTGGTGTGAAATTCTGCCTGCTGCTTCAAGGACTCGACCTCATGGTGTGCTGTCTCGTCCTGTTGCTGCGGGTCCTCCAAGAACCCTGGAGAACCTCAAGCCCTTCGCTAATCACCCAAAAACTCCCTGGGGTAGAGAAGCTACTCCCCTGCAGTCCACAGGCACAGAAACTGCAGAGTCCAGCTTACCGATTTGCCACTACCCGGTGACGCAGCAACCAAACCAAAAGGGGTACCCCAGCTCCGGAGTGCCAGATCTGTCTTCCTACTAAGTGAATACACCAGGACCTACTGGAGCCATGCCGTAGCAATATCCAGGGTACTGGACACCCTGCCAACAAGTCCCTCTTTGCAGCCTGTTTTGAGGAAGCCACTTCCTTTTTAGCATGCCGGTTACCAACAACCCTAGCACCCTGCTATGGGCCGAATACGGGATGCTCCTGACGACTTGCTGGTGGAACATTGGACCTGAGCCTGCTCCTATCCTAAAACCAGAAGGTGAACCCCAAGAATCGCCTGTACAAATTTATATACATGTATGCTTTTTACCCCATCGCAATGAATTGTATGTATTTGTGCACAACACTGCGTTATTTTCCGGACTTTGAAAATTCATAACAAACTAAGTACTTACATGTGAACGAAGTTCATGGCTTAAAAATTAAATAAAATGTAGTGTTATTTTTCCAAATTGGTCTTGATTTATTCTTTGAATGTGTGTCTCATTTATTGCCTCTGTGAGTCCAGCGAATGCTTGGCACTACCAACTGCTCACCCATACTTCCACAAATAGAGCGTTAGTATTATCTACTTTTGCCTCTGTCAACCAATCTGGGTCTCACTGTACTCTCTATACAGTGTACTATATAGAAGGCCAGCTTCCTATATATGGAAAAACTGGAATCCATTCCAAATGAAAATGAGCAACCACTGGAGCCATCATCTTCGTAATCTCCCTCAGCGCCGATTTTAGAGCAAAGGGAAGAACCTGGAACTGCCAGTGTTGGTTGTTCACTGCAAATCTTAAACACTTATGATGGTGCAGGGCAATCTGTATATGGAGATACAAATCTATCAGATCCAGCGTAATAGTAAAATGGTTGGACAGGATCAGTAGAAAAATCCTCTGCAAGGTTTCCATCTTGAACCTTATATTTCAAATAAATGAGTTGAAATGCTTCAAATTGATCACCAGACATAACACTCCGAAGCCTTCGGAACAAGAAAGACAATAGAGTACATTCCCAGACCTTGCACCTTCTCTGGAACTGGAATGACTGCCCCTTTTGCTTGAAGAGTCACAACTCCATTTTGAAGAGCTTCCCTCTTTGTCTGATCCTGGGAGAGGGGATTATAAATGGTCCCAGTTGAAACTGGTTGAGAGAGAATTTCTGTTGAGTAGCCCCCGCTGACAACTTGAGGAATCCAACAATCCTTCGTGAACCTTTGCCATTAAAAAAAAAACCTGCTGAATCCGATCTCCAGTACTTAATGGAGAGCCCTCGGTCTGAGCATGGTCAGGAGTACTTACTTGTTTCTCCTGTATCCTGCTTCTTATAGAACCTGAAAAAAGAGGACATTCCTGAAAATCTGGAAGATTGATCTTGACATTGTTCTCTCCTAGATGGGTGGCAAAAGGAAGACTTCACTTTAATTGATCTAGGTCTCTTTGCCAATTGTTGTTAAAAGTTGAAAAGATGATAAATCCTTGCTTTCTTTAAAGATACGTAGAAGCTCATTCTCAAGCTTAGAGACAGTCTAGAAGCTTTCAACGGCATTCTCAAGGCAGTTGTCAGTGTTCCATTCCTTAAGGTAGTCATTTCTTCTAGCTGCAACGGAAGTACCCCCTGCCAATGCAGCGGATCTGACCACATGAAATAAAATGTCAGAAAAGAAGTCTATCTGATGTTGCATGTCCTTGAAAAAGAGACAACCAGTCTAATTAATTCTGTATAGCCCAAACAAGAGACTTTAAATCGGAAATCAAAGTTTTCGTAATGTAGGCTTCCTAGGTTCCTGATCTTATGGCCACATAGGACCTGTGAAACCCTTCTTTAGTGCCAAGTCTAATTTCTTATCTGCTAGATGCTTCAATTTGTTCGCTTCTGCCATTAAAGTGCGATCTACCAAGCTTGCTCCAACAGAGTCCACATAAACACTATCCCACAATACTTTATCCATATCTTCAAAGGTGTAAAGCAGAATAATCTTGTCTGGATCCTTCCACTCCTGCTTGACTACATCCAAAACAAAGTGGTGAATGGGCAAACCCCCATTAGTTGGTCTTTGAAACTATCTATGCAAGGAGTCATCGGAAGTTCCTGGCTTCTCAATTGGAGGAAAACTCTGTTATCTCTAACCTGGGCCAAGGGATCTGGCAAAACATATTTGGAAATATATGTATTTGCCTCTTTGAGCCATTGCGGCATAAACCTTCTCACCACTGTCAGAATCCCCAGAGTTTGAAGGAATGCCTACTTTCTTCTTATTGAAGGCTTCCTCCCCTTAAAGGGCAGACATAGTTTCAAAAACAGTCCTTCAGATTCTCTGCTCTGCTTCCTCACTAGGAAGAAAGCTAATGATCTGGAGAACGTGAAGAGACTAAAGACAGAGAGGTGGAGACTTGTCTCCTCTCGCTAGAATTCTTCCCCTTAATATCAGCAGAGTGATAGAGCAGCAAACATAAACTGGAAACAAGGCAAGTTTCAAGAATCAGAATATTCCACAAAAATAAGGTATGCCAAGAGCATCCTGAAATGAAAGGATGGGCATGCGCGGTCACTGCAGGACATGCGCAAAAACCAGGCCACAGAAAACAACAAGGGAGTAATTAGTATGGCGGGCAGACTTTGTCGCCCGACAGACCCCTGGGAATCGGGACTGCCCGCAATGCTTGTGGCGGTCCCGCACCCACAATTAGGTTGCGCCCGCCACACTGGCGGGCGCATCGCGCGTTTGTAACATTGTGGTGGGCGGTGCTGAAAGCACCACCTGCCGCAATGCCACAAATGCAAGTTGTACCTTTCAATACACAACGTGACCGACACCGCGCAGTGCCTGCCACGGTGTACATTGAAATGCATGGGGGTACCATAGGTACCCCCCATGTGCACCCCCCACCCCCAGAGTCCCTGGGGGCCCGCAACCGGCCCCGCAAGAAAACTCTGCATGCCTTTCCGTGGCAGCAATGCCGCCACGGAAAGGCATGTTACCACCCCCATTGTAATATGGCTGGCGGTGTCTAACAGACACCACCACCATATTGAACCCTTTTGCGCCCGGTCGACTTGTGGAACGGGCAGAAAAGCGGTGGAAGGTCTTTTCGTCTGCCATGGACCCCCCAGCCGTCATAATATGGTGGGGGGTCTTTGCTGTATGGATGGCGGGCGGATCGCCCCCGCCGGGCCGGCGGAGACTACCGCCAGCCAGGCGGGAGCGATCCGCTCGCCATCCTAATGGGCCCCAAGCATTAGCAATGCAATATGTCTCACATTTACGCGAGTTTAAGCTATTGGTTTTGTAAATGACAATGCCTTTTTTATGTTTTGGTTTTTAAAACATAAATAAAAGACATTTTCATTTACAGTGCCAATAGCTTAAACTCACGTAAATGCGAGACCTATTGCATTGCAAATGCTTGTTATGTGTGGTGTCCCAGACAGTGCTGCTTGTGAGTTGTCTGGGGATTTCAAGGGAGCATGATGTGGCCGCTAGGGTTGTAAATGGTGATCGCATGTTGTGTACAACTGCCTGAACTTGAGGACGCACTTTTTTGAGGACTGCACCCTTATATATTTTCTGGATTACGATTGATAATAGTGTTGATTGTTTATAAGTGTTGAAAATTGGAAAGGAGTGCAGGTTCCACACACCCTTGTTTTTGATCGTATGTTGTGTGCCATGTCTGAGGGCTATGACTAATGGTACCAGGCACTGTCTTCTGCAGAAGGGTATCAGATCTCCAAGGGTTACCTAAGGGCATGGTCAGGGCTTTAAGTGTGCTGGGTCTCATCAGTTTTTTAAAGGGGGCCTCGAAACGGGTCTCTATCAGGCTCTGTTTTGTGCCCTGGCACAGGCGGTCCGTTTTTTCTCCGGACTGCAGTGGCAGTAGGCACACCGATGTGCGCGTGCTCACACTGCTCACTTCTCACTAGTGGAGAAGTTACGCCGTGAAGTCATGCCAGGTGAGGCATTGTAGGGGAAGTTAAGTCCTTTGAAGAGTCATTTTCTCTCTGGATTTCCCTTCTCTTTTTGAACTCAGAAGCAGCAACATTGTCGTGGTGTCACCTTGGCTTTAAGTGGAAGCTTTTTCAATATTATATACAAGCCATAGTTGCTGCTTATTTATTTTCTGAAACCAACTACCATTGACAAAGCCAATAGTCCTGACTTGTTGTAGATATGATGTTACTTGCTATGTTATATATCTGGATGTAATGACAGAAAGAAAAAAATATAAGTCGGTTGACACACTATGCTAAGCACAGATTTTTAGCTTATGTGTTTTTAAGCCATGCCCTTAATTACGTTGGCCACACCCCTTTGAGAGACCCCCCAGTATTTTCATCCCACTTAAAGCCCTGGGCATGGTGACTTCCTTCACTGTGTAATGTTGCAGTGTATTCTTCCCAAACGAGGCTTTCATGCATGTTAAGCAGTGGTCTGTCAGACCTAGTGCAAAAGCCTGCAGGCTGTAGTGCTGGACCCTTAGGACCAGACTCGGTTTGGCTATCTCATGTTATAAATTGACCAAAAGGTTAATAAGCTTGTACAGGTCAGATACCAAGTGCCTCTGCACTAGAATGCTCGACTTGCACATGATCTCACCCAGAGGCGCAACTAGAGCCATATTTCGGGGGGGAAGGGGAAACTTTCGGGGGGGGGTTGATTCTTGGAGATGCAGGGTCTCTAAGAAGGGGTGAAAGCACAACAAAGCCTCATTGGCAAGTAAATGGTCCTTTAAAGACCTGTGAAGTACTCGGGTGCGGCTGTGCGTGTGCCCGGGGGAGCTGTCTCAGCCGGGCTGTCACACTGGGGTTTTGGGGGGGGCTGCCGACCATCGGGAGGCCTGCCAACCCCGGGGGGCTTTGGGGCCCGGAGGGAAGGGGAGTGGGGGGGGGTTTAGGAGACCACGGGGGCTTTCTGGGTTGTTTGGGCTGCTTGGGCTGGTTCCGGAGGGGTTGGGCTCCCTTTGGGCTGGACATTGGGCGGTTGGGCTGGGGGTGGTTTAAGACCGGCCATTTTGGGTCACTGACCACCATTTTGGTGGCAGTGACCCAGCAGCCGGAGGGGGACCCTGGTCGCGAGCTTTTTCCCTCCCGCCCCCTCCCTGTTTTTTCGTTTTGGGTTTTTTGGCTTTCCCGAAGGGTGCCGTTTTTTTTTCAGTATTCCCTTCTCCGGAATTAGAGCCGGGGGGGGGGGAGGAGGTGTTGTTCCTCAGAGGAGTTTTCTTGGGGGCACGGTGCATCGGGTTCAGATGTTGTGGGGTTCTCGTGTCACTGGAACAGGTGCAGGCGTGCAATACAAGAGGTTGGCGTTTTCCTAGAGCTAAAGGGGGGTTAAGGGTAGGAGACCTGGGCTTGTTTGATAAGGGGTGGGGATCGCAGAGGTCAAGGATTGTTTAATTTGATAAGGAGGCATGTTTCAGGTGGTATGCTGTGGATATGTTGTGGGTGTTGTGTTATGTTGAAATGGGGGAAATCATTTAGGGGAGGGGGTTTGGTCAGGTATTTCTTATTTAGTGAGGTTTAGTTTTGTTCGGCACAGGCCAAGGTTTGTTTATTTAGGATGCACCTGCTTCCAATAAAGCGGCCTTGGTCACACCTTATCACTTGTCTGTGGTCGTTTCCTCATCCCCCCCTGCCCTCCTGGGTGGGCCCCCAAACGATAGGGGGGGAGGGGGCTGAAGCCCTTTGAGCCCAATGGGCGTTGCGCGCCTGATCTCAGCGCTGGGGCACGCAGGACTCCCCGAACATGAATGCCAGAGGAGCAGCATTCACAAGTTGGGCCCACGCCCAGGGCGCTTACCTCCAGAGGGGTGCTGGAGGTCTCTGGAGCTGCCTCCCTATGACTGATCTCCAAAGAAAAGGGTGCGCCAAATTGGGTTTTTCCCAGGGCGTTCTCTGACCAAAGACAAGCTCCGGGAATGAGAACCAATCCGAGCTTCTCATTTAGTTCCCTAGAACACAGGCTCACACCGGCGCCGCCGCAGCTGAACGGGTTGCTCCTCGGTGCCCAGCGAGGCAGCACCATGTCTGCTCCTGCCCTCCGCCGCCTGTTCACAGGTCAAGAAAATAAAACACAACCTAAGCTAGGGAGGCTAAGGGGTGTAGACCTGAAAAAGAACAATGTCTAGAAGCGGGCAGAGATGGTTAGCGAGGAGCAAAATTAAGGACATGCGGAGGAAACGGAGAATGAGGAATAAATGTTTGATGAGATTTGGAGAAAACGTGGCAAACGGTCACAGTGGAGAAGTAAGAGGAAAAGAGGAGGGTTAGGCAAGGGAAAGCACCTTCAAATGGTACAAGCAAAGAGACGCAGAAAGAGGAACAAAAGGGGATGAAATGAGGTCCCGGATCAGTAGATGAAGAGTGGGCAACAATGGACGGGAGATAGCTTGTTGGAGACTGAAGGACGAGAGAAGGAGACAGACACAGGGAAAGGACTGAGTGCCGAAAGGAGAGAGCTTGAGATGTAGAACTTGACCCTAGAAGGATGAAGAAGTGGAGAGACGCACTGCTCACAGACACAAGTGTAGTAAAATAAAATGCAGGAGGGTCACACAAGTAAAGCAAGCCTTGGCAAAGCCAATAGACCGAGTGTCTCTAAGTTGGTGCAATGGATATTTATTTATTTTTGATTTGAAGGATATTGGTAAGCACACCCTTGGCGTGAAAAGCAACACTCGCAAGATTCAACTTGCAAGCAGAATCCAACCCTCCACTGACAGCTCATTTAAGAGGCTAGAGAAACAGCAGCGTAGCAAAATTTGCGTTTGATATACAAATGTGTCACCCAGACTGTGCACAAATAAGAACTAAAGGTGTTACAAAAAAGGCACCAGCGCTAGGTATCTCGATGTATCTGCGCTTTTGGGAGTAGATGCTTTTTACCGTCACTTAAAGACACTGGAAATTTTAACTTTGATGTAATGCAGAGTACATGAGAACTGAGAACCGGTGTTTAGTATATAAGAATCTTGCCTCTGAGGGGGAGGGGGGAGCGGCCAGGAAGGCATGATTAACGGAAGCTCCGCACGAAGGTTCCACTCCTGGTAAGGCCCAGCATCTTTTATTCTGCATCCGTCTCACAGTTGTTTCCCTCCACGGCTGCCCCGGCTTGCTCTACATGCCGGGGGATACTGTAGGGCCCGCCGTGACTGCTGTGGGAGCTGAGACCTCCGGCAACCACAAAGTGGGGACTGTGGCTGACATGGGAGATAAGCACCGCAGCTGCGGACCCAGCACCATCAGAGGTCATTTTGGTGATCCTTGGCCCTGTAGGTGCCTAGCCATCTGGCATCCTGTTGATGTGCACTCGAGTGGCTTCCTGCCCTGAACTGGTAGGGCTGTGATAGGCCGGGGCTGCCGCTAGAGACATCGACCAGGGGTCTTCAGTCAGCGCAACCGTAGCGGTGTGGACATCAGGAGATCCTGGCCCAACTTGACGCAGTGGCGGGGACTGTGGCCACAAGACGGGACCACTGGCACGCCCCAGGGGAGCTCCAAGCCCTTGGCTCCCTCCGGGAGTAAGCGTGCCTCTCATCTTTGCAGCGTGTGCAGCCGGAACAGCGAGTGCACCCACAGATGGGGGAAGCAGCGTTCAGTTGTTATGGGCAGTCACAAAAGGAGACAAGGCGGTAACAAGGAGGGACTAAGAAGCCTCATATTGAATCGGAAGCCAGCGTTTACCAAAGACAATGCCACCAGCCAATGAAAAATATGGGCGGAGAGTGGGCGAGGCTTCCACAGCACTTCAACATCATACCCTACTACAGCATGCCTCGCAGAGCGAGCAGCGCATGCGTGCTGCAACGCTAGGCTCAACCTAAAAACAGGAGACGCTATGAGTGCCAGTCCCTTTTATGGCACCCAGGTTGGGTGGATGGGGCTAGCATATTTTCGGATCCCCTGCCTTGTTTCCTGTTGTTAGGTTGTTACGTGACAGTCACCTCATTAGTAATGTCTAGGATGAGGACGAGGGACGTGTGGGGTAAAGGCTGTTACCATATCCTGGCGCTTGGATTTTCGGGTAGACACTCCAAAGCAGAATCAATTGTCAATGAGAAGATCTAAGGATCACCTTTTGGAAATAGACAGGTTTTCAGGCTCTTCCTAAAGCATAGCTGTAAAATAGACATCCACAGTATGATGATTGTAGATAGTAGTTTATTAAGAATAAAGATCCCATCCACAGGTGAACATCCAGCCAGCATCAAAGTCAGGTTGTAACTGCCTACTGAACAAAGCATAACATTCCATGAGATGTGTAGGTGATTCTAGTGTCTCATGACATCAGCGCAGCTATGTCATGAAGCACAGACACAGAGAACCAGGATGCCACACATCTCCCTTCTAATAAGAAGAACAAAATTACAAAGAGGAATAAGTTAAAATGAAAACATAAATCACACAGTTACATAGTCTTTTAAATACTCAGGAGAATGAGAAGCCCTTGCAGACTTTCGAGGAAGTGAGGAAGGTTGATCACTAGTTTGGGGATATCGATTACAAGAAGCCTCCACAATATCATTTCTAACCACCACCACCCTGTTCAAGTTCCAAACTCGATGGTCTGCAGTTTTGATGGCGTTTTTAAAAACCTTGATGACACGGATAGGCTTTTTAAAGGTAGTAGAAAGGGCTTTGTTGTTCTTGCAGGGATTTTTAATAAGTACCCAATCACCCACTTTGACAGGAGTGACCTTTACAGAATTCCTCGCATCAAAAATCCTTTTCCTATTCTCAATCTTAGAAGATTCACGCACCATCCAATCATCCCTGACATCATGAGGACATGGCTGTAAATCATTGACCCATGCAGGTACTACAAGTGTATTAGGAGTACGTGCCCTAAAAAGTTCAAAGGGGGTCTTCCCAGTAATTGCATGGGGAGATATCCTATAAACCTTAACTTTTTAAAAAACATCTGCCCTCCAATCTGTGCCAGCAGACTTAGCCATCCTAATGGTTTCTTTAAGAACCCGGTTGAATCTCTCAACAGTACCGTTGGTTTCTGGGTGGTATAAGGATGATTTTTTTTGTTTGATACCATGTTCTAGCAGGAATTGTTCCATGTCTTTAGACACTAACTGGGGACCATTATCAGTGAGAATGCTGTTAGGAATGCCTTCTCTTGCGAACAACTTGGCCAAGAAGGCCACCACATTTTTAGTCTCAATTCCACGAGTAATGGCAATTTCTGGCCATCTGGAAAAGAAATCAACAAGGACAAGGACATACCACTCACAACCACCTGAGACTATGGGCCCCAAAATATCCAAACCAACCTCTTCCCATGGTGCATTCGGTCTGTCTCTAATTACCATGGGTTGGACCTTAGGTTTCGCTACCCTCTCACTAAGAGCACAGTTAATGCAATCCCTAACCTTACGTTCCACTTCCAAATCCATATTTGGCCACCAATATGATCTCCTCAAAATCTCTTTGGTTTTTGAGACTCCTAGATGTCTGATATGTGCTAAAGACATAAGCTCATTCTGAAGAGCTACAGGTGGAACTAACCTAGTGCCCCTAAAAAGTAACCCATCTTGTTCTGAGAGCTGATCTTTGACATGCCAAAATTTCTCAATCCCTTCATTGGGCTTTGGTTTGACCTTCCACCCAGTCATTAATAAATTAAGCACTTCTACAAGAATAATATCTTCTTGAACCATCCTCAACCACCTCTCTTTATCAATGATAGCTTCCTCAACAACACAAACCATTTCATCATCATCATCATCAACATCTTCTTTACCATCAGTCTCACAAACAGGAACAAGGCGAGACAAAGCATCTGCCACCTTATTTTCCACTCCAGGTAAGTATTTTACATCAAAATCATAATCTTGTAATCCAACAACCCATTTCGTGATCCTACCTGACACTGCATCAATACCCTTTTTCTTTAAAATTTCACAAAGCGGCTTGTGATCTGTCCTAACCTCAAAGGTGGTTCCCCATAATAAGTTTTTAAGCTTCTTGACCGACCAGTAAACAGCGAGGGCTTCACGCTCAATCACCGAGTATCGAGTTTCAGCTCCCTTTAAACTCCTTGACAAAAAGAGGATGACCCACTCAGTCCCTTCAAACTTCTGTACAAGTAAGGCTCCCAAACCTTTCAAGCTTGCATCAGTAATCAATATGGATTTTTCAGAAGGATCAAAACTGCTTAATTTTGGTGTAGAGGCTAGTCTCTCCTTGATGACCTCAAATTCTTGCTGACACTTTCCTTCCCAAATAAACTCCACTCCTTTCTTCAACAAATACCTCATGTTGGCACACAAAGAGGCAAAATCCTTCACAAACTTACTATAATATTCAGCAAGTCCCAAAAAACTCATCAACTCCTCTTTATTCTGTGGGGGAGACAACTTAGAGATGGTGGAGATCAAATTCTCTTTGGGTAAAATTCCTCCTTCAGTGATTGTGTGACCTAGATAGTCAATGGAAGTTTTCCTGAACTTGCATTTCTCTATCTTGACAGTTAAACCTGCATTACAGAGTCTTTCTAAGACAGCAAAAAGTCTATAATCATGTTGTGAGTTATCTATGCCAAACACAAGAATATCATCTTGATAGACCCTGACACCTTGTAAACCCTTTAAGACTTTTTCTAATGCCCTCTGAAAAACTGATGCGGCTGACACTAAACCAAATGGTAGTCTGACGAATCTGAAAGTGCCATAAGGAGTCACAAAAGAGGTCAAATCTTTCGAATCTTCTTCCAACCTAATCTGATGGTAGGCGGACCTCAGATCAATGGTGCTGAAAATTTTAGCACCTTTAAGTAACATAAGCATGTCTGCAATCTTGGGTAGAGGATAATGATCTGTAACAATACACTTGTTAAGCTCTCTTAAATCAACACAGAGACGGAGAGAGTTGTCTGATTTCTTGGCTGCGACAATCGGGGCAACCCACTCCGTTCCCTCTACTGTTTCTATAATGCCTCCCTTGACAAGCTTTTCAAGTTCATCTTTAACTTGTTCTCTGACTGCTACAGGTACATTTCGTACCTTGCAGCAAACAGGTATAGCATCCTTTTTCAAAATGATACGATGATAATAATTATTAAGGCACCCCAAGTTTTTCGAAAAAACTTTAGGAAATTTCATTTTCAGTTCACTAGTGAAATCATGAGAAACTAATGAAACACTTTGAGAGGTGCAGGGAAAAGGTTCTTTTAGAACAATAGGAGGCGTCGAGTTTGGATCAAGCATTATGCCTAAATCCTTGAGAGCGAACCAGCTTATTATGCTATCCCCTTTTTGAGAAACATAAATCTTTGCTTTGGTCAACCTGTTCTTATAGTTAATTACTCCTTCAAAAACCCCAAGTAGTTTAATGGGTTGTCCAGCATAACCAAATGGTCTTATATCTGGGCGAGACAGCTCAAGTTTTTGTCCCAACTTACTCACAAAAAAATCTTTTGCTACAATAGTGATTTTTGCTCCAGAATCAAACAAAACTTTAGTGGGAAAACCTTCCACCATAATCTCATCACAAGGAGAATTTTTTGCTTCTTCAGCACTAACAGTCTGTATGTAGATTTGACCACAATCTAGATTTTCATCCAAATTACTCTCATTTTCAAAATCATAAAATATTTCATTCACTTTACCTTTGTAGTTCCCCCCTCTACAACATGAGGTAAAGTGTCCTTTCTTTTTGCACTTACCACAATAGGCCTTCCAGCCTGGACATTGTCTATCTGTAGCAAAATGCCCCATTTTACCACATCTGTAACATCTTACTTGGGAGAAGTCCAAACCGTTCTCCTTCTTTTTATAGATAGTTTTGCTTAAAACATTTTCATTTCTAGACTCTTTCTGGTGATTTTCGCCTACTCTAGGAGTAGATTTTACAACATTTACTGTTTCTTTGGAAGTTTTGTTCTCACCATTTTTTTTATGACTTCCACACATTTGATAGAATGTTCTATCCTCTTTGCAATAGTAAGAACTTCTTCTAAAGAAGGTTCGTCCCTTTGCCATAATTCTTCCCTCACCTTTTCAATATAACATCCAAGCATGAACTGATCCCTTATATGTTCATCAAGACTTGCACCAAACTTACACGAGGAAGCGAGCTTCCTTAGAGCTGTAATATAATTTTCAATTGTCTCTTCTTCTATTTGTGTTCTCCGACCAAAATGATACCTTTCTAGAATAGTACTGACTCTAGGAAGATAATGCTCATCCAGTTTTGCAATACATATTTCATATTCATTTAAATTACTATCATCAATGTCAGGCAAATGATCGAATACCTCTTGCCCTTCTGCCCCCAAACAGTGTAGAAGTAAGGCTGTCTTCCTTTCAGCACTCAAGCTAGATCCACATACCCTTGCATACCTCTCAAATACTTTACGCCATTTTTTCCATCTGATAGGAGGATCTCCAGGTGAGGACAAAAAGAAGGGGGGAGCAGTTACATTTTGCATATTATAGCTAAAATAGAAGAACCAAAAAGTCCAATAAGTGTGTGTGTCACAGTAAGTGCATACAAAAGAACAGCCTTAAGTAATAGTGCGAGAAAAGTATATTGTGTGTGTGTCACAGTAGCAGGACACACAAAAGTAGTTTGAAGTGAGTGTGTCACAGAAGGTGAATAATAGTAGAACAGTACCTTTATATGTGTGTGTGTCACAGTAGCAGGACACACAAAAGTAGTTTGAAGTGAGTGTGTCACAGAAGGTGAATAACAGTAGAACAGTACCTTTATATTGCTCAATCCATAAATAACTTCAGCGTAATTTGGATATTGGTGGAGATATTAGCGGTGGTCCGAGTCATGAAACGCGTTAAAAGCGCAATATGCACTGCGAAGACTAAGTGATCAATTCAAAATGGCGTCCACGTTAACGTGATACCCAGAGTACCTTGCGGGACGTTTGCGTCTATCCCAGGAAGCTTTGCGAGTAGACGTGAAGAGGAAGGAAGCTCGTTCGATTATCTTCCAAGGCTCCGACGTTCCGAAGGCGCTGCTAGGCAATGGCGTTCACGAGAAGGCAGCTCGTGAAGACGTTGGGCAGGTAGGCGTCTTTTAAAAGATGTAGATTGTTGAGTGCGTTTCGTTGGATAAACGTAAAAGTGTCAGATTTATCAATCGCAAAAACGCAGGAACAAAAACACACCGCTATAAACATGTATAGAAGGAAATGAAAACAAAGAGTTCGTTTTTCACATAAGTAAGTTTTGTTCCTTCTTACCACCAAAAGGCGAAGCTGAAGTCCCTTTGAAGTTAAATAACACGGACCTTTTGAAGTAAATGTCACTGAATAATCTGTAATCCTCTGAAGTTGGATGTCACCGGTATCTCCAAGAAGTTGTTTTAAATAAAGTCAAGGATATTATCCAAGTGGAAATATATCTTCTTCATTAAAAATAATAAAAAATTTGAGATAGGTGTTGAGATCTTTTCTTCTTCTTGTAAATCCCATCCTCGTCGCCAAATGTAAAATAGACATCCACAGTATGATGATTGTAGATAGTAGTTTATTAAGAATAAAGATCCCATCCACAGGTGAACATCCAGCCAGCATCAAAGTCAGGTTGTAACTGCCTACTGAACAAAGCATAACATTCCATGAGATGTGTAGGTGATTCTAGTGTCTCATGACATCAGCGCAGCTATGTCATGAAGCATAGACACAGAGAACCAGGATGCCACAATAGCGATACAAAAGGGGATGATGGACGGAGCGTTTCAACAAATCAAACACTCACCCCCAGTCAACTGATCTGGGTTTAATCCATCACCATTCTTTAGTTCACTCAGCCACCCCAGTTCAGACATGGCTATATGCAAATCAGTCTGACCCTGTGCCTCGTGGGAACAGTCCAGCCCGAACTGCCAAGCCATGTCTTCCCTGGACCGGAAACAAGCATCCTGGGACCGGTTTCGGATTCATAATTCTCATCAGCCAGGCTATCTTGAATCCAGTGGCCAAGTGAACAAGGGACTCACGTCTGAGCATACCCTGCCACACTTAGGGCGAACAAAGCGATACAAAAGGGGATGATGGACGGAGCGTTTCAACAAATCAAACACTCACCCCCAGTCAACTGATCTGGGTTTAATCCATCACCATTCTTTAGTTCACTCAGCCACCCCAGTTCAGACATGGCTATATGCAAATCAGTCTGACCCTGTGCCTCGTGGGAACAGTCCAGCCCGAACTGCCAAGCCATGTCTTCCCTGGACCGGAAACAAGCATCCTGGGACCGGTTTCGGATTCATAATCCTCATCAGCCAGGCTATCTTGAATCCAGTGGCCAAGTGAACAAGGGACACACGTCTGAGCATACCCTGCCACACTTAGGGCGAACAAAGCGATACAAAAGGGGATGATGGACGGAGCGTTTCAACAAATCAAACACTCACCCCCAGTCAACTGATCTGGGTTTAATCCATCACCATTCTTTAGTTCACTCAGCCACCCCAGTTCAGACATGGCTATATGCAAATCAGTCTCACCCTGTGCCTCGTGGGAACAGTCCAGCCCGAACTGCCAAGCCATGTCTTCCCTGGACCGGAAACAAGCATCCTGGGACCGGTTTCGGATTCATAATCCTCATCAGCCAGGCTATCTTGAATCCAGTGGCCAAGTGAACAAGGGACTCACGTCTGAGCATACCCTGCCACACTTAGGGCAAACAAAGCGATACAAAAGGGGATGATGGACGGAGCGTTTCAACAAATCAAACACTCACCCCCAGTCAACTGATCTGGGTTTAATCCATCACCATTCTTTAGTTCACTCAGCCACCCCAGTTCAGACATGGCTATATGCAAATCAGTCTGACCCTGTGCCTCGTGGGAACAGTCCAGCCCGAACTGCCAAGCCATGTCTTCCCTGGACCGGAAACAAGTATCCTGGGACCGGTTTCGGATTCATAATCCTCATCAGCCAGGCTATCTTGAATCCAGTGGCCAAGTGAACAAGGGACACACGTCTGAGCATACCCTGCCACACTTAGGGCGAACAAAGCGATACAAAAGGGGATGATGGACGGAGCGTTTCAACAAATCAAACACTCACCCCCAGTCAACTGATCTGGGTTTAATCCATCACCATTCTTTAGTTCACTCAGCCACCCCAGTTCAGACATGGCTATATGCAAATCAGTCTCACCCTGTGCCTCGTGGGAACAGTCCAGCCCGAACTGCCAAGCCATGTCTTCCCTGGATCGGAAACAAGCATCCTGGGACCGGTTTCGGATTCATAATCCTCATCAGCCAGGCTATCTTGAATCCAGTAGCCAAGTGAACAAGGGACTCACGTCTGAGCATACCCTGCCACACTTAGGGCGAACAAAGCAATACAAAAGGGGATGATGGACGGAGCGTTTCAACAAATCAAACACTCACCCCCAGTCAACTGATCTGGGTTTAATCCATCACCATTCTTTAGTTCACTCAGCCACCCCAGTTCAGACATGGCTATATGCAAATCAGTCTCACCCTGTGCCTCGTGGGAACAGTCCAGCCCGAACTGCCAAGCCATGTCTTCCCTGGACCGGAAACAAGCATCCTGGGACCGGTTTCGGATTCATAATCCTCATCAGCCAGGCTATCTTGAATCCAGTGGCCAAGTGAACAAGGGACTCACGTCTGAGCATACCCTGCCACACTTAGGGCAAACAAAGCGATACAAAAGGGGATGATGGACGGAGCGTTTCAACAAATCAAACACTCACCCCCAGTCAACTGATCTGGGTTTAATCCATCACCATTCTTTAGTTCACTCAGCCACCCCAGTTCAAACATGGCTATATGCAAATCAGTCTGACCCTGTGCCTCGTGGGAACAGTCCAGCCCGAACTGCCAAGCCATGTCTTCCCTGGACCGGAAACCAGTATCCTGGGACCGGTTTCGGATTCATAATCCTCATCAGCCAGGCTATCTTGAATCCAGTGGCCAAGTGAACAAGGGACACACGTCTGAGCATACCCTGCCACACTTAGGGCGAACAAAGCGATACAAAAGGGGATGATGGACGGAGCGTTTCAACAAATCAAACACTCACCCCCAGTCAACTGATCTGGGTTTAATCCATCACCATTCTTTAGTTCACTCAGCCACCCCAGTTCAGACATGGCTATATGCAAATCAGTCTCACCCTGTGCCTCGTGGGAACAGTCCAGCCCGAACTGCCAAGCCATGTCTTCCCTGGATCGGAAACAAGCATCCTGGGACCGGTTTCGGATTCATAATCCTCATCAGCCAGGCTATCTTGAATCCAGTAGCCAAGTGAACAAGGGACTCACGTCTGAGCATACCCTGCCACACTTAGGGCGAACAAAGCGATACAAAAGGGGATGATGGACGGAGCGTTTCAACAAATCAAACACTCACCCCCAGTCAACTGATCTGGGTTTAATCCATCACCATTCTTTAGTTCACTCAGCCACCCCAGTTCAGACATGGCTATATGCAAATCAGTCTGACCCTGTGCCTCGTGGGAACAGTCCAGCCCGAACTGCCAAGCCATGTCTTCCCTGGACCGGAAACAAGCATCCTGGGACCGGTTTCGGATTCATAATCCTCATCAGCCAGGCTATCTTGAATCCAGTGGCCAAGTGAACAAGGGACACACGTCTGAGCATACCCTGCCACACTTAGGGCTAACAAAGCGATACAAAAGGGGATGATGGATGGAGCGTTTCAACAAATCAAACACTCACCCCCAGTCAACTGATCTGGGTTTAATCCATCACCATTCTTTAGTTCACTCAGCCACCCCAGTTCAGACATGGCTATATGCAAATCAGTCTGACCCTGTGCCTCGTGGGAACAGTCCAGCCCGAACTGCCAAGCCATGTCTTCCCTGGACCGGAAACAAGTATCCTGGGACCGGTTTCGGATTCATAATCCTCATCAGCCAGGCTATCTTGAATCCAGTGGCCAAGTGAACAAGGGACACACGTCTGAGCATACCCTGCCACACTTAGGGCGAACAAAGCGATACAAAAGGGGATGATGGACGGAGCGTTTCAACAAATCAAACACTCACCCCCAGTCAACTGATCTGGGTTTAATCCATCACCATTCTTTAGTTCACTCAGCCACCCCAGTTCAGACATGGCTATATGCAAATCAGTCTCACCCTGTGCCTCGTGGGAACAGTCCAGCCCGAACTGCCAAGCCATGTCTTCCCTGGATCGGAAACAAGCATCCTGGGACCGGTTTCGGATTCATAATCCTCATCAGCCAGGCTATCTTGAATCCAGTAGCCAAGTGAACAAGGGACTCACGTCTGAGCATACCCTGCCACACTTAGGGCGAACAAAGCGATACAAAAGGGGATGATGGACGGAGCGTTTCAACAAATCAAACACTCACCCCCAGTCAACTGATCTGGGTTTAATCCATCACCATTCTTTAGTTCACTCAGCCACCCCAGTTCAGACATGGCTATATGCAAATCAGTCTCACCCTGTGCCTCGTGGGAACAGTCCAGCCCGAACTGCCAAGCCATGTCTTCCCTGGACCGGAAACAAGCATCCTGGGACCGGTTTCGGATTCATAATCCTCATCAGCCAGGCTATCTTGAATCCAGTGGCCAAGTGAACAAGGGACTCACGTCTGAGCATACCCTGCCACACTTAGGGCAAACAAAGCGATACAAAAGGGGATGATGGACGGAGCGTTTCAACAAATCAAACACTCACCCCCAGTCAACTGATCTGGGTTTAATCCATTACCATTCTTTAGTTCACTCAGCCACCCCAGTTCAGACATGGCTATATGCAAATCAGTCTGACCCTGTGCCTCGTGGGAACAGTCCAGCCCGAACTGCCAAGCCATGTCTTCCCTGGACCGGAAACAAGTATCCTGGGACCGGTTTCGGATTCATAATCCTCATCAGCCAGGCTATCTTGAATCCAGTGGCCAAGTGAACAAGGGACACACGTCTGAGCATACCCTGCCACACTTAGGGCGAACAAAGCGATACAAAAGGGGATAATGGACGGAGCGTTTCAACAAATCAAACACTCACCCCCAGTCAACTGATCTGGGTTTAATCCATCACCATTCTTTAGTTCACTCAGCCACCCCAGTTCAGACATGGCTATATGCAAATCAGTCTCACCCTGTGCCTCGTGGGAACAGTCCAGCCCGAACTGCCAAGCCATGTCTTCCCTGGATCGGAAACAAGCATCCTGGGACCGGTTTCGGATTCATAATCCTCATCAGCCAGGCTATCTTGAATCCAGTAGCCAAGTGAACAAGGGACTCACGTCTGAGCATACCCTGCCACACTTAGGGCGAACAAAGCGATACAAAAGGGGATGATGGACGGAGAGTTTCAACAAATCAAACACTCACCCCCAGTCAACTGATCTGGGTTTAATCCATCACCATTCTTTAGTTCACTCAGCCACCCCAGTTCAGACATGGCTATATGCAAATCAGTCTCACCCTGTGCCTCGTGGGAACAGTCCAGCCCGAACTGCCAAGCCATGTCTTCCCTGGATCGGAAACAAGCATCCTGGGACCGGTTTCGGATTCATAATCCTCATCAGCCAGGCTATCTTGAATCCAGTAGCCAAGTGAACAAGGGACTCACGTCTGAGCATACCCTGCCACACTTAGGGCGAACAAAGCGATACAAAAGGGGATGATGGACGGAGCGTTTCAACAAATCAAACACTCACCCCCAGTCAACTGATCTGGGTTTAATCCATCACCATTCTTTAGTTCACTCAGCCACCCCAGTTCAGACATGGCTATATGCAAATCAGTCTGACCCTGTGCCTCGTGGGAACAGTCCAGCCCGAACTGCCAAGCCATGTCTTCCCTGGACCGGAAACAAGCATCCTGGGACCGGTTTCGGATTCATAATCCTCATCAGCCAGGCTATCTTGAATCCAGTGGCCAAGTGAACAAGGGACTCACGTCTGAGCATACCCTGCCACACTTAGGGCAAACAAAGCGATACAAAAGGGGATGATGGACGGAGCGTTTCAACAAATCAAACACTCACCCCCAGTCAACTGATCTGGGTTTAATCCATCACCATTCTTTAGTTCACTCAGCCACCCCAGTTCAGACATGGCTATATGCAAATCAGTCTGACCCTGTGCCTCGTGGGAACAGTCCAGCCCGAACTGCCAAGCCATGTCTTCCCTGGACCGGAAACAAGCATCCTGGGACCGGTTTCGGATTCATAATCCTCATCAGCCAGGCTATCTTGAATCCAGTGGCCAAGTGAACAAGGGACACACGTCTGAGCATACCCTGCCACACTTAGGGCGAACAAAGCGATACAAAAGGGGATGATGGACGGAGCGTTTCAACAAATCAAACACTCACCCCCAGTCAACTGATCTGGGTTTAATCCATCACCATTCTTTAGTTCACTCAGCCACCCCAGTTCAGACATGGCTATATGCAAATCAGTCTGACCCTGTGCCTCGTGGGAACAGTCCAGCCCGAACTGCCAAGCCATGTCTTCCCTGGACCAGAAACAAGCATCCTGGGACCGGTTTCAGATTCATAATCCTCATCAGCCAGGCTATCTTGAATCCAGTGGCCAAGTGAACAAGGGACTCACGTTTGAGCATACCCTGCCACACTTAGGGCGAACAAAGCGATACAAAAGGGGATGATGGACGGAGCGTTTCAACAAATCAAACACTCACCCCCCGTCAACTGATCTGGGTTTAATCCATCACCATTCTTTAGTTCACTCAGCCACCCCAGTTCAGACATGGCTATATGCAAATCAGTCTGACCCTGTGCCTCGTGGGAACAGTCCAGCCCGAACTGCCAAGGCATGTCTTCCCTGGACCGGAAACAAGCATCCTGGGACCGGTTTCGGATTCATAATCCTCATCAGCCAGGCTATCTTGAATCCAGTGGCCAAGTGAACAAGGGACTCCCGTCTGAGCATACCCTGCCACACTTAGGGTGAACAAAGCGATACAAAAGGGAATGATGGACGGAGCGTTTCAACAAATCAAACACTCACCCCCAGTCAACTGATCTGGGTTTAATCCATCACCATTCTTTAGTACACTCAGCCACCCCAGTTCAGACATGGCTATATGCAAATCAGTCTGACCCTGTGCCTCGTGGGAACAGTCCAGCCCGAACTGCCAAGCCATGTCTTCCCTGGAACGGAAACAAGCATCCTGGGACCGGTTTCGGATTCATAAGCCCCATCAGCCAGGCTATCTTGAATCCAGTGGCCAAGTGAACAAGGGACTCACGTCTGAGCATACCCTGCCACACTTAGGGCGAACAAAGCGATACAAAAGTGGATGATGGACGGAGCGTTTCAACAAATCAAACACTCACCGCCAGTCAACTGATCTGGGTTTAATCCATCACCATTCTTTAGTTCACTCAGCCACCCCAGTTCAGACATGGCTATATGCAAATCAGTCTGACCCTGTGCCTCGTGGGAACAGTCCAGCCCAAACTGCCAAGCCATGTCTTCCCTGGACCGGAAACAAGCATCCTGGGACCGGTTTCGGATTCATAATCCTCATCAGCCAGGCTATCTTGAATCCAGTGGCCAAGTGAACAAGGGACTCACGTCTGAGCATACCCTGCCACACTTAGGGCGAACAAAGCGATACAAAAGGGGATGATGGACGGAGCGTTTCAACAAATCAAACACTCACCCCCAGTCAACTGATCTGGGTTTAATCCATCACCATTCTTTAGTTCACTCAGCCACCCCAGTTCAGACATGGCTATATGCAAATCAGTCTGACCCTGTGCCTCGTGGGAACAGTCCAGCCCGAACTGCCAAGCCATGTCTTCCCTGGACCGGAAACAAGCATCCTGGGACCGGTTTCGGAATCATAATGCTCATCAGCCAGGCTATCTTGAATCCAGTGACCAAGTGAACAAGGGACTCACGTCTGAGCATACCCTGCCACACTTAGGGCGAACAAAGCGATACAAAAGGGGATGATGGACGGAGCGTTTCAACAAATCAAACACTCACCCCCAGTCAACTGATCTGGGTTTAATCCATCACCATTCTTTAGTACACTCAGCCACCCCAGTTCAGACATGGCTATATGCAAATCAGTCTGACCCTGTGCCTCGTGGGAACAGTCCAGCCCGAACTGCCAAGCCATGTCTTCCCTGGAACGGAAACAAGCATCCTGGGACCGGTTTCGGATTCATAATCCCCATCAGCCAGGCTATCTTGAATCCAGTGGCCAAGTGAACAAGGGACTCACGTCTGAGCATACCCTGCCACACTTAGGGCGAACAAAGCGATACAAAAGGGGATGATGGACGGAGCGTTTCAACAAATCAAACACTTACCCCCAGTCAACTGATCTGGGTTTAATCCATCACCATTCTTTAGTTCACTCAGCCACCCCAGTTCAGACATGGCTATATGCAAATCAGTCTGACCCTGTGCCTCGTGGGAACAGTCCAGCCCGAACTGCCAAGCCATGTCTTCCCTGGACCGGAAACAAGCATCCTGGGACCGGTTTCGGATTCATAATCCTCATCAGCCAGGCTATCTTGAATCCAGTGGCCAAGTGAACAAGGGACTCACGTCTGAGCATACCCTGCCACACTTAGGGCGAACAAAGCGATACAAAAGGGGATGATGGACGGAGCGTTTCAACAAATCAAACACTCACCCCCAGTCAACTGATCTGGGTTTAATCCATCACCATTCTTTAGTTCACTCAGCCACCCCAGTTCAGACATGGCTATATGCAAATCAGTCTGACCCTGTGCCTCGTGGGAACAGTCCAGCCCGAACTGTCAAGCCATGTCTTCCCTGGACCGGAAACAAGCATCCTGGGACCGGTTTCGGATTCATAATCCTCATCAGCCAGGCTATCTTGAATCCAGTGGCCAAGTGAACAAGGGACTCACGTCTGAGCATACCCTGCCACACTTAGGGCGAACAAAGCGATACAAAAGGGGATGATGGACGGAGCGTTTCAACAAATCAAACACTCACCCCCAGTCAACTGATCTGGGTTTAATCCATCACCATTCTTTAGTTCACTCAGCCACCCCAGTTCAGACATGGCTATATGCAAATCAGTCTGACCCTGTGCCTCGTGGGAACAGTCCAGCCCGAACTGCCAAGCCATGTCTTCCCTGGACCGGAAACAAGCATCCTGGGACCGGTTTCAGATTCATAATCCTCATCAGCCAGGCTATCTTGAATCCAGTGGCCAAGTGAACAAGGGACTCACGTCTGAGCATACCCTGCCACACTTAGGGCGAACAAAGCGATACAAAAGGGGATGATGGACGGAGCGATTCAACAAATCAAACACTCACCCCCCGTCAACTGATCTGGGTTTAATCCATCACCATTCTTTAGTTCACTCAGCCACCCCAGTTCAGACATGGCTATATGCAAATCAGTCTGACCCTGTGCCTCGTGGGAACAGTCCAGCCCGAACTGCCAAGCCATGTCTTCCCTGGACCGGAAACAAGCATCCTGGGACCGGTTTCGGATTCATAATCCTCATCAGCCAGGCTATCTTGAATCCAGTGGCCAAGTGAACAAGGGACTCCCGTCTGAGCATACCCTGCCACACTTAGGGCGAACAAAGCGATACAAAAGGGAATGATGGACGGAGCGTTTCAACAAATCAAACACTCACCCCCAGTCAACTGATCTGGGTTTAATCCATCACCATTCTTTAGTTCACTCAGCCACCCCAGTTCAGACATGGCTATATGCAAATCAGTCTGACCCTGTGCCTCGTGGGAACAGTCCAGCCCGAACTGCCAAGCCATGTCTTCCCTGGACCGGAAACAAGTATCCTGGGACCGGTTTCGGATTCATAATCCTCATCAGCCAGGCTATCTTGAATCCAGTGGCCAAGTGAACAAGGGACACACGTCTGAGCATACCCTGCCACACTTAGGGCGAACAAAGCGATACAAAAGGGGATGATGGACGGAGCGTTTCAACAAATCAAACACTCACCCCCAGTCAACTGATCTGGGTTTAATCCATCACCATTCTTTAGTTCACTCAGCCACCCCAGTTCAGACATGGCTATATGCAAATCAGTCTCACCCTGTGCCTCGTGGGAACAGTCCAGCCCGAACTGCCAAGCCATGTCTTCCCTGGATCGGAAACAAGCATCCTGGGACCGGTTTCGGATTCATAATCCTCATCAGCCAGGCTATCTTGAATCCAGTAGCCAAGTGAACAAGGGACTCACGTCTGAGCATACCCTGCCACACTTAGGGCGAACAAAGCGATACAAAAGGGGATGATGGACGGAGCGTTTCAACAAATCAAACACTCACCCCCAGTCAACTGATCTGGGTTTAATCCATCACCATTCTTTAGTTCACTCAGCCACCCCAGTTCAGACATGGCTATATGCAAATCAGTCTCACCCTGTGCCTCGTGGGAACAGTCCAGCCCGAACTGCCAAGCCATGTCTTCCCTGGATCGGAAACAAGCATCCTGGGACCGGTTTCGGATTCATAATCCTCATCAGCCAGGCTATCTTGAATCCAGTAGCCAAGTGAACAAGGGACTCATGTCTGAGCATACCCTGCCACACTTAGGGCGAACAAAGCGATACAAAAGGGGATGATGGACGGAGCGTTTCAACAAATCAAACACTCACCCCCAGTCAACTGATCTGGGTTTAATCCATCACCATTCTTTAGTTCACTCAGCCACCCCAGTTCAGACATGGCTATATGCAAATCAGTCTGACCCTGTGCCTCGTGGGAACAGTCCAGCCCGAACTGCCAAGCCATGTCTTCCCTGGACCGGAAACAAGCATCCTGGGACCGGTTTCGGATTCATAATCCTCATCAGCCAGGCTATCTTGAATCCAGTGGCCAAGTGAACAAGGGACTCACGTCTGAGCATACCCTGCCACACTTAGGGCAAACAAAGCGATACAAAAGGGGATGATGGACGGAGCGTTTCAACAAATCAAACACTCACCCCCAGTCAACTGATCTGGGTTTAATCCATCACCATTCTTTAGTTCACTCAGCCACCCCAGTTCAGACATGGCTATATGCAAATCAGTCTGACCCTGTGCCTCGTGGGAACAGTCCAGCCCGAACTGCCAAGCCATGTCTTCCCTGGACCGGAAACAAGCATCCTGGGACCGGTTTCGGATTCATAATCCTCATCAGCCAGGCTATCTTGAATCCAGTGGCCAAGTGAACAAGGGACACACGTCTGAGCATACCCTGCCACACTTAGGGCGAACAAAGCGATACAAAAGGGGATGATGGACGGAGCGTTTCAACAAATCAAACACTCACCCCCAGTCAACTGATCTGGGTTTAATCCATCACCATTCTTTAGTTCACTCAGCCACCCCAGTTCAGACATGGCTATATGCAAATCAGTCTGACCCTGTGCCTCGTGGGAACAGTCCAGCCCGAACTGCCAAGCCATGTCTTCCCTGGACCGGAAACAAGCATCCTGGGACCGGTTTCAGATTCATAATCCTCATCAGCCAGGCTATCTTGAATCCAGTGGCCAAGTGAACAAGGGACTCACGTTTGAGCATACCCTGCCACACTTAGGGCGAACAAAGCGATACAAAAGGGGATGATGGACGGAGCGTTTCAACAAATCAAACACTCACCCCCCGTCAACTGATCTGGGTTTAATCCATCACCATTCTTTAGTTCACTCAGCCACCCCAGTTCAGACATGGCTATATGCAAATCAGTCTGACCCTGTGCCTCGTGGGAACAGTCCAGCCCGAACTGCCAAGGCATGTCTTCCCTGGACCGGAAACAAGCATCCTGGGACCGGTTTCGGATTCATAATCCTCATCAGCCAGGCTATCTTGAATCCAGTGGCCAAGTGAACAAGGGACTCCCGTCTGAGCATACCCTGCCACACTTAGGGTGAACAAAGCGATACAAAAGGGAATGATGGACGGAGCGTTTCAACAAATCAAACACTCACCCCCAGTCAACTGATCTGGGTTTAATCCATCACCATTCTTTAGTACACTCAGCCACCCCAGTTCAGACATGGCTATATGCAAATCAGTCTGACCCTGTGCCTCGTGGGAACAGTCCAGCCCGAACTGCCAAGCCATGTCTTCCCTGGAACGGAAACAAGCATCCTGGGACCGGTTTCGGATTCATAAGCCCCATCAGCCAGGCTATCTTGAATCCAGTGGCCAAGTGAACAAGGGACTCACGTCTGAGCATACCCTGCCACACTTAGGGCGAACAAAGCGATACAAAAGTGGATGATGGACGGAGCGTTTCAACAAATCAAACACTCACCGCCAGTCAACTGATCTGGGTTTAATCCATCACCATTCTTTAGTTCACTCAGCCACCCCAGTTCAGACATGGCTATATGCAAATCAGTCTGACCCTGTGCCTCGTGGGAACAGTCCAGCCCAAACTGCCAAGCCATGTCTTCCCTGGACCGGAAACAAGCATCCTGGGACCGGTTTCGGATTCATAATCCTCATCAGCCAGGCTATCTTGAATCCAGTGGCCAAGTGAACAAGGGACTCACGTCTGAGCATACCCTGCCACACTTAGGGCGAACAAAGCGATACAAAAGGGGATGATGGACGGAGCGTTTCAACAAATCAAACACTCACCCCCAGTCAACTGATCTGGGTTTAATCCATCACCATTCTTTAGTTCACTCAGCCACCCCAGTTCAGACATGGCTATATGCAAATCAGTCTGACCCTGTGCCTCGTGGGAACAGTCCAGCCCGAACTGCCAAGCCATGTCTTCCCTGGACCGGAAACAAGCATCCTGGGACCGGTTTCGGATTCATAATGCTCATCAGCCAGGCTATCTTGAATCCAGTGACCAAGTGAACAAGGGACTCACGTCTGAGCATACCCTGCCACACTTAGGGCGAACAAAGCGATACAAAAGGGGATGATGGACGGAGCGTTTCAACAAATCAAACACTCACCCCCAGTCAACTGATCTGGGTTTAATCCATCACCATTCTTTAGTACACTCAGCCACCCCAGTTCAGACATGGCTATATGCAAATCAGTCTGACCCTGTGCCTCGTGGGAACAGTCCAGCCCGAACTGCCAAGCCATGTCTTCCCTGGAACGGAAACAAGCATCCTGGGACCGGTTTCGGATTCATAATCCCCATCAGCCAGGCTATCTTGAATCCAGTGGCCAAGTGAACAAGGGACTCACGTCTGAGCATACCCTGCCACACTTAGGGCGAACAAAGCGATACAAAAGGGGATGATGGACGGAGCGTTTCAACAAATCAAACACTTACCCCCAGTCAACTGATCTGGGTTTAATCCATCACCATTCTTTAGTTCACTCAGCCACCCCAGTTCAGACATGGCTATATGCAAATCAGTCTGACCCTGTGCCTCGTGGGAACAGTCCAGCCCGAACTGCCAAGCCATGTCTTCCCTGGACCGGAAACAAGCATCCTGGGACCGGTTTCGGATTCATAATCCTCATCAGCCAGGCTATCTTGAATCCAGTGGCCAAGTGAACAAGGGACTCACGTCTGAGCATACCCTGCCACACTTAGGGCGAACAAAGCGATACAAAAGGGGATGATGGACGGAGCGTTTCAACAAATCAAACACTCACCCCCAGTCAACTGATCTGGGTTTAATCCATCACCATTCTTTAGTTCACTCAGCCACCCCAGTTCAGACATGGCTATATGCAAATCAGTCTGACCCTGTGCCTCGTGGGAACAGTCCAGCCCGAACTGTCAAGCCATGTCTTCCCTGGACCGGAAACAAGCATCCTGGGACCGGTTTCGGATTCATAATCCTCATCAGCCAGGCTATCTTGAATCCAGTGGCCAAGTGAACAAGGGACTCACGTCTGAGCATACCCTGCCACACTTAGGGCGAACAAAGCGATACAAAAGGGGATGATGGACGGAGCGTTTCAACAAATCAAACACTCACCCCCAGTCAACTGATCTGGGTTTAATCCATCACCATTCTTTAGTTCACTCAGCCACCCCAGTTCAGACATGGCTATATGCAAATCAGTCTGACCCTGTGCCTCGTGGGAACAGTCCAGCCCGAACTGCCAAGCCATGTCTTCCCTGGACCGGAAACAAGCATCCTGGGACCGGTTTCAGATTCATAATCCTCATCAGCCAGGCTATCTTGAATCCAGTGGCCAAGTGAACAAGGGACTCACGTCTGAGCATACCCTGCCACACTTAGGGCGAACAAAGCGATACAAAAGGGGATGATGGACGGAGCGTTTCAACAAATCAAACACTCACCCCCCGTCAACTGATCTGGGTTTAATCCATCACCATTCTTTAGTTCACTCAGTCACCCCAGTTCAGACATGGCTATATGCAAATCAGTCTGACCCTGTGCCTCGTGGGAACAGTCCAGCCCGAACTGCCAAGCCATGTCTTCCCTGGACCGGAAACAAGCATCCTGGGACCGGTTTCGGATTCATAATCCTCATCAGCCAGGCTATCTTGAATCCAGTGGCCAAGTGAACAAGGGACTCCCGTCTGAGCATACCCTGCCACACTTAGGGCGAACAAAGCGATACAAAAGGGAATGATGGACGGAGCGTTTCAACAAATCAAACACTCACCCCCAGTCAACTGATCTGGGTTTAATCCATCACCATTCTTTAGTACACTCAGCCACCCCAGTTCAGACATGGCTATATGCAAATCAGTCTGACCCTGTGCCTCGTGGGAACAGTCCAGCCCGAACTGCCAAGCCATGTCTTCCCTGGAACGGAAACAAGCATCCTGGGACCGGTTTCGGATTCATAATCCCCATCAGCCAGGCTATCTTGAATCCAGTGGCCAAGTGAACAAGGGACTCACGTCTGAGCATACCCTGCCACACTTAGGGCGAACAAAGCGATACAAAAGGGGATGATGGACGGAGCGTTTCAACAAATCAAACACTTACCCCCAGTCAACTGATCTGGGTTTAATCCATCACCATTCTTTAGTTCACTCAGCCACCCCAGTTCAGACATGGCTATATGCAAATCAGTCTGACCCTGTGCCTCGTGGGAACAGTCCAGCCCGAACTGCCAAGCCATGTCTTCCCTGGACCGGAAACAAGCATCCTGGGACCGGTTTCGGATTCATAATCCTCATCAGCCAGGCTATCTTGAATCCAGTGGCCAAGTGAACAAGGGACTCACGTCTGAGCATACCCTGCCACACTTAGGGCGAACAAAGTGATACAAAAGGGGACGATGGACGGAGCGTTTCAACAAATCAAACACTCACCCCCAGTCAACTGATCTGGGTTTAATCCATCACCATTCTTTAGTTCACTCAGCCACCCCAGTTCAGACATGGTTATATGCAAATCAGTCTGACCCTGTGCCGCGTGGGAACAGGCCAGCCCGAACTGCCAAGCCATGTCTTCCCTGGACCGGAAACAAGCATCCTGGGACCGGTTTCGGATTCATAATCCTCATCAGCCAGGCTATCTTGAATCCAGTGGCCAAGTGAACAAGGGACTCACGTCTGAGTATACCCTGCCACACTTAGGGCAGACAAAGCGATACAAAAGGGGATGATGGACGGAGCGTTTCAACAAATCAAACACTCACCCCCAGTCAACTGATCTGGGTTTAATCCATCACCATTCTTTAGTTCACTCAGCCACCCCAGTTCAGACATGGCTATATGCAAATAAGTCTGACCCTGTGCCTCGTGGGAACAGTCCAGCCCGAACTGCCAAGCCATGTCTTCCCTGGACCGGAAACAAGCATCCTGGGACCGGTTTCAGATTCATAATCCTCATCAGCCAGGCTATCTTGAATCCAGTGGCCAAGTGAACAAGGGACTCACGTCTGAGCATACCCTGCCACACTTAGGGCGAACAAAGCGATACAAAAGGGGATGATGGACGGAGCGTTTCAACAAATCAAACACTCACCCCCCGTCAACTGATCTGGGTTTAATCCATCACCATTCTTTAGTTCACTCAGCCACCCCAGTTCAGACATGGCTATATGCAAATCAGTCTGACCCTGTGCCTCGTGGGAACAGTCCAGCCCGAACTGCCAAGCCATGTCTTCCCTGGACCGGAAACAAGCATCCTGGGACCGGTTTCGGATTCATAATCCTCATCAGCCAGGCTATCTTGAATCCAGGGGCCAAGTGAACAAGGGACTTACGTCTGAGCATACCCTGCCACACTTAGGGCGAACAAAGCGATACAAAAGGGGATGATGGACGGAGCGTTTCAACAAATCAAACACTCACCCCCAGTCAACTGATCTGGGTTTAATCCATCACCATTCTTTAGTTCACTCAGCCACCCCAGTTCAGACATGGCTATATGCAAATCAGTCTGACCCTGTGCCTCGTGGGAACAGTCCAGCCCGAACTGCCAAGCCATGTCTTCCCTGGACCGGAAACAAGCATCCTGGGACCGGTTTCGGATTCATAATCCTCATCAGCCAGGCTATCTTGAATCCAGTGGCCAAGTGAACAAGGGACTCACGTCTGAGCATACCCTGCCACACTTAGTGCGAACAAAGCGATACAAAAGGGGATGATGGACGGAGCGTTTCAAAAAATCAAACACTCACCCCCAGTCAACTGATCTGGGTTTAATCCATCACCATTCTTTAGTTCACTCAGCCACCCCAGTTCAGACATGGCTATATGCAAATCAGTCTGACCCTGTGCCTCGTGGGAACAGTCCAGCCCGAACTGCCAAGCCATGTCTTCCCTGGACCGGAAACAAGCATCCTGGGACCGGTTTCAGATTCATAATCCTCATCAGCCAGGCTATCTTGAATCCAGTGGCCAAGTGAACAAGGGACTCACGTCTGAGCATACCCTGCCACACTTAGGGCGAACAAAGCGATACAAAAGGGGATGATGGACGGAGCGTTTCAACAAATCAAACACTCACCCCCCGTCAACTGATCTGGGTTTAATCCATCACCATTCTTTAGTTCACTCAGCCACCCCAGTTCAGACATGGCTATATGCAAATCAGTCTGACCCTGTGCCTCGTGGGAACAGTCCAGCCCGAACTGCCAAGCCATGTCTTCCCTGGACCGGAAACAAGCATCCTGGGACCGGTTTCGGATTCATAATCCTCATCAGCCAGGCTATCTTGAATCCAGTGGCCAAGTGAACAAGGGACTCCCGTCTGAGCATACCCTGCCACACTTAGGGCGAACAAAGCGATACAAAAGGGAATGATGGACGGAGCGTTTCAACAAATCAAACACTCACCCCCAGTCAACTGATCTGGGTTTAATCCATCACCATTCTTTAGTACACTCAGCCACCCCAGTTCAGACATGGCTATATGCAAATCAGTCTGACCCTGTGCCTCGTGGGAACAGTCCAGCCCGAACTGCCAAGCCATGTCTTCCCTGGAACGGAAACAAGCATCCTGGGACCGGTTTCGGATTCATAATCCCCATCAGCCAGGCTATCTTGAATCCAGTGGCCAAGTGAACAAGGGACTCACGTCTGAGCATACCCTGCCACACTTAGGGCGAACAAAGCGATACAAAAGGGGATGATGGACGGAGCGTTTCAACAAATCAAACACTTACCCCCAGTCAACTGATCTGGGTTTAATCCATCACCATTCTTTAGTTCACTCAGCCACCCTAGTTCAGACATGGCTATATGCAAATCAGTCTGACCCTGTGCCTCGTGGGAACAGTCCAGCCCGAACTGCCAAGCCATGTCTTCCCTGGACCGGAAACAAGCATCCTGGGACCGGTTTCGGATTCATAATCCTCATCAGCCAGGCTATCTTGAATCCAGTGGCCAAGTGAACAAGGGACTCACGTCTGAGCATACCCTGCCACACTTAGGGCGAACAAAGCGATACAAAAGGGGACGATGGACGGAGCGTTTCAACAAATCAAACACTCACCCCCAGTCAACTGATCTGGGTTTAATCCATCACCATTCTTTAGTTCACTCAGCCACCCCAGTTCAGACATGGTTATATGCAAATCAGTCTGACCCTGTGCCGCGTGGGAACAGTCCAGCCCGAACTGCCAAGCCATGTCTTCCCTGGACCGGAAACAAGCATCCTGGGACCGGTTTCGGATTCATAATCCTCATCAGCCAGGCTATCTTGAATCCAGTGGCCAAGTGAACAAGGGACTCACGTCTGAGCATACCTTGCCACACTTAGGGCAGACAAAGCGATACAAAAGGGGATGATGGACGGAGCGTTTCAACAAATCAAACACTCACCCCCAGTCAACTGATCTGGGTTTAATCCATCACCATTCTTTAGTTCACTCAGCCACCCCAGTTCAGACATGGCTATATGCAAATCAGTCTGACCCTGTGCCTCGTGGGAACAGTCCAGCCCGAACTGCCAAGCCATGTCTTCCCTGGACCGGAAACAAGCATCCTGGGACCGGTTTCAGATTCATAATCCTCATCAGCAAGGCTATCTTGAATCCAGTGGCCAAGTGAACAAGGGACTCACGTCTGAGCATACCCTGCCACACTTAGGGCGAACAAAGCGATACAAAAGGGGATGATGGACGGAGCGTTTCAACAAATCAAACACTCACCCCCCGTCAACTGATCTGGGTTTAATCCATCACCATTCTTTAGTTCACTCAGCCACCCCAGTTCAGACATGGCTATATGCAAATCAGTCTGACCCTGTGCCTCGTGGGAACAGTCCAGCCCGAACTGCCAAGCCATGTCTTCCCTGGACCGGAAACAAGCATCCTGGGACCGGTTTCGGATTCATAATCCTCATCAGCCAGGCTATCTTGAATCCAGGGGCCAAGTGAACAAGGGACTCACGTCTGAGCATACCCTGCCACACTTAGGGCGAACAAAGCGATACAAAAGGGGATGATGGACGGAGCGTTTCAACAAATCAAACACTCACCCCCAGTCATCTGATCTGGGTTTAATCCATCACCATTCTTTAGTTCACTCAGCCACCCCAGTTCAGACATGGCTATATGCAAATCAGTCTGACCCTGTGCCTCGTGGGAACAGTCCAGCCGAACTGCCAAGCCATGTCTTCCCTGGACCGGAAACAAGCATCCTGGGACCGGTTTCGGATTCATAATCCTCATCAGCCAGGCTATCTTGAATCCAGTGGCCAAGTGAACAAGGGACTCACGTCTGAGCATACCCTGCCACACTTAGGGCGAACAAAGCGATACAAAAGGGGATGATGGACGGAGCGTTTCAACAAATCAAACACTCACCCCCAGTCAACTGATCTGGGTTTAATCCATCACCATTCTTTAGTTCACTCAGCCACCCCAGTTCAGACATGGCTATATGCAAATCAGTCTGACCCTGTGCCTCGTGGGAACAGTCCAGCCCGAACTGCCAAGCCATGTCTTCCCTGGACCGGAAACAAGCATCCTGGGACCGGTTTCGGATTCATAATGCTCATCAGCCAGGCTATCTTGAATCCAGTGGCCAAGTGAACAAGGGACTCACGTCTGAGCATACCCTGCCACACTTAGGGCGAACAAAGCGATACAAAAGGGGATGATGGACGGAGCGTTTCAACAAATCAAACACTCACCCCCAGTCAACTGATCTGGGTTTAATCCATCACCATTCTTTAGTACACTCAGCCACCCCAGTTCAGACATGGCTATATGCAAATCAGTCTGACCCTGTGCCTCGTGGGAACAGTCCAGCCCGAACTGCCAAGCCATGTCTTCCCTGGAACGGAAACAAGCATCCTGGGACTAGTTTCGGATTCATAATCCCCATCAGCCAGGCTATCGTGAATCCAGTGGCCAAGTGAACAAGGGACTCATGTCTGAGCATAGCCTGCCACACTTAGGGCGAACAAAGCGATACAAAAGGGGATGATGGACGGAGCGTTTCAACAAATCAAACACTTACCCCCAGTCAACTGATCTGGGTTTAATCCATCACCATTCTTTAGTTCACTCAGCCACCCCAGTTCAGACATGGCTATATGCAAATCAGTCTGACCCTGTGCCTCGTGGGAACAGTCCAGCCCGAACTGCCAAGCCATGTCTTCCCTGGACCGGAAACAAGCATACTGGGACCGGTTTCGGATTCATAATCCTCATCAGCCAGGCTATCTTGAATCCAGTGGCCAAGTGAACAAGGGACTCACGTCTGAGCATACCCTGCCACACTTAGGGTGAACAAAGCGATACAAAAGGGGATGATGGACGGAGCGTTTCAACAAATCAAACACTCACCCCCAGTCAACTGATCTGGGTTTAATCCATCACCATTCTTTAGTTCACTCAGCCACCCCAGTTCAGACATGGCTATATGCAAATCAGTCTGACCCTGTGCCTCGTGGGAACAGTCCAGCCCGAACTGCCAAGCCATGTCTTCCCTGGACCGGAAACAAGCATCCTGGGACCGGTTTCAGATTCATAATCCTCATCAGCCAGGCTATCTTGAATCCAGTGGCCAAGTGAACAAGGGACTCACGTCTGAGCATACCCTGCCACACTTAGGGCGAACAAAGCGATACAAAAGGGGATGATGGACGGAGCGTTTCAACAAATCAAACACTCACCCCCCGTCAACTGATCTGGGTTTAATCCATCACCATTCTTTAGTTCACTCAGCCACCCCAGTTCAGACATGGCTATATGCAAATCAGTCTGACCCTGTGCCTCGTGGGAACAGTCCAGCCCGAACTGCCAAGCCATGTCTTCCCTGGACCGGAAACAAGCATCCTGGGACCGGTTTCGGATTCATAATCCTCATCAGCCAGGCTATCTTGAATCCAGTGGCCAAGTGAACAAGGGACTCACGTCTGAGCATACCCTGCCACACTTAGGGCGAACAAAGCGATACAAAAGGGAATGATGGACGGAGCGTTTCAACAAATCAAACACTCACCCCCAGTCAACTGATCTGGGTTTAATCCATCACCATTCTTTAGTTCACTCAGCCACCCCAGTTCAGACATGGCTATATGCAAATCAGTCTGACCCTGTGCCTCGTGGGAACAGTCCAGCCCGAACTGCCAAGACATGTCTTCCCTGGACCGGAAACAAGCATCCTGGGACCGGTTTCGGATTCATAATCCTCATCAGCCAGGCTATCTTGAATCCAGTGGCCAAGTGAACAAGGGACTCACGTCTGAGCATACCCTGCCACACTTAGGGCGAACAAAGCGATACAAAAGGGGATGATGGACGGAGCGTTTCAACAAATCAAACACTCACCCCCCGTCAACTGATCTGGGTTTAATCCATCACCATTCTTTAGTTCACTCAGCCACCCCAGTTCAGACATGGCTATATGCAAATCAGTCTGACCCTGTGCCTCGTGGGAACAGTCCAGCCCGAACTGCCAAGCCATGTCTTCCCTGGACCGGAAACAAGCATCCTGGGACCGGTTTCGGATTCATAATCCTCATCAGCCAGGCTATCTTGAATCCAGTGGCCAAGTGAACAAGGGACTCCCGTCCGAGCATACCCTGCCACACTTAGGGCGAACAAAGCGATACAAAAGGGAATGATGGACGGAGCGTTTCAACAAATCAAACACTCACCCCCAGTCAACTGATCTGGGTTTAATCCATCACCATTCTTTAGTACACTCAGCCACCCCAGTTCAGACATGGCTATATGCAAATCAGTCTGACCCTGTGCCTCGTGGGAACAGTCCAGCCCGAACTGCCAAGCCATGTCTTCCCTGGAACGGAAACAAGCATCCTGGGACCGGTTTCGGATTCATAATCCCCATCAGCCAGGCTATCTTGAATCCAGTGGCCAAGTGAACAAGGGACTCACGTCTGAGCATACCCTGCCACACTTAGGGCAGACAAAGCGATACAAAAGGGGATGATGGACGGAGCGTTTCAACAAATCAAACACTCACCCCCAGTCAACTGATCTGGGTTTAATCCATCACCATTCTTTAGTTCACTCAGCCACCCCAGTTCAGACATGGCTATATGCAAATAAGTCTGACCCTGTGCCTCGTGGGAACAGTCCAGCCCGAACTGCCAAGCCATGTCTTCCCTGGACCGGAAACAAGCATCCTGGGACCGGTTTCAGGTTCATAATCCTCATCAGCCAGGCTATCTTGAATCCAGTGGCCAAGTGAACAAGGGACTCACGTCTGAGCATACCCTGCCACACTTAGGGCGAACAAAGTGATACAAAAGGGGATGATGGACGGAGCGTTTCAACAAATCAAACACGCACCCCCCGTCAACTGATCTGGGTTTAATCCATCACCATTCTTTAGTTCACTCAGCCACCCCAGTTCAGACATGGCTATATGCAAATCAGTCTGACCCTGTGCCTCGTGGGAACAGTCCAGCCCGAACTGCCAAGCCATGTCTTCCCTGGACCGGAAACAAGCATCCTGGGACCGGTTTCGGATTCATAATCCTCATCAGCAAGGCTATCTTGAATCCAGGGGCCAAGTGAACAAGGGACTTACGTCTGAGCATACCCTGCCACACTTAGGGCGAACAAAGCGATACAAAAGGGGATGATGGACGGAGCGTTTCAACAAATCAAACACTCACCCCCAGTCAACTGATCTGGGTTTAATCCATCACCATTCTTTAGTTCACTCAGCCACCCCAGTTCAGACATGGCTATATGCAAATCAGTCTGACCCTGTGGCTCGTGGGAACAGTCCAGCCCGAACTGCCAAGCCATGTCTTCCCTGGACCGGAAACAAGCATCCTGGGACCGGTTTCGGATTCATAATCCTCATCAGCCAGGCTATCTTGAATCCAGTGGCCAAGTGAACAAGGGACTCACGTCTGAGCATACCCTGCCACACTTAGGGCGAACAAAGCGATACAAAAGGGGATGATGGACGGAGCGTTTCAACAAATCAAACACTCACCCCCAGTCAACTGATCTGGGTTTAATCCATCACCATTCTTTAGTTCACTCAGCCACCCCAGTTCAGACATGGCTATATGCAAATCAGTCTGACCCTGTGCCTCGTGGGAACAGTCCAGCCCGAACTGCCAAGCCATGTCTTCCCTGGACCGGAAACAAGCATCCTGGGACCGGTTTCGGATTCATAATCCTCATCAGCCAGGCTATCTTGAATCCAGGGGCCAAGTGAACAAGGGACTTACGTCTGAGCATACCCTGCCACACTTAGGGCGAACAAAGCGATACAAAAGGGGATGATGGACGGAGCGTTTCAACAAATCAAACACTCACCCCCAGTCAACTGATCTGGGTTTAATCCATCACCATTCTTTAGTTCACTCAGCCACCCCAGTTCAGACATGGCTATATGCAAATCAGTCTGACCCTGTGCCTCGTGGGAACAGTCCAGCCCGAACTGCCAAGCCATGTCTTCCCTGGACCGGAAACAAGCATCCTGGGACCGGTTTCGGATTCATAATCCTCATCAGCCAGGCTATCTTGAATCCAGTGGCCAAGTGAACAAGGGACTCACGTCTGAGCATACCCTGCCACACTTAGGGCGAACAAAGCGATACAAAAGGGGATGATGGACGGAGCGTTTCAACAAATCAAACACTCACCCCCAGTCAACTGATCTGGGTTTAATCCATCACCATTCTTTAGTTCACTCAGCCACCCCAGTTCAGACATGGCTATATGCAAATCAGTCTGACCCTGTGCCTCGTGGGAACAGTCCAGCCCGAACTGCCAAGCCATGTCTTCCCTGGACCGGAAACAAGCATCCTGGGACCGGTTTCAGATTCATAATCCTCATCAGCCAGGCTATCTTGAATCCAGTGGCCAAGTGAACAAGGGACTCACGTCTGAGCATACCCTGCCACACTTAGGGCGAACAAAGCGATACAAAAGGGGATGATGGACGGAGCGTTTCAACAAATCAAACACTCACCCCCCGTCAACTGATCTGGGTTTAATCCATCACCATTCTTTAGTTCACTCAGCCACCCCAGTTCAGACATGGCTATATGCAAATCAGTCTGACCCTGTGCCTCGTGGGAACAGTCCAGCCCGAACTGCCAAGCCATGTCTTCCCTGGACCGGAAACAAGCATCCTGGGACCGGTTTCAGATTCATAATCCTCATCAGCCAGGCTATCTTGAATCCAGTGGCCAAGTGAACAAGGGACTCCCGTCTGAGCATACCCTGCCACACTTAGGGCGAACAAAGCGATACAAAAGGGAATGATGGACGGAGCGTTTCAACAAATCAAACACTCACCCCCAGTCAACTGATCTGGGTTTAATCCATCACCATTCTTTAGTACACTCAGCCACCCCAGTTCAGACATGGCTATATGCAAATCAGTCTGACCCTGTGCCTCGTGGGAACAGTCCAGCCCGAACTGCCAAGCCATGTCTTCCCTGGAACGGAAACAAGCATCCTGGGACCGGTTTCGGATTCATAATCCCCATCAGCCAGGCTATCTTGAATCCAGTGGCCAAGTGAACAAGGGACTCACGTCTGAGCATACCCTGCCACACTTAGGGCGAACAAAGCGATACAAAAGGGGATGATGGACGGAGCGTTTCAACAAATCAAACACTTACCCCCAGTCAACTGATCTGGGTTTAATCCATCACCATTCTTTAGTTCACTCAGCCACCCCAGTTCAGACATGGCTATATGCAAATCAGTCTGACCCTGTGCCTCGTGGGAACAGTCCAGCCCGAACTGCCAAGCCATGTCTTCCCTGGACCGGAAACAAGCATCCTGGGACCGGTTTCGGATTCATAATCCTCATCAGCCAGGCTATCTTGAATCCAGTGGCCAAGTGAACAAGGGACTCACGTCTGAGCATACCCTGCCACACTTAGGGCGAACAAAGCGATACAAAAGGGGACGATGGACGGAGCGTTTCAACAAATCAAACACTCACCCCCAGTCAACTGATCTGGGTTTAATCCATCACCATTCTTTAGTTCACTCAGCCACCCCAGTTCAGACATGGTTATATGCAAATCAGTCTGACCCTGTGCCGCGTGGGAACAGTCCAGCCCGAACTGCCAAGCCATGTCTTCCCTGGACCGGAAACAAGCATCCTGGGACCGGTTTCGGATTCATAATCCTCATCAGCCAGGCTATCTTGAATCCAGTGGCCAAGTGAACAAGGGACTCACGTCTGAGCATACCTTGCCACACTTAGGGCAGACAAAGCGATACAAAAGGGGATGATGGACGGAGCGTTTCAACAAATCAAACACTCACCCCCAGTCAACTGATCTGGGTTTAATCCATCACCATTCTTTAGTTCACTCAGCCACCCCAGTTCAGACATGGCTATATGCAAATCAGTCTGACCCTGTGCCTCGTGGGAACAGTCCAGCCCGAACTGCCAAGCCATGTCTTCCCTGGACCGGAAACAAGCATCCTGGGACCGGTTTCAGATTCATAATCCTCATCAGCAAGGCTATCTTGAATCCAGTGGCCAAGTGAACAAGGGACTCACGTCTGAGCATACCCTGCCACACTTAGGGCGAACAAAGCGATACAAAAGGGGATGATGGACGGAGCGTTTCAACAAATCAAACACTCACCCCCCGTCAACTGATCTGGGTTTAATCCATCACCATTCTTTAGTTCACTCAGCCACCCCAGTTCAGACATGGCTATATGCAAATCAGTCTGACCCTGTGCCTCGTGGGAACAGTCCAGCCCGAACTGCCAAGCCATGTCTTCCCTGGACCGGAAACAAGCATCCTGGGACCGGTTTCGGATTCATAATCCTCATCAGCCAGGCTATCTTGAATCCAGGGGCCAAGTGAACAAGGGACTCACGTCTGAGCATACCCTGCCACACTTAGGGCGAACAAAGCGATACAAAAGGGGATGATGGACGGAGCGTTTCAACAAATCAAACACTCACCCCCAGTCATCTGATCTGGGTTTAATCCATCACCATTCTTTAGTTCACTCAGCCACCCCAGTTCAGACATGGCTATATGCAAATCAGTCTGACCCTGTGCCTCGTGGGAACAGTCCAGCCGAACTGCCAAGCCATGTCTTCCCTGGACCGGAAACAAGCATCCTGGGACCGGTTTCGGATTCATAATCCTCATCAGCCAGGCTATCTTGAATCCAGTGGCCAAGTGAACAAGGGACTCACGTCTGAGCATACCCTGCCACACTTAGGGCGAACAAAGCGATACAAAAGGGGATGATGGACGGAGCGTTTCAACAAATCAAACACTCACCCCCAGTCAACTGATCTGGGTTTAATCCATCACCATTCTTTAGTTCACTCAGCCACCCCAGTTCAGACATGGCTATATGCAAATCAGTCTGACCCTGTGCCTCGTGGGAACAGTCCAGCCCGAACTGCCAAGCCATGTCTTCCCTGGACCGGAAACAAGCATCCTGGGACCGGTTTCGGATTCATAATGCTCATCAGCCAGGCTATCTTGAATCCAGTGGCCAAGTGAACAAGGGACTCACGTCTGAGCATACCCTGCCACACTTAGGGCGAACAAAGCGATACAAAAGGGGATGATGGACGGAGCGTTTCAACAAATCAAACACTCACCCCCAGTCAACTGATCTGGGTTTAATCCATCACCATTCTTTAGTACACTCAGCCACCCCAGTTCAGACATGGCTATATGCAAATCAGTCTGACCCTGTGCCTCGTGGGAACAGTCCAGCCCGAACTGCCAAGCCATGTCTTCCCTGGAACGGAAACAAGCATCCTGGGACTAGTTTCGGATTCATAATCCCCATCAGCCAGGCTATCGTGAATCCAGTGGCCAAGTGAACAAGGGACTCATGTCTGAGCATAGCCTGCCACACTTAGGGCGAACAAAGCGATACAAAAGGGGATGATGGACGGAGCGTTTCAACAAATCAAACACTTACCCCCAGTCAACTGATCTGGGTTTAATCCATCACCATTCTTTAGTTCACTCAGCCACCCCAGTTCAGACATGGCTATATGCAAATCAGTCTGACCCTGTGCCTCGTGGGAACAGTCCAGCCCGAACTGCCAAGCCATGTCTTCCCTGGACCGGAAACAAGCATACTGGGACCGGTTTCGGATTCATAATCCTCATCAGCCAGGCTATCTTGAATCCAGTGGCCAAGTGAACAAGGGACTCACGTCTGAGCATACCCTGCCACACTTAGGGTGAACAAAGCGATACAAAAGGGGATGATGGACGGAGCGTTTCAACAAATCAAACACTCACCCCCAGTCAACTGATCTGGGTTTAATCCATCACCATTCTTTAGTTCACTCAGCCACCCCAGTTCAGACATGGCTATATGCAAATCAGTCTGACCCTGTGCCTCGTGGGAACAGTCCAGCCCGAACTGCCAAGCCATGTCTTCCCTGGACCGGAAACAAGCATCCTGGGACCGGTTTCAGATTCATAATCCTCATCAGCCAGGCTATCTTGAATCCAGTGGCCAAGTGAACAAGGGACTCACGTCTGAGCATACCCTGCCACACTTAGGGCGAACAAAGCGATACAAAAGGGGATGATGGACGGAGCGTTTCAACAAATCAAACACTCACCCCCCGTCAACTGATCTGGGTTTAATCCATCACCATTCTTTAGTTCACTCAGCCACCCCAGTTCAGACATGGCTATATGCAAATCAGTCTGACCCTGTGCCTCGTGGGAACAGTCCAGCCCGAACTGCCAAGCCATGTCTTCCCTGGACCGGAAACAAGCATCCTGGGACCGGTTTCGGATTCATAATCCTCATCAGCCAGGCTATCTTGAATCCAGTGGCCAAGTGAACAAGGGACTCACGTCTGAGCATACCCTGCCACACTTAGGGCGAACAAAGCGATACAAAAGGGAATGATGGACGGAGCGTTTCAACAAATCAAACACTCACCCCCAGTCAACTGATCTGGGTTTAATCCATCACCATTCTTTAGTTCACTCAGCCACCCCAGTTCAGACATGGCTATATGCAAATCAGTCTGACCCTGTGCCTCGTGGGAACAGTCCAGCCCGAACTGCCAAGACATGTCTTCCCTGGACCGGAAACAAGCATCCTGGGACCGGTTTCGGATTCATAATCCTCATCAGCCAGGCTATCTTGAATCCAGTGGCCAAGTGAACAAGGGACTCACGTCTGAGCATACCCTGCCACACTTAGGGCGAACAAAGCGATACAAAAGGGGATGATGGACGGAGCGTTTCAACAAATCAAACACTCACCCCCCGTCAACTGATCTGGGTTTAATCCATCACCATTCTTTAGTTCACTCAGCCACCCCAGTTCAGACATGGCTATATGCAAATCAGTCTGACCCTGTGCCTCGTGGGAACAGTCCAGCCCGAACTGCCAAGCCATGTCTTCCCTGGACCGGAAACAAGCATCCTGGGACCGGTTTCGGATTCATAATCCTCATCAGCCAGGCTATCTTGAATCCAGTGGCCAAGTGAACAAGGGACTCCCGTCCGAGCATACCCTGCCACACTTAGGGCGAACAAAGCGATACAAAAGGGAATGATGGACGGAGCGTTTCAACAAATCAAACACTCACCCCCAGTCAACTGATCTGGGTTTAATCCATCACCATTCTTTAGTACACTCAGCCACCCCAGTTCAGACATGGCTATATGCAAATCAGTCTGACCCTGTGCCTCGTGGGAACAGTCCAGCCCGAACTGCCAAGCCATGTCTTCCCTGGAACGGAAACAAGCATCCTGGGACCGGTTTCGGATTCATAATCCCCATCAGCCAGGCTATCTTGAATCCAGTGGCCAAGTGAACAAGGGACTCACGTCTGAGCATACCCTGCCACACTTAGGGCAGACAAAGCGATACAAAAGGGGATGATGGACGGAGCGTTTCAACAAATCAAACACTCACCCCCAGTCAACTGATCTGGGTTTAATCCATCACCATTCTTTAGTTCACTCAGCCACCCCAGTTCAGACATGGCTATATGCAAATAAGTCTGACCCTGTGCCTCGTGGGAACAGTCCAGCCCGAACTGCCAAGCCATGTCTTCCCTGGACCGGAAACAAGCATCCTGGGACCGGTTTCAGGTTCATAATCCTCATCAGCCAGGCTATCTTGAATCCAGTGGCCAAGTGAACAAGGGACTCACGTCTGAGCATACCCTGCCACACTTAGGGCGAACAAAGTGATACAAAAGGGGATGATGGACGGAGCGTTTCAACAAATCAAACACGCACCCCCCGTCAACTGATCTGGGTTTAATCCATCACCATTCTTTAGTTCACTCAGCCACCCCAGTTCAGACATGGCTATATGCAAATCAGTCTGACCCTGTGCCTCGTGGGAACAGTCCAGCCCGAACTGCCAAGCCATGTCTTCCCTGGACCGGAAACAAGCATCCTGGGACCGGTTTCGGATTCATAATCCTCATCAGCAAGGCTATCTTGAATCCAGGGGCCAAGTGAACAAGGGACTTACGTCTGAGCATACCCTGCCACACTTAGGGCGAACAAAGCGATACAAAAGGGGATGATGGACGGAGCGTTTCAACAAATCAAACACTCACCCCCAGTCAACTGATCTGGGTTTAATCCATCACCATTCTTTAGTTCACTCAGCCACCCCAGTTCAGACATGGCTATATGCAAATCAGTCTGACCCTGTGGCTCGTGGGAACAGTCCAGCCCGAACTGCCAAGCCATGTCTTCCCTGGACCGGAAACAAGCATCCTGGGACCGGTTTCGGATTCATAATCCTCATCAGCCAGGCTATCTTGAATCCAGTGGCCAAGTGAACAAGGGACTCACGTCTGAGCATACCCTGCCACACTTAGGGCGAACAAAGCGATACAAAAGGGGATGATGGACGGAGCGTTTCAACAAATCAAACACTCACCCCCAGTCAACTGATCTGGGTTTAATCCATCACCATTCTTTAGTTCACTCAGCCACCCCAGTTCAGACATGGCTATATGCAAATCAGTCTGACCCTGTGCCTCGTGGGAACAGTCCAGCCCGAACTGCCAAGCCATGTCTTCCCTGGACCGGAAACAAGCATCCTGGGACCGGTTTCGGATTCATAATCCTCATCAGCCAGGCTATCTTGAATCCAGGGGCCAAGTGAACAAGGGACTTACGTCTGAGCATACCCTGCCACACTTAGGGCGAACAAAGCGATACAAAAGGGGATGATGGACGGAGCGTTTCAACAAATCAAACACTCACCCCCAGTCAACTGATCTGGGTTTAATCCATCACCATTCTTTAGTTCACTCAGCCACCCCAGTTCAGACATGGCTATATGCAAATCAGTCTGACCCTGTGCCTCGTGGGAACAGTCCAGCCCGAACTGCCAAGCCATGTCTTCCCTGGACCGGAAACAAGCATCCTGGGACCGGTTTCGGATTCATAATCCTCATCAGCCAGGCTATCTTGAATCCAGTGGCCAAGTGAACAAGGGACTCACGTCTGAGCATACCCTGCCACACTTAGGGCGAACAAAGCGATACAAAAGGGGATGATGGACGGAGCGTTTCAACAAATCAAACACTCACCCCCAGTCAACTGATCTGGGTTTAATCCATCACCATTCTTTAGTTCACTCAGCCACCCCAGTTCAGACATGGCTATATGCAAATCAGTCTGACCCTGTGCCTCGTGGGAACAGTCCAGCCCGAACTGCCAAGCCATGTCTTCCCTGGACCGGAAACAAGCATCCTGGGACCGGTTTCAGATTCATAATCCTCATCAGCCAGGCTATCTTGAATCCAGTGGCCAAGTGAACAAGGGACTCACGTCTGAGCATACCCTGCCACACTTAGGGCGAACAAAGCGATACAAAAGGGGATGATGGACGGAGCGTTTCAACAAATCAAACACTCACCCCCCGTCAACTGATCTGGGTTTAATCCATCACCATTCTTTAGTTCACTCAGCCACCCCAGTTCAGACATGGCTATATGCAAATCAGTCTGACCCTGTGCCTCGTGGGAACAGTCCAGCCCGAACTGCCAAGCCATGTCTTCCCTGGACCGGAAACAAGCATCCTGGGACCGGTTTCAGATTCATAATCCTCATCAGCCAGGCTATCTTGAATCCAGTGGCCAAGTGAACAAGGGACTCCCGTCTGAGCATACCCTGCCACACTTAGGGCGAACAAAGCGATACAAAAGGGAATGATGGACGGAGCGTTTCAACAAATCAAACACTCACCCCCAGTCAACTGATCTGGGTTTAATCCATCACCATTCTTTAGTACACTCAGCCACCCCAGTTCAGACATGGCTATATGCAAATCAGTCTGACCCTGTGCCTCGTGGGAACAGTCCAGCCCGAACTGCCAAGCCATGTCTTCCCTGGAACGGAAACAAGCATCCTGGGACCGGTTTCGGATTCATAATCCCCATCAGCCAGGCTATCTTGAATCCAGTGGCCAAGTGAACAAGGGACTCACGTCTGAGCATACCCTGCCACACTTAGGGCGAACAAAGCGATACAAAAGGGGATGATGGACGGAGCGTTTCAACAAATCAAACACTTACCCCCAGTCAACTGATCTGGGTTTAATCCATCACCATTCTTTAGTTCACTCAGCCACCCCAGTTCAGACATGGCTATATGCAAATCAGTCTGACCCTGTGCCTCGTGGGAACAGTCCAGCCCGAACTGCCAAGCCATGTCTTCCCTGGACCGGAAACAAGCATCCTGGGACCGGTTTCGGATTCATGATCCTCATCAGCCAGGCTATCTTGAATCCAGGGGCCAAGTGAACAAGGGACTCACGTCTGAGCATACCCTGCCACACTTAGGGCGAACAAAGCGATACAAAAGGGGATGATGGACGGAGCGTTTCAACAAATCAAACACTCACCCCCAGTCAACTGATCTGGGTTTAATCCATCACCATTCTTTAGTTCACTCAGCCACCCCAGTTCAGACATGGCTATATGCAAATCAGTCTGACCCTGTGCCTCGTGGGAACAGTCCAGCCCGAACTGCCAAGCCATGTCTTCCCTGGACCGGAAACAAGCATCCTGGGACCGGTTTCGGATTCATAATCCTCATCAGCCAGGCTATCTTGAATCCAGTGGCCAAGTGAACAAGGGACTCACGTCTGAGCATACCCTGCCACACTTAGGGCGAACAAAGCGATACAAAAGGGGATGATGGACGGAGCGTTTCAACAAATCAAACACTCACCCCCAGTCAACTGATCTGGGTTTAATCCATCACCATTCTTTAGTTCACTCAGCCACCCCAGTTCAGACATGGCTATATGCAAATCAGTCTGACCCTGTGCCTCGTGGGAACAGTCCAGCCCGAACTGCCAAGCCATGTCTTCCCTGGACCGGAAACAAGCATCCTGGGACCGGTTTCGGATTCATAATCCTCATCAGCCAGGCTATCTTGAATCCAGTGGCCAAGTGAACAAGGGACTCACGTCTGAGCATACCCTGCCACACTTAGGGCGAACAAAGCGATACAAAAGGGGACGATGGACGGAGCGTTTCAACAAATCAAACACTCACCCCCAGTCAACTGATCTGGGTTTAATCCATCACCATTCTTTAGTTCACTCAGCCACCCCAGTTCAGACATGGTTATATGCAAATCAGTCTGACCCTGTGCCGCGTGGGAACAGTCCAGCCCGAACTGCCAAGCCATGTCTTCCCTGGACCGGAAACAAGCATCCTGGGACCGGTTTCGGATTCATAATCCTCATCAGCCAGGCTATCTTGAATCCAGTGGCCAAGTGAACAAGGGACTCACGTCTGAGCATACCTTGCCACACTTAGGGCAGACAAAGCGATACAAAAGGGGATGATGGACGGAGCGTTTCAACAAATCAAACACTCACCCCCAGTCAACTGATCTGGGTTTAATCCATCACCATTCTTTAGTTCACTCAGCCACCCCAGTTCAGATATGGCTATATGCAAATCAGTCTGACCCTGTGCCTCGTGGGAACAGTCCAGCCCGAACTGCCAAGCCATGTCTTCCCTGGACCGGAAACAAGCATCCTGGGACCGGTTTCAGATTCATAATCCTCATCAGCAAGGCTATCTTGAATCCAGTGGCCAAGTGAACAAGGGACTCACGTCTGAGCATACCCTGCCACACTTAGGGCGAACAAAGCGATACAAAAGGGGATGATGGACGGAGCGTTTCAACAAATCAAACACTCACCCCCCGTCAACTGATCTGGGTTTAATCCATCACCATTCTTTAGTTCACTCAGCCACCCCAGTTCAGACATGGCTATATGCAAATCAGTCTGACCCTGTGCCTCGTGGGAACAGTCCAGCCCGAACTGCCAAGCCATGTCTTCCCTGGACCGGAAACAAGCATCCTGGGACCGGTTTCGGATTCATAATCCTCATCAGCCAGGCTATCTTGAATCCAGGGGCCAAGTGAACAAGGGACTCACGTCTGAGCATACCCTGCCACACTTAGGGCGAACAAAGCGATACAAAAGGGGATGATGGACGGAGCGTTTCAACAAATCAAACACTCACCCCCAGTCAACTGATCTGGGTTTAATCCATCACCATTCTTTAGTTCACTCAGCCACCCCAGTTCAGACATGGCTATATGCAAATCAGTCTGACCCTGTGCCTCGTGGGAACAGTCCAGCCCGAACTGCCAAGCCATGTCTTCCCTGGACCGGAAACAAGCATCCTGGGACCGGTTTCGGATTCATAATCCTCATCAGCCAGGCTATCTTGAATCCAGGGGCCAAGTGAACAAGGGACTCACGTCTGAGCATACCCTGCCACACTTAGGGCGAACAAAGCGATACAAAAGGGGATGATGGACGGAGCGTTTCAACAAATCAAACACTCACCCCCAGTCAACTGATCTGGGTTTAATCCATCACCATTCTTTAGTTCACTCAGCCACCCCAGTTCAGACATGGCTATATGCAAATCAGTCTGACCCTGTGCCTCGTGGGAACAGTCCAGCCCGAACTGCCAAGCCATGTCTTCCCTGGACCGGAAACAAGCATCCTGGGACCGGTTTCGGATTCATAATCCTCATCAGCCAGGCTATCTTGAATCCAGTTGCCAAGTGAACAAGGGACTCACGTCTGAGCATACCCTGCCACACTTAGGGCGAACAAAGCGATACAAAAGGGGATGATGGACGGAGCGTTTCAACAAATCAAACACTCACCCCCAGTCAACTGATCTGGGTTTAATCCATCACCATTCTTTAGTTCACTCAGCCACCCCAGTTCAGACATGGCTATATGCAAATCAGTCTGACCCTGTGCCTCGTGGGAACAGTCCAGCCCAAACTGCCAAGCCATGTCTTCCCTGCACCGGAAACAAGCATCCTGGGACCGGTTTCGGATTCATAATCCTCATCAGCCAGGCTATCTTGAATCCAGTGGCCAAGTGAACAAGGGACTCACGTCTGAGCATACCCTGCCACACTTAGGGCGAACAAAGCGATACAAAAGGGGATGATGGACGGAGCGTTTCAACAAATCAAACACTCACCCCCAGTCAACTGATCTGGGTTTAATCCATCACCATTCTTTAGTTCACTCAGCCACCCCAGTTCAGACATGGCTATATGCAAATCAGTCTGACCCTGTGCCTCGTGGGAACAGTCCAGCCCGAACTGCCAAGCCATGTCTTCCCTGGACCGGAAACAAGCATCCTGGGACCGGTTTCGGATTCATAATGCTCATCAGCCAGGCTATCTTGAATCCAGTGGCCAAGTGAACAAGGGACTCACGTCTGAGCATACCCTGCCACACTTAGGGCGAACAAAGCGATACAAAAGGGGATGATGGACGGAGCGTTTCAACAAATCAAACACTCACCCCCAGTCAACTGATCTGGGTTTAATCCATCACCATTCTTTAGTACTCTCAGCCACCCCAGTTCAGACATGCCTATATGCAAATCAGTCTGACCCTGTGCCTCGTGGGAACAGTCCAGCCCGAACTGCCAAGCCATGTCTTCCCTGGAACGGAAACAAGCATCCTGGGACCAGTTTCGGATTCATAATCCCCATCAGCCAGGCTATCTTGAATCCAGTGGCCAAGTGAACAAGGGACTCACGTCTGAGCATAGCCTGCCACACTTAGGGCGAACAAAGCGATACAAAAGGGGATGATGGACGGAGCGTTTCAACAAATCAAACACTTACCCCCAGTCAACTGATCTGGGTTTAATCCATCACCATTCTTTAGTTCACTCAGCCACCCCAGTTCAGACATGGCTATATGCAAATCAGTCTGACCCTGTGCCTCGTGGGAACAGTCCAGCCCGAACTGCCAAGCCATGTCTTCCCTGGACCGGAAACAAGCATACTGGGACCGGTTTCGGATTCATAATCCTCATCAGCCAGGCTATCTTGAATCCAGTGGCCAAGTGAACAAGGGACTCACGTCTGAGCATACCCTGCCACACTTAGGGCGAACAAAGCGATACAAAAGGGGATGATGGACGGAGCGTTTCAACAAATCAAACACTCACCCCCAGTCAACTGATCTGGGTTTAATCCATCACCATTCTTTAGTTCACTCAGCCACCCCAGTTCAGACATGGCTATATGCAAATCAGTCTGACCCTGTGCCTCGTGGGAACAGTCCAGCCCGAACTGCCAAGCCATGTCTTCCCTGGACCGGAAACAAGCATCCTGGGACCGGTTTCAGATTCATAATCCTCATCAGCCAGGCTATCTTGAATCCAGTGGCCAAGTGAACAAGGGACTCACGTCTGAGCATACCCTGCCACACTTAGGGCGAACAAAGCGATACAAAAGGGGATGATGGACGGAGCGTTTCAACAAATCAAACACTCACCCCCCGTCAACTGATCTGGGTTTAATCCATCACCATTCTTTAGTTCACTCAGCCACCCCAGTTCAGACATGGCTATATGCAAATCAGTCTGACCCTGTGCCTCGTGGGAACAGTCCAGCCCGAACTGCCAAGCCATGTCCTCCCTGGACCGGAAACAAGCATCCTGGGACCGGTTTCGGATTCATAATCCTCATCAGCCAGGCTATCTTGAATCCAGTGGCCAAGTGAACAAGGGACTCACGTCTGAGCATACCCTGCCACACTTAGGGCGAACAAAGCGATACAAAAGGGGATGATGGACGGAGCGTTTCAACAAATCAAACACTCACCCCCCGTCAACTGATCTGGGTTTAATCCATCACCATTCTTTAGTTCACTCAGCCACCCCAGTTCAGACATGGCTATATGCAAATCAGTCTGACCCTGTGCCTCGTGGGAACAGTCCAGCCCGAACTGCCAAGCCATGTCCTCCCTGGACCGGAAACAAGCATCCTGGGACCGGTTTCGGATTCATAATCCTCATCAGCCAGGCTATCTTGAATCCAGTGGCCAAGTGAACAAGGGACTCACGTCTGAGCATACCCTGCCACACTTAGGGCGAACAAAGCAATACAAAAGGGAATGATGGACGGAGCGTTTCAACAAATCAAACACTCACCCCCCGTCAACTGATCTGGGTTTAATCCATCACCATTCTTTAGTTCACTCAGCCACCCCAGTTCAGACATGGCTATATGCAAATCAGTCTGACCCTGTGCCTCGTGGGAACAGTCCAGCCCGAAATGCCAAGACATGTCTTCCCTGGACCGGAAACAAGCATCCTGGGACCGGTTTCGGATTCATAATCCTCATCAGCCAGGCTATCTTGAATCCAGTGGCCAAGTGAACAAGGGACTCACGTCTGAGCATACCCTGCCACACTTAGGGCGAACAAAGCGATACAAAAGGGGATGATGGACGGAGTGTTTCAACAAATCAAACACTCACCCCCCGTCAACTGATCTGGGTTTAATCCATCACCATTCTTTAGTTCACTCAGCCACCCCAGTTCAGACATGGCTATATGCAAATCAGTCTGACCCTGTGCCTCGTGGGAACAGTCCAGCCCGAACTGCCAAGCCATGTCTTCCCTGGACCGGAAACAAGCATCCTGGGACCGGTTTCGGATTCATAATCCTCATCAGCCAGGCTATCTTGAATCCAGTGGCCAAGTGAACAAGGGACTCCCGTCTGAGCATACCCTGCCACACTTAGGGCGAACAAAGCGATACAAAAGGGAATGATGGACGGAGCGTTTCAACAAATCAAACACTCACCCCCAGTCAACTGATCTGGGTTTAATCCATCACCATTCTTTAGTACACTCAGCCACCCCAGTTCAGACATGGCTATATGCAAATCAGTCTGACCCTGTGCCTCGTGGGAACAGTCCAGCCCGAACTGCCAAGCCATGTCTTCCCTGGAACGGAAACAAGCATCCTGGGACCGGTTTCGGATTCATAATCCCCATCAGCCAGGCTATCTTGAATCCAGTGGCCAAGTGAACAAGGGACTCACGTCTGAGCATACCCTGCCACACTTAGGGCGAACAAAGGGATACAAAAGGGGATGATGGACGGAGCGTTTCAACAAATCAAACACTTACCCCCAGTGAACTGATCTGGGTTTAATCCATCACCATTCTTTAGTTCACTCAGCCACCCCAGTTCAGACATGGCTATATGCAAATCAGTCTGACCCTGTGCCTCGTGGGAACAGTCCAGCCCGAACTGCCAAGCCATGTCTTCCCTGGACCGGAAACAAGCATCCTGGGACCGGTTTCGGATTCATAATCCTCATCAGCCAGGCTATCTTGAATCCAGTGGCCGAGTGAACAAGGGACTCACGTCTGAGCATACCCTGCCACACTTAGGGCGGACAAAGTGATACAAAAGGGGACGATGGACGGAGCGTTTCAACAAATCAAACACTCACCCCCAGTCAACTGATCTGGGTTTAATCCATCACCATTCTTTAGTTCACTCAGCCACCCCAGTTCAGACATGGTTATATGCAAATCAGTCTGACCCTGTGCCGCGTGGGAACAGTCCAGCCCGAACTGCCAAGCCATGTCTTCCCTGGACCGGAAACAAGCATCCTGGGACCGGTTTCGGATTCATAATCCTCATCAGCCAGGCTATCTTGAATCCAGTGGCCAAGTGAACAAGGGACTCACGTCTGAGCATACCCTGCCACACTTAGGGCAGACAAAGCGATACAAAAGGGGATGATGGACGGAGCGTTTCAACAAATCAAACACTCACCCCCAGTCAACTGATCTGGGTTTAATCCATCACCATTCTTTAGTTCACTCAGCCACCCCAGTTCAGACATGGCTATATGCAAATAAGTCTGACCCTGTGCCTCGTGGGAACAGTCCAGCCCGAACTGCCAAGCCATGTCTTCCCTGGACCGGAAACAAGCATCCTGGGACCGGTTTCGGATTCATAATCCTCATCAGCTAGGCTATCTTGAATCCAGTGGCCAAGTGAACAAGGGACTCACGTCTGAGCATACCCTGCCACACTTAGGGCGAACAAAGTGATACAAAAGGGGATGATGGACGGAGCGTTTCAACAAATCAAACACTCACCCCCCGTCAACTGATCTGGGTTTAATCCATCACCATTCTTTAGTTCACTCAGCCACCCCAGTTCAGACATGGCTATATGCAAATCAGTCTGACCCTGTGCCTCGTGGGAACAGTCCAGCCCGAACTGCCAAGCCATGTCTTCCCTGGACCGGAAACAAGCATCCTGGGACCGGTTTCGGATTCATAATCCTCATCAGCAAGGCTATCTTGAATCCAGGGGCCAAGTGAACAAGGGACTTACGTCTGAGCATACCCTGCCACACTTAGGGCGAACAAAGCGATACAAAAGGGGATGATGGACGGAGCGTTTCAACAAATCAAACACTCACCCCCAGTCAACTGATCTGGGTTTAATCCATCACCATTCTTTAGTTCACTCAGCCACCCCAGTTCAGACATGGCTATATGCAAATCAGTCTGACCCTGTGCCTCGTGGGAACAGTCCAGCCCGAACTGCCAAGCCATGTCTTCCCTGGACCGGAAACAAGCATCCTGGGACCGGTTTCGGATTCATAATCCTCATCAGCCAGGCTATCTTGAATCCAGTGGCCAAGTGAACAAGGGACTCACGTCTGAGCATACCCTGCCACACTTAGGGCGAACAAAGCGATACAAAAGGGGATGATGGACGGAGCGTTTCAACAAATCAAACACTCACCCCCAGTCAACTGATCTGGGTTTAATCCATCACCATTCTTTAGTTCACTCAGCCACCCCAGTTCAGACATGGCTATATGCAAATCAGTCTGACCCTGTGCCTCGTGGGAACAGTCCAGCCCGAACTGCCAAGCCATGTCTTCCCTGGACCGGAAACAAGCATCCTGGGACCGGTTTCAGATTCATAATCCTCATCAGCCAGGCTATCTTGAATCCAGTGGCCAAGTGAACAAGGGACTCACGTCTGAGCATACCCTGCCACACTTAGGGCGAACAAAGCGATACAAAAGGGGATGATGGACGGAGCGTTTCAACAAATCAAACACTCACCCCCCGTCAACTGATCTGGGTTTAATCCATCACCATTCTTTAGTTCTCTCAGCCACCCCAGTTCAGACATGGCTATATGCAAATCAGTCTGACCCTGTGCCTCGTGGGAACAGTCCAGCCCGAACTGCCAAGCCATGTCTTCCCTGGACCGGAAACAAGCATCCTGGGACCGGTTTCAGATTCATAATCCTCATCAGCCAGGCTATCTTGAATCCAGTGGCCAAGTGAACAAGGGACTCCCGTCTGAGCATACCCTGCCACACTTAGGGCGAACAAAGCGATACAAAAGGGAATGATGGACGGAGCGTTTCAACAAATCAAACACTCACCCCCAGTCAACTGATCTGGGTTTAATCCATCACCATTCTTTAGTACACTCAGCCACGCCAGTTCAGACATGGCTATATGCAAATCAGTCTGACCCTGTGCCTCGTGGGAACAGTCCAGCCCGAACTGCCAAGCCATGTCTTCCCTGGAACGGAAACAAGCATCCTGGGACCGGTTTCGGATTCATAATCCCCATCAGCCAGGCTATCTTGAATCCAGTGGCCAAGTGAACAAGGGACTCACGTCTGAGCATACCCTGCCACACTTAGGGCGAACAAAGCGATACAAAAGGGGATGATGGACGGAGCGTTTGAACAAATCAAACACTTACCCCCAGTCAACTGATCTGGGTTTAATCCATCACCATTCTTTAGTTCACTCAGCCACCCCAGTTCAGACATGGCTATATGCAAATCAGTCTGACCCTGTGCCTCGTGGGAACAGTCCAGCCCGAACTGCCAAGCCATGTCTTCCCTGGACCGAAAACAAGCATCCTGGGACCGGTTTCGGATTCATAATCCTCATCAGCCAGGCTATCTTGAATCCAGTGGCCAAGTGAACAAGGGACTCACGTCTGAGCATACCCTGCCACACTTAGGGCGAACAAAGCGATACAAAAGGGGACGATGGACGGAGCGTTTCAACAAATCAAACACTCACCCCCAGTCAACTGATCTGGGTTTAATCCATCACCATTCTTTAGTTCACTCAGCCACCCCAGTTCAGACATGGTTATATGCAAATCAGTCTGACCCTGTGCCGCGTGGGAACAGTCCAGCCCGAACTGCCAAGCCATGTCTTCCCTGGACCGGAAACAAGCATCCTGGGACCGGTTTCGGATTCATAATCCTCATCAGCCAGGCTATCTTGAATCCAGTGGCCAAGTGAACAAGGGACTCACGTCTAAGCATACCCTGCCACACTTAGGGCAGACAAAGCGATACAAAAGGGGATGATGGACGGAGCGTTTCAACAAATCAAACACTCACCCCCAGTCAACTGATCTGGGTTTAATCCATCACCATTCTTTAGTTCACTCAGCCACCCCAGTTCAGACATGGCTATATGCAAATCAGTCTGACCCTGTGCCTCGTGGGAACAGTCCAGCCCGAACTGCCAAGCCATGTCTTCCCTGGACCGGAAACAAGCATCCTGGGACCGGTTTCGGATTCATAATCCTCATCAGCCAGGCTATCTTGAATCCAGGGGCCAAGTGAACAAGGGACTCACGTCTGAGCATACCCTGCCACACTTAGGGCGAACAAAGCGATACAAAAGGGGATGATGGACGGAGCGTTTCAACAAATCAAACACTCACCCCCAGTCAACTGATCTGGGTTTAATCCATCACCATTCTTTAGTTCACTCAGCCACCCCAGTTCAGACATGGCTATATGCAAATCAGTCTGACCCTGTGCCTCGTGGGAACAGTCCAGCCCGAACTGCCAAGCCATGTCTTCCCTGGACCGGAAACAAGCATCCTGGGACCGGTTTCGGATTCATAATCCTCATCAGCCAGGCTATCTTGAATCCAGTGGCCAAGTGAACAAGGGACTCACGTCTGAGCATACCCTGCCACACTTAGGGCGAACAAAGCGATACAAAAGGGGATGATGGACGGAGCGTTTCAACAAATCAAACACTCACCCCCAGTCAACTGATCTGGGTTTAATCCATCACCATTCTTTAGTTCACTCAGCCACCCCAGTTCAGACATGGCTATATGCAAATCAGTCTGACCCTGTGCCTCGTGGGAACAGTCCAGCCCAAACTGCCAAGCCATGTCTTCCCTGGACCGGAAACAAGCATCCTGGGACCGGTTTCGGATTCATAATCCTCATCAGCCAGGCTATCTTGAATCCAGTGGCCAAGTGAACAAGGGACTCACGTCTGAGCATACCCTGCCACACTTAGGGCGAACAAAGCGATACAAAAGGGGATGATGGACGGAGCGTTTCAACAAATCAAACACTCACCCCCAGTCAACTGATCTGGGTTTAATCCATCACCATTCTTTAGTTCACTCAGCCACCCCAGTTCAGACATGGCTATATGCAAATCAGTCTGACCCTGTGCCTCGTGGGAACAGTCCAGCCCAAACTGCCAAGCCATGTCTTCCCTGGACCGGAAACAAGCATCCTGGGACCGGTTTCGGATTCATAATCCTCATCAGCCAGGCTATCTTGAATCCAGTGGCCAAGTGAACAAGGGACTCACGTCTGAGCATACCCTGCCACACTTAGGGCGAACAAAGCGATACAAAAGGGGATGATGGACGGAGCGTTTCAACAAATCAAACACTCACCCCCAGTCAACTGATCTGGGTTTAATCCATCACCATTCTTTAGTACACTCAGCCACCCCAGTTCAGACATGGCTATATGCAAATCAGTCTGACCCTGTGCCTCGTGGGAACAGTCCAGCCCGAACTGCCAAGCCATGTCTTCCCTGGACCGGAAACAAGCATCCTGGGACCGGTTTCGGATTCATAATCCTCATCAGCCAGGCTATCTTGAATCCAGTGGCCAAGTGAACAAGGGACTCACGTCTGAGCATACCCTGCCACACTTAGGGCGAACAAAGCGATACAAAAGGGGATGATGGACGGAGCGTTTCAACAAATCAAACACTCACCCCCAGTCAACTGATCTGGGTTTAATCCATCACCATTCTTTAGTTCACTCAGCCACCCCAGTTCAGACATGGCTATATGCAAATCAGTCTGACCCTGTGCCTCGTGGGAACAGTCCAGCCCGAACTGCCAAGCCATGTCTTCCCTGGACCGGAAACAAGCATCCTGGGACCGGTTTCAGATTCATAATCCTCATCAGCCAGGCTATCTTGAATCCAGTGGCCAAGTGAACAAGGGACTCACGTCTGAGCATACCCTGCCACACTTAGGGCGAACAAAGCGATACAAAAGGGGATGATGGACGGAGCGTTTCAACAAATCAAACACTCACCCCCCGTCAACTGATCTGGGTTTAATCCATCACCATTCTTTAGTTCACTCAGCCACCCCAGTTCAGACATGGCTATATGCAAATCAGTCTGACCCTGTGCCTCGTGGGAACAGTCCAGCCCGAACTGCCAAGCCATGTCTTCCCTGGACCGGAAACAAGCATCCTGGGACCGGTTTCGGATTCATAATCCTCATCAGCCAGGCTATCTTGAATCCAGTGGCCAAGTGAACAAGGGACTCACGTCTGAGCATACCCTGCCACACTTAGGGCGAACAAAGCGATACAAAAGGGGATGATGGACGGAGCGTTTCAACAAATCAAACACTCACCCCCAGTCAACTGATCTGGGTTTAATCCATCACCATTCTTTAGTTCACTCAGCCACCCCAGTTCAGACATGGCTATATGCAAATCAGTCTGACCCTGTGCCTCGTGGGAACAGTCCAGCCCGAACTGCCAAGACATGTCTTCCCTGGACCGGAAACAAGCATCCTGGGACCGGTTTCGGATTCATAATCCTCATCAGCCAGGCAATCTTGAATCCAGTGGCCAAGTGAACAAGGGACTCACGTCTGAGCATACCCTGCCACACTTAGGGCGAACAAAGCGATACAAAAGGGGATGATGGACGGAGCGTTTCAACAAATCAAACACTCACCCCCAGTCAACTGATCAGGGTTTAATCCATCACCATTCTTTAGTTCACTCAGCCACCCCACTTCAGACATGGCTAAATGCAAATCAGTCTGACCCTGTGCCTCGTGGGAACAGTCCAGCCCGAACTGCCAAGCCATGTCTTCCCTGGACCGGAAACAAGCATCCTGGGACCGGTTTCGGATTCATAATCCTCATCAGCCAGGCTATCTTGAATCCAGTGGCCAAGTGAACAAGGGACTCACGTCTGAGCATACCCTGCCACACTTAGGGCGAACAAAGCGATACAAAAGGGGATGACGGACGGAGCGTTTCAACAAATCAAACACTCACCCCCAGTCAACTGATCTGGGTTTAATCCATCACCATTCTTTAGTTCACTCAGCCACCCCAGTTCAGACATGGCTATATGCAAATCAGTCTGACCCTGTGCCTCGTGGGAACAGTCCAGCCCGAACTGCCAAGCCATGTCTTCCCTGGACCGGAAACAAGCATCCTGGGACCGGTTTCGGATTCATAATCCTCATCAGCCAGGCTATCTTGAATCCAGTGGCCAAGTGAACAAGGGACTCACGTCTGAGCATACCCTGCCACACTTAGGGCGAACAAAGCGATACAAAAGGGGATGACGGACGGAGCGTTTCAACAAATCAAACACTCACCCCCAGTCAACTGATCTGGGTTTAATCCATCACCATTCTTTAGTTCACTCAGCCACCCCAGTTCAGACATGGCTATATGCAAATCAGTCTGACCCTGTGCCTCGTGGGAACAGTCCAGCCCGAACTGCCAAGCCATGTCTTCCCTGGACCGGAAACAAGCATCCTGGGACCGGTTTCGGATTCATAATCCTCATCAGCCAGGCTATCTTGAATCCAGTGGCCAAGTGAACAAGGGACTCACGTCTGAGCATACCCTGCCACACTTAGGGCGAACAAAGCGATACAAAAGGGGATGATGGACGGAGCGTTTCAACAAATCAAACACTCACCCCCAGTCAACTGATCTGGGTTTAATCCATCACCATTCTTTAGTTCACTCAGCCACTCCAGTTCAGACATGGCTATATGCAAATCAGTCTGACCCTGTGCCTCGTGGGAACAGTCCAGCCCGAACTGCCAAGCCATGTCTTCCCTGGACCGGAAACAAGCATCCTGGGACCGGTTTCGGATTCATAATCCTCATCAGCCAGGCTATCTTGAATCCAGTGGCCAAGTGAACAAGGGACTCACGTATTAGCATACCCTGCCACACTTAGGGCGAACAAAGCGATACAAAAGGGGATGATGGACGGAACGTTTCAACAAATCAAACACTCACCCCCAGTCAACTGATCTGGGTTTAATCCATCACCATTCTTTAGTTCACTCAGCCACCCCAGTTCAGACATGGCTATATGCAAATCAGTCTGACCCTGTGCCTCGTGGGAACAGTCTAGCCCGAACTGCCAAGCCATGTCTTCCCTGGACCGGAAACAAGCATCCTGGGACCGGTTTCGGATTCATAATCCTCATCAGCCAGGCTATCTTGAATCCAGTGGCCAAGTGAACAAGGGACTCACGTCTGAGCATACCCTGCCACACTTAGGGCGAACAAAGCGATACAAAAGGGGATGATGGACGGAGCGTTTCAACAAATCAAACACTCACCCCCAGTCAACTGATCTGGGTTTAATCCATCACCATTCTTTAGTTCACTCAGCCACCCCAGTTCAGACATGGCTATATGCAAATCAGTCTGACCCTGTGCCTCGTGGGAACAGTCCAGCCCGTACTGCCAAGCCATGTCTTCCCTGGACCGGAAACAAGCATCCTGGGACTGGTTTCGGATTCATAATCCTCATCAGCCAGGCTATCTTGAATCCAGTGGCCAAGTGAACAAGGGACTCACGTCTGAGCATACCCTGCCACACTTACGGTGAACAAAGCGATACAAAAGGGGATGATGGACGGAGCGTTTCAACAAATCAAACACTCACCCCCAGTCAACTGATCTGGGTTTAATCCATCACCATTCTTTAGTTCACTCAGCCACCCCAGTTCAGACATGGCTATATGCAAATCAGTCTGACCCTGTGCCTCGTGGGAACAGTCCAGCCCGAACTGCCAAGCCATGTCTTCCCTGGACCGGAAACAAGCATCCTGGGACCGGTTTTGGATTCAAAATCCTCATCAGCCAGGCTATCTTGAATCCAGTGGCCAAGTGAACAAGGGACTCACGTCTGAGCATACCCTGCCACACTTAGGGCGAACAAAGCGATACCAAAGGGGATGATGGACGGAGCGTTTCAACAAATCAAACACTCACCCCCAGTCAACTGATCTGGGTTTAATCCATCACCATTCTTTAGTTCACTCAGCCACCCCAGTTCAGACATGGCTATATGCAAATCAGTCTGACCCTGTGCCTCGTGGGAACAGCCCAGCCCGAACTGCCAAGCCATGTCTTCCCTGGACCGGAAACAAGCATCCTGGGACCGGTTTCGGATTCATAATCCTCATCAGCCAGGCTATCTTGAATCCAGTGGCCAAGTGAACAAGGGACTCACGTCTGAGCATACCCTGCCACACTTAGGGCGAACAAAACGATACAAAAGGGGATGATGGACGGAGCGTTTCAACAAATCAAACACTCACCCCCAGTCAACTGATCTGGGTTTAATCCATCACCATTCTTTAGTTCACTCAGCCACCCCAGTTCAGACATGGCTATATGCAAATCAGTCTGACCCTGTGCCTCGTGGGAACAGTCCAGCCCGAACTGCCAAGCCATGTCTTCCCTGGACCGGAAACAAGCATCCTGGGACCGGTTTCGGATTCATAATCCTCATCAGCCAGGCTATCTTGAATCCAGTGGCCAAGTGAACAAGGGACTCACGTCTGAGCATACCCTGCCACACTTAGGGCGAACAAAGCGATACAAAAGGGGATGATGGACGGAGCGTTTCAACAAATCAAACACTCACCCCCAGTCAACTGATCTGGGTTTAATCCATCACCATTCTTTAGTTCACTCAGCCACCCCAGTTCAGACATGGCTATATGCAAATCAGTCTGACCCTGTGCCTCGTGGGAACAGCCCAGCCCGAACTGCCAAGCCATGTCTTCCCTGGACCGGAAACAAGCATCCTGGGACCGGTTTCGGATTCATAATCCTCATCAGCCAGGCTATCTTGAATCCAGTGGCCAAGTGAACAAGGGACTCACGTCTGAGCATACCCTGCCACACTTAGGGCGAACAAAACGATACAAAAGGGGATGATGGACGGAGCGTTTCAACAAATCAAACACTCACCCCCAGTCAACTGATCTGGGTTTAATCCATCACCATTCTTTAGTTCACTCAGCCACCCCAGTTCAGACATGGCTATATGCAAATCAGTCTGACCCTGTGCCTCGTGGGAACAGCCCAGCCCGAACTGCCAAGCCATGTCTTCCCTGGACCGGAAACAAGCATCCAGGGACCGGTTTCGGATTCATAATCCTCATCAGCCAGGCTATCTTGAATCCAGTGGCCAAGTGAACAAGGGACTCACGTCTGAGCATACCCTGCCACACTTAGGGCGAACAAAGCGATACAAAAGGGGATGATGGACGGAGCGTTTTAACATATCAAACACTCACCCCCAGTCAAATGATCTGGGTTTAATCCATCACCATTCTTTAGTTCACTCAGCCACACCAGTTCAGACATGGCTATATGCAAATCAGTCTGACCCTGTGCCTCGTGGGAACAGTCCAGCCCGAACTGCCAAGCCATGTCTTCCCTGGACCGGAAACAAGCATCCTGGGACCGGTTTCGGATTCATAATCCTCATCAGCCAGGCTATCTTGAATCCAGTGGCCAAGTGAACAAGGGACTCACGTCTGAGCATACCCTGCCACACTTAGGGCGAACAAAGCGATACCAAAGGGGATGATGGACGGAGCGTTTCAACAAATCAAACACTCACCCCCAGTCAACTGATCTGGGTTTAATCCATCACCATTCTTTAGTTCACTCAGCCACCCCAGTTCAGACATGGCTATATGCAAATCAGTCTGACCCTGTGCCTCGTGGGAACAGCCCAGCCCGAACTGCCAAGCCATGTCTTCCCTGGACCGGAAACAAGCATCCTGGGACCGGTTTCGGATTCATAATCCTCATCAGCCAGGCTATCTTGAATCCAGTGGCCAAGTGAACAAGGGACTCACGTCTGAGCATACCCTGCCACACTTAGGGCGAACAAAACGATACAAAAGGGGATGATGGACGGAGAGTTTCAACAAATCAAACACTCACCCCCAGTCAACTGATCTGGGTTTAATCCATCACCATTCTTTAGTTCACTCAGCCACCCCAGTTCAGACATGGCTATATGCAAATCAGTCTGACCCTGTGCCTCGTGGGAACAGTCCAGCCCGAACTGCCAAGCCATGTCTTCCCTGGACCGGAAACAAGCATCCTGGGACCGGTTTCGGATTCATAATCCTCATCAGCCAGGCTATCTTGAATCCAGTGGCCAAGTGAACAAGGGACTCACGTCTGAGCATACCCTGCCACACTTAGGGCGAACAAAGCGATACAAAAGGGGATGATGGACGGAGCGTTTCAACAAATCAAACACTCACCCCCAGTCAACTGATCTGGGTTTAATCCATCACCATTCTTTAGTTCACTCAGCCACCCCAGTTCAGACATGGCTATATGCAAATCAGTCTGACCCTGTGCCTCGTGGGAACAGCCCAGCCCGAACTGCCAAGCCATGTCTTCCCTGGACCGGAAACAAGCATCCTGGGACCGGTTTCGGATTCATAATCCTCATCAGCCAGGCTATCTTGAATCCAGTGGCCAAGTGAACAAGGGACTCACGTCTGAGCATACCCTGCCACACTTAGGGCGAACAAAACGATACAAAAGGGGATGATGGACGGAGCGTTTCAACAAATCAAACACTCACCCCCAGTCAACTGATCTGGGTTTAATCCATCACCATTCTTTAGTTCACTCAGCCACCCCAGTTCAGACATGGCTATATGCAAATCAGTCTGACCCTGTGCCTCGTGGGAACAGTCCAGCCCGAACTGCCAAGCCACGTCTTCCCTGGACCGGAAACAAGCATCCTGGGACCGGTTTCGGATTCATAATCCTCATCAGCCAGGCTATCTTGAATCCAGTGGCCAAGTGAACAAGGGACTCACGTCTGAGCATACCCTGCTACACTTAGGGCGAACAAAGCGATACAAAAGGGGATGATGGACGGAGCGTTTCAACAAATCAAATACTCACCCCCCAGTCAACTGATCTGGGATAATCCATCACCATTCTTAGTTCACTCAGCCACCCCAGTTCAGACATGGCTATATGCAAATCAGTCTGACCCTGTGCCTCGTGGGAACAGTCCAGCCCGAACTGCCAAGCCATGTCTTCCCTGGACCGGAAACAAGCATCCTGGGACCGGTTTCGGATTCATAATCCTCATCAGCCAGGCTATCTTGAATCCAGTGGCCAAGTGAACAAGGGACTCACGTCTGAGCATACCCTGCCACACTTAGGGCGAACAAAGCGATACAAAAGGGGATGATGGACGGAGCGTTTCAACAAATCAAACACTCACCCCCAGACAACTGATCTGGGTTTAATCCATCACCATTCTTTAGTTCACTCAGCCACCCCAGTTCAGACATGGCTATATGCAAATCAGTCTGACCCTGTGCCTCGTGGGAACAGTCCAGCCCGAACTGCCAAGCCATGTCTTCCCTGGACCGGAAACAAGCATCCTGGGACCGGTTTCGGATTCATAATCCTCATCAGCCAGGCTATCTTGAATCCAGTGGCCAAGTGAACAAGGGACTCACGTCTGAGCATACCCTGCCACACTTAGGGCGAACAAAGCGATACAAAAGGGGATGACGGACGGAGCGTTTCAACAAATCAAACACTCACCCCCAGTCAACTGATCTGGGTTTAATCCATCACCATTCTTTAGTTCACTCAGCCACCCCAGTTCAGACATGGCTATATGCAAATCAGTCTGACCCTGTGCCTCGTGGGAACAGTCCAGCCCGAACTGCCAAGCCATGTCTTCCCTGGACCGGAAACAAGCATCCTGGGACCGGTTTCGGATTCATAATCCTCATCAGCCAGGCTATCTTGAATCCAGTGGCCAAGTGAACAAGGGACTCACGTCTGAGCATACCCTGCCACACTTAGGGCGAACAAAGCGATACAAAAGGGGATGACGGACGGAGCGTTTCAACAAATCAAACACTCACCCCCAGTCAACTGATCTGGGTTTAATCCATCAACATTCTTTAGTTCACTCAGCCACTCCAGTTCAGACATGGCTATATGCAAATCAGTCTGACCCTGTGCCTCGTGGGAACAGTCCAGCCCGAACTGCCAAGCCATGTCTTCCCTGGACCGGAAACAAGCATCCTGGGACCGGTTTCGGATTCATAATCCTCATCAGCCAGGCTATCTTGAATCCAGTGGCCAAGTGAACAAGGGACTCACGTCTGAGCATACCCTGCCACACTTAGGGCGAACAAAGCGATACAAAAGGGGATGATGGACGGAGCGTTTCAACAAATCAAACACTCACCCCCAGTCAACTGATCTGGGTTTAATCCATCACCATTCTTTAGTTCACTCAGCCACTCCAGTTCAGACATGGCTATATGCAAATCAGTCTGACCCTGTGCCTCGTGGGAACAGTCCAGCCCGAACTGCCAAGCCATGTCTTCCCTGGACCGGAAACAAGCATCCTGGGACCGGTTTCGGATTCATAATCCTCATCAGCCAGGCTATCTTGAATCCAGTGGCCAAGTGAACAAGGGACTCACGTATTAGCATACCCTGCCACACTTAGGGCGAACAAAGCGATACAAAAGGGGATGATGGACGGAACGTTTCAACAAATCAAACACTCACCCCCAGTCAACTGATCTGGGTTTAATCCATCACCATTCTTTAGTTCACTCAGCCACCCCAGTTCAGACATGGCTATATGCAAATCAGTCTGACCCTGTGCCTCGTGGGAACAGTCTAGCCCGAACTGCCAAGCCATGTCTTCCCTGGACCGGAAACAAGCATCCTGGGACCGGTTTCGGATTCATAATCCTCATCAGCCAGGCTATCTTGAATCCAGTGGCCAAGTGAACAAGGGACTCACGTCTGAGCATACCCTGCCACACTTAGGGCGAACAAAGCGATACAAAAGGGGATGATGGATGGAGCGTTTCAACAAATCAAACACTCACCCCCAGTTAACTGATCTGGGTTTAATCCATCACCATTCTTTAGTTCACTCAGCCACCCCAGTTCAGACATGGCTATATGCAAATCAGTCTGACCCTGTGCCTCGTGGGAACAGTCCAGCCCGAACTGCCAAGCCATGTCTTCCCTGGACCGGAAACAAGCATCCTGGGACCGGTTTCGGATTCATAATCCTCATCAGCCAGGCTATCTTGAATCCGGTGGCCAAGTGAACAAGGGACTCACGTCTGAGCATACCCTGCCACACTTAGGGCGAACAAAGCGATACAAAAGGGGATGATGGACGGAGCGTTTCAACAAATCAAACACTCACCCCCAGTCAACTGATCTGGGTTTAATCCATCACCATTCTTTAGTTCACTCAGCCACCCCAGTTCAGACATGGCTATATGCAAATCAGTGTGACCCTGTGCCTCGTGGGAACAGTCCAGCCCGAACTGCCAAGCCATGTCTTCCCTGGACCGGAAACAAGCATCCTGGGACCGGTTTCGGATTCATAATCCTCATCAGCCAGGCTATCTTGAATCCAGTGGCCAAGTGAACAAGGGACTCACGTCTGAGCATACCCTGCCACACTTAGGGTGAACAAAGCGATACAAAAGGGGATGATGGACGGAGCGTTTCAACAAATCAAACACTCACCCCCAGTCAACTGATCTGGGTTTAATCCATCACCATTCTTTAGTTCACTCAGCCACCCCAGTTCAGACATGGCCATATGCAAATCAGTCTGACCCTGTGCCTCGTGGGAACAGTCCAGCCCGAACTGCCAAGCCATGTCCTCCCTGGACCGGAAACAAGCATCCTGGGACCGGTTTCGGATTCATAATCCTCATCAGCCAGGCTATCTTGAATCCAGTGGCCAAGTGAACAAGGGACTCACGTCTGAGCATACCCTGCCACACTTAGGGCGAACAAAGCGATACAAAAGGGGATGATGGACGGAGCGTTTCAACAAATCAAACACTCACCCCAGTCAACTTCTCTGGGTTTAATCCATCACCATTCTTTAGTTCACTCAGCCACCCCAGTTCAGACATGGCCATATGCAAATCAGTCTGACCTTGTGCCTCGTGGGAACAGTCCAGCCCGAACTGCCAAGCCATGTCTTCCCTGGACCGGAAACAAGCATCCTGGGACCGGTTTCGGATTCATAATCCTCACCAGCCAGGCTATCTTGAATCCAGTGGCCAAGTGAACGAGGGACTCACGTCTGAGCATACCCTGCCACACTTAGGGCGAACAAAGCGATACAAAAGGGGATGATGGATGGAGCGTTTCAACAAATCAAACACTCACCCCCAGTCAACTGATCTGGGTTTAATCCATCACCATTATTTAGTTCACTCAGCCACCCCAGTTCAGACATGGCCATATGCAAATCAGTCTGACCCTGTGCCTCGTGGGAACAGTCCAGCCCGAACTGCCAAGCCATGTCTTCCCTGGACCGGAAACAAGCATCCTGGGACCGGTTTCGGATTCATAATCCTCATCAGCCAGGCTATCTTGAATCCAGGGGCCACGTGAACGAGGGACTCACGTCTGAGCATACCCTGCCACACTTAGGGCGAACAAAGCGATACAAAAGGGGATGATGGACGGAGCGTTTCAACAAATCAAACACTCACCCCCAGTCAACTGATCTGGGTTTAATCCATCACCATTCTTTAGTTCACTCACCCACCCCAGTTTAGACATGGCCATATGCAAATCAGTCTGACCCTGTGCCTCGTGGGAACAGTCCAGCCCGAACTGCCAAGCCATGTCTTCCCTGGACCGGAAACAAGCATCCTGGGACCGGTTTCGGATTCATAATCCTCATCAGCCAGGCTATCTTGAATCCAGTGGCCAAGTGAACAAAGGACTCACGTCTGAGCATACCCTGCCACACTTAGGGCGAACAAAGCGATACAAAAGGGGATGATGGACGGAGCGATTCAACAAATCAAACACTCACCCCCAGTCAACTGATCTGGGTTTAATCCATCACCATTCTTTAGTTCAATCAGCCACCCCAGTTCAGACATGGCCATATGCAAATCAGTCTGACCCTGTGCCTCGTGGGAACAGTCCAGCCCGAACTGCCAAGCCATGTCTTCCCTGGACCGGAAACAAGCATCCTGGGACCGGTTTCGGATTCATAATCCTCATCAGCCAGGCTATCTTAAATCCAGTGGCCAAGTGAACAAGGGACTCACGTCTGAGCATACCCTGCCACACTTAGGGCGAACAAAGCGATACAAAAGGGGATGATGGACGGAGCGTTTCAACAAATCAAACACTCACCCCAGTCAACTTCTCTGGGTTTAATCCATCACCATTCTTTAGTTCACTCAGCCACCCCAGTTCAGACATGGCCATATGCAAATCAGTCTGACCTTGTGCCTCGTGGGAACAGTCCAGCCCGAACTGCCAAGCCATGTCTTCCCTGGACCGGAAACAAGCATCCTGGGACCGGTTTCGGATTCATAATCCTCACCAGCCAGGCTATCTTGAATCCAGTGGCCAAGTGAACAAGGGACTCACGTCTGAGCATACCCTGCCACACTTAGGGCGAACAAAGCGATACAAAAGGGGATGATGGATGGAGCGTTTCAACAAATCAAACACTCACCCCCAGTCAACTGATCTGGGTTTAATCCATCACCATTATTTAGTTCACTCAGCCACCCCAGTTCAGACAGGGCCATATGCAAATCAGTCTGACCCTGTGCCTCGTGGGAACAGTCCAGCCCGAACTGCCAAGCCATGTCTTCCCTGGACCGGAAACAAGCATCCTGGGACCGGTTTCGGATTCATAATCCTCATCAGCCAGGCTATCTTGAATCCAGGGGCCACGTGAACAAGGGACTCACGTCTGAGCATACCCTGCCACACTTAGGGCGAACAAAGCGATACAAAAGGGGATGATGGACGGAGCGTTTCAACAAATCAAACACTCACCCCCAGTCAACTGATCTGGGTTTAATCCATCACCATTCTTTAGTTCACTCAGCCACCCCAGTTCAGACATGGCTATATGCAAATAAGTCTGACCCTGTGCCTCGTGGGAACAGTCCAGCCCGAACTGCCAAGCCATGTCTTCCCTGGACCGGAAACAAGCATCCTGGGACCGGTTTCGGATTCATAATCCTCATCAGCTAGGCTATCTTGAATCCAGTGGCCAAGTGAACAAGGGACTCACGTCTGAGCATACCCTGCCACACTTAGGGCGAACAAAGTGATACAAAAGGGGATGATGGACGGAGCGTTTCAACAAATCAAACACTCACCCCCCGTCAACTGATCTGGGTTTAATCCATCACCATTCTTTAGTTCACTCAGCCACCCCAGTTCAGACATGGCTATATGCAAATCAGTCTGACCCTGTGCCTCGTGGGAACAGTCCAGCCCGAACTGCCAAGCCATGTCTTCCCTGGACCGGAAACAAGCATCCTGGGACCGGTTTCGGATTCATAATCCTCATCAGCAAGGCTATCTTGAATCCAGGGGCCAAGTGAACAAGGGACTTACGTCTGAGCATACCCTGCCACACTTAGGGCGAACAAAGCGATACAAAAGGGGATGATGGACGGAGCGTTTCAACAAATCAAACACTCACCCCCAGTCAACTGATCTGGGTTTAATCCATCACCATTCTTTAGTTCACTCAGCCACCCCAGTTCAGACATGGCTATATGCAAATCAGTCTGACCCTGTGCCTCGTGGGAACAGTCCAGCCCGAACTGCCAAGCCATGTCTTCCCTGGACCGGAAACAAGCATCCTGGGACCGGTTTCGGATTCATAATCCTCATCAGCCAGGCTATCTTGAATCCAGTGGCCAAGTGAACAAGGGACTCACGTCTGAGCATACCCTGCCACACTTAGGGCGAACAAAGCGATACAAAAGGGGATGATGGACCGAGCGTTTCAACAAATCAAACACTCACCCCCAGTCAACTGATCTGGGTTTAATCCATCACCATTCTTTAGTTCACTCAGCCACCCCAGTTCAGACATGGCTATATGCAAATCAGTCTGACCCTGTGCCTCGTGGGAACAGTCCAGCCCGAACTGCCAAGCCATGTCTTCCCTGGACCGGAAACAAGCATCCTGGGACCGGTTTCAGATTCATAATCCTCATCAGCCAGGCTATCTTGAATCCAGTGGCCAAGTGAACAAGGGACTCACGTCTGAGCATACCCTGCCACACTTAGGGCGAACAAAGCGATACAAAAGGGGATGATGGACGGAGCGTTTCAACAAATCAAACACTCACCCCCCGTCAACTGATCTGGGTTTAATCCATCACCATTCTTTAGTTCTCTCAGCCACCCCAGTTCAGACATGGCTATATGCAAATCAGTCTGACCCTGTGCCTCGTGGGAACAGTCCAGCCCGAACTGCCAAGCCATGTCTTCCCTGGACCGGAAACAAGCATCCTGGGACCGGTTTCAGATTCATAATCCTCATCAGCCAGGCTATCTTGAATCCAGTGGCCAAGTGAACAAGGGACTCCCGTCTGAGCATACCCTGCCACACTTAGGGCGAACAAAGCGATACAAAAGGGAATGATGGACGGAGCGTTTCAACAAATCAAACACTCACCCCCAGTCAACTGATCTGGGTTTAATCCATCACCATTCTTTAGTACACTCAGCCACGCCAGTTCAGACATGGCTATATGCAAATCAGTCTGACCCTGTGCCTCGTGGGAACAGTCCAGCCCGAACTGCCAAGCCATGTCTTCCCTGGAACGGAAACAAGCATCCTGGGACCGGTTTCGGATTCATAATCCCCATCAGCCAGGCTATCTTGAATCCAGTGGCCAAGTGAACAAGGGACTCACGTCTGAGCATACCCTGCCACACTTAGGGCGAACAAAGCGATACAAAAGGGGATGATGGACGGAGCGTTTCAACAAATCAAACACTTACCCCCAGTCAACTGATCTGGGTTTAATCCATCACCATTCTTTAGTTCACTCAGCCACCCCAGTTCAGACATGGCTATATGCAAATCAGTCTGACCCTGTGCCTCGTGGGAACAGTCCAGCCCGAACTGCCAAGCCATGTCTTCCCTGGACCGAAAACAAGCATCCTGGGACCGGTTTCGGATTCATAATCCTCATCAGCCAGGCTATCTTGAATCCAGTGGCCAAGTGAACAAGGGACTCACGTCTGAGCATACCCTGCCACACTTAGGGCGAACAAAGCGATACAAAAGGGGACGATGGACGGAGCGTTTCAACAAATCAAACACTCACCCCCAGTCAACTGATCTGGGTTTAATCCATCACCATTCTTTAGTTCACTCAGCCACCCCAGTTCAGACATGGTTATATGCAAATCAGTCTGACCCTGTGCCGCGTGGGAACAGTCCAGCCCGAACTGCCAAGCCATGTCTTCCCTGGACCGGAAACAAGCATCCTGGGACCGGTTTCGGATTCATAATCCTCATCAGCCAGGCTATCTTGAATCCAGTGGCCAAGTGAACAAGGGACTCACGTCTAAGCATACCCTGCCACACTTAGGGCAGACAAAGCGATACAAAAGGGGATGATGGACGGAGCGTTTCAACAAATCAAACACTCACCCCCAGTCAACTGATCTGGGTTTAATCCATCACCATTCTTTAGTTCACTCAGCCACCCCAGTTCAGACATGGCTATATGCAAATCAGTCTGACCCTGTGCCTCGTGGGAACAGTCCAGCCCGAACTGCCAAGCCATGTCTTCCCTGGACCGGAAACAAGCATCCTGGGACCGGTTTCGGATTCATAATCCTCATCAGCCAGGCTATCTTGAATCCAGGGGCCAAGTGAACAAGGGACTCACGTCTGAGCATACCCTGCCACACTTAGGGCGAACAAAGCGATACAAAAGGGGATGATGGACGGAGCGTTTCAACAAATCAAACACTCACCCCCAGTCAACTGATCTGGGTTTAATCCATCACCATTCTTTAGTTCACTCAGCCACCCCAGTTCAGACATGGCTATATGCAAATCAGTCTGACCCTGTGCCTCGTGGGAACAGTCCAGCCCGAACTGCCAAGCCATGTCTTCCCTGGACCGGAAACAAGCATCCTGGGACCGGTTTCGGATTCATAATCCTCATCAGCCAGGCTATCTTGAATCCAGTGGCCAAGTGAACAAGGGACTCACGTCTGAGCATACCCTGCCACACTTAGGGCGAACAAAGCGATACAAAAGGGGATGATGGACGGAGCGTTTCAACAAATCAAACACTCACCCCCAGTCAACTGATCTGGGTTTAATCCATCACCATTCTTTAGTTCACTCAGCCACCCCAGTTCAGACATGGCTATATGCAAATCAGTCTGACCCTGTGCCTCGTGGGAACAGTCCAGCCCAAACTGCCAAGCCATGTCTTCCCTGGACCGGAAACAAGCATCCTGGGACCGGTTTCGGATTCATAATCCTCATCAGCCAGGCTATCTTGAATCCAGTGGCCAAGTGAACAAGGGACTCACGTCTGAGCATACCCTGCCACACTTAGGGCGAACAAAGCGATACAAAAGGGGATGATGGACGGAGCGTTTCAACAAATCAAACACTCACCCCCAGTCAACTGATCTGGGTTTAATCCATCACCATTCTTTAGTTCACTCAGCCACCCCAGTTCAGACATGGCTATATGCAAATCAGTCTGACCCTGTGCCTCGTGGGAACAGTCCAGCCCAAACTGCCAAGCCATGTCTTCCCTGGACCGGAAACAAGCATCCTGGGACCGGTTTCGGATTCATAATCCTCATCAGCCAGGCTATCTTGAATCCAGTGGCCAAGTGAACAAGGGACTCACGTCTGAGCATACCCTGCCACACTTAGGGCGAACAAAGCGATACAAAAGGGGATGATGGACGGAGCGTTTCAACAAATCAAACACTCACCCCCAGTCAACTGATCTGGGTTTAATCCATCACCATTCTTTAGTACACTCAGCCACCCCAGTTCAGACATGGCTATATGCAAATCAGTCTGACCCTGTGCCTCGTGGGAACAGTCCAGCCCGAACTGCCAAGCCATGTCTTCCCTGGACCGGAAACAAGCATCCTGGGACCGGTTTCGGATTCATAATCCTCATCAGCCAGGCTATCTTGAATCCAGTGGCCAAGTGAACAAGGGACTCACGTCTGAGCATACCCTGCCACACTTAGGGCGAACAAAGCGATACAAAAGGGGATGATGGACGGAGCGTTTCAACAAATCAAACACTCACCCCCAGTCAACTGATCTGGGTTTAATCCATCACCATTCTTTAGTTCACTCAGCCACCCCAGTTCAGACATGGCTATATGCAAATCAGTCTGACCCTGTGCCTCGTGGGAACAGTCCAGCCCGAACTGCCAAGCCATGTCTTCCCTGGACCGGAAACAAGCATCCTGGGACCGGTTTCAGATTCATAATCCTCATCAGCCAGGCTATCTTGAATCCAGTGGCCAAGTGAACAAGGGACTCACGTCTGAGCATACCCTGCCACACTTAGGGCGAACAAAGCGATACAAAAGGGGATGATGGACGGAGCGTTTCAACAAATCAAACACTCACCCCCCGTCAACTGATCTGGGTTTAATCCATCACCATTCTTTAGTTCACTCAGCCACCCCAGTTCAGACATGGCTATATGCAAATCAGTCTGACCCTGTGCCTCGTGGGAACAGTCCAGCCCGAACTGCCAAGCCATGTCTTCCCTGGACCGGAAACAAGCATCCTGGGACCGGTTTCGGATTCATAATCCTCATCAGCCAGGCTATCTTGAATCCAGTGGCCAAGTGAACAAGGGACTCACGTCTGAGCATACCCTGCCACACTTAGGGCGAACAAAGCGATACAAAAGGGGATGATGGACGGAGCGTTTCAACAAATCAAACACTCACCCCCAGTCAACTGATCTGGGTTTAATCCATCACCATTCTTTAGTTCACTCAGCCACCCCAGTTCAGACATGGCTATATGCAAATCAGTCTGACCCTGTGCCTCGTGGGAACAGTCCAGCCCGAACTGCCAAGACATGTCTTCCCTGGACCGGAAACAAGCATCCTGGGACCGGTTTCGGATTCATAATCCTCATCAGCCAGGCAATCTTGAATCCAGTGGCCAAGTGAACAAGGGACTCACGTCTGAGCATACCCTGCCACACTTAGGGCGAACAAAGCGATACAAAAGGGGATGATGGACGGAGCGTTTCAACAAATCAAACACTCACCCCCAGTCAACTGATCAGGGTTTAATCCATCACCATTCTTTAGTTCACTCAGCCACCCCACTTCAGACATGGCTAAATGCAAATCAGTCTGACCCTGTGCCTCGTGGGAACAGTCCAGCCCGAACTGCCAAGCCATGTCTTCCCTGGACCGGAAACAAGCATCCTGGGACCGGTTTCGGATTCATAATCCTCATCAGCCAGGCTATCTTGAATCCAGTGGCCAAGTGAACAAGGGACTCACGTCTGAGCATACCCTGCCACACTTAGGGCGAACAAAGCGATACAAAAGGGGATGACGGACGGAGCGTTTCAACAAATCAAACACTCACCCCCAGTCAACTGATCTGGGTTTAATCCATCACCATTCTTTAGTTCACTCAGCCACCCCAGTTCAGACATGGCTATATGCAAATCAGTCTGACCCTGTGCCTCGTGGGAACAGTCCAGCCCGAACTGCCAAGCCATGTCTTCCCTGGACCGGAAACAAGCATCCTGGGACCGGTTTCGGATTCATAATCCTCATCAGCCAGGCTATCTTGAATCCAGTGGCCAAGTGAACAAGGGACTCACGTCTGAGCATACCCTGCCACACTTAGGGCGAACAAAGCGATACAAAAGGGGATGACGGACGGAGCGTTTCAACAAATCAAACACTCACCCCCAGTCAACTGATCTGGGTTTAATCCATCACCATTCTTTAGTTCACTCAGCCACCCCAGTTCAGACATGGCTATATGCAAATCAGTCTGACCCTGTGCCTCGTGGGAACAGTCCAGCCCGAACTGCCAAGCCATGTCTTCCCTGGACCGGAAACAAGCATCCTGGGACCGGTTTCGGATTCATAATCCTCATCAGCCAGGCTATCTTGAATCCAGTGGCCAAGTGAACAAGGGACTCACGTCTGAGCATACCCTGCCACACTTAGGGCGAACAAAGCGATACAAAAGGGGATGATGGACGGAGCGTTTCAACAAATCAAACACTCACCCCCAGTCAACTGATCTGGGTTTAATCCATCACCATTCTTTAGTTCACTCAGCCACTCCAGTTCAGACATGGCTATATGCAAATCAGTCTGACCCTGTGCCTCGTGGGAACAGTCCAGCCCGAACTGCCAAGCCATGTCTTCCCTGGACCGGAAACAAGCATCCTGGGACCGGTTTCGGATTCATAATCCTCATCAGCCAGGCTATCTTGAATCCAGTGGCCAAGTGAACAAGGGACTCACGTATTAGCATACCCTGCCACACTTAGGGCGAACAAAGCGATACAAAAGGGGATGATGGACGGAACGTTTCAACAAATCAAACACTCACCCCCAGTCAACTGATCTGGGTTTAATCCATCACCATTCTTTAGTTCACTCAGCCACCCCAGTTCAGACATGGCTATATGCAAATCAGTCTGACCCTGTGCCTCGTGGGAACAGTCTAGCCCGAACTGCCAAGCCATGTCTTCCCTGGACCGGAAACAAGCATCCTGGGACCGGTTTCGGATTCATAATCCTCATCAGCCAGGCTATCTTGAATCCAGTGGCCAAGTGAACAAGGGACTCACGTCTGAGCATACCCTGCCACACTTAGGGCGAACAAAGCGATACAAAAGGGGATGATGGACGGAGCGTTTCAACAAATCAAACACTCACCCCCAGTCAACTGATCTGGGTTTAATCCATCACCATTCTTTAGTTCACTCAGCCACCCCAGTTCAGACATGGCTATATGCAAATCAGTCTGACCCTGTGCCTCGTGGGAACAGTCCAGCCCGTACTGCCAAGCCATGTCTTCCCTGGACCGGAAACAAGCATCCTGGGACTGGTTTCGGATTCATAATCCTCATCAGCCAGGCTATCTTGAATCCAGTGGCCAAGTGAACAAGGGACTCACGTCTGAGCATACCCTGCCACACTTACGGTGAACAAAGCGATACAAAAGGGGATGATGGACGGAGCGTTTCAACAAATCAAACACTCACCCCCAGTCAACTGATCTGGGTTTAATCCATCACCATTCTTTAGTTCACTCAGCCACCCCAGTTCAGACATGGCTATATGCAAATCAGTCTGACCCTGTGCCTCGTGGGAACAGTCCAGCCCGAACTGCCAAGCCATGTCTTCCCTGGACCGGAAACAAGCATCCTGGGACCGGTTTCGGATTCATAATCCTCATCAGCCAGGCTATCTTGAATCCAGTGGCCAAGTGAACAAGGGACTCACGTCTGAGCATACCCTGCCACACTTAGGGCGAACAAAGCGATACCAAAGGGGATGATGGACGGAGCGTTTCAACAAATCAAACACTCACCCCCAGTCAACTGATCTGGGTTTAATCCATCACCATTCTTTAGTTCACTCAGCCACCCCAGTTCAGACATGGCTATATGCAAATCAGTCTGACCCTGTGCCTCGTGGGAACAGCCCAGCCCGAACTGCCAAGCCATGTCTTCCCTGGACCGGAAACAAGCATCCTGGGACCGGTTTCGGATTCATAATCCTCATCAGCCAGGCTATCTTGAATCCAGTGGCCAAGTGAACAAGGGACTCACGTCTGAGCATACCCTGCCACACTTAGGGCGAACAAAACGATACAAAAGGGGATGATGGACGGAGCGTTTCAACAAATCAAACACTCACCCCCAGTCAACTGATCTGGGTTTAATCCATCACCATTCTTTAGTTCACTCAGCCACCCCAGTTCAGACATGGCTATATGCAAATCAGTCTGACCCTGTGCCTCGTGGGAACAGTCCAGCCCGAACTGCCAAGCCATGTCTTCCCTGGACCGGAAACAAGCATCCTGGGACCGGTTTCGGATTCATAATCCTCATCAGCCAGGCTATCTTGAATCCAGTGGCCAAGTGAACAAGGGACTCACGTCTGAGCATACCCTGCCACACTTAGGGCGAACAAAGCGATACAAAAGGGGATGATGGACGGAGCGTTTCAACAAATCAAACACTCACCCCCAGTCAACTGATCTGGGTTTAATCCATCACCATTCTTTAGTTCACTCAGCCACCCCAGTTCAGACATGGCTATATGCAAATCAGTCTGACCCTGTGCCTCGTGGGAACAGCCCAGCCCGAACTGCCAAGCCACGTCTTCCCTGGACCGGAAACAAGCATCCTGGGACCGGTTTCGGATTCATAATCCTCATCAGCCAGGCTATCTTGAATCCAGTGGCCAAGTGAACAAGGGACTCACGTCTGAGCATACCCTGCCACACTTAGGGCGAACAAAACGATACAAAAGGGGATGATGGACGGAGCGTTTCAACAAATCAAACACTCACCCCCAGTCAACTGATCTGGGTTTAATCCATCACCATTCTTTAGTTCACTCAGCCACCCCAGTTCAGACATGGCTATATGCAAATCAGTCTGACCCTGTGCCTCGTGGGAACAGCCCAGCCCGAACTGCCAAGCCATGTCTTCCCTGGACCGGAAACAAGCATCCAGGGACCGGTTTCGGATTCATAATCCTCATCAGCCAGGCTATCTTGAATCCAGTGGCCAAGTGAACAAGGGACTCACGTCTGAGCATACCCTGCCACACTTAGGGCGAACAAAGCGATACAAAAGGGGATGATGGACGGAGCGTTTTAACATATCAAACACTCACCCCCAGTCAAATGATCTGGGTTTAATCCATCACCATTCTTTAGTTCACTCAGCCACACCAGTTCAGACATGGCTATATGCAAATCAGTCTGACCCTGTGCCTCGTGGGAACAGTCCAGCCCGAACTGCCAAGCCATGTCTTCCCTGGACCGGAAACAAGCATCCTGGGACCGGTTTCGGATTCATAATCCTCATCAGCCAGGCTATCTTGAATCCAGTGGCCAAGTGAACAAGGGACTCACGTCTGAGCATACCCTGCCACACTTAGGGCGAACAAAGCGATACCAAAGGGGATGATGGACGGAGCGTTTCAACAAATCAAACACTCACCCCCAGTCAACTGATCTGGGTTTAATCCATCACCATTCTTTAGTTCACTCAGCCACCCCAGTTCAGACATGGCTATATGCAAATCAGTCTGACCCTGTGCCTCGTGGGAACAGCCCAGCCCGAACTGCCAAGCCATGTCTTCCCTGGACCGGAAACAAGCATCCTGGGACCGGTTTCGGATTCATAATCCTCATCAGCCAGGCTATCTTGAATCCAGTGGCCAAGTGAACAAGGGACTCACGTCTGAGCATACCCTGCCACACTTAGGGCGAACAAAACGATACAAAAGGGGATGATGGACGGAGAGTTTCAACAAATCAAACACTCACCCCCAGTCAACTGATCTGGGTTTAATCCATCACCATTCTTTAGTTCACTCAGCCACCCCAGTTCAGACATGGCTATATGCAAATCAGTCTGACCCTGTGCCTCGTGGGAACAGTCCAGCCCGAACTGCCAAGCCATGTCTTCCCTGGACCGGAAACAAGCATCCTGGGACCGGTTTCGGATTCATAATCCTCATCAGCCAGGCTATCTTGAATCCAGTGGCCAAGTGAACAAGGGACTCACGTCTGAGCATACCCTGCCACACTTAGGGCGAACAAAGCGATACAAAAGGGGATGATGGACGGAGCGTTTCAACAAATCAAACACTCACCCCCAGTCAACTGATCTGGGTTTAATCCATCACCATTCTTTAGTTCACTCAGCCACCCCAGTTCAGACATGGCTATATGCAAATCAGTCTGACCCTGTGCCTCGTGGGAACAGCCCAGCCCGAACTGCCAAGCCATGTCTTCCCTGGACCGGAAACAAGCATCCTGGGACCGGTTTCGGATTCATAATCCTCATCAGCCAGGCTATCTTGAATCCAGTGGCCAAGTGAACAAGGGACTCACGTCTGAGCATACCCTGCCACACTTAGGGCGAACAAAACGATACAAAAGGGGATGATGGACGGAGCGTTTCAACAAATCAAACACTCACCCCCAGTCAACTGATCTGGGTTTAATCCATCACCATTCTTTAGTTCACTCAGCCACCCCAGTTCAGACATGGCTATATGCAAATCAGTCTGACCCTGTGCCTCGTGGGAACAGTCCAGCCCGAACTGCCAAGCCACGTCTTCCCTGGACCGGAAACAAGCATCCTGGGACCGGTTTCGGATTCATAATCCTCATCAGCCAGGCTATCTTGAATCCAGTGGCCAAGTGAACAAGGGACTCACGTCTGAGCATACCCTGCTACACTTAGGGCGAACAAAGCGATACAAAAGGGGATGATGGACGGAGCGTTTCAACAAATCAAATACTCACCCCCCAGTCAACTGATCTGGGATAATCCATCACCATTCTTAGTTCACTCAGCCACCCCAGTTCAGACATGGCTATATGCAAATCAGTCTGACCCTGTGCCTCGTGGGAACAGTCCAGCCCGAACTGCCAAGCCATGTCTTCCCTGGACCGGAAACAAGCATCCTGGGACCGGTTTCGGATTCATAATCCTCATCAGCCAGGCTATCTTGAATCCAGTGGCCAAGTGAACAAGGGACTCACGTCTGAGCATACCCTGCCACACTTAGGGCGAACAAAGCGATACAAAAGGGGATGATGGACGGAGCGTTTCAACAAATCAAACACTCACCCCCAGACAACTGATCTGGGTTTAATCCATCACCATTCTTTAGTTCACTCAGCCACCCCAGTTCAGACATGGCTATATGCAAATCAGTCTGACCCTGTGCCTCGTGGGAACAGTCCAGCCCGAACTGCCAAGCCATGTCTTCCCTGGACCGGAAACAAGCATCCTGGGACCGGTTTCGGATTCATAATCCTCATCAGCCAGGCTATCTTGAATCCAGTGGCCAAGTGAACAAGGGACTCACGTCTGAGCATACCCTGCCACACTTAGGGCGAACAAAGCGATACAAAAGGGGATGACGGACGGAGCGTTTCAACAAATCAAACACTCACCCCCAGTCAACTGATCTGGGTTTAATCCATCACCATTCTTTAGTTCACTCAGCCACCCCAGTTCAGACATGGCTATATGCAAATCAGTCTGACCCTGTGCCTCGTGGGAACAGTCCAGCCCGAACTGCCAAGCCATGTCTTCCCTGGACCGGAAACAAGCATCCTGGGACCGGTTTCGGATTCATAATCCTCATCAGCCAGGCTATCTTGAATCCAGTGGCCAAGTGAACAAGGGACTCACGTCTGAGCATACCCTGCCACACTTAGGGCGAACAAAGCGATACAAAAGGGGATGACGGACGGAGCGTTTCAACAAATCAAACACTCACCCCCAGTCAACTGATCTGGGTTTAATCCATCAACATTCTTTAGTTCACTCAGCCACTCCAGTTCAGACATGGCTATATGCAAATCAGTCTGACCCTGTGCCTCGTGGGAACAGTCCAGCCCGAACTGCCAAGCCATGTCTTCCCTGGACCGGAAACAAGCATCCTGGGACCGGTTTCGGATTCATAATCCTCATCAGCCAGGCTATCTTGAATCCAGTGGCCAAGTGAACAAGGGACTCACGTCTGAGCATACCCTGCCACACTTAGGGCGAACAAAGCGATACAAAAGGGGATGATGGACGGAGCGTTTCAACAAATCAAACACTCACCCCCAGTCAACTGATCTGGGTTTAATCCATCACCATTCTTTAGTTCACTCAGCCACTCCAGTTCAGACATGGCTATATGCAAATCAGTCTGACCCTGTGCCTCGTGGGAACAGTCCAGCCCGAACTGCCAAGCCATGTCTTCCCTGGACCGGAAACAAGCATCCTGGGACCGGTTTCGGATTCATAATCCTCATCAGCCAGGCTATCTTGAATCCAGTGGCCAAGTGAACAAGGGACTCACGTATTAGCATACCCTGCCACACTTAGGGCGAACAAAGCGATACAAAAGGGGATGATGGACGGAACGTTTCAACAAATCAAACACTCACCCCCAGTCAACTGATCTGGGTTTAATCCATCACCATTCTTTAGTTCACTCAGCCACCCCAGTTCAGACATGGCTATATGCAAATCAGTCTGACCCTGTGCCTCGTGGGAACAGTCTAGCCCGAACTGCCAAGCCATGTCTTCCCTGGACCGGAAACAAGCATCCTGGGACCGGTTTCGGATTCATAATCCTCATCAGCCAGGCTATCTTGAATCCAGTGGCCAAGTGAACAAGGGACTCACGTCTGAGCATACCCTGCCACACTTAGGGCGAACAAAGCGATACAAAAGGGGATGATGGATGGAGCGTTTCAACAAATCAAACACTCACCCCCAGTTAACTGATCTGGGTTTAATCCATCACCATTCTTTAGTTCACTCAGCCACCCCAGTTCAGACATGGCTATATGCAAATCAGTCTGACCCTGTGCCTCGTGGGAACAGTCCAGCCCGAACTGCCAAGCCATGTCTTCCCTGGACCGGAAACAAGCATCCTGGGACCGGTTTCGGATTCATAATCCTCATCAGCCAGGCTATCTTGAATCCGGTGGCCAAGTGAACAAGGGACTCACGTCTGAGCATACCCTGCCACACTTAGGGCGAACAAAGCGATACAAAAGGGGATGATGGACGGAGCGTTTCAACAAATCAAACACTCACCCCCAGTCAACTGATCTGGGTTTAATCCATCACCATTCTTTAGTTCACTCAGCCACCCCAGTTCAGACATGGCTATATGCAAATCAGTGTGACCCTGTGCCTCGTGGGAACAGTCCAGCCCGAACTGCCAAGCCATGTCTTCCCTGGACCGGAAACAAGCATCCTGGAACCGGTTTCGGATTCATAATCCTCATCAGCCAGGCTATCTTGAATCCAGTGGCCAAGTGAACAAGGGACTCACGTCTGAGCATACCCTGCCACACTTAGGGTGAACAAAGCGATACAAAAGGGGATGATGGACGGAGCGTTTCAACAAATCAAACACTCACCCCCAGTCAACTGATCTGGGTTTAGTCCATCACCATTCTTTAGTTCACTCAGCCACCCCAGTTCAGACATGGCCATATGCAAATCAGTCTGACCCTGTGCCTCGTGGGAACAGTCCAGCCCGAACTGCCAAGCCATGTCCTCCCTGGACCGGAAACAAGCATCCTGGGACCGGTTTCGGATTCATAATCCTCATCAGCCAGGCTATCTTGAATCCAGTGGCCAAGTGAACAAGGGACTCACGTCTGAGCATACCCTGCCACACTTAGGGCGAACAAAGCGATACAAAAGGGGATGATGGACGGAGCGTTTCAACAAATCAAACACTCACCCCAGTCAACTTCTCTGGGTTTAATCCATCACCATTCTTTAGTTCACTCAGCCACCCCAGTTCAGACATGGCCATATGCAAATCAGTCTGACCTTGTGCCTCGTGGGAACAGTCCAGCCCGAACTGCCAAGCCATGTCTTCCCTGGACCGGAAACAAGCATCCTGGGACCGGTTTCGGATTCATAATCCTCACCAGCCAGGCTATCTTGAATCCAGTGGCCAAGTGAACGAGGGACTCACGTCTGAGCATACCCTGCCACACTTAGGGCGAACAAAGCGATACAAAAGGGGATGATGGATGGAGCGTTTCAACAAATCAAACACTCACCCCCAGTCAACTGATCTGGGTTTAATCCATCACCATTATTTAGTTCACTCAGCCACCCCAGTTCAGACATGGCCATATGCAAATCAGTCTGACCCTGTGCCTCGTGGGAACAGTCCAGCCCGAACTGCCAAGCCATGTCTTCCCTGGACCGGAAACAAGCATCCTGGGACCGGTTTCGGATTCATAATCCTCATCAGCCAGGCTATCTTGAATCCAGGGGCCACGTGAACGAGGGACTCACGTCTGAGCATACCCTGCCACACTTAGGGCGAACAAAGCGATACAAAAGGGGATGATGGACGGAGCGTTTCAACAAATCAAACACTCACCCCCAGTCAACTGATCTGGGTTTAATCCATCACCATTCTTTAGTTCACTCACCCACCCCAGTTTAGACATGGCCATATGCAAATCAGTCTGACCCTGTGCCTCGTGGGAACAGTCCAGCCCGAACTGCCAAGCCATGTCTTCCCTGGACCGGAAACAAGCATCCTGGGACCGGTTTCGGATTCATAATCCTCATCAGCCAGGCTATCTTGAATCCAGTGGCCAAGTGAACAAAGGACTCACGTCTGAGCATACCCTGCCACACTTAGGGCGAACAAAGCGATACAAAAGGGGATGATGGACGGAGCGATTCAACAAATCAAACACTCACCCCCAGTCAACTGATCTGGGTTTAATCCATCACCATTCTTTAGTTCAATCAGCCACCCCAGTTCAGACATGGCCATATGCAAATCAGTCTGACCCTGTGCCTCGTGGGAACAGTCCAGCCCGAACTGCCAAGCCATGTCTTCCCTGGACCGGAAACAAGCATCCTGGGACCGGTTTCGGATTCATAATCCTCATCAGCCAGGCTATCTTAAATCCAGTGGCCAAGTGAACAAGGGACTCACGTCTGAGCATACCCTGCCACACTTAGGGCGAACAAAGCGATACAAAAGGGGATGATGGACGGAGCGTTTCAACAAATCAAACACTCACCCCAGTCAACTTCTCTGGGTTTAATCCATCACCATTCTTTAGTTCACTCAGCCACCCCAGTTCAGACATGGCCATATGCAAATCAGTCTGACCTTGTGCCTCGTGGGAACAGTCCAGCCCGAACTGCCAAGCCATGTCTTCCCTGGACCGGAAACAAGCATCCTGGGACCGGTTTCGGATTCATAATCCTCACCAGCCAGGCTATCTTGAATCCAGTGGCCAAGTGAACAAGGGACTCACGTCTGAGCATACCCTGCCACACTTAGGGCGAACAAAGCGATACAAAAGGGGATGATGGATGGAGCGTTTCAACAAATCAAACACTCACCCCCAGTCAACTGATCTGGGTTTAATCCATCACCATTATTTAGTTCACTCAGCCACCCCAGTTCAGACAGGGCCATATGCAAATCAGTCTGACCCTGTGCCTCGTGGGAACAGTCCAGCCCGAACTGCCAAGCCATGTCTTCCCTGGACCGGAAACAAGCATCCTGGGACCGGTTTCGGATTCATAATCCTCATCAGCCAGGCTATCTTGAATCCAGGGGCCACGTGAACAAGGGACTCACGTCTGAGCATACCCTGCCACACTTAGGGCGAACAAAGCGATACAAAAGGGGATGATGGACGGAGCGTTTCAACAAATCAAACACTCACCCCCAGTCAACTGATCTGGGTTTAATCCATCACCATTCTTTAGTTCACTCACCCACCCCAGTTTAGACATGGCCATATGCAAATCAGTCTGACCCTGTGCCTCGTGGGAACAGTCCAGCCCGAACTGCCAAGCCATGTCTTCCCTGGACCGGAAACAAGCATCCTGGGACCGGTTTCGGATTCATAATCCTCATCAGCCAGGCTATCTTGAATCCAGTGGCCAAGTGAACAAGGGACTCACGTCTGAGCATACCCTGCCACACTTAGGGCGAACAAAGCGATACAAAAGGGGATGATGGACGGAGCGATTCAACAAATCAAACACTCACCCCCAGTCAACTGATCTGGGTTTAATCCATCACCATTCTTTAGTTCAATCAGCCACCCCAGTTCAGACATGGCCATATGCAAATCAGTCTGACCCTGTGCCTCGTGGGAACAGTCCTGCCCGAACTGCCAAGCCATGTCTTCCCTGGACCGGAAACAAGCATCCTGGGACCGGTTTCGGATTCATAATCCTCATCAGCCAGGCTATCTTGAATCCAGTGGCCAAGTGAACAAGGGACTCACGTCTGAGCATACCCTGCCACACTTAGGGCGAACAAAGCGATACAAAAGGGGATGATGGACGGAGCGTTTCAACAAATCAAACACTCACCCCCAGTCAACTGATCTGGGTTTAATCCATCACCATTCTTTAGTTCACTCAGCCACCCCAGTTCAGACATGGCTAAATGCAAATCAGTCTGACCCTGTGCCTCGTGGGAACAGTCCAGCCCGAACTGCCAAGCCATGTCTTCCCTGGACCGGAAACAAGCATCCTGGGACCGGTTTCGGATTCATAATCCTCATCAGCCAGGCTATCTTGAATCCAGTGGCCAAGTGAACAAGGGACTCACGTCTGAGCATACCCTGCCACACTTAGGGCGAACAAAGCGATACAAAAGGGGATGATGGACGGAGCGTTTCAACAAATCAAACACTCACCCCCAGTCAACTGATCTGGGTTTAATCCATCACCATTCTTTAGTTCACTCAGCCACCCCAGTTCAGACATGGCTATATGCAAATCAGTCTGACCCTGTGCCACGTGGGAACAGTCCAGCCCGAACTGCCAAGCCATGTCTTCCCTGGACCGGAAACAAGCATCCTGGGACCGGTTTCGGATTCATAATCCTCATCAGCCAGGCTATCTTGAATCCAGTGGCCAAGTGAACAAGGGACTCACGTCTGAGCATACCCTGCCACACTTAGGGCGTACAAAGCGATACAAAAGGGGATGATGGACGGAGCCTTTCAACAAATCAAACACTCACCCCCAGTCAACTGATCTGGGTTTAATCCATCACCATTCTTTAGTTCACTCAGCCACCCCAGTTCAGACATGGCTATATGCAAATCAGTCTGACCCTGTGCCTCGTGGGAACAGTCCAGCATGAACTGCCAAGCCATGTCTTCCCTGGACCGGAAACAAGCATCCTGGGACCGGTTTCGGATTCATAATCCTCATCGGCCAGGCTATCTTGAATCCAGTGGCCAAGTGAACAAGGGACTCACGTCTGAGCATACCCTGCCACACTTAGGGCGAACAAAGCGATACAAAAGGGGATGATGGACGGAGCGTTTCAACAAATAAAACACTCACCCCCAGTCAACTGATCTGGGTTTAATCCATCACCATTCTTTAGTTCACTCAGCCACCCCAGTTCAGACATGGCTATATGCAAATCAGTCTGACCCTGTGCCTCGTGGGAACAGTCCAGCATGAACTGCCAAGCCATGTCTTCCCTGGACCGGAAACAAGCATCCTGGGACCGGTTTCGGATTCATAATCCTCATCGGCCAGGCTATCTTGAATCCAGTGGCCAAGTGAACAAGGGACTCACGTCTGAGCATACCCTGCCACACTTAGGGCGAACAAAGCGATACAAAAGGGGATGATGGACGGAGCGTTTCAACAAATAAAACACTCACCCCCAGTCAACTGATCTGGGTTTAATCCATCACCATTCTTTAGTTCACTCAGCCACCCCAGTTCAGACATGGCTATATGCAAATCAGTCTGACCCTGTGCCTCGTGGGAACAGTCCAGCCTGGACTGCCAAGCCATGTCTTCCCTGGACCGGAAACAAGCATCCTGGGACCGGTTTCGGATTCATAATCCTCATCAGCCAGGCTATCTTGAATCCAGTGGCCAAGTGAACAAGGGACTCACGTCTGAGCATACCCTGCCACACTTAGGGCGAACAAAGCGATACAAAAGGGGATGATGGACGGAGCGTTTCAACAAATCAAACACTCACCCCGAGTCAACTGATCTGGGTTTAATCCATCACCATTCTTTAGTTCACTCAGCCACCCCAGTTCAGACATGGCTATATGCAAATCAGTCTGACCCTGTGCCTCGTGGGAACAGTCCAGCCCGAACTGCCACGCCATGTCTTCCCTGGACCAGAAACAAGCATCCTGGGACCAGTTTCGGATTCATAATCCTCATCAGCCAGGCTATCTTGAATCCAGTGGCCAAGTGAACAAGGGACTCACGTCTGAGCATACCCTGCCACACTTAGGGCGAACAAAGCGATACAAAAGGGGATGATGGACGGAGCGTTTCAACAAATCAAACACTCACCCCCAGTCAACTGATCTGGGTTTAATCCATCACCATTCTTTAGTTCACTCAGCCACCCCAGTTCAGACATGGCTATATGCAAATCAGTCTGACCCTGTGCCTCGTGGGAACAGTCCAGCCCGAACTGCCAAGCCATGTCTTCCCTGGACCGGAAACAAGCATCCTGGGACCGGTTTCGGATTCATAATCCTCATCAGCCAGGCTATCTTGAATCCAGTGGCCAAGTGAACAAGGGACTCACGTCTGAGCATACCCTGCCACACTTAGGGCGAACAAAGCGATACAAAAGGGGATGATGGACGGAGCGTTTCAACAAATCAAACACTCACCCCCAGTCAACTGATCTGGGTTTAATCCATCACCATTCTTTAGTTCACTCAGCCACCCCAGCTCAGACATGGCTATATGCAAATCAGTCTGACCCTGTGCCTCGTGGGAACAGTCCAGCCCGTACTGCCAAGCCATGTCTTCCCTGGACCGGAAACAAGCATCCTGGGACCGGTTTCGGATTCATAATCCTCATCAGCCAGGCTATCTTGAATCCAGTGGCCAAGTGAACAAGGGACTCACGTCTGAGCATACCCTGCCACACTTAGGGCGAACAAAGCGATACAAAAGGGGATGATGGACGGAGCGTTTCAACAAATCAAACACTCACCCCCAGTCAACTGATCTGGGTTTAATCCATCACCATTCTTTAGTTCACTCAGCCACCCCAGCTCAGACATGGCTATATGCAAATCAGTCTGACCCTGTGCCTCGTGGGAACAGTCCAGCCCGAACTGCCAAGCCATGTCTTCCCTGGACCGGAAACAAGCATCCTGGGACCGGTTTCGGATTCATAATCCTCATCAGCCAGGCTATCTTGAATCCAGTGGCCAAGTGAACAAGGGAATCACGTCTGAGCATACCCTGCCACACTTAGGGCGAACAAAGCGATACAAAAGGGGATGATGGACGGAGCGTTTCAACAAATCAAACACTCACCCCCAGTCAACTGATCTGGGTTTAATCCATCACCATTCTTTAGTTCACTCAGCCACCCCAGTTCAGACATGGCTATATGCAAATCAGTCTGACCCTGTGCCTCGTGGGAACAGTCCAGCCCGAACTGCCAAGCCATGTCTTCCCTGGACCGGAAACAAGCATCCTGGGACCGGTTTCGGATTCATAATCCTCATCAGCCAGGCTATCTTGAATCCAGTGGCCAAGTGAACAAGGGACTCACGTCTGAGCATACCCTGCCACACTTAGGGCGAACAAAGCGATACAAAAGGGGATGATGGACGGAGCGTTTCAACATATCAAACACTCACCCCCAGTCAAATGATCTGGGTTTAATCCATCACCATTCTTTAGTTCACTCAGCCACCCCAGTTCAGACATGGCTATATGCAAATCAGTCTGACCCTGTGCCTCGTGGGAACAGTCCAGCCCGAACTGCCAAGCCATGTCTTCCCTGGACCGGAAACAAGCATCCTGGGACCGGTTTCGGATTCATAATCCTCATCAGCCAGGCTATCTTGAATCCAGTGGCCAAGTGAACAAGGGACTCACGTCTGAGCATACCCTGCCACACTTAGGGCGAACAAAGCGATACAAAAGGGGATGATGGACGGAGCGTTTCAACATATCAAACACTCACCCCCAGTCAAATGATCTGGGTTTAATCCATCACCATTCTTTAGTTCACTCAGCCACCCCAGTTCAGACATGGCTATATGCAAATCAGTCTGACCCTGTGCCTCGTGGGAACAGTCTAGCCCGAACTGCCAAGCCATGTCTTCCCTGGACCGGAAACAAGCATCCTGGGACCGGTTTCGGATTCATAATCCTCATCAGCCAGGCTATCTTGAATCCAGTGGCCAAGTGAACAAGGGACTCACGTCTGAGCATACCCTGCCACACTTAGGGCGAACAAAGAGATACAAAAGGGGATGATGGACGGAGCGTTTCAACAAATCAAACACTCACCCCCAGTCAACTGATCTGGGTTTAATCCATCACCATTCTTTAGTTCACTCAGCCACCCGAGTTCAGACATGGCTATATGCAAATCAGTCTGACCCTGTGCCTCGTGGGAACAGCCCAACCCGAACTGCCAAGCCATGTCTTCCCTGGACCGGAAACAAGCATCCTGGGACCAGTTTCGGATTCATAATCCTCATCAGCCAGGCTATCTTGAATCCAGTGGCCAAGTGAACAAGGGACTCACGTCTGAGCATACCCTGCCACACTTAGGGCGAACAAAACGATACAAAAGGGGATGATGGACGGAGCGTTTCAACAAATCAAACACTCACCCCCAGTCAACTGATCAGGGTTTAATCCATCACCATTCTTTAGTTCACTCAGCCACCCCAGTTCAGACATGGCTATATGCAAATCAGTCTGACCCTGTGCCTCGTGGGAACAGTCCAGCCCGAACTGCCAAGCCACGTCTTCCCTGGACCGGAAACAAGCATCCTGGGACCGGTTTCGGATTCATAATCCTCATCAGCCAGGCTATCTTGAATCCAGTGGCCAAGTGAACAAGGGACTCACGTCTGAGCATACCCTGCTACACTTAGGGCGAACAAAGCGATACAAAAGGGGATGATGGACTGAGCGTTTCAACAAATCAAACACTCACCCCCCAGTCAACTGATCTGGGATAATCCATCACCATTCTTAGTTCACTCAGCCACCCCAGTTCAGACATGGCTATATGCAAATCAGTCTGACCCTGTGCCCCGTGGGAACAGTCCAGCCCGAACTGCCAAGCCATGTCTTCCCTGGACCGGAAACAAGCATCCTGGGACCGGTTTCGGATTCATAATCCTCATCAGCCAGGCTATCTTGAATCCAGTGGCCAAGTGAACAAGGGACTCACGTCTGAGCATACCCTGCCACACTTAGGGCGAACAAAGCGATACAAAAGGGGATGATGGACGGAGCGTTTTAACAAATCAAACACTCACCCCCAGTCAACTGATCTGGGTTTAATCCATCACCATTCTTTAGTTCACTCAGCCACCCCAGTTCAGACATGGCTATATGCAAATCAGTCTGACCCTGTGCCTCGTGGGAACAGTCCAGCCCGAACTGCCAAGCCATGTCTTCCCTGGACCGGAAACAAGCATCCTGGGACCGGTTTCGGATTCATAATCCTCATCAGCCAGGCTATCTTGAATCCAGTGGCCAAGTGAACAAGGGACTCACGTCTGAGCATACCCTGCCACACTTAGGGCGAACAAAGCGATACAAAAGGGGATGATGGACAGAGCGTTTCAACAAATCAAACACTCACCCCCAGTCAACTGATCTGGGTTTAATCCATCACCATTCTTTAGTTCACTCAGCCACCCCTGTTCAGACATGGCTATATGCAAATCAGTCTGACCCTGTGCCTCGTGGGAACAGTCCAGCCCGAACTGCCAAGCCATGTCTTCCCTTGACCGGAAACAAGCATCCTGGGACCGGTTTCGGATTCATAATCCTCATCAGCCAGGCTATCTTGAATCCAGTGGCCAAGTGAACAAGGGACTCACGTCTGAGCATACCCTGCCACACTTAGGGCGAACAAAGCGATACAAAAGGGGATGATGGACGGAGCGTTTCAACAAATCAAACACTCACCCCCAGTCAACTGATCTGGGTTTAATCCATCACCATTCTTTAGTTCACTCAGCCACTCCAGTTCAGACATGGCTATATGCAAATCAGTCTGACCCTGTGCCTCGTGGGAACAGTCCAGCCCGAACTGCCAAGCCATGTCTTCCCTAGACCGGAAACAAGCATCCTGGTACCGGTTTCGGATTCATAATCCTCATCAGCCAGGCTATCTTGAATCCAGTGGCCAAGTGAACAAGGGACTCACGTATTAGCATACCCTGCCACACTTAGGGCGAACAAAGCGATACAAAAGGGGATGATGGACGGAGCGTTTCAACAAATCAAACACTCACCCCCAGTCAACTGATCTGGGTTTAATCCATCACCATTCTTTAGTTCACTCAGCCACCCCAGTTCAGACATGGCTATATGCAAATCAGTCTGACCCTGTGCCTCGTGGGAACAGTCCAGCCCGAACTGCCAAGCCATGTCTTCCCTGGACCGGAAACAAGCATCCTGGGACCGGTTTCGGATTCATAATCCTCATCAGCCAGGCTATCTTGAATCCGGTGGCCAAGTGAACAAGGGACTCACGTCTGAGCATACCCTGCCACACTTAGGGCGAACAAAGCGATACAAAAGGGGATGATGGACGGAGCGTTTCAACAAATCAAACACTCACCCCCAGTCAACTGATCTGGGTTTAATCCATCACCATTCTTTAGTTCACTCAGCCACCCCAGTTCAGACATGGCTATATGCAAATCAGTCTGACCCTGTGCCTCGTGGGAACAGTCCAGCCCGAACTGCCAAGCCATGTCTTCCCTGGACCGGAAACAAGCATCCTGGGACCGGTTTCGGATTCATAATCCTCATCAGCCAGGCTATCTTGAATCCAGTGGCCAAGTGAACAAGGGACTCACGTCTGAGCATACACTGCCACACTTAGGGTGAACAAAGCGATACAAAAGGGGATGATGGACGGAGCGTTTCAACAAATCAAACACTCACCCCCAGTCAACTGATCTGGGTTTAATCCATCACCATTCTTTAGTTCACTCAGCCACCCCAGTTCAGACATGGCCATATGCAAATCAGTCTGACCCTGTGCCTCGTGGGAACAGTCCAGCCCGAACTGCCAAGCCATGTCCTCCCTGGACCGGAAACAAGCATCCTGGGACCGGTTTCGGATTCATAATCCTCATCAGCCAGGCTATCTTGAATCCAGTGGCCAAGTGAACAAGGGACTCACGTCTGAGCATACCCTGCCACACTTAGGGCGAAAAAAGCGATACAAAAGGGGATGATGGACGGAGCGTTTCAACAAATCAAACACTCACCCCAGTCAACTTCTCTGGGTTTAATCCATCACCATTCTTTAGTTCACTCAGCCACCCCAGTTCAGACATGGCCATATGCAAATCAGTCTGACCTTGTGCCTCGTGGGAACAGTCCAGCCCGAACTGCCAAGCCATGTCTTCCCTGGACCGGAAACAAGCATCCTGGGACCGGTTTCGGATTCATAATCCTCACCAGCCAGGCTATCTTGAATCCAGTGGCCAAGTGAACAAGGGACTCACGTCTGAGCATACCCTGCCACACTTAGGGCGAACAAAGCGATACAAAAGGGGATGATGGATGGAGCGTTTCAACAAATCAAACACTCACCCCCAGTCAACTGATCTGGGTTTAATCCATCACCATTATTTAGTTCACTCAGCCACCCCAGTTCAGACATGGCCATATGCAAATCAGTCTGACCCTGTGCCTCGTGGGAACAGTCCAGCCCGAACTGCCAAGCCATGTCTTCCCTGGACCGGAAACAAGCATCCTGGGACCGGTTTCGGATTCATAATCCTCATCAGCCAGGCTATCTTGAATCCAGGGGCCACGTGAACAAGGGACTCACGTCTGAGCATACCCTGCCACACTTAGGGCGAACAAAGCGATACAAAAGGGGATGATGGACGGAGCATTTCAACAAATCAAACACTCACCCCCAGTCAACTGATCTGGGTTTAATCCATCACCATTCTTTAGTTCACTCACCCACCCCAGTATAGACATGGCCATATGCAAATCAGTCTGACCCTGTGCCTCGTGGGAACAGTCCAGCCCGAACTGCCAAGCCATGTCTTCCCTGGACCGGAAACAAGCATCCAGGGACCGGTTTCGGATTCATAATCCTCATCAGCCAGGCTATCTTGAATCCAGTGGCCAAGTGAACAAGGGACTCACGTCTGAGCATACCCTGCCACACTTAGGGCGAACAAAGCGATACAAAAGGGGATGATGGACGGAGCGATTCAACAAATCAAACACTCACCCCCAGTCAACTGATCTGGGTTTAATCCATCACCATTCTTTAGTTCACTCAGCCACCCCAGTTCAGACATGGCCATATGCAAATCAGTCTGACCCTGTGCCTCGTGGGAACAGTCCAGCCCGAACTGCCAAGCCATGTCTTCCCTGGACCGGAAACAAGCATCCTGGGACCGGTTTCGGATTCATAATCCTCATCAGCCAGGCTCTCTTGAATCCAGTGGCCAAGTGAACAAGGGACTCACGTCTGAGCATACCCTGCCACACTTAGGGCGAACAAAGCGATACAAAAGGGGATGATGGACGGAGCGTTTCAACAAATCAAACACTCACCCCCAGTCAACGGATCTGGGTTTAATCCATCACCATTCTTTAGTTCACTCAGCCACCCCAGTTCAGACATGGCCATATGCAAATCAGTCTGACCCTGTGCCTCGTGGGAACAGTCCTGCCCGAACTGCCAAGCCATGTCTTCCCTGGACCGGAAACAAGCATCCTGGGACCGGTTTCGGATTCATAATCCTCATTAGCCAGGCTATCTTGAATCCAGTGGCCAAGTGAACAAGGGACTCACGTCTGAGCATACCCTGCCACACTTAGGGCGAACAAAGCGATACAAAAGGGGATGATGGACGGAGCGTTTCAACAAATCAAACACTCACCCCCAGTCAACGGATCTGGGTTTAATCCATCACCATTCTTTAGTTCACTCAGCCACCCCAGTTCAGACATGGCTATATGCAAATCAGTCTGACCCTGTGCCTCGTGGGAACAGCCCAGCCCGAACTGCCAAGCCATGTCTTCCCTGGACCGGAAACAAGCATCCTGGGACCGGTTTCGGATTCATAATCCTCATCAGCCAGGCTATCTTGAATCCAGTGGCCAAGTGAACAAGGGACTCACGTCTGAGCATACCCTGCCACACTTAGGGCGAACAAAACGATACAAAAGGGGATGATGGACGGAGCGTTTCAACAAATCAAACACTCACCCCCAGTCAACTGATCTGGGTTTAATCCATCACCATTCTTTAGTTCACTCAGCCACCCCAGTTCAGACATGGCTATATGCAAATCAGTCTGACCCTGTGCCTCGTGGGAACAGTCCAGCCCGAACTGCCAAGCCACGTCTTCCCTGGACCGGAAACAAGCATCCTGGGACCGGTTTCGGATTCATAATCCTCATCAGCCAGGCTATCTTGAATCCAGTGGCCAAGTGAACAAGGGACTCACGTCTGAGCATACCCTGCTACACTTAGGGCGAACAAAGCGATACAAAAGGGGATGATGGACGGAGCGTTTCAACAAATCAAACACTCACCCCCCAGTCAACTGATCTGGGATAATCCATCACCATTCTTAGTTCACTCAGCCACCCCAGTTCAGACATGGCTATATGCAAATCAGTCTGACCCTGTGCCTCGTGGGAACAGTCCAGCCCGAACTGCCAAGCCATGTCTTCCCTGGACCGAAAACAAGCATCCTGGGACCGGTTTCGGATTCATAATCCTCATCAGCCAGGCTATCTTGAATCCAGTGGCCAAGTGAACAAGGGACTCACGTCTGAGCAAACCCTGCCACACTTAGGGCGAACAAAGCGATACAAAAGGGGATGATGGACGGAGCGTTTCAACAAATCAAACACTCACCCCCAGTCAACTGATCTGGGTTTAATCCATCACCATTCTTTAGTTCACTCAGCCACCCCAGTTCAGACATGGCTATATGCAAATCAGTCTGACCCTGTGCCTCGTGGGAACAGTCCAGCCCGAACTGCCAAGCCATGTCTTCCCTTGACCGGAAACAAGCATCCTGGGACCGGTTTCGGATTCATAATCCTCATCAGCCAGGCTATCTTGAATCCAGTGGCCAAGTGAACAAGGGACTCACGTCTGAGCATACCCTGCCACACTTAGGGCGAACAAAGCGATACAAAAGGGGATGATGGACGGAGCGTTTCAACAAATCAAACACTCACCCCCAGTCAACTGATCTGGGTTTAATCCATCACCATTCTTTAGTTCACTCAGCCACTCCAGTTCAGACATGGCTATATGCAAATCAGTCTGACCCTGTGCCTCGTGGGAACAGTCCAGCCCGAACTGCCAAGCCATGTCTTCCCTGGACCGGAAACAAGCATCCTGGGACCGGTTTCGGATTCATAATCCTCATCAGCCAGGCTATCTTGAATCCAGTGGCCAAGTGAACAAGGGACTCACGTATTAGCATACCCTGCCACACTTAGGGCGAACAAAGCGATACAAAAGGGGATGATGGACGGAGCGTTTCAACAAATCAAACACTCACCCCCAGTCAACTGATCTGGGTTTAATCCATCACCATTCTTTAGTTCACTCAGCCACCCCAGTTCAGACATGGCTATATGCAAATCAGTCTGACCCTGTGCCTCGTGGGAACAGTCTAGCCCGAACTGCCAAGCCATGTCTTCCCTGGACCGGAAACAAGCATCCTGGGACCGGTTTCGGATTCATAATCCTCATCAGCCAGGCTATCTTGAATCCAGTGGCCAAGTGAACAAGGGACTCACGTCTGAGCATACCCTGCCACACTTAGGGCGAACAAAGCGATACAAAAGGGGATGATGGATGGAGCGTTTCAACAAATCAAACACTCACCCCCAGTTAACTGATCTGGGTTTAATCCATCACCATTCTTTAGTTCACTCAGCCACCCCAGTTCAGACATGGCTATATGCAAATCAGTCTGACCCTGTGCCTCGTGGGAACAGTCCAGCCCGAACTGCCAAGCCATGTCTTCCCTGGACCGGAAACAAGCATCCTGGGACCGGTTTCGGATTCATAATCCTCATCAGCCAGGCTATCTTGAATCCGGTGGCCAAGTGAACAAGGGACTCACGTCTGAGCATACCCTGCCACACTTAGGGTGAACAAAGCGATACAAAAGGGGATGATGGACGGAGCGTTTCAACAAATCAAACACTCACCCCCAGTCAACTGATCTGGGTTTAATCCATCACCATTCTTTAGTTCACTCAGCCACCCCAGTTCAGACATGGCCATATGCAAATCAGTCTGACCCTGTGCCTCGTGGGAACAGTCCAGCCCGAACTGCCAAGCCATGTCCTCCCTGGACCGGAAACAAGCATCCTGGGACCGGTTTCGGATTCATAATCCTCATCAGCCAGGCTATCTTGAATCCAGTGGCCAAGTGAACAAGGGACTCACGTCTGAGCATACCCTGCCACACTTAGGGCGAACAAAGCGATACAAAAGGGGATGATGGACGGAGCGTTTCAACAAATCAAACACTCCCCCCAGTCAACTTCTCTGGGTTTAATCCATCACCATTCTTTAGTTCACTCAGCCACCCCAGTTCAGACATGGCCATATGCAAATCAGTCTGACCTTGTGCCACGTGGGAACAGTCCAGCCCGAACTGCCAAACCATGTCTTCCCTGGACCGGAAACAAGCATCCTGGGACCGGTTTCGGATTCATAATCCTCACCAGCCAGGCTATCTTGAATCCAGTGGCCAAGTGAACAAGGGACTCACGTCTGAGCATACCCTGCCACACTTAGGGCGAACAAAGCGATACAAAAGGGGATGATGGATGGAGCGTTTCAACAAATCAAACACTCACCCCCAGTCAACTGATCTGGGTTTAATCCATCACCATTATTTAGTTTACTCAGCCACCCCAGTTCAGACATGGCCATATGCAAATCAGTCTGACCCTGTGCCTCGTGGGAACAGTCCAGCCCGAACTGCCAAGCCATGTCTTCCCTGGACCGGAAACAAGCATCCTGGGACCGTTTCGGATTCATAATCCTCATCAGCCAGGCTATCTTGAATCCAGGGGCCACGTGAACAAGGGACTCACGTCTGAGCATACCCTGCCACACTTAGGGCGAACAAAGCGATACAAAAGGGGATGATGGACGGAGCGTTTCAACAAATCAAACACTCACCCCCAGTCAACTGATCTGGGTTTAATCCATCACCATTCTTTAGTTCACTCAGCCACCCCAGTTCAGACATGGCTATATGCAAATCAGTCTGACCCTGTGCCTCGTGGGAACAGTCCAGCCCGAACTGCCAAGCCATGTCTTCCCTGGACCGGAAACAAGCATCCTGGGACCGGTTTCGGATTCATAATCCTCATCAGCCAGGCTATCTTGAATCCAGTGGCCAAGTGAACAAGGGACTCACGTCTGAGCATACCCTGCCACACTTAGGGCGAACAAAGCGATACAAAAGGGGATGATGGACGGAGCGTTTCAACAAATCAAACACTCACCCCCAGTCAACTGATCTGGGTTTAATCCATCACCATTCTTTAGTTCACTCAGCCACTCCAGTTCAGACATGGCTATATGCAAATCAGTCTGACCCTGTGCCTCGTGGGAACAGTCCAGCCCGAACTGCCAAACCATGTCTTCCCTGGACTGGAAACAAGCATCCTGGGACCGGTTTCGGATTCATAATCCTCATCAGCCAGGCTATCTTGAATCCAGTGGCCAAGTGAACAAGGGACTCACGTATTAGCATACCCTGCCACACTTAGGGCGAACAAAGCGATACAAAAGGGGATGATGGACGGAGCGTTTCAACAAATCAAACACTCACCCCCAGTCAACTGATCTGGGTTTAATCCATCACCATTCTTTAGTTCACTCAGCCACCCCAGTTCAGACATGGCTATATGCAAATCAGTCTGACCCTGTGCCTCGTGGGAACAGTCTAGCCCGAACTGCCAAGCCATGTCTTCCCTGGACCGGAAACAAGCATCCTGGGACCGGTTTCGGATTCATAATCCTCATCAGCCAGGCTATCTTGAATCCAGTGGCCAAGTGAACAAGGGACTCACGTCTGAGCATACCCTGCCACACTTAGGGCGAACAAAGCGATACAAAAGGGGATGATGGATGGAGCGTTTCAACAAATCAAACACTCACCCCCAGTTAACTGATCTGGGTTTAATCCATCACCATTCTTTAGTTCACTCAGCCACCCCAGTTCAGACATGGCTATATGCAAATCAGTCTGACCCTGTGCCTCGTGGGAACAGTCCAGCCCGAACTGCCAAGCCATGTCTTCCCTGGACCGGAAACAAGCATCCTGGGACCGGTTTCGGATTCATAATCCTCATCAGCCAGGCTATCTTGAATCCGGTGGCCAAGTGAACAAGGGACTCAAGTCTGAGCATACCCTGCCACACTTAGGGCGAACAAAGCGATACAAAAGGGGATGATGGACGGAGCGTTTCAACAAATCAAACACTCACCCCCAGTCAACTGATCTGGGTTTAATCCATCACCATTCTTTAGTTCACTCAGCCACCCCAGTTCAGACATGGCTATATGCAAATCAGTGTGACCCTGTGCCTCGTGGGAACAGTCCAGCCCGAACTGCCAAGCCATGTCTTCCCTGGACCAGAAACAAGCATCCTGGGACCGGTTTCGGATTCATAATCCTCATCAGCCAGGCTATCTTGAATCCAGTGGCCAAATGAACAAGGGACTCACGTCTGAGCATACCCTGCCACACTTAGGGTGAACAAAGCGATACAAAAGGGGATGATGGACGGAGCGTTTCAACAAATCAAACACTCACCCCCAGTCAACTGATCTGGGTTTAATCCATCACCATTCTTTAGTTCACTCAGCCACCCCAGTTCAGACATGGCCATATGCAAATCAGTCTGACCCTGTGCCTCGTGGGAACAGTCCAGCCCGAACTGCCAAGCCATGTCCTCCCTGGACCGGAAACAAGCATCCTGGGACCGGTTTCGGATTCATAATCCTCATCAGCCAGGCTATCTTGAATCCAGTGGCCAAGTGAACAAGGGACTCACGTCTGAGCATACCCTGCCACACTTAGGGCGAACAAAGCGATACAAAAGGGGATGATGGACGGAGCGTTTCAACAAATCAAACACTCCCCCCAGTCAACTTCTCTGGGTTTAATCCATCACCATTCTTTAGTTCACTCAGCCACCCCAGTTCAGACATGGCCATATGCAAATCAGTCTGACCTTGTGCCTCGTGGGAACAGTCCAGCCCGAACTGCCAAGCCATGTCTTCCCTGGACCGGAAACAAGCATCCTGGGACCGGTTTCGGATTCATAATCCTCACCAGCCAGGCTATCTTGAATCCAGTGGCCAAGTGAACAAGGGACTCACGTCTGAGCATACCCTGCCACACTTAGGGCGAACAAAGCGATACAAAAGGGGATGATGGATGGAGCGTTTCAACAAATCAAACACTCACCCCCAGTCAACTGATCTGGGTTTAATCCATCACCATTATTTAGTTCACTCAGCCACCCCAGTTCAGACATGGCCATATGCAAATCAGTCTGACCCTGTGCCTCGTGGGAACAGTCCAGCCCGAACTGCCAAGCCATGTCTTCCCTGGACCGGAAACAAGCATCCTGGGACCGTTTTCGGATTCATAATCCTCATCAGCCAGGCTATCTTGAATCCAGGGGCCACGTGAACAAGGGACTCACGTCTGAGCATACCCTGCCACACTTAGGGCGAACAAAGCGATACAAAAGGGGATGATGGACGGAGCGTTTCAACAAATCAAACACTCACCCCCAGTCAACTGATCTGGGTTTAATCCATCACCATTCTTTAGTTCACTCACCCACCCCAGTTTAGACATGGCCATATGCAAATCAGTCTGACCCTGTGCCTCGTGGGAACAGTCCAGCCCGAACTGCCAAGCCATGTCTTCCCTGGACCGGAAACAAGCATCCTGGGACCGGTTTCGGATTCATAATCCTCATCAGCCAGGCTATCTTGAATCCAGTGGCCAAGTGAACAAGGGACTCACGTCTGAGCATACCGTGCCACACTTAGGGCGAACAAAGCGAAACAAAAGGGGATGATGGACGGAGCGATTCAACAAATCAAACACTCACCCCCAGTCAACTGATCTGGGTTTAATCCATCACCATTCTTTAGTTCACTCAGCCACCCCAGTTCAGACATGGCCATATGCAAATCAGTCTGACCCTGTGCCTCGTGGGAACAGTCCAGCCCGAACTGCCAAGCCATGTCTTCCCTGGACCGGAAACAAGCATCCTGGGACCGGTTTCGGATTCATAATCCTCATCAGCCAGGCTATCTTGAATCCAGTGGCCAAGTGAACAAGGGACTCACGTCTGAGCATACCCTGCCACACTTAGGGCGAACAAAGCGATACAAAAGGGGATGATGGACGGAGCGTTTCAACAAATCAAACACTCACCGCCAGTCAACGGATCTGGGTTTAATCCATCACCATTCTTTAGTTCACTCAGCCACCCCAGTTCAGACATGGCCATATGCAAATCAGTCTGACCCTGTGCCTCGTGGGAACAGTCCAGCCCGAACTGCCAAGCCATGTCTTCCCTGGACCGGAAACAAGCATCCTGGGACCGGTTTCGGATTCATAATCCTCATCAGCCAGGCTATCTTGAATCCAGTGGCCAAGTGAACAAGGGACTCACGTCTGAGCATACCCTGCCACACTTAGGGCGAACAAAGCGATACAAAAGGGGATGATGGACGGAGCGTTTCAACAAATCAAACACTCACCGCCAGTCAACGGATCTGGGTTTAATCCATCACCATTCTTTAGTTCACTCAGCCACCCCAGTTCAGACATGGCCATATGCAAATCAGTCTGACCCTGTGCCTCGTGGGAACAGTCCTGCCCGAACTGCCAAGCCATGTCTTCCCTGGACCGGAAAGAAGCATCCTGGGACCGGTTTCGGATTCATAATCCTCATCAGCCAGGCTATCTTGAATCCAGTGGCCAAGTGAACAAGGGACTCACGTCTGAGCATACCCTGCCACACTTAGGGCGAACAAAGCGATACAAAAGGGGATGATGGACGGAGCGTTTCAACAAATCAAACACTCACCCCCAGTCAACTGATCTGGGTTTAATCCATCACCATTCTTTAGTTCACTCGCCACCCCAGTTCAGACATGGCCATATGCAAATCAGTCTGACCCTGTGCCTCGTGGGAACAGTCCAGGCCGAACTGCCAAGCCATGTCTTCCCTGGACCGGAAACAAGCATCCTGGGACCGGTTTCGGATTCATAATCCTCATCAGCCAGGCTATCTTGAATCCAGTGGCCAAGTGAACAAGGGTCTCACGTCTGAGCATACCCTGCCACACTTAGGGCGAACAAAGCGATACAAAAGGGGATGATGGACGGAGCGTTTCAACAAATCAAACACTCACCCCCAGTCAACTGATCTGGGTTTAATCCATCACCATTGTTTAGTTGACTCAGCCACCCCAGTTCAGACATGGCTATATGCAAATCAGTCTGACCCTGTGCCTCGTGGGAACAGTCAAGCCCGAACTGCCAAGCCATGTCTTCCCTGGACCGGAAACAAGCATCCTGGGACCGGTTTCGAATTCATAATCCTCATCAGCCAGGCTATCTTGAATCCAGAGGCCAAGTGAACAAGGGACTCACGTCTTAGCATACCCTGCCACACTTAGGGCGAACAAAGCGATACAAAAGGGGATGATGGACGGAGCGTTTCAACAAATCAAACACTCACCCCCAGTCAACTGATCTGGGTTTAATCCATCACCATTCTTTAGTTCACTCAGCCAACCCAGTTCAGACATGGCCATATGCAAATCAGTCTGACCTTGTGCCTCGTGGGAACAGTCCAGCCCGAACTGCCAAGCCATGTCTTCCCTGGACCGGAAACAAGCATCCTGGGACCGGTTTAGGATTCATAATCCTCATCAGCCAGGCTATCTTGAATCCAGTGGCCAAGTGAACAAGGGACTCACGTCTGAGCATACCCTGCCACACTTAGGGCGAACAAAGCGATACAAAAGGGGATGATGGACGGAGCGTTTCAACAAATCAAACACTCACCCCCAGTCAACTGATCTGGGTTTAATCCATCACCATTCTTTAGTTCACTCAGCCACCCCAGTTCAGACATGGCTATATGCAAATCAGTCTGACCCTGTGCCTCGTGGGAACAGTCCAGCCCGAACTGCCAAGCCATGTCTTCCCTGGACCGGAAACAAGCATCCTGGGACCGGTTTCGGATTCATAATCCTCATCAGCCAGGCTATCTTGAATCCAGTGGCCAAGTGAACAAGGGACTCACGTCTGAGCATACCCTGCCACACTTAGGGCGAACAAAGCGATACAAAAGGGGATGATGGACGGAGTGTTTCAACAAATCAAACACTCACCCCCAGTCAACTGATCTGGGTTTAATCCATCACCATTCTTTAGTTCACTCAGCCACCCCCGTTCAGACATGGCCATATGCAAATCAGTCTGACCTTGTGCCTCGTGGGAACAGTCCAGCCCGAACTGCCAAGCCATGTCTTGCCTGGACCGGAAACAAGCATCCTGGGACCGGTTTCGAATTCATAATCCTCATCAGCCAGGCTATCTTGAATCCAGTGGCCAAGTGAACAAGGGACTCACGTCTGAGCTTACCCTGCCACACATAGGGCGAACAAAGCGATACAAAAGGGGATGATGGATGGAGCGTTTCAACAAATCAAACACTCACCCCCAGTCAACTGATCTGGGTTTAATCCATCACCATTCTTTAGTTCACTCAGCCACCCCAGTTCAGACATGGCCATATGCAAATCAGTCTGACCCTGTGCCTCGTGGGAACAGTCCAGCCCGAATTGCCAAGACATGTCTTCCCTGGACCGGAAACAAGCATCCTGGGACCGGTTTCGGATTCATAATCCTCATCAGCCAGGCTATCTTGAATCCAGGGGCCAAGTGAACAAGGGACTCACGTCTGAGCATACCCTGCCACACTTAGGGCGAACAAAGCGATACAAAAGGGGATGATGGACGGAGCGTTTCAACAAATCAAACACTCACCCCCAGTCAACTGATCTGGGTTTAATCCATCACCATTCTTTAGTTCACTCAGCCACCCCAGTTCAGACATGGCCATATGCAAATCAGTCTGACCCTGTGCCTCGTGGGAACAGTCCAGCCGAACTGCCAAGCCATGTCTTCCCTGGACCGGAAACAAGCATCCTGGGACCGGTTTCGGATTCATAATCCTCATCAGCCAGGCTATCTTGAATCCAGTGGCCAAGTGAACAAGGGACTCACGTCTGAGCATACCCTGCCACACTTAGGGCGAACAAAGCGATACAAAAGGGGATGATGGACGGAGCGTTTCAACAAATCAAACACTCACCCCCAGTCAACTGATCTGGGTTTAATCCATCACCATTCTTTAGTTCACTCAGCCACTCCAGTTCAGACATGGCTATATGCAAATCAGTCTGACCCTGTGCCTCGTGGGAACAGTCCAGCCCGAACTGCCAAACCATGTCTTCCCTGGACTGGAAACAAGCATCCTGGGACCGGTTTCGGATTCATAATCCTCATCAGCCAGGCTATCTTGAATCCAGTGGCCAAGTGAACAAGGGACTCACGTATTAGCATACCCTGCCACACTTAGGGCGAACAAAGCGATACAAAAGGGGATGATGGACGGAGCGTTTCAACAAATCAAACACTCACCCCCAGTCAACTGATCTGGGTTTAATCCATCACCATTCTTTAGTTCACTCAGCCACCCCAGTTCAGACATGGCTATATGCAAATCAGTCTGACCCTGTGCCTCGTGGGAACAGTCCAGCCCGAACTGCCAAGCCATGTCTTCCCTGGACCGGAAACAAGCATCCTGGGACCGGTTTCGGATTCATAATCCTCATCAGCCAGGCTATCTTGAATCCGGTGGCCAAGTGAACAAGGGACTCAAGTCTGAGCATACCCTGCCACACTTAGGGCGAACAAAGCGATACAAAAGGGGATGATGGACGGAGCGTTTCAACAAATCAAACACTCACCCCCAGTCAACTGATCTGGGTTTAATCCATCACCATTCTTTAGTTCACTCAGCCACCCCAGTTCAGACATGGCTATATGCAAATCAGTGTGACCCTGTGCCTCGTGGGAACAGTCCAGCCCGAACTGCCAAGCCATGTCTTCCCTGGACCAGAAACAAGCATCCTGGGACCGGTTTCGGATTCATAATCCTCATCAGCCAGGCTATCTTGAATCCAGTGGCCAAGTGAACAAGGGACTCACGTCTGAGCATACCCTGCCACACTTAGGGTGAACAAAGCGATACAAAAGGGGATGATGGACGGAGCGTTTCAACAAATCAAACACTCACCCCCAGTCAACTGATCTGGGTTTAATCCATCACCATTCTTTAGTTCACTCAGTCACCCCAGTTCAGACATGGCCATATGCAAATCAGTCTGACCCTGTGCCTCGTTGGAACAGTCCAGCCCGAACTGCCAAGCCATGTCCTCCCTGGACCGGAAACAAGCATCCTGGGACCAGTTTCGGATTCATAATCCTCATCAGCCAGGCTATCTTGAATCCAGTGGCCAAGTAAACAAGGGACTCACGTCTGAGCATACCCTGCCACACTTAGGGCGAACAAAGCGATACAAAAGGGGATGATGGACGGAGCGTTTCAACAAATCAAACACTCCCCCCAGTCAACTTCTCTGGGTTTAATCCATCACCATTCTTTAGTTCACTCAGCCACCCCAGTTCAGACATGGCCATATGCAAATCAGTCTGACATTGTGCCTCGTGGGAACAGTCCAGCCCGAACTGCCAAGCCATGTCTTCCCTGGACCGGAAACAAGCATCCTGGGACCGGTTTCGGATTCATAATCCTCACCAGCCAGGCTATCTTGAATCCAGTGGCCAAGTGAACAAGGGACTCACGTCTGAGCATACCCTGCCACACTTAGGGCGAACAAAGCGATACAAAAGGGGATGATGGATGGAGCGTTTCAACAAATCAAACACTCACCCCCAGTCAACTGATCTGGGTTTAATCCATCACCATTATTTAGTTCACTCAGCCACCCCAGTTCAGACATGGCCATATGCAAATCAGTCTGACCCTGTGCCTCGTGGGAACAGTCCAGCCCGAACTGCCAAGCCATGTCTTCCCTGGACCGGAAACAAGCATCCTGGGACCGTTTTCGGATTCATAATCCTCATCAGCCAGGCTATCTTGAATCCAGGGGCCACGTGAACAAGGGACTCACGTCTGAGCATACCCTGCCACACTTAGGGCGAACAAAGCGATACAAAAGGGGATGATGGACGGAGCGTTTCAACAAATCAAAAACTCACCCCCAGTCAACTGATCTGGGTTTAATCCATCACCATTCTTTAGTTCACTCACCCACCCCAGTTTAGACATGGCCATATGCAAATCAGTCTGACCCTGTGCCTCGTGGGAACAGTCCAGCCCGAACTGCCAAGCCATGTCTTCCCTGGACCGGAAACAAGCATCCTGGGACCGGTTTCGGATTCATAATCCTCATCAGCCAGGCTATCTTGAATCCTGTGGCCAAGTGAACAAGGGACTCACGTCTGAGCATACCCTGCCACACTTAGGGCGAACAAAGCGAAACAAAAGGGGATGATGGACGGAGCGATTCAACAAATCAAACACTCACCCCCAGTCAACTGATCTGGGTTTAATCCATCACCATTCTTTAGTTCACTCAGCCACCCCAGTTCAGACATGGCCATATGCAAATCAGTCTGACCCTGTGCCTCGTGGGAACAGTCCAGCCCGAACTGCCAAGCCATGTCTTCCCTGGACCGGAAACAAGCATCCTGGGACCGGTTTCGGATTCATAATCCTCATCAGCCAGGCTATCTTGAATCCAGTGGCCAAGTGAACAAGGGACTCACGTCTGAGCATACCCTGCCACACTTAGGGCGAACAAAGCGATACAAAAGGGGATGATGGACGGAGCGTTTCAACAAATCAAACACTCACCCCCAGTCAACGGATCTGGGTTTAATCCATCACCATTCTTTAGTTCACTCAGCCACCCCAGTTCAGACATGGCCATATGCAAATCAGTCTGACCCTGTGCCTCGTGGGAACAGTCCTGCCCGAACTGCCAAGCCATGTCTTCCCTGGACCGGAAACAAGCATCCTGGGACCGGTTTCGGATTCATAATCCTCATCAGCCAGGCTATCTTGAATCCAGTGGCCAAGTGAACAAGGGACTCACGTCTGAGCATACCCTGCCACACTTAGGGCGAACAAAGCGATACAAAAGGGGATGATGGACGGAGCGTTTCAACAAATCAAACACTCACCCCCAGTCAACGGATCTGGGTTTAATCCATCACCATTCTTTAGTTCACTCAGCCACCCCAGTTCAGACATGGCCATATGCAAATCAGTCTGACCCTGTGCCTCGTGGGAACAGTCCTGCCCGAACTGCCAAGCCATGTCTTCCCTGGACCGGAAACAAGCATCCTGGGACCGGTTTCGGATTCATAATCCTCATCAGCCAGGCTATCTTGAATCCAGTGGCCAAGTGAACAAGGGACTCACGTCTGAGCATACCCTGCCACACTTAGGGCGAACAAAGCGATACAAAAGGGGATGATGGACGGAGCGTTTCAACAAATCAAACACTCACCCCCAGTCAACTGATCTGGGTTTAATCCATCACCATTCTTTAGTTCACTCAGCCACCCCAGTTCAGACATGGCCATATGCAAATCAGTCTGACCCTGTGCCTCATGGGAACAGTCCAGGCCGAACTGCCAAGCCATGTCTTCCCTGGACCGGAAACAAGCATCCTGGGACCGGTTTCGGATTCATAATCCTCATCAGCCAGGCTATCTTGAATCCAGTGGCCAAGTGAACAAGGGACTCACGTCTGAGCATACCCTGCCACACTTAGGGCGAACAAAGCGATACAAAAGGGGATGATGGACTGAGCGTTTCAACAAATCAAACACTCACCCCCAGTCAACTGATCTGGGTTTAATCCATCACCATTGTTTAGTTCACTCAGCCACCCCAGTTCAGACACGGCTATATGCAAATCAGTCTGACCCTGTGCCTCGTGGGAACAGTCAAGCCCGAACTGCCAAGCCATGTCTTCCCTGGACCGGAAACAAGCATCCTGGGACCGGTTTCGAATTCATAATCCTCATCAGCCAGGCTATCTTGAATCCAGAGGCCAAGTGAACAAGGGACTCACGTCTTAGCATACCCTGCCACACTTAGGGCGAACAAAGCGATACAAAAGGGGATGATGGACGGAGCGTTTCAACAAATCAAACACTCACCCCCAGTCAACTGATCTGGGTTTAATCCATCACCATTCTTTAGTTCACTCAGCCAACCCAGTTCAGACATGGCCATATGCAAATCAGTCTGACCTTGTGCCTCGTGGGAACAGTCCAGCCCGAACTGCCAAGCCATGTCTTCCCTGGACCGGAAACAAGCATCCTGGGACCGGTTTAGGATTCATAATCCTCTTCAGCCAGGCTATCTTGAATCCAGTGGCCAAGTGAACAAGGGACTCACGTCTGAGCATACCCTGCCACACCTAGGGCGAACAAAGCGATACAAAAGGGGATGATGGACGGAGCGTTTCAACAAATCAAACACTCACCCCCAGTCAACTGATCTGGGTTTAATCCATCACCATTCTTTAGTTCACTCAGCCACCCCAGTTCAGACATGGCTATATGCAAATCAGTCTGACCCTGTGCCTCGTGGGAACAGTCCAGCCCGAACTGCCAAGCCATGTCTTCCCTGGACCGGAAACAAGCATCCTGGGACCGGTTTCGGATTCATAATCCTCATCAGCCAGGCTATCTTGAATCCAGTGGCCAAGTGAACAAGGGACTCACGTCTGAGCATACCCTGCCACACTTAGGGCGAACAAAGCGATACAAAAGGGGATGATGGACGGAGCGTTTCAACAAATCAAACACTCACCCCCAGTCAACTGATCTGGGTTTAATCCATCACCATTCTTTAGTTCACTCAGCCACCCCCGTTCAGACATGGCCATATGCAAATCAGTCTGACCTTGTGCCTCGTGGGAACAGTCCAGCCCGAACTGCCAAGCCATGTCTTCCCTGGACCGGAAACAAGCATCCTGGGACCGGTTTCGAATTCATAATCCTCATCAGCCAGGCTATCTTGAATCCAGTGGCCAAGTGAACAAGGGACTCACGTCTGAGCTTACCCTGCCACACATAGGGCGAACAAAGCGATACAAAAGGGGATGATGGATGGAGCGTTTCAACAAATCAAACACTCACCCCCAGTCAACTGATCTGGGTTTAATCCATCACCATTCTTTAGTTCACTCAGCCACCCCAGTTCAGACATGGCCATATGCAAATCAGTCTGACCCTGTGCCTCGTGGGAACAGTCCAGCCCGAATTGCCAAGCCATGTCTTCCCTGGACCGGAAACAAGCATCCTGGGACCGGTTTCGGATTCATAATCCTCATCAGCCAGGCTATCTTGAATCCAGGGGCCAAGTGAACAAGGGACTCACGTCTGAGCATACCCTGCCACACTTAGGGCGAACAAAGCGATACAAAAGGGGATGATGGACGGAGCGTTTCAACAAATCAAACACTCACCCCCAGTCAACTGATCTGGGTTTAATCCATCACCATTCTTTAGTTCACTCAGCCACCCCAGTTCAGACATGGCCATATGCAAATCAGTCTGACCCTGTGCCTCGTGGGAACAGTCCAGCCGAACTGCCAAGCCATGTCTTCCCTGGACCGGAAACAAGCATCCTGGGACCGGTTTCGGATTCATAATCCTCATCAGCCAGGCTATCTTGAATCCAGTGGCCAAGTGAACAAGGGACTCACGTCTGAGCATACCCTGCCACACTTAGGGCGAACAAAGCGATACAAAAGGGGATGATGGACGGAGCGTTTCAACAAATCAAACACTCACCCCCAGTCAACTTCTCTGGGTTTAATCCATCACCATTCTTTAGTTCACTCAGCCACCCCAGTTCAGACATGGCCATATGCAAATCAGTCTGACCCTGTGCCTCGTGGGAACAGTCCAGCCCGAATTGCCAAGCCATGTCTTCCCTGGACCGGAAACAAGCATCCTGGGACCGGTTTCGGATTCATAATCCTCATCAGCCAGGCTATCTTGAATCCAGGGGCCAAGTGAACAAGGGACTCACGTCTGAGCATACCCTGCCACACTTAGGGCGAACAAAGCGATACAAAAAGGGGATGATGGATGGAGCGTTTCAACAAATCAAACACTCACCCCCAGTCAACTGATCTGGGTTTAATCCATCACCATTCTTTAGTTCACTCAGCCACCCCAGTTCAGACATGGCCATATGCAAATCAGTCTGACCCTGTGCCTCGTGGGAACAGTCCAGCCCGAATTGCCAAGCCATGTCTTCCCTGGACCGGAAACAAGCATCCTGGGACCGGTTTTGGATTCATAATCCTCATCAGCCAGGCTATCTTGAATCCAGGGGCCAAGTGAACAAGGGACTCACGTCTGAGCATACCCTGCCACACTTAGGGCGAACAAAGCGATACAAAAGGGGATGATGGACGGAGCGTTTCAACAAATCAAACACTCACCCCCAGTCAACTGATCTGGGTTTAATCCATCACCAATCTTTAGTTCACTCAGCCACCCCAGTTCAGACATGGCCATATGCAAATCAGTCTGACCCTGTGCCTCGTGGGAACAGTCCAGCCGAACTGCCAAGCCATGTCTTCCCTGGACCAGAAACAAGCATCCTGGGACCGGTTTCGGATTCATAATCCTCATCAGCCAGGCTATCTTGAATCCAGTGGCCAAGTGAACAAGGGACTCACGTCTGAGCATACCCTGCCACATTTAGGGCGAACAAAGCGATACAAAAGGGGATGATGGACGGAGCGTTTCAACAAATCAAACACTCACCCCCAGTCAACTTCTCTGGGTTTAATCCATCACCATTCTTTAGTTCACTCAGCCACCCCAGTTCAGACATGGCCATATGCAAATCAGTCTGACCCTGTGCCTCGTGGGAACAGTCCAGCCCGAACTGCCAAGCCATGTCTTCCCTGGATGGGAAACAAGCATCCTGGGACCGGTTTCGGATTCATAATCCTCATCAGCCAGGCTATCTTGAATCCAGTGGCCAAGTGAACAAGGGACTCAGGTCTGAGCATACCCTGCCACACTTAGGGCGAACAAAGCAATACAAAAGGGGATGATGGACGGAGCGATTCAACAAATCAAACACTCACCCCCAGTCAACTGATCTGGGTTTAATCCATCACCATTTTTTAGTTCACTCAGCCACCCCAGTTCAGACATGGCCATATGCAAATCAGTCTGACCCTGTGCCTCGTGGGAACAGTCCAGCCCGAACTGCCAAGCCATGTCTTCCCTGGACCGGAAACAAGCATCCTGGGACCGGTTTCGGATTCATAATCCTCATCAGCCAGGCTATCTTGAATCCAGTGGCCAAGTGAACAAGGGACTCACGTCTGAGCATACCCTGCCACACTTAGGGCGAACAAAGCGATACAAAAGGGGATGATGGACGGAGCGTTTCAACAAATCAAACACTCACCCCCAGTCAACGGATCTGGGTTTAATCCATCACCATTCTTTAGTTCACTCAGCCACCCCAGTTCAGACATGGCCATATGCAAATCAGTCTGACCCTGTGCCTCGTGGGAACAGTCCTGCCTGAACTGCCAAGCCATGTCTTCCCTGGACCGGAAACAAGCATCCTGGGACCGGTTTCGGATTCATAATCCTCATCAGCCAGGCTATCTTGAATCCAGTGGCCAAGTGAACAAGGGACTCACGTCTGAGCATACCCTGCCACACTTAGGGCGAACAAAGCGATACAAAAGGGGATGATGGACGGAGCGTTTCAACAAATCAAACACTCACCCCCAGTCAACTGATCTGGGTTTAATCCATCACCATTCTTTAGTTCACTCAGCCACCCCAGTTCAGACATGGCCATATGCAAATCAGTCTGACCCTGTGCCTCGTGGGAACAGTCCAGCCCGAATTGCCAAGCCATGTCTTCCCTGGACCGGAAACAAGCATCCTGGGACCGGTTTTGGATTCATAATCCTCATCAGCCAGGCTATCTTGAATCCAGGGGCCAAGTGAACAAGGGACTCACGTCTGAGCATACCCTGCCACACTTAGGGCGAACAAAGCGATACAAAAGGGGATGATGGACGGAGCGTTTCAACAAATCAAACACTCACCCCCAGTCAACTGATCTGGGTTTAATCCATCACCATTCTTTAGTTCACTCAGTCACCCCAGTTCAGACATGGCCATATGCAAATCAGTCTGACCCTGTGCCTCGTTGGAACAGTCCAGCCCGAACTGCCAAGCCATGTCCTCCCTGGACCGGAAACAAGCATCCTGGGACCAGTTTCGGATTCATAATCCTCATCAGCCAGGCTATCTTGAATCCAGTGGCCAAGTAAACAAGGGACTCACGTCTGAGCATACCCTGCCACACTTAGGGCGAACAAAGCGATACAAAAGGGGATGATGGACGGAGCGTTTCAACAAATCAAACACTCCCCCCAGTCAACTTCTCTGGGTTTAATCCATCACCATTCTTTAGTTCACTCAGCCACCCCAGTTCAGACATGGCCATATGCAAATCAGTCTGACCTTGTGCCTCGTGGGAACAGTCCAGCCCGAACTGCCAAGCCATGTCTTCCCTGGACCGGAAACAAGCATCCTGGGACCGGTTTCGGATTCATAATCCTCACCAGCCAGGCTATCTTGAATCCAGTGGCCAAGTGAACAAGGGACTCACGTCTGAGCATACCCTGCCACACTTAGGGCGAACAAAGCGATACAAAAGGGGATGATGGATGGAGCGTTTCAACAAATCAAACACTCACCCCCAGTCAACTGATCTGGGTTTAATCCATCACCATTATTTAGTTCACTCAGCCACCCCAGTTCAGACATGGCCATATGCAAATCAGTCTGACCCTGTGCCTCGTGGGAACAGTCCAGCCCGAACTGCCAAGCCATGTCTTCCCTGGACCGGAAACAAGCATCCTGGGACCGTTTTCGGATTCATAATCCTCATCAGCCAGGCTATCTTGAATCCAGGGGCCACGTGAACAAGGGACTCACGTCTGAGCATACCCTGCCACACTTAGGGCGAACAAAGCGATACAAAAGGGGATGATGGACGGAGCGTTTCAACAAATCAAAAACTCACCCCCAGTCAACTGATCTGGGTTTAATCCATCACCATTCTTTAGTTCACTCACCCACCCCAGTTTAGACATGGCCATATGCAAATCAGTCTGACCCTGTGCCTCGTGGGAACAGTCCAGCCCGAACTGCCAAGCCATGTCTTCCCTGGACCGGAAACAAGCATCCTGGGACCGGTTTCGGATTCATAATCCTCATCAGCCAGGCTATCTTGAATCCTGTGGCCAAGTGAACAAGGGACTCACGTCTGAGCATACCCTGCCACACTTAGGGCGAACAAAGCGAAACAAAAGGGGATGATGGACGGAGCGATTCAACAAATCAAACACTCACCCCCAGTCAACTGATCTGGGTTTAATCCATCACCATTCTTTAGTTCACTCAGCCACCCCAGTTCAGACATGGCCATATGCAAATCAGTCTGACCCTGTGCCTCGTGGGAACAGTCCAGCCCGAACTGCCAAGCCATGTCTTCCCTGGACCGGAAACAAGCATCCTGGGACCGGTTTCGGATTCATAATCCTCATCAGCCAGGCTATCTTGAATCCAGTGGCCAAGTGAACAAGGGACTCACGTCTGAGCATACCCTGCCACACTTAGGGCGAACAAAGCGATACAAAAGGGGATGATGGACGGAGCGTTTCAACAAATCAAACACTCACCCCCAGTCAACGGATCTGGGTTTAATCCATCACCATTCTTTAGTTCACTCAGCCACCCCAGTTCAGACATGGCCATATGCAAATCAGTCTGACCCTGTGCCTCGTGGGAACAGTCCTGCCCGAACTGCCAAGCCATGTCTTCCCTGGACCGGAAACAAGCATCCTGGGACCGGTTTCGGATTCATAATCCTCATCAGCCAGGCTATCTTGAATCCAGTGGCCAAGTGAACAAGGGATTCACGTCTGAGCATACCCTGCCACACTTAGGGCGAACAAAGCGATACAAAAGGGGATGATGGACGGAGCGTTTCAACAAATCAAACACTCACCCCCAGTCAACGGATCTGGGTTTAATCCATCACCATTCTTTAGTTCACTCAGCCACCCCAGTTCAGACATGGCCATATGCAAATCAGTCTGACCCTGTGCCTCGTGGGAACAGTCCTGCCCGAACTGCCAAGCCATGTCTTCCCTGGACCGGAAACAAGCATCCTGGGACCGGTTTCGGATTCATAATCCTCATCAGCCAGGCTATCTTGAATCCAGTGGCCAAGTGAACAAGGGACTCACGTCTGAGCATACCCTGCCACACTTAGGGCGAACAAAGCGATACAAAAGGGGATGATGGACGGAGCGTTTCAACAAATCAAACACTCACCCCCAGTCAACTGATCTGGGTTTAATCCATCACCATTCTTTAGTTCACTCAGCCACCCCAGTTCAGACATGGCCATATGCAAATCAGTCTGACCCTGTGCCTCATGGGAACAGTCCAGGCCGAACTGCCAAGCCATGTCTTCCCTGGACCGGAAACAAGCATCCTGGGACCGGTTTCGGATTCATAATCCTCATCAGCCAGGCTATCTTGAATCCAGTGGCCAAGTGAACAAGGGACTCACGTCTGAGCATACCCTGCCACACTTAGGGCGAACAAAGCGATACAAAAGGGGATGATGGACTGAGCGTTTCAACAAATCAAACACTCACCCCCAGTCAACTGATCTGGGTTTAATCCATCACCATTGTTTAGTTCACTCAGCCACCCCAGTTCAGACACGGCTATATGCAAATCAGTCTGACCCTGTGCCTCGTGGGAACAGTCAAGCCCGAACTGCCAAGCCATGTCTTCCCTGGACCGGAAACAAGCATCCTGGGACCGGTTTCGAATTCATAATCCTCATCAGCCAGGCTATCTTGAATCCAGAGGCCAAGTGAACAAGGGACTCACGTCTTAGCATACCCTGCCACACTTAGGGCGAACAAAGCGATACAAAAGGGGATGATGGACGGAGCGTTTCAACAAATCAAACACTCACCCCCAGTCAACTGATCTGGGTTTAATCCATCACCATTCTTTAGTTCACTCAGCCAACCCAGTTCAGACATGGCCATATGCAAATCAGTCTGACCTTGTGCCTCGTGGGAACAGTCCAGCCCGAACTGCCAAGCCATGTCTTCCCTGGACCGGAAACAAGCATCCTGGGACCGGTTTAGGATTCATAATCCTCTTCAGCCAGGCTATCTTGAATCCAGTGGCCAAGTGAACAAGGGACTCACGTCTGAGCATACCCTGCCACACCTAGGGCGAACAAAGCGATACAAAAGGGGATGATGGACGGAGCGTTTCAACAAATCAAACACTCACCCCCAGTCAACTGATCTGGGTTTAATCCATCACCATTCTTTAGTTCACTCAGCCACCCCAGTTCAGACATGGCTATATGCAAATCAGTCTGACCCTGTGCCTCGTGGGAACAGTCCAGCCCGAACTGCCAAGCCATGTCTTCCCTGGACCGGAAACAAGCATCCTGGGACCGGTTTCGGATTCATAATCCTCATCAGCCAGGCTATCTTGAATCCAGTGGCCAAGTGAACAAGGGACTCACGTCTGAGCATACCCTGCCACACTTAGGGCGAACAAAGCGATACAAAAGGGGATGATGGACGGAGCGTTTCAACAAATCAAACACTCACCCCCAGTCAACTGATCTGGGTTTAATCCATCACCATTCTTTAGTTCACTCAGCCACCCCCGTTCAGACATGGCCATATGCAAATCAGTCTGACCTTGTGCCTCGTGGGAACAGTCCAGCCCGAACTGCCTAGCCATGTCTTCCCTGGACCGGAAACAAGCATCCTGGGACCGGTTTCGAATTCATAATCCTCATCAGCCAGGCTATCTTGAATCCAGTGGCCAAGTGAACAAGGGACTCACGTCTGAGCTTACCCTGCCACACATAGGGCGAACAAAGCGATACAAAAGGGGATGATGGATGGAGCGTTTCAACAAATCAAACACTCACCCCCAGTCAACTGATCTGGGTTTAATCCATCACCATTCTTTAGTTCACTCAGCCACCCCAGTTCAGACATGGCCATATGCAAATCAGTCTGACCCTGTGCCTCGTGGGAACAGTCCAGCCCGAATTGCCAAGCCATGTCTTCCCTGGACCGGAAACAAGCATCCTGGGACCGGTTTCGGATTCATAATCCTCATCAGCCAGGCTATCTTGAATCCAGGGGCCAAGTGAACAAGGGACTCACGTCTGAGCATACCCTGCCACACTTAGGGCGAACAAAGCGATACAAAAGGGGATGATGGACGGAGCGTTTCAACAAATCAAACACTCACCCCCAGTCAACTGATCTGGGTTTAATCCATCACCATTCTTTAGTTCACTCAGCCACCCCAGTTCAGACATGGCCATATGCAAATCAGTCTGACCCTGTGCCTCGTGGGAACAGTCCAGCCGAACTGCCAAGCCATGTCTTCCCTGGACCGGAAACAAGCATCCTGGGACCGGTTTCGGATTCATAATCCTCATCAGCCAGGCTATCTTGAATCCAGTGGCCAAGTGAACAAGGGACTCACGTCTGAGCATACCCTGCCACACTTAGGGCGAACAAAGCGATACAAAAGGGGATGATGGACGGAGCGTTTCAACAAATCAAACACTCACCCCCAGTCAACTTCTCTGGGTTTAATCCATCACCATTCTTTAGTTCACTCAGCCACCCCAGTTCAGACATGGCCATATGCAAATCAGTCTGACCCTGTGCCTCGTGGGAACAGTCCAGCCCGAATTGCCAAGCCATGTCTTCCCTGGACCGGAAACAAGCATCCTGGGACCGGTTTCGGATTCATAATCCTCATCAGCCAGGCTATCTTGAATCCAGGGGCCAAGTGAACAAGGGACTCACGTCTGAGCATACCCTGCCACACTTAGGGCGAACAAAGCGATACAAAAAGGGGATGATGGATGGAGCGTTTCAACAAATCAAACACTCACCCCCAGTCAACTGATCTGGGTTTAATCCATCACCATTCTTTAGTTCACTCAGCCACCCCAGTTCAGACATGGCCATATGCAAATCAGTCTGACCCTGTGCCTCGTGGGAACAGTCCAGCCCGAATTGCCAAGCCATGTCTTCCCTGGACCGGAAACAAGCATCCTGGGACCGGTTTTGGATTCATAATCCTCATCAGCCAGGCTATCTTGAATCCAGGGGCCAAGTGAACAAGGGACTCACGTCTGAGCATACCCTGCCACACTTAGGGCGAACAAAGCGATACAAAAGGGGATGATGGACGGAGCGTTTCAACAAATCAAACACTCACCCCCAGTCAACTGATCTGGGTTTAATCCATCACCAATCTTTAGTTCACTCAGCCACCCCAGTTCAGACATGGCCATATGCAAATCAGTCTGACCCTGTGCCTCGTGGGAACAGTCCAGCCGAACTGCCAAGCCATGTCTTCCCTGGACCAGAAACAAGCATCCTGGGACCGGTTTCGGATTCATAATCCTCATCAGCCAGGCTATCTTGAATCCAGTGGCCAAGTGAACAAGGGACTCACGTCTGAGCATACCCTGCCACATTTAGGGCGAACAAAGCGATACAAAAGGGGATGATGGACGGAGCGTTTCAACAAATCAAACACTCACCCCCAGTCAACTTCTCTGGGTTTAATCCATCACCATTCTTTAGTTCACTCAGCCACCCCAGTTCAGACATGGCCATATGCAAATCAGTCTGACCCTGTGCCTCGTGGGAACAGTCCAGCCCGAACTGCCAAGCCATGTCTTCCCTGGATGGGAAACAAGCATCCTGGGACCGGTTTCGGATTCATAATCCTCATCAGCCAGGCTATCTTGAATCCAGTGGCCAAGTGAACAAGGGACTCAGGTCTGAGCATACCCTGCCACACTTAGGGCGAACAAAGCAATACAAAAGGGGATGATGGACGGAGCGATTCAACAAATCAAACACTCACCCCCAGTCAACTGATCTGGGTTTAATCCATCACCATTTTTTAGTTCACTCAGCCACCCCAGTTCAGACATGGCCATATGCAAATCAGTCTGACCCTGTGCCTCGTGGGAACAGTCCAGCCCGAACTGCCAAGCCATGTCTTCCCTGGACCGGAAACAAGCATCCTGGGACCGGTTTCGGATTCATAATCCTCATCAGCCAGGCTATCTTGAATCCAGTGGCCAAGTGAACAAGGGACTCACGTCTGAGCATACCCTGCCACACTTAGGGCGAACAAAGCGATACAAAAGGGGATGATGGACGGAGCGTTTCAACAAATCAAACACTCACCCCCAGTCAACGGATCTGGGTTTAATCCATCACCATTCTTTAGTTCACTCAGCCACCCCAGTTCAGACATGGCCATATGCAAATCAGTCTGACCCTGTGCCTCGTGGGAACAGTCCTGCCTGAACTGCCAAGCCATGTCTTCCCTGGACCGGAAACAAGCATCCTGGGACCGGTTTCGGATTCATAATCCTCATCAGCCAGGCTATCTTGAATCCAGTGGCCAAGTGAACAAGGGACTCACGTCTGAGCATACCCTGCCACACTTAGGGCGAACAAAGCGATACAAAAGGGGATGATGGACGGAGCGTTTCAACAAATCAAACACTCACCCCCAGTCAACTGATCTGGGTTTAATCCATCACCATTCTTTAGTTCACTCAGCCACCCCAGTTCAGACATGGCCATATGCAAATCAGTTTGACCCTGTGCCTCGTGGGAACAGTCCAGCCCGAACTGCCAAGCCATGTCTTCCCTGGACCGGAAACAAGCATTTTGGGACCGGTTTCGGATTCATAATCCTCATCAGCCAGGCCATCTTGAATCCAGTGGCCAAGTGAACAAGGGACTCACGTCTGAGCATACCCTGCCACACTTAGGGCGAACAAAGCGATACAAAAGGGGATGATGGACGGAGCGTTTCAACAAATCAAACACTCACCCCCAGTCAACTGATCTGGGTTTAATCCATCACCATTCTTTAGTTCACTCAGCCACCCCAGTTCAGACATGGCCATATGCAAATCAGTCTGACCCTGTGCCTCGTGGGAACAGTCCAGCCCGAACTGCCAAGCCATGTCTTCCCTGGACCGGAAACACGCATCCTGGGACCGGTTTCGGATTCATAATCCTCGTCAGCCAGGCTATCTTGAATCCAGTGGCCAAGTGAACAAGGGACTCACGTCTGAGCATACCCTGCCACACTTAGGGCGAACAAAGCGATACAAAAGGGGATGATGGACGGAGCGTTTCAACAAATCAAACACTCACCCCCAGTCAACTGATCTGGGTTTAATCCATCACCATTCTTGAGTTCACTCAGCCACCCCAGTTCAGACATGGCCATATGCAAATCAGTCTGACCCTGTGCCTCGTGGGAACAGTCCAGCCCGAACTGCCATGCCATGTCTTCCCAGGACCGGAAACAAGCATCCTGGGACCGGTTTCGGATTCATAATCCTCATCAGCCAGGCTATCTTGAATCCAGTGGCCAAGTGAACAAGGGACTCACGTCTGAGCATACCCTGCCACACTTAGGGCGAACAAAGCGATACAAAAGGGGATGATGGACGGAGCGTTTCAACAAATCAAACACTCACCCCCAGTCAACTGATCTGGGTTTAATCCATCACCATTCTTTAGTTCACTCAGCCACCCCAGTTCAGACATGGCCATATGCAAATCAGTCTGACCCTGTGCCTCGTGGGAACAGTCCAGCCCGAACTGCCAAGCCATGTCTTCCCTGGACCGGAAACAAGCATCCTGGGACCGGTTTCGGATTCATAATCCTCATCAGCCAGGCTATCTTGAATCCAGTGGCCAAGGGAACAAGGGACTCACGTCTGAGCATACCCTGCCACACTTAGGGCGAACAAAGCGATACAAAAGGGGATGATGGACGGAGCGTTTCAACAAATCAAACACTCACCCCCAGTCAACTGATCTGGGTTTAATCCATCACCATTCTTTAGTTCACTCAGCCACCCCAGTTCAGACATGGCCATATGCAAATCAGTCTGACCCTGTGCCTCGTGGGAACAGTCCAGCCCGACCTGCCAAGCCATGTCTTCCCTGGACCGGAAACAAGCATCCTGGGACCGGTTTCGGATTCATAATCCTCATCAGTCAGGCTATCTTGAATCCAGTGGCCAAGTGAACAAGGGACTCACATCTGAGCATACCCTGCCACACTTAGGGCGAACAAAGCGATACAAAAGGGGATGATGGACGGAGCGTTTCAACAAATCAAACACTCACCCCCAGTCAACTGATCTGGGTTTAATCCATCACCATTCTTTAGTTCACTCAGCCACCCCAGTTCAGACATGGCCATATGCAAATCAGTCTGACCCTGTGCCTCGTGGGAACAGTCCAGCCCGAACTGCCAAGCCATGTCCTCCCTGGACCGGAAACAAGCATCCTGGGACCGGTTTCCGATTCATAATCCTCATCAGCCAGGCTATCTTGAATCCAGTGGCCAAGTGAACAAGGGACTCACGTCTGAGCATACCCTGCCACACTTAGGGCGAACAAAGCGATACAAAAGGGGATGATGGACGGAGCGTTTCAACAAATCAAACACTCACCCCCAGTCAACTGATCTGGGTTTAATCCATCACCATTCTTTAGTTCACTCAGCCACCCCAGTTCAGACATGGCCATATGCAAATCAGTCTGACCCTGTGCCTCGTGGGAACAGTCCAGCCCGAACTGCCAAGCCATGTCCTCCCTGGACCGGAAACAAGCATCCTGGGACCGGTTTCCGATTCATAATCCTCATCAGCCAGGCTATCTTGAATCCAGTGGCCAAGTGAACAAGGGACTCACGTCTGAGCATACCCTGCCACACTTAGGGCGAACAAAGCGATACAAAAGGGGATGATGGACGGAGCGTTTCAACAAATCAAACACTCACCCCCAGTCAACTGATCTGGGTTTAATCCATCACCATTCTTTAGTTCACTCAGCCACCCCAGTTCAGACATGGCCATATGCAAATCAGTCTGACCCTGTGCCTCGTGGGAACAGTCCAACCCGAACTGCCAAGCCATGTCTTCCCTGGACAGGAAACAAGCATCCTGGGACCGGTTTCGGATTCATAATCCTCATCAGCCAGGCTATCTTGAATCCAGTGGCCAAGTGAACAAGGGACTCACGTCTGAGCATACCCTGCCACACTTAGGGCGAACAAAGCGATACAAAAGGGGATGATGGACGGAGCGTTTCAACAAATCAAACACTCACCCCCAGTCAACTGATCTGGGTTTAATCCATCACCATTCTTTAGTTCACTCAGCCACCCCAGTTCAGACATGGCCATATGCAAATCAGTCTGACCCTGTGCCTCGTGGGAACAGTCCAACCCGAACTGCCAAGCCATGTCTTCCCTGGACAGGAAACAAGCATCCTGGGACCGGTTTCGGATTCATAATCCTCATCAGCCAGGCTATCTTGAATCCAGTGGCCAAGTGAACAAGGGACTCACGTCTGAGCATACCCTGCCACACTTAGGGCGAACAAAGCGATACAAAAGGGGATGATGGACGGAGCGTTTCAACAAATCAAACACTCACCCCCAGTCAACTGATCTGGGTTTAATCCATCACCATTCTTTAGTTCACTCAGCCACCCCAGTTCAGACATGGCCATATGCAAATCAGTCTGACCCTGTGCCTCGTGGGAAAAGTCCAGCCCGAACTGCCAAGCCATGTCCTCCCTGGACCGGAAACAAGCATCTTGGGACCGGTTTCGGATTCATAATCCTCATCAGCCAGGCTATCTTGAATCCAGTGGCCAAGTGCACAAGGGACTCACGTCTGAGCATACCCTGCCACACTTAGGGCGAACAAAGCGATACAAAAGGGGATGATGGACGGAGCATTTCAACAAATCAAACACTCACCCCCAGTCAACTTCTCTGGGTTTAATCCATAACCATTCTTTAGTTCACTCAGCCACCCCAGTTCAGACATGGCCATATGCAAATCAGTCTGACCCTGTGCCTCGTGGGAAAAGTCCAGCCCGAACTGCCAAGCCATGTCCTCCCTGGACCGGAAACAAGCATCTTGGGACCGGTTTCGGATTCATAATCCTCATCAGCTAGGCTATCTTGAATCCAGTGGCCAAGTGCACAAGGGACTCACGTCTGAGCATACCCTGCCACACTTAGGGCGAACAAAGTGATACAAAAGGGGATGATGGACGGAGCGTTTCAACAAATCAAACACTCACCCCCAGTCAACTTCTCTGGGTTTAATCCATAACCATTCTTTAGTTCACTCAGCCACCCCAGTTCAGACATGGCCATATGCAAATCAGTCTGACCCTGTGCCTCGTGGGAACAGTCCAGCCCGAACTGCCAAGCCATGTCTTCCCTGGACCGGAAACAAGCATCCTGGGACCGGTTTCGGATTCATAATCCTCATCAGCCAGGCTATCTTGAATCCAGTGGCCAAGTGAACAAGGGACTCACGTCTGAGCATACCCTGCCACACTTAGGGCGAACAAAGCGATACAAAAGGGGATGATGGACGGAGCGTTTCAACAAATCAAACACTCACCCCCAGTCAACTGATCTGGGTTTAATCCATCACCATTCTTTAGTTCACTCAGCCACCCCAGTTCAGACATGGCCATATGCAAATCAGTCTGACCCTGTGCCTCGTGGGAACAGTCCAGCCCGAACTGCCAAGCCATGTCTTCCCTGGACCGGAAACAAGCATCCTGGGACCGGTTTCGGATTCATAATCCTCATCAGCCAGGCTATCTTGAATCCAGTGGCCAAGTGAACAAGGGACTCACGTCTGAGCATACCCTGCCACACTTAGGGCGAACAAAGCGATACAAAAGGGGATGATGGACGGAGGGTTTCAACAAATCAAACACTCTCCCCCAGTCAACGGATCTGGGTTTAATCCATCACCATTCTTTAGTTCATTCAGCCACCCCAGTTCAGACATGGCCATATGCAAATCAGTCTGACCCTGTGCCTCGTGGGAACAGTCCTGCCCGAACTGCCAAGCCATGTCTTCCCTGGACCGGAAACAAGCATCCTGGGACCGGTTTCGGATTCATAATCCTCAATAGACAGGCTATCTTGAATCCAGTGGCCAAGTGAACAAGGGACTCACGTCTGAGCATACCCTGCCACACTTAGGGCGAACAAAGCGATACAAAAGGGGATGATGGACGGAGCGTTTCAACAAATCAAACACTCACCCCCAGTCAACTGATCTGGGTTTAATCCATCACCATTCTTTAGTTCACTCGGCCACCCCAGTTCAGACATGGCCATATGCAAATCAGTCTGACCCTGTGCCTCGTGGGAACAGTCCAGCCCGAACTGCCAAGCCATGTCTTCCCTGGACCGGAAACAAGCATCCTGGGACCGGTTTCGGATGCATAATCCTCATCAGCCAGGCTATCTTGAATCCAGTGGCCAAGTGAACAAGGGACTCACGTCTGAGCATACCCTGCCACACTTAGGGCAAACAAAGCGATACAAAAGGGGATGATGGACGGAGCGTTTCAACAAATCAAACACTCACCCCCAGTCAACTGATCTGGGTTTAATCCATCACCATTCTTTAGTTCACTCAGCCACCCCAGTTCAGACATGGCCATATGCAAATCAGTCTGACCCTGTGCCTCGTGGGAACAGTCCAGCCCGAACTGCCAAGCCATGTCTTCCCTGGACCGGAAACAAGCATCCTGGGACCGGTTTCGGATTCATAATCCTCGTCAGCCAGGCTATCTTGAATCCAGTGGCCAAGTGAACAAGGGACTCACGTCTGAGCATACCCTGCCACCCTTAGGGCGAACAAAGCGATACAAAAGGGGATGATGGACGGAGCGTTTCAACAAATCAAACACTCACCCCCAGTCAACTGATCTGGGTTTAATCCATCACCATTCTTTAGTTCACTCAGCCACCCCAGTTCAGACATGGCCATATGCAAATCAGTCTGACCCTGTGCCTCGTGGGAACAGTCCAGCCCGAACTGCCAAGCCATGTCTTCCCTGGACCGGAAACAAGCATCCTGGGACCGGTTTCGGATTCATAATCCTCATCAGCCAGGCTATCTTGAATCCAGTGGCCAAGTGAACAAGGGACTCACGTCTGAGCATACCCTGCCACACTTAGGGCGAACAAAGCGATACAAAAGGGGATGATGGACGGAGCGTTTCAACAAATCAAACACTCACCCCCAGTCAACTGATCTGGGTTTAATCCATCACCATTCTTTAGTTCACTCAGCCACCCCAGTTCAGACATGGCCATATGCAAATCAGTCTGACCCTGTGCCTCGTGGGAACAGTCCAGCCCGAACTGCCAAGCCATGTCTTCCCTGGACCGGAAACAAGCATCCTGGGACCGGTTTCGGATTCATAATCCTCATCAGTCAGGCTATCTTAAATCCAGTGGCCAAGTGAACAAGGGACTCACGTCTGAGCATACCCTGCCACACTTAGGGCGAACAAAGCGATACAAAAGGGGATGATGGACGGAGCGTTTCAACAAATCAAACACTCACCCCCAGTCAACTGATCTGGGTTTAATCCATCACCATTCTTTAGTTCACTCAGCCACCCCAGTTCAGACATGGCCATATGCAAATCAGTCTGACCCTGTGCCTCGTGGGAACAGTCCAGCCCGAACTGCCAAGCCATGTCTTCCCTGGACCGGAAACAAGCATCCTGGGACCGCTTTCGGATTCATAATCCTCATCAGCCAGGCTATCTTGAATCCAGTGGCCAAGTGAACAAGGGACTCACGTCTGAGCATACCCTGCCACACTTAGGGCGAACAAAGCGATACAAAAGGGGATGATGGACGGAGCGTTTCAACAAATCAAACACTCACCCCCAGTCAACTGATCTGGGTTTAATCCATCACCATTCTTTAGTTCACTCAGCCACCCCAGTTCAGACATGGCCATATGCAAATCAGTCTGACCCTGTGCCTCGTGGGAACAGTCCAGCCCGAACTGCCAAGCCATGTCTTCCCTGGACCGGAAACAAGCATCCTGGGACCGGTTTCGGATTCATAATCCTCGTCAGCCAGGCTATCTTGAATCCAGTGGCCAAGTGAACAAGGGACTCACGTCTGAGCATACACTGCCACCCTTAGGGCGAACAAAGCGATACAAAAGGGGATGATGGACGGAGCGTTTCAACAAATCAAACACTCACCCCCAGTCAACTGATCTGGGTTTAATCCATCGCCATTCTTTAGTTCACTCAGCCACCCCAGTTCAGACATGGCCATATGCAAATCAGTCTGACCCTGTGCCTCGTGGGAACAGTCCAGCCCGAACTGCCAAGCCATGTCTTCCCTGGACCGGAAACAAGCATCCTGGGACCGCTTTCGGATTCATAATCCTCGTCAGCCAGGCTATCTTGAATCCAGTGGCCAAGTGAACAAGGGACTCACGTCTGAGCATACCCTGCCACACTTAGGGCGAACAAAGCGATACAAAAGGGGATGATGGACGGAGCGTTTCAACAAATCAAACACTCACCCCCAGTCAACTGATCTGGGTTTAATCCATCACCATTCTTTAGTTCACTCAGCCACCCCAGTTCAGACATGGCCATATGCAAATCAGTCTGACCCTGTGCCTCGTGGGAACAGTCCAGCCCGAACTGCCATGCCATGTCTTCCCAGGACCGGAAACAAGCATCCTGGGACCGGTTTCGGATTCATAATCCTCATCAGCCAGGCTATCTTGAATCCAGTGGCCAAGTGAACAAGGGACTCACGTCTGAGCATACCCTGCCACACTTAGGGCGAACAAAGCGATACAAAAGGGGATGATGGACGGAGCGTTTCAACAAATCAAACACTCACCCCCAGTCAACTGATCTGGGTTTAATCCATCACCATTCTTTAGTTCACTCAGCCACCCCAGTTCAGACATGGCCATATGCAAATCAGTCTGACCCTGTGCCTCGTGGGAACAGTCCAGCCCGAACTGCCAAGCCATGTCTTCCCTGGACCGGAAACAAGCATCCTGGGACCGGTTTCGGATTCATAATCCTCATCAGCCAGGCTATCTTGAATCCAGTGGCCAAGGGAACAAGGGACTCACGTCTGAGCATACCCTGCCACACTTAGGGCGAACAAAGCGATACAAAAGGGGATGATGGACGGAGCGTTTCAACAAATCAAACACTCACCCCCAGTCAACTGATCTGGGTTTAATCCATCACCATTCTTTAGTTCACTCAGCCACCCCAGTTCAGACATGGCCATATGCAAATCAGTCTGACCCTGTGCCTCGTGGGAACAGTCCAGCCCGAACTGCCAAGCCATGTCTTCCCTGGACCGGAAACAAGCATCCTGGGACCGCTTTCGGATTCATAATCCTCATCAGTCAGGCTATCTTGAATCCAGTGGCCAAGTGAACAAGGGACTCACATCTGAGCATACCCTGCCACACTTAGGGCGAACAAAGCGATACAAAAGGGGATGATGGACGGAGCGTTTCAACAAATCAAACACTCACCCCCAGTCAACTGATCTGGGTTTAATCCATCACCATTCTTTAGTTCACTCAGCCACCCCAGTTCAGACATGGCCATATGCAAATCAGTCTGACCCTGTGCCTCGTGGGAACAGTCCAGCCCGAACTGCCAAGCCATGTCCTCCCTGGACCGGAAACAAGCATCCTGGGACCGGTTTCCGATTCATAATCCTCATCAGCCAGGCTATCTTGAATCCAGTGGCCAAGTGAACAAGGGACTCACGTCTGAGCATACCCTGCCACACTTAGGGCGAACAAAGCGATACAAAAGGGGATGATGGACGGAGCGTTTCAACAAATCAAACACTCACCCCCAGTCAACTGATCTGGGTTTAATCCATCACCATTCTTTAGTTCACTCAGCCACCCCAGTTCAGACATGGCTTATGCAAATCAGTCTGACCCTGTGCCTCGTGGGAACAGTCCAGCCCGAACTGCCAAGCCATGTCCTCCCTGGACCGGAAACAAGCATCCTGGGACCGGTTTCCGATTCATAATCCTCATCAGCCAGGCTATCTTGAATCCAGTGGCCAAGTGAACAAGGGACTCACGTCTGAGCATACCCTGCCACACTTAGGGCGAACAAAGCGATACAAAAGGGGATGATGGACGGAGCGTTTCAACAAATCAAACACTCACCCCCAGTCAACTGATCTGGGTTTAATCCATCACCATTCTTTAGTTCACTCAGCCACCCCAGTTCAGACATGGCCATATGCAAATCAGTCTGACCCTGTGCCTCGTGGGAACAGTCCAACCCGAACTGCCAAGCCATGTCTTCCCTGGACAGGAAGCAAGCATCCTGGGACCGGTTTCGGATTCATAATCCTCATCAGCCAGGCTATCTTGAATCCAGTGGCCAAGTGAACAAGGGACTCACGTCTGAGCATACCCTGCCACACTTAGGGCGAACAAAGCAATACAAAAGGGGATGATGGACGGAGCGTTTCAACAAATCAAACACTCACCCCCAGTCAACTGATCTGGGTTTAATCCATCACCATTCTTTAGTTCACTCAGCCACCCCAGTTCAGACATGGCCATATGCAAATCAGTCTGACCCTGTGCCTCGTGGGAAAAGTCCAGCCCGAACTGCCAAGCCATGTCCTCCCTGGACCGGAAACAAGCATCTTGGGACCGGTTTCGGATTCATAATCCTCATCAGCCAGGCTATCTTGAATCCAGTGGCCAAGTGCACAAGGGACTCACGTCTGAGCATACCCTGCCACACTTAGGGCGAACAAAGCGATACAAAAGGGGATGATGGACGGAGCATTTCAACAAATCAAACACTCACCCCCAGTCAACTTCTCTGGGTTTAATCCATAACCATTCTTTAGTTCACTCAGCCACCCCAGTTCAGACATGGCCATATGCAAATCAGTCTGACCCTGTGCCTCGTGGGAAAAGTCCAGCCCGAACTGCCAAGCCATGTCCTCCCTGGACCGGAAACAAGCATCTTGGGACCGGTTTCGGATTCATAATCCTCATCAGCTAGGCTATCTTGAATCCAGTGGCCAAGTGCACAAGGGACTCACGTCTGAGCATACCCTGCCACACTTAGGGCGAACAAAGTGATACAAAAGGGGATGATGGACGGAGCGTTTCAACAAATCAAACACTCACCCCCAGTCAACTTCTCTGGGTTTAATCCATAACCATTCTTTAGTTCACTCAGCCACCCCAGTTCAGACATGGCCATATGCAAATCAGTCTGACCCTGTGCCTCGTGGGAACAGTCCAGCCCGAACTGCCAAGCCATGTCTTCCCTGGACCGGAAACAAGCATCCTGGGACCGGTTTCGGATTCATAATCCTCATCAGCCAGGCTATCTTGAATCCAGTGGCCAAGTGAACAAGGGACTCACGTCTGAGCATACCCTGCCACACTTAGGGCGAACAAAGCGATACAAAAGGGGATGATGGACGGAGCGTTTCAACAAATCAAACACTCACCCCCAGTCAACTGATCTGGGTTTAATCCATCACCATTCTTTAGTTCACTCAGCCACCCCAGTTCAGACATGGCCATATGCAAATCAGTCTGACCCTGTGCCTCGTGGGAACAGTCCAGCCCGAACTGCCAAGCCATGTCTTCCCTGGACCGGAAACAAGCATCCTGGGACCGGTTTCGGATTCATAATCCTCATCAGCCAGGCTATCTTGAATCCAGTGGCCAAGTGAACAAGGGACTCACGTCTGAGCATACCCTGCCACACTTAGGGCGAACAAAGCGATACAAAAGGGGATGATGGACGGAGGGTTTCAACAAATCAAACACTCTCCCCCAGTCAACGGATCTGGGTTTAATCCATCACCATTCTTTAGTTCATTCAGCCACCCCAGTTCAGACATGGCCATACGCAAATCAGTCTGACCCTGTGCCTCGTGGGAACAGTCCTGCCCGAACTGCCAAGCCATGTCTTCCCTGGACCGGAAACAAGCATCCTGGGACCGGTTTCGGATTCATAATCCTCATCAGACAGGCTATCTTGAATCCAGTGGCCAAGTGAACAAGGGACTCACGTCTGAGCATACCCTGCCACACTTAGGGCGAACAAAGCGATACAAAAGGGGATGATGGACGGAGCGTTTCAACAAATCAAACACTCACCCCCAGTCAACTGATCTGGGTTTAATCCATCACCATTCTTTAGTTCACTCGGCCACCCCAGTTCAGACATGGCCATATGCAAATCAGTCTGACCCTGTGCCTCGTGGGAACAGTCCAGCCCGAACTGCCAAGCCATGTCTTCCCTGGACCGGAAACAAGCATCCTGGGACCGGTTTCGGATGCATAATCCTCATCAGCCAGGCTATCTTGAATCCAGTGGCCAAGTGAACAAGGGACTCACGTCTGAGCATACCCTGCCACACTTAGGGCAAACAAAGCGATACAAAAGGGGATGATGGACGGAGCGTTTCAACAAATCAAACACTCACCCCCAGTCAACTGATCTGGGTTTAATCCATCACCATTCTTTAGTTCACTCAGCCACCCCAGTTCAGACATGGCCATATGCAAATCAGTCTGACCCTGTGCCTCGTGGGAACAGTCCAGCCCGAACTGCCAAGCCATGTCTTCCCTGGACCGGAAACAAGCATCCTGGGACCGGTTTCGGATTCATAATCCTCGTCAGCCAGGCTATCTTGAATCCAGTGGCCAAGTGAACAAGGGACTCACGTCTGAGCATACCCTGCCACCCTTAGGGCGAACAAAGCGATACAAAAGGGGATGATGGACGGAGCGTTTCAACAAATCAAACACTCACCCCCAGTCAACTGATCTGGGTTTAATCCATCACCATTCTTTAGTTCACTCAGCCACCCCAGTTCAGACATGGCCATATGCAAATCAGTCTGACCCTGTGCCTCGTGGGAACAGTCCAGCCCGAACTGCCAAGCCATGTCTTCCCTGGACCGGAAACAAGCATCCTGGGACCGGTTTCGGATTCATAATCCTCATCAGCCAGGCTATCTTGAATCCAGTGGCCAAGTGAACAAGGGACTCACGTCTGAGCATACCCTGCCACACTTAGGGCGAACAAAGCGATACAAAAGGGGATGATGGACGGAGCGTTTCAACAAATCAAACACTCACCCCCAGTCAACTGATCTGGGTTTAATCCATCACCATTCTTTAGTTCACTCAGCCACCCCAGTTCAGACATGGCCATATGCAAATCAGTCTGACCCTGTGCCTCGTGGGAACAGTCCAGCCCGAACTGCCAAGCCATGTCTTCCCTGGACCGGAAACAAGCATCCTGGGACCGGTTTCGGATTCATAATCCTCATCAGTCAGGCTATCTTAAATCCAGTGGCCAAGTGAACAAGGGACTCACGTCTGAGCATACCCTGCCACACTTAGGGCGAACAAAGCGATACAAAAGGGGATGATGGACGGAGCGTTTCAACAAATCAAACACTCACCCCCAGTCAACTGATCTGGGTTTAATCCATCACCATTCTTTAGTTCACTCAGCCACCCCAGTTCAGACATGGCCATATGCAAATCAGTCTGACCCTGTGCCTCGTGGGAACAGTCCAGCCCGAACTGCCAAGCCATGTCTTCCCTGGACCGGAAACAAGCATCCTGGGACCGCTTTCGGATTCATAATCCTCATCAGCCAGGCTATCTTGAATCCAGTGGCCAAGTGAACAAGGGACTCACGTCTGAGCATACCCTGCCACACTTAGGGCGAACAAAGCGATACAAAAGGGGATGATGGACGGAGCGTTTCAACAAATCAAACACTCACCCCCAGTCAACTGATCTGGGTTTAATCCATCACCATTCTTTAGTTCACTCAGCCACCCCAGTTCAGACATGGCCATATGCAAATCAGTCTGACCCTGTGCCTCGTGGGAACAGTCCAGCCCGAACTGCCAAGCCATGTCTTCCCTGGACCGGAAACAAGCATCCTGGGACCGGTTTCGGATTCATAATCCTCGTCAGCCAGGCTATCTTGAATCCAGTGGCCAAGTGAACAAGGGACTCACGTCTGAGCATACACTGCCACCCTTAGGGCGAACAAAGCGATACAAAAGGGGATGATGGACGGAGCGTTTCAACAAATCAAACACTCACCCCCAGTCAACTGATCTGGGTTTAATCCATCGCCATTCTTTAGTTCACTCAGCCACCCCAGTTCAGACATGGCCATATGCAAATCAGTCTGACCCTGTGCCTCGTGGGAACAGTCCAGCCCGAACTGCCAAGCCATGTCTTCCCTGGACCGGAAACAAGCATCCTGGGACCGGTTTCGGATTCATAATCCTCATCAGCCAGGCTATCTTGAATCCAGTGGCCAAGTGAACAAGGGACTCACGTCTGAGCATACCCTGCCACACTTAGGGCGAACAAAGCGATACAAAAGGGGATGATGGACGGAGCGTTTCAACAAATCAAACACTCACCCCCAGTCAACTGATCTGGGTTTAATCCATCACCATTCTTTAGTTCACTCAGCCACCCCAGTTCAGACATGGCCATATGCAAATCAGTCTGACCCTGTGCCTCGTGGGAACAGTCCAGCCCGAACTGCCAAGCCATGTCTTCCCTAAACCGGAAACAAGCATCCTGGGACCGGTTTCGGATTCATAATCCTCATCAGCCAGGCTATCTTGAATCCAGTGGCCAAGTGAACAAGGGACTCACGTCTGAGCATACCCTGCCACACTTAGGGCGAACAAAGCGATACAAAAGGGGATGATGGACGGAGCGATTTAACAAATCAAACACTCACCCACAGTCAACTGATCTGGGTTTAATCCATCACCATTCTTTAGTTCACTCAGCCACCCCAGTTCAGACATGGCCACATGCAAATCAGTCTGACCTTGTGCCTCGTGGGAACAGTCCAGCCCGAACTGCCAAGCCATGTCTTCCCTGGACCGGAAACAAGCATCCTGGGACCGGTTTAGGATTCATAATCCTCATCAGCCAGGCTATCTTGAATCCAGTGGCCAAGTGAACAAGGGACTCACGTCTGAGCATACCCTGCCACACTTAGGGCGAACAAAGCGATACAAAAGGGGATGATGGACGGAGCGTTTCAACAAATCAAACACTCACCCCCAGTCAACTGATCTGGGTTTAATCCATCACCATTCTTTAGTTCACTCAGCCACCCCAGTTCAGACATGGCCATATGCAAATCAGTCTGACCCTGTGCCTCGTGGGAACAGTCCAGCCCGAATTGCCAAGCCATGTCTTCCCTGGACCGGAAACAAGCATCCTGGGACCGGTTTCGGATTCATAATCCTCATCAGCCAGGCTATCTTGAATCCAGGGGCCAAGAGAACAAGGGACTCACATCTGAGCATACCCTGCCACACTTAGGGCGAACAAAGCGATACAAAAGGGGATGATGGACGGAGCGTTTCAACAAATTAAATACTCACCCCCAGTCAACTGATCTGGGTTTAATCCATCACCATTCTTTAGTTCACTCAGCCACCCCAGTTCAGACATGGCCATATGCAAATCAGTCTGACCCTGTGCCTCGTGGGAACAGTCCAGCCGAACTGCCAAGCCATGTCTTCCCTGGACCGGAAACAAGCATCCTGGGACCGGTTTCGGATTCATAATCCTCATCAGCCAGGCTATCTTGAATCCAGTGGCCAAGTGAACAAGGGACTCACGTCTGAGCATACCCTGCCAAACTTAGGGCGAACAAAGCGATACAAAAGGGGATGATGGACGGAACGTTTCAACAAATCAAACACTCACCCCCAGTCAACTGATCTGGGTTTAATCCATCACCATTCTTTAGTTCACTCAGCCACCCCAGTTTAGACATGGCATATGCAAATCAGTCTGACCCTGTGCCTCGTGGGAACAGTCCAGCCCGAACTGCCAAGCCATGTCTTCCCTGGACCGGAAACAAGCATCCTGGGACCGGTTTCCGATTCATAATCCTCATCAGCCAGGCTATCTTGAATCCAGTGGCCAAGTGAACAAGGGAGTCACGTCTGAGCATACCCTGCCACACTTAGGGCGAACAAAGCGATACAAAAGGGGATGATGGACGGAGCGTTTCAACAAATCAACCCTCACCCCCAGTCAACTGATCTGGGTTTAATCCATCACCATTCTTTAGTTCACTCAGCCACCCCAGTTCAGACATGGCCATATGCAAATCAGTCTGACCTTGTGCCTCGTGGGAACAGTCCAGCCCGAACTGCCAAGCCATGTCTTCCCTGGACCGGAAACAAGCATCCTGGGACCGGTTTCGAATTCATAATCCTCATCAGCCAGGCTATCTTGAATCCAGTGGCCAAGTGAACAAGGGACTCACGTCTGAGCTTACCCTGCCACACATAGGGCGAACAAAGCGATACAAAAGGGGATGATGGATGGAGCGTTTCAACAAATCAAACACTCACCCCCAGTCAACTGATCTGGGTTTAATCCATCACCATTCTTTAGTTCACTCAGCCACCCCAGTTCAGACATGGCCATATGCAAATCAGTCTGACCCTCTGCCTCGTGGGAACAGTCCAGCCCGAACTGCCAAGCCATGTCTTCCCTGGACCGGAAACAAGCATCCTGGGACCGGTTTCGGATTCATAATCCTCATCAGCCAGGCTATCTTGAATCCAGTGGCCAAGTGAACAAGGGACTCACGTCTGAGCATACCCTGCCACACTTAGGGCGAACAAAGCGATACAAAAGGGGATGATGGACGGAGCGTTTCAACAAATCAAACACTCACCCCCAGTCAACTGATCTGGGTTTAATCCATCACCATTCTTTAGTTCACTCAGCCACCCCAGTTCAGACATGGCCATATGCAAATCAGTCTGACCCTGTGCCTCGTGGGAACAGTCCAGCCCGAACTGCCAAGCCATGTCTTCCCTAAACCGGAAACAAGCATCCTGGGACCGGTTTCGGATTCATAATCCTCATCAGCCAGGCTATCTTGAATCCAGTGGCCAAGTGAACAAGGGACTCACGTCTGAGCATACCCTGCCACACTTAGGGCGAACAAAGCGATACAAAAGGGGATGATGGACGGAGCGATTTAACAAATCAAACACTCACCCCCAGTCAACTGATCTGGGTTTAATCCATCACCATTCTTTAGTTCACTCAGCCACCCCAGTTCAGACATGGCCACATGCAAATCAGTCTGACCTTGTGCCTCGTGGGAACAGTCCAGCCCGAACTGCCAAGCCATGTCTTCCCTGGACCGGAAACAAGCATCCTGGGACCGGTTTAGGATTCATAATCCTCATCAGCCAGGCTATCTTGAATCCAGTGGCCAAGTGAACAAGGGACTCACGTCTGAGCATACCCTGCCACACTTAGGGCGAACAAAGCGATACAAAAGGGGATGATGGACGGAGCGTTTCAACAAATCAAACACTCACCCCCAGTCAACTGATCTGGGTTTAATCCATCACCATTCTTTAGTTCACTCAGCCACCCCAGTTCAGACATGGCCATATGCAAATCAGTCTGACCCTGTGCCTCGTGGGAACAGTCCAGCCCGAATTGCCAAGCCATGTCTTCCCTGGACCGGAAACAAGCATCCTGGGACCGGTTTCGGATTCATAATCCTCATCAGCCAGGCTATCTTGAATCCAGGGGCCAAGAGAACAAGGGACTCACATCTGAGCATACCCTGCCACACTTAGGGCGAACAAAGCGATACAAAAGGGGATGATGGACGGAGCGTTTCAACAAATTAAATACTCACCCCCAGTCAACTGATCTGGGTTTAATCCATCACCATTCTTTAGTTCACTCAGCCACCCCAGTTCAGACATGGCCATATGCAAATCAGTCTGACCCTGTGCCTCGTGGGAACAGTCCAGCCCGAATTGCCAAGCCATGTCTTCCCTGGACCGGAAACAAGCATCCTGGGACCGGTTTCGGATTCATAATCCTCATCAGCCAGGCTATCTTGAATCCAGGGGCCAAGAGAACAAGGGACTCACATCTGAGCATACCCTGCCACACTTAGGGCGAACAAAGCGATACAAAAGGGGATGATGGACGGAGCGTTTCAACAAATTAAATACTCACCCCCAGTCAACTGATCTGGGTTTAATCCATCACCATTCTTTAGTTCACTCAGCCACCCCAGTTTAGACATGGCCATATGCAAATCAGTCTGACCCTGTGCCTCGTGGGAACAGTCCAGCCCGAACTGCCAAGCCATGTCTTCCCTGGACCGGAAACAAGCATCCTGGGACCGGTTTCCGATTCATAATCCTCATCAGCCAGGCTATCTTGAATCCAGTGGCCAAGTGAACAAGGGACTCACGTCTGAGCATACCCAGCCACACTTAGGGCGAACAAAGCGATACAAAAGGGGATGATGGACGGAGCGATTCAACAAATCAAACACTCACCCCCAGTCAACTGATCTGGGTTTAATCCATCACCATTCTTTAGTTCACTCAGCCACCCCAGTTCAGACATGGCCATATGCAAATCAGTCTGACCCTGTGCCTCGTGGGAACAGTCCAGCCCGAACTGCCAAGCCATGTCTTCCCTGGACCGGAAACAAGCATCCTGGGACCGGTTTCCGATTCATAATCCTCATCAGCCAGGCTATCTTGAATCCAGTGGCCAAGTGAACAAGGGAGTCACGTCTGAGCATACCCTGCCACACTTAGGGCGAACAAAGCGATACAAAAGGGGATGATGGACGGAGCGTTTCAACAAATCAAACACTCACCCCCAGTCAACTGATCTGGGTTTAATCCATCACCATTCTTTAGTTCACTCAGCCACCCCAGTTCAGACATGGCCATATGCAAATCAGTCTGACCTTGTGCCTCGTGGGAACAGTCCAGCCCGAACTGCCAAGCCATGTCTTCCCTGGACCGGAAACAAGCATCCTGGGACCGGTTTCGAATTCATAATCCTCATCAGCCAGGCTATCTTGAATCCAGTGGCCAAGTGAACAAGGGACTCACGTCTGAGCTTACCCTGCCACACATAGGGCGAACAAAGCGATACAAAAGGGGATGATGGATGGAGCGTTTCAACAAATCAAACACTCACCCCCAGTCAACTGATCTGGGTTTAATCCATCACCATTCTTTAGTTCACTCAGCCACCCCAGTTCAGACATGGCCATATGCAAATCAGTCTGACCCTGTGCCTCGTGGGAACAGTCCAGCCCGAATTGCCAAGCCATGTCTTCCCTGGACCGGAAACAAGCATCCTGGGACCGGTTTCGGATTCATAATCCTCATCAGCCAGGCTATCTTGAATCCAGGGGCCAAGTGAACAAGGGACTCACGTCTGAGCATACCCTGCCACACTTAGGGCGAACAAAGCGATACAAAAGGGGATGATGGACGGAGCGTTTCAACAAATTAAACACTCACCCCCAGTCAACTGATCTGGGTTTAATCCATCACCATTCTTTAGTTCACTCAGCCACCCCAGTTCAGACATGGCCATATGCAAATCAGTCTGACCCTGTGCCTCGTGGGAACAGTCCAGCCGAACTGCCAAGCCATGTCTTCCCTGGACCGGAAACAAGCATCCTGGGACCGGTTTCGGATTCATAATCCTCATCAGCCAGGCTATCTTGAATCCAGTGGCCAAGTGAACAAGGGACTCACGTCTGAGCATACCCTGCCACACTTAGGGCGAACAAAGCGATACAAAAGGGGATGATGGACGGAGCGTTTCAACAAATCAAACACTCACCCCCAGTCAACTTCTCTGGGTTTAATCCATCACCATTCTTTAGTTCACTCAGCCACCCCAGTTCAGACATGGCCATATGCAAATCAGTCTGACCCTGTGCCTCGTGGGAACAGTCCAGCCCGAATTGCCAAGCCATGTCTTCCCTGGACCGGAAACAAGCATCCTGGGACCGGTTTCGGATTCATAATCCTCATCAGCCAGGCTATCTTGAATCCAGGGGCCAAGTGAACAAGGGACTCACGTCTGAGCATACCCTGCCACACTTAGGGCGAACAAAGCGATACAAAAGGGGATGATGGATGGAGCGTTTCAACAAATCAAACACTCACCCCCAGTCAACTGATCTGGGTTTAATCCATCACCATTCTTTAGTTCACTCAGCCACCCCAGTTCAGACATGGCCATATGCAAATCAGTCTGACCCTGTGCCTCGTGGGAACAGTCCAGCCCGAATTGCCAAGCCATGTCTTCCCTGGACCGGAAACAAGCATCCTGGGACCGGTTTCGGATTCATAATCCTCATCAGCCAGGCTATCTTGAATCCAGGGGCCAAGTGAACAAGGGACTCACGTCTGAGCATACCCTGCCACACTTAGGGCGAACAAAGCGATACAAAAGGGGATGATGGACGGAGCGTTTCAACAAATTAAACACTCACCCCCAGTCAACTGATCTGGGTTTAATCCATCACCATTCTTTAGTTCACTCAGCCACCCCAGTTCAGACATGGCCATATGCAAATCAGTCTGACCCTGTGCCTCGTGGGAACAGTCCAGCCGAACTGCCAAGCCATGTCTTCCCTGGACCGGAAACAAGCATCCTGGGACCGGTTTCGGATTCATAATCCTCATCAGCCAGGCTATCTTGAATCCAGTGGCCAAGTGAACAAGGGACTCACGTCTGAGCATACCCTGCCACACTTAGGGCGAACAAAGCGATACAAAAGGGGATGATGGACGGAGCGTTTCAACAAATCAAACACTCACCCCCAGTCAACTTCTCTGGGTTTAATCCATCACCATTCTTTAGTTCACTCAGCCACCCCAGTTCAGACATGGCCATATGCAAATCAGTCTGACCCTGTGCCTCGTGGGAACAGTCCAGCCCGAATTGCCAAGCCATGTCTTCCCTGGACCGGAAACAAGCATCCTGGGACCGGTTTCGGATTCATAATCCTCATCAGCCAGGCTATCTTGAATCCAGGGGCCAAGTGAACAAGGGACTCACGTCTGAGCATACCCTGCCACACTTAGGGCGAACAAAGCGATACAAAAGGGGATGATGGATGGAGCGTTTCAACAAATCAAACACTCACCCCCAGTCAACTGATCTGGGTTTAATCCATCACCATTCTTTAGTTCACTCAGCCACCCCAGTTCAGACATGGCCATATGCAAATCAGTCTGACCCTGTGCCTCGTGGGAACAGTCCAGCCCGAATTGCCAAGCCATGTCTTCCCTGGACCGGAAACAAGCATCCTGGGACCGGTTTCGGATTCATAATCCTCATCAGCCAGGCTATCTTGAATCCAGGGGCCAAGTGAACAAGGGACTCACGTCTGAGCATACCCTGCCACACTTAGGGCGAACAAAGCGATACAAAGGGGGATGATGGACGGAGCGTTTCAACAAATCAAACACTCACCCCCAGTCAACTGATCTGGGTTTAATCCATCACCATTCTTTAGTTCACTCAGCCACCCCAGTTCAGACATGGCCATATGCAAATCAGTCTGACCCTGTGCCCCGTGGGAACAGTCCAGCCGAACTGCCAAGCCATGTCTTCCCTGGACCGGAAACAAGCATCCTGGGACCGGTTTCGGATTCATAATCCTCATCAGCCAGGCTATCTTGAATCCAGTGGCCAAGTGAACAAGGGACTCACGTCTGAGCATACCCTGCCACACTTAGGGCGAACAAAGCGATACAAAAGGGGATGATGGACGGAGCGTTTCAACAAATCAAACACTCACCCCCAGTCAACTTCTCTGGGTTTAATCCATCACCATTCTTTAGTTCACTCAGCCACCCCAGTTCAGACATGGCCATATGCAAATCAGTCTGACCCTGTGCCTCGTGGGAACAGTCCAGCCCGAACTGCCAAGCCATGTCTTCCCTGGACGGGAAACAAGCATCCTGGGACCGGTTTCGGATTCATAATCCTCATCAGCCAGGCTATCTTGAATCCAGTGGCCAAGTGAACAAGGGACTCACGTCTGAGCATACCCTGCCACACTTAGGGCGAACAAAGCAATACAAAAGGGGATGATGGACGGAGCGATTCAACAAATCAAACACTCACCCCCAGTCAACTGATCTGGGTTTAATCCATCACCATTCTTTAGTTCACTCAGCCACCCCAGTTCAGACATGGCCATATGCAAATCAGTCTGACCCTGTGCCTCGTGGGAACAGTCCAGCCCGAACTGCCAAGCCATGTCTTCCCTGGACCGGAAACAAGCATCCTGGGACCGGTTTCGGATTCATAATCCTCATCAGCCAGGCTATCTTGAATCCAGTGGCCAAGTGAACAAGGGACTCACGTCTGAGCATACCCTGCCACACTTAGGGCGAACAAAGCGATACAAAAGGGGATGATGGACGGAGCGTTTCAACAAATCAAACACTCACCCCCAGTCAACGGATCTGGGTTTAATCCATCACCATTCTTTAGTTCACTCAGCCACCCCAGTTCAGACATGGCCATATGCAAATCAGTCTGACCCTGTGCCTCGTGGGAACAGTCTTGCCCGAACTGCCAAGCCATGTCTTCCCTGGACCGGAAACAAGCATCCTGGGACCGGTTTCGGATTCATAATCCTCATCAGCCAGGCTATCTTGAATCCAGTGGCCAAGTGAACAAGGGACTCACGTCTGAGCATACCCTGCCACACTTAGGGCGAACAAAGCGATACAAAAGGGGATGATGGACGGAGCGTTTCAACAAATCAAACACTCACCCCCAGTCAACTGATCTGGGTTTAATCCATCACCATTCTTTAGTTCACTCAGCCACCCCAGTTCAGACATGGCCATATGCAAATCAGTTTGACCCTGTGCCTCGTGGGAACAGTCCAGCCCGAACTGCCAAGCCATGTCTTCCCTGGACCGGAAACAAGCATTTTGGGACCGGTTTCGGATTCATAATCCTCATCAGCCAGGCCATCTTGAATCCAGTGGCCAAGTGAACAAGGGACTCACGTCTGAGCATACCCTGCCACACTTAGGGCGAACAAAGCGATACAAAAGGGGATGATGGACGGAGCGTTTCAACAAATCAAACACTCACCCCCAGTCAACTGATCTGGGTTTAATCCATCACCATTCTTTAGTTCACTCAGCCACCCCAGTTCAGACATGGCCATATGCAAATCAGTCTGACCCTGTGCCTCGTGGGAACAGTCCAGCCCGAACTGCCAAGCCATGTCTTCCCTGGACCGCAAACACGCATCCTGGGACCGGTTTCGGATTCATAATCCTCGTCAGCCAGGCTATCTTGAATCCAGTGGCCAAGTGAACAAGGGACTCACGTCTGAGCATACCCTGCCACCCATATGGCGAACAAAGCGATACAAAAGGGGATGATGGACGGAGCGTTTCAACAAATCAAACACTCACCCCCAGTCAACTGATCTGGGTTTAATCCATCACCATTCTTTAGTTCACTCAGCCACCCCAGTTCAGACATGGCCATATGCAAATCAGTCTGACCCTGTGCCTCGTGGGAACAGTCCAGCCCGAACTGCCAAGCCATGTCTTCCCTTGACCGGAAACAAGCATCCTGGGACCGGTTTCGGATTCATAATCCTCATCAGCCAGGCTATCTTGAATCCAGTGGCCAAGTGAACAAGGGACTCACGTCTGAGCATACCCTGCCACACTTAGGGCGAACAAAGCGATACAAAAGGGGATGATGGACGGAGCGTTTCAACAAATCAAACACTCACCCCCAGTCAACTGATCTGGGTTTAATCCATCACCATTCTTTAGTTCACTCAGCCACCCCAGTTCAGACATGGCCATATGCAAATCAGTATGACCCTGTGCCTCGTGGGAACAGTCCAGCCCGAACTGCCAAGCCATGTCTTCCCTGGACCGGAAACAAGCATCCTGGGACCGGTTTCGGATTCATAATCCTCATCAGCCAGGCTATCTTGAATCCAGTGGCCAAGTGAACAAGGGACTCACGTCTGAGCATACCCTGCCACACTTAGGGCGAACAAAGCGATACAAAAGGGGATGATGGACGGAGCGTTTCAACAAATCAAACACTCACCCCCAGTCAACTGATCTGGGTTTAATCCATCACCATTCTTTAGTTCACTCAGCCACCCCAGTTCAGACATGGCCATATGCAAATCAGTCTGACCCTGTGCCTCGTGGGAACAGTCCAGCCCGAACTGCCAAGCCATGTCTTCCCTGGACCGGAAACAAGCATCCTGGGACCGGTTTCGGATTCATAATCCTCATCAGTCAGGCTATCTTGAATCCAGTGGCCAAGTGAACAAGGGACTCACATCTGAGCATAACCTGCCACACTTAGGGCGAACAAAGCGATACAAAAGGGGATGATGGACGGAGCGTTTCAACAAATCAAACACTCACCCCCAGTCAACTGATCTGGGTTTAATCCATCACCATTCTTTAGTTCACTCAGCCACCCCAGTTCAGACATGGCCATATGCAAATCAGTCTGACCCTGTGCCTCGTGGGAACAGTCCAGCCCGAACTGCCAAGCCATGTCCTCCCTGGACCGGAAACAAGCATCCTGGGACCGGTTTCCGATTCATAATCCTCATCAGCCAGGCTATCTTGAATCCAGTGGCCAAGTGAACAAGGGACTCACGTCTGAGCATACCCTGCCACACTTAGGGCTAACAAAGCGATACAAAAGGGGATGATGGACGGAGCGTTTCAACAAATCAAACACTCACCCCCAGTCAACTTCTCTGGGTTTAATCCATCACCATTCTTTAGTTCACTCAGCCACCCCAGTTCAGACATGGCCATATGCAAATCAGTCTGACCCTGTGCCTCGTGGGAACAGTCCAGCCCGAACTGCCAAGCCATGTCTTCCCTGCACAGGAAACAAGCATCCTGGGACCGGTTTCGGATTCATAATCCTCATCAGCCAGGCTATCTTGAATCCAGTGGCCAAGTGAACAAGGGACTCACGTCTGAGCATACCCTGCCACACTTAGGGCGAACAAAGCGATACAAAAGGGGATGATGGACGGAGCGTTTCAACAAATCAAACACTCACCCCCAGTCAACTGATCTGGGTTTAATCCATCACCATTCTTTAGTTCACTCAGCCACCCCAGTTCAGACATGGCCATATGCAAATCAGTCTGACCCTGTGCCTCGTGGGAAAAGTCCAGCCCGAACTGCCAAGCCATGTCCTCCCTGGACCGGAAACAAGCATCTTGGGACCGGTTTCGGATTCATAATCCTCATCAGCCAGGCTATCTTGAATCCAGTGGCCAAGTGAACAAGGGACTCACGTCTGAGCATACCCTGCCACACTTAGGGCGAACAAAGCGATACAAAAGGGGATGATGGACGGAGCGTTTCAACAAATCAAACACTCACCCCCAGTCAACTGATCTGGGTTTAATCCATCACCATTCTTTAGTTCACTCAGCCACCCCAGTTCAGACATGGCCATATGCAAATCAGTCTGACCCTGTGCCTCGTGGGAACAGTCCAGCCCGAACTGCCAAGCCATGTCTTCCCTGGACCGGAAACAAGCATCCTGGGACCAGTTTCGGATTCATAATCCTCATCAGCCAGGCTATCTTGAATCCAGTGGCCAAGTGAACAAGGGACTCACGTCCGAGCATACCCTGCCACACTTAGGGCGAACAAAGCGATACAAAAGGGGATGATGGACGGAGCGATTCAACAAATAAAACACTCACCCCCAGTCAACTGATCTGGGTTTAATCCATCACCATTCTTTAGTTCACTCAGCCACCCCAGTTCAGACATGGCCATATGCAAATCAGTCTGACCCTGTGCCTCGTGGGAACAGTCCAGCCCGAACTGCCAAGCCATGTCTTCCCTGGACCGGAAACAAGCATCCTGGGACCGGTTTCGGATTCATAATCCTCATCAGCCAGGCTATCTTGAATCCAGTGGCCAAGTGAACAAGGGACTCACGTCTGAGCATACCCTGCCACACTTAGGGTGAACAAAGCGATACAAAAGGGGATGATGGACGGAGCGTTTCAACAAATCAAACACTCTCCCCCAGTCAACGGATCTGGGTTTAATCCATCACCATTCTTTAGTTCACTCAGCCACCCCAGTTCAGACATGGCCATATGCAAATCAGTCTGACCCTGTGCCTCTTGGGAACAGTCCTGCCCGAACTGCCAAGCCATGTCTTCCCTGGACCGGAAACAAGCATCCTGGGACCGGTTTCGGATTCATAATCCTCATCAGACAGGCTATCTTGAATCCAGTGGCCAAGTGAACAAGGGACTCACGTCTGAGCATACCCTGCCACACTTAGGGCGAACAAAGCGATACAAAAGGGGATGATGGACGGAGCGTTTCAACAAATCAAACACTCACCCCCAGTCAACTGATCTGGGTTTAATCCATCACCATTCTTTAGTTCACTCGGCCACCCCAGTTCAGACATGGCCATATGCAAATCAGTCTGACCCTGTGCCTCGTGGGAACAGTCCAGCCCGAACTGCCAAGCCGTGTCTTCCCTGGACCGGAAACAAGCATCCTGGGACCGGTTTCGGATTCATAATCCTCATCAGCCAGGCTATCTTGAATCCAGTGGCCAAGTGAACAAGGGACTCACGTCTGAGCATACCCTGCCACACTTAGGGCGAACAAAGCGATACAAAAGGGGATGATGGACGGAGCGTTTCAACAAATCAAACACTCACCCCCAGTCAACTGATCTGGGTTTAATCCATCACCATTCTTTAGTTCACTCAGCCACCCCAGTTCAGACATGGCCATATGCAAATCAGTCTGACCCTGTGCCTCGTGGGAACAGTCCAGCCCGAACTGCCAAGCCATGTCTTCCCTGGACCGGAAACAAGCATCCTGGGACCGGTTTCGGATTCATAATCCTCATCAGCCAGGCTATCTTGAATCCAGTGGCCAAGTGAACAAGGGACTCACGTCTGAGCATACCCTGCCACACTTAGGGCGAACAAAGCGATACAAAAGGGGATGATGGACGGAGCGTTTCAACAAATCAAACACTCACCCCCAGTCAACTGATCTGGGTTTAATCCATCACCATTCTTTAGTTCACTCAGCCACCCCAGTTCAGACATGGCCATATGCAAATCAGTCTGACCCTGTGCCTCGTGGGAACAGTCCAGCCCGAACTGCCAAGCCATGTCTTCCCTGGACCGGAAACAAGCATCCTGGGACCGGTTTCGGATTCATAATCCTCATCAGCCAGGCTATCTTGAATCCAGTGGCCAAGTGAACAAGGGACTCACGTCTGAGCATACCCTGCCACACTTAGGGCGAACAAAGCGATACAAAAGGGGATGATGGACGGAGCGTTTCAACAAATCAAACACTCACCCCCAGTCAACTGATCTGGGTTTAATCCATCACCATTCTTTAGTTCACTCAGCCACCCCAGTTCAGACATGGCCATATGCAAATCAGTCTGACCCTGTGCCTCGTGGGAACAGTCCAGCCCGAACTGCCAAGCCATGTCTTCCCTGGACCGGAAACAAGCATCCTGGGACCGGTTTCGGATTCATAATCCTCATCAGTCAGGCTATCTTAAATCCAGTGGCCAAGTGAACAAGGGACTCACGTCTGAGCATAACCTGCTACACTTTGGGTGAACAAAGCAAAACAAAAGGGGATGATGGACGGAGCGTTTCAACAAATCAAACACTCACCCCCAGTCAACTGATCTGGGTTTAATCCATCACCATTCTTTAGTTCACTCAGCCAACCCAGTTCAGACATGGCCATATGCAAATCAGTCTGACCCTGTGCCTCGTGGGAACAGTCCAGCCCGAACTGCCAAGCCATGTCCTCCCTGGACCGGAAACACACATCCTGGGACCGGTTTCGGATTCATAATCCTCATCAGCCAGGCTATCTTGAATCCAGTGGCCAAGTGAACAAGGGACTCACGTCTGAGCATACCCTGCCACACTTAGGGCGAACAAAGTGATACAAAAGGGGATGATGGACGGAGCGTTTCAACAAATGAAACACTCACCCCCAGTCAACTTCTCTGGGTTTAATCCATCACCATTCTTTAGTTCACTCAGCCACCCCAGTTCAGACATGGCCATATGCAAATCAGTCTGACCCTGTGCCTCGTGGGAAAAGTCCAGCCCGAACTGCCAAGCCATGTCCTCCCTGGACCGGAAACAAGCATCTTGGGACCGGTTTCGGATTCATAATCCTCATCAGCCAGGCTATCTTGAATCCAGTGGCCAAGTGAACAAGGGACTCACGTCTGAGCATACCCTGCCACACTTAGGGCGAACAAAGCGATACAAAAGGGGATGATGGACGGAGCGTTTCAACAAATCAAACACTCACCCCCAGTCAACTTCTCTGGGTTTAATCCATAACCATTCTTTAGTTCACTCAGCCACCCCAGTTCAGACATGGCCATATGCAAATCAGTCTGACCCTGTGCCTCGTGGGAACAGTCCAGCCCGAACTGCCAAGCCATGTCTTCCCTGGACCGGAAACAAGCATCCTGGGACCAGTTTCGGATTCATAATCCTCATCAGCCAGGCTATCTTGAATCCAGTGGCCAAGTGAACAAGGGACTCACGTCTGAGCATACCCTGCCACACTTAGGGCGAACAAAGCGATACAAAAGGGGATGATGGACGGAGCGTTTCAACAAATCAAACACTCACCCCCAGTCAACGGATCTGGGTTTAATCCATGACCATTCTTTAGTTCACTCAGCCACCCCAGTTCAGACATGGCCATATGCAAATCAGTCTGACCCTGTGCCTCGTGGGAACAGTCCAGCCCGAACTGCCAAGCCATGTCTTCCCTGGACCGGAAACAAGCATCCTGGGACCAGTTTCGGATTCATAATCCTCATCAGCCAGGCTATCTTGAATCCAGTGGCCAAGTGAACAAGGGACTCACGTCTGAGCATACCCTGCCACACTTAGGGCGAACAAAGCGATACAAAAGGGGATGATGGACGGAGCGTTTCAACAAATCAAACACTCACCCCCAGTCAACGGATCTGGGTTTAATCCATGACCATTCTTTAGTTCACTCAGCCACCCCAGTTCAGACATGGCCATATGCAAATCAGTCTGACCCTGTGCCTCGTGGGAACAGTCTTGCCCGAACTGCCAAGCCATGTCTTCCCTGGACCGGAAACAAGCATCCTGGGACCGGTTTCGGATTCATAATCCTCATCAGCCAGGCTATCTTGAATCCAGTGGCCAAGTGAACAAGGGACTCACGTCTGAGCATACCCTGCCACACTTAGGGCGAACAAAGCGATACAAAAGGGGATGATGGACGGAGCGTTTCAACAAATCAAACACTCACCCCCAGTCAACTGATCTGGGTTTAATCCATCACCATTCTTTAGTTCACTCAGCCACCCCAGTTCAGACATGGCCATATGCAAATCAGTCTGACCCTGTGCCTCGTGGGAATAGTCCAGCCCGAACTGCCAAGCCATGTCTTCCCTGGACCGGAAACAAGCATCCTGGGACCGGTTTCGGATTCATAATCCTCATCAGCCAGGCTATCTTGAATCCAGTGGCCAAGTGAACAAGGGACTCACGTCTGAGCATACCCTGCCACACTTAGGGCGAACAAAGCGATACAAAAGGGGATGATGGACGGAGCGTTTCAACAAATCAAACACTCACCCCCAGTCAATTGATCTGGGTTTAATCCATCACCATTCTTTAGTTCACTCAGCCACCCCAGTTCAGACATGGCCATATGCAAATCAGTCTGACCCTGTGCCTCGTGGGAACAGTCCAGCCCGAACTGCCAAGCCATGTCTTCCCTAAACCGGAAACAAGCATCCTGGGACCGGTTTCGGATTCATAATCCTCATCAGCCAGGCTATCTTGAATCCAGTGGCCAAGTGAACAAGGGACTCACGTCTGAGCATATCCTGCCACACTTAGGGCGAACAAAGCGATACAAAAGGGGATGATGGACGGAGCGATTTAACAAATCAAACACTCACCCCCAGTCAACTGATCTGGGTTTAATCCATCACCATTCTTTAGTTCACTCAGCCGCCCCAGTTTAGACATGGCCATATGCAAATCAGTCTGACCCTGTGCCTCGTGGGAACAGTCCAGCCCGAACTGCCAAGCCATGTCTTCCCTGGACCGGAAACAAGCATCCTGGGACCGGTTTCGGATTCATAATCCTCATCAGCCAGGCTATCTTGAATCCAGTGGCCAAGTGAACAAGGGACTCACGTCTGAGCATACCCTGCCACACTTAGGGCGACCAAAGCGATACAAAAGGGGATGATGGACGGAGCGTTTCAACAAATCAAACACTCACCCCCAGTCAACGGATCTGGGTTTAATCCATAACCATTCTTTAGTTCACTCAGCCACCCCAGTTCAGACATGGCCATATGCAAATCAGTCTGACCCTGTGCCTCGTGGGAACAGTCCTGCCCGAACTGCCAAGCCATGTCTTCCCTGGACCGGAAACAAGCATCCTTGGACCGGTTTCGGATTCATAATCCTCATCAGCCAGGCTATCTTGAATCCAGTGGCCAAGTGAACAAGGGACTCACGTCTGAGCATACCCTGCCACACTTAGGGCGAACAAAGCGATACAAAAGGGGATGATGGACGGAGCGTTTCAACAAATCAAACACTCACTCCCAGTCAACTGATCTGGGTTTAATCCATCACCATTCTTTAGTTCACTCAGCCACCCCAGTTCAGACATGGCCATATGCAAATCAGTCTGACCCTGTGCCTCGTGGGAACAGTCCAGCCCGAACTGCCAAGCCATGTCTTCCCTGGACCGGAAACAAGCATCCTGGGACCAGTTTCGGATTCATAATCCTCATCAGCCAGGCTATCTTGAATCCAGTGGCCAAGTGAACAAGGGACTCACGTCTGAGCATACCCTGCCACACTTAGGGCGAACAAAGCGATACAAAAGGGGATGATGGACGGAGCGTTTCAACAAATCAAACACTCACCCCCAGTCAACGGATCTGGGTTTAATCCATGACCATTCTTTAGTTCACTCAGCCACCCCAGTTCAGACATGGCCATATGCAAATCAGTCTGACCCTGTGCCTCGTGGGAACAGTCCAGCCCGAACTGCCAAGCCATGTCTTCCCTGGACCGGAAACAAGCATCCTGGGACCGGTTTCGAATTCATAATCCTCATCAGCCAGGCTATCTTGAATCCAGTGGCCAAGTGAACAAGGGACTCACGTCTGAGCTTACCCTGCCACACATAGGGCGAACAAAGCGATACAAAAGGGGATGATGGATGGAGCGTTTCAACAAATCAAACACTCACCCCCAGTCAACTGATCTGGGTTTAATCCATCACCATTCTTTAGTTCACTCAGCCACCCCAGTTCAGACATGGCCATATGCAAATCAGTCTGACCCTGTGCCTCGTGGGAACAGTCCAGCCCGAATTGCCAAGCCATGTCTTCCCTGGACCGGAAACAAGCATCCTGGGACCGGTTTCGGATTCATAATCCTCATCAGCCAGGCTATCTTGAATCCAGGGGCCAAGTGAACAAGGGACTCACGTCTGAGCATACCCTGCCACACTTAGGGCGAACAAAGCGATACAAAAGGGGATGATGGACGGAGCGTTTCAACAAATTAAACACTCACCCCCAGTCAACTGATCTGGGTTTAATCCATCACCATTCTTTAGTTCACTCAGCCACCCCAGTTCAGACATGGCCATATGCAAATCAGTCTGACCCTGTGCCTCGTGGGAACAGTCCAGCCGAACTGCCAAGCCATGTCTTCCCTGGACCGGAAACAAGCATCCTGGGACCGGTTTCGGATTCATAATCCTCATCAGCCAGGCTATCTTGAATCCAGTGGCCAAGTGAACAAGGGACTCACGTCTGAGCATACCCTGCCACACTTAGGGCGAACAAAGCGATACAAAAGGGGATGATGGACGGAGCGTTTCAACAAATCAAACACTCACCCCCAGTCAACTTCTCTGGGTTTAATCCATCACCATTCTTTAGTTCACTCAGCCACCCCAGTTCAGACATGGCCATATGCAAATCAGTCTGACCCTGTGCCTCGTGGGAACAGTCCAGCCCGAATTGCCAAGCCATGTCTTCCCTGGACCGGAAACAAGCATCCTGGGACCGGTTTCGGATTCATAATCCTCATCAGCCAGGCTATCTTGAATCCAGGGGCCAAGTGAACAAGGGACTCACGTCTGAGCATACCCTGCCACACTTAGGGCGAACAAAGCGATACAAAAGGGGATGATGGATGGAGCGTTTCAACAAATCAAACACTCACCCCCAGTCAACTGATCTGGGTTTAATCCATCACCATTCTTTAGTTCACTCAGCCACCCCAGTTCAGACATGGCCATATGCAAATCAGTCTGACCCTGTGCCTCGTGGGAACAGTCCAGCCCGAATTGCCAAGCCATGTCTTCCCTGGACCGGAAACAAGCATCCTGGGACCGGTTTCGGATTCATAATCCTCATCAGCCAGGCTATCTTGAATCCAGGGGCCAAGTGAACAAGGGACTCACGTCTGAGCATACCCTGCCACACTTAGGGCGAACAAAGCGATACAAAAGGGGATGATGGACGGAGCGTTTCAACAAATTAAACACTCACCCCCAGTCAACTGATCTGGGTTTAATCCATCACCATTCTTTAGTTCACTCAGCCACCCCAGTTCAGACATGGCCATATGCAAATCAGTCTGACCCTGTGCCTCGTGGGAACAGTCCAGCCGAACTGCCAAGCCATGTCTTCCCTGGACCGGAAACAAGCATCCTGGGACCGGTTTCGGATTCATAATCCTCATCAGCCAGGCTATCTTGAATCCAGTGGCCAAGTGAACAAGGGACTCACGTCTGAGCATACCCTGCCACACTTAGGGCGAACAAAGCGATACAAAAGGGGATGATGGACGGAGCGTTTCAACAAATCAAACACTCACCCCCAGTCAACTTCTCTGGGTTTAATCCATCACCATTCTTTAGTTCACTCAGCCACCCCAGTTCAGACATGGCCATATGCAAATCAGTCTGACCCTGTGCCTCGTGGGAACAGTCCAGCCCGAATTGCCAAGCCATGTCTTCCCTGGACCGGAAACAAGCATCCTGGGACCGGTTTCGGATTCATAATCCTCATCAGCCAGGCTATCTTGAATCCAGGGGCCAAGTGAACAAGGGACTCACGTCTGAGCATACCCTGCCACACTTAGGGCGAACAAAGCGATACAAAAGGGGATGATGGATGGAGCGTTTCAACAAATCAAACACTCACCCCCAGTCAACTGATCTGGGTTTAATCCATCACCATTCTTTAGTTCACTCAGCCACCCCAGTTCAGACATGGCCATATGCAAATCAGTCTGACCCTGTGCCTCGTGGGAACAGTCCAGCCCGAATTGCCAAGCCATGTCTTCCCTGGACCGGAAACAAGCATCCTGGGACCGGTTTCGGATTCATAATCCTCATCAGCCAGGCTATCTTGAATCCAGGGGCCAAGTGAACAAGGGACTCACGTCTGAGCATACCCTGCCACACTTAGGGCGAACAAAGCGATACAAAGGGGGATGATGGACGGAGCGTTTCAACAAATCAAACACTCACCCCCAGTCAACTGATCTGGGTTTAATCCATCACCATTCTTTAGTTCACTCAGCCACCCCAGTTCAGACATGGCCATATGCAAATCAGTCTGACCCTGTGCCCCGTGGGAACAGTCCAGCCGAACTGCCAAGCCATGTCTTCCCTGGACCGGAAACAAGCATCCTGGGACCGGTTTCGGATTCATAATCCTCATCAGCCAGGCTATCTTGAATCCAGTGGCCAAGTGAACAAGGGACTCACGTCTGAGCATACCCTGCCACACTTAGGGCGAACAAAGCGATACAAAAGGGGATGATGGACGGAGCGTTTCAACAAATCAAACACTCACCCCCAGTCAACTTCTCTGGGTTTAATCCATCACCATTCTTTAGTTCACTCAGCCACCCCAGTTCAGACATGGCCATATGCAAATCAGTCTGACCCTGTGCCTCGTGGGAACAGTCCAGCCCGAACTGCCAAGCCATGTCTTCCCTGGACGGGAAACAAGCATCCTGGGACCGGTTTCGGATTCATAATCCTCATCAGCCAGGCTATCTTGAATCCAGTGGCCAAGTGAACAAGGGACTCACGTCTGAGCATACCCTGCCACACTTAGGGCGAACAAAGCAATACAAAAGGGGATGATGGACGGAGCGATTCAACAAATCAAACACTCACCCCCAGTCAACTGATCTGGGTTTAATCCATCACCATTCTTTAGTTCACTCAGCCACCCCAGTTCAGACATGGCCATATGCAAATCAGTCTGACCCTGTGCCTCGTGGGAACAGTCCAGCCCGAACTGCCAAGCCATGTCTTCCCTGGACCGGAAACAAGCATCCTGGGACCGGTTTCGGATTCATAATCCTCATCAGCCAGGCTATCTTGAATCCAGTGGCCAAGTGAACAAGGGACTCACGTCTGAGCATACCCTGCCACACTTAGGGCGAACAAAGCGATACAAAAGGGGATGATGGACGGAGCGTTTCAACAAATCAAACACTCACCCCCAGTCAACGGATCTGGGTTTAATCCATCACCATTCTTTAGTTCACTCAGCCACCCCAGTTCAGACATGGCCATATGCAAATCAGTCTGACCCTGTGCCTCGTGGGAACAGTCTTGCCCGAACTGCCAAGCCATGTCTTCCCTGGACCGGAAACAAGCATCCTGGGACCGGTTTCGGATTCATAATCCTCATCAGCCAGGCTATCTTGAATCCAGTGGCCAAGTGAACAAGGGACTCACGTCTGAGCATACCCTGCCACACTTAGGGCGAACAAAGCGATACAAAAGGGGATGATGGACGGAGCGTTTCAACAAATCAAACACTCACCCCCAGTCAACTGATCTGGGTTTAATCCATCACCATTCTTTAGTTCACTCAGCCACCCCAGTTCAGACATGGCCATATGCAAATCAGTTTGACCCTGTGCCTCGTGGGAACAGTCCAGCCCGAACTGCCAAGCCATGTCTTCCCTGGACCGGAAACAAGCATTTTGGGACCGGTTTCGGATTCATAATCCTCATCAGCCAGGCCATCTTGAATCCAGTGGCCAAGTGAACAAGGGACTCACGTCTGAGCATACCCTGCCACACTTAGGGCGAACAAAGCGATACAAAAGGGGATGATGGACGGAGCGTTTCAACAAATCAAACACTCACCCCCAGTCAACTGATCTGGGTTTAATCCATCACCATTCTTTAGTTCACTCAGCCACCCCAGTTCAGACATGGCCATATGCAAATCAGTCTGACCCTGTGCCTCGTGGGAACAGTCCAGCCCGAACTGCCAAGCCATGTCTTCCCTGGACCGCAAACACGCATCCTGGGACCGGTTTCGGATTCATAATCCTCGTCAGCCAGGCTATCTTGAATCCAGTGGCCAAGTGAACAAGGGACTCACGTCTGAGCATACCCTGCCACCCATATGGCGAACAAAGCGATACAAAAGGGGATGATGGACGGAGCGTTTCAACAAATCAAACACTCACCCCCAGTCAACTGATCTGGGTTTAATCCATCACCATTCTTTAGTTCACTCAGCCACCCCAGTTCAGACATGGCCATATGCAAATCAGTCTGACCCTGTGCCTCGTGGGAACAGTCCAGCCCGAACTGCCAAGCCATGTCTTCCCTTGACCGGAAACAAGCATCCTGGGACCGGTTTCGGATTCATAATCCTCATCAGCCAGGCTATCTTGAATCCAGTGGCCAAGTGAACAAGGGACTCACGTCTGAGCATACCCTGCCACACTTAGGGCGAACAAAGCGATACAAAAGGGGATGATGGACGGAGCGTTTCAACAAATCAAACACTCACCCCCAGTCAACTGATCTGGGTTTAATCCATCACCATTCTTTAGTTCACTCAGCCACCCCAGTTCAGACATGGCCATATGCAAATCAGTATGACCCTGTGCCTCGTGGGAACAGTCCAGCCCGAACTGCCAAGCCATGTCTTCCCTGGACCGGAAACAAGCATCCTGGGACCGGTTTCGGATTCATAATCCTCATCAGCCAGGCTATCTTGAATCCAGTGGCCAAGTGAACAAGGGACTCACGTCTGAGCATACCCTGCCACACTTAGGGCGAACAAAGCGATACAAAAGGGGATGATGGACGGAGCGTTTCAACAAATCAAACACTCACCCCCAGTCAACTGATCTGGGTTTAATCCATCACCATTCTTTAGTTCACTCAGCCACCCCAGTTCAGACATGGCCATATGCAAATCAGTCTGACCCTGTGCCTCGTGGGAACAGTCCAGCCCGAACTGCCAAGCCATGTCTTCCCTGGACCGGAAACAAGCATCCTGGGACCGGTTTCGGATTCATAATCCTCATCAGTCAGGCTATCTTGAATCCAGTGGCCAAGTGAACAAGGGACTCACATCTGAGCATAACCTGCCACACTTAGGGCGAACAAAGCGATACAAAAGGGGATGATGGACGGAGCGTTTCAACAAATCAAACACTCACCCCCAGTCAACTGATCTGGGTTTAATCCATCACCATTCTTTAGTTCACTCAGCCACCCCAGTTCAGACATGGCCATATGCAAATCAGTCTGACCCTGTGCCTCGTGGGAACAGTCCAGCCCGAACTGCCAAGCCATGTCCTCCCTGGACCGGAAACAAGCATCCTGGGACCGGTTTCCGATTCATAATCCTCATCAGCCAGGCTATCTTGAATCCAGTGGCCAAGTGAACAAGGGACTCACGTCTGAGCATACCCTGCCACACTTAGGGCTAACAAAGCGATACAAAAGGGGATGATGGACGGAGCGTTTCAACAAATCAAACACTCACCCCCAGTCAACTTCTCTGGGTTTAATCCATCACCATTCTTTAGTTCACTCAGCCACCCCAGTTCAGACATGGCCATATGCAAATCAGTCTGACCCTGTGCCTCGTGGGAACAGTCCAGCCCGAACTGCCAAGCCATGTCTTCCCTGCACAGGAAACAAGCATCCTGGGACCGGTTTCGGATTCATAATCCTCATCAGCCAGGCTATCTTGAATCCAGTGGCCAAGTGAACAAGGGACTCACGTCTGAGCATACCCTGCCACACTTAGGGCGAACAAAGCGATACAAAAGGGGATGATGGACGGAGCGTTTCAACAAATCAAACACTCACCCCCAGTCAACTGATCTGGGTTTAATCCATCACCATTCTTTAGTTCACTCAGCCACCCCAGTTCAGACATGGCCATATGCAAATCAGTCTGACCCTGTGCCTCGTGGGAAAAGTCCAGCCCGAACTGCCAAGCCATGTCCTCCCTGGACCGGAAACAAGCATCTTGGGACCGGTTTCGGATTCATAATCCTCATCAGCCAGGCTATCTTGAATCCAGTGGCCAAGTGAACAAGGGACTCACGTCTGAGCATACCCTGCCACACTTAGGGCGAACAAAGCGATACAAAAGGGGATGATGGACGGAGCGTTTCAACAAATCAAACACTCACCCCCAGTCAACTGATCTGGGTTTAATCCATCACCATTCTTTAGTTCACTCAGCCACCCCAGTTCAGACATGGCCATATGCAAATCAGTCTGACCCTGTGCCTCGTGGGAACAGTCCAGCCCGAACTGCCAAGCCATGTCTTCCCTGGACCGGAAACAAGCATCCTGGGACCAGTTTCGGATTCATAATCCTCATCAGCCAGGCTATCTTGAATCCAGTGGCCAAGTGAACAAGGGACTCACGTCCGAGCATACCCTGCCACACTTAGGGCGAACAAAGCGATACAAAAGGGGATGATGGACGGAGCGATTCAACAAATAAAACACTCACCCCCAGTCAACTGATCTGGGTTTAATCCATCACCATTCTTTAGTTCACTCAGCCACCCCAGTTCAGACATGGCCATATGCAAATCAGTCTGACCCTGTGCCTCGTGGGAACAGTCCAGCCCGAACTGCCAAGCCATGTCTTCCCTGGACCGGAAACAAGCATCCTGGGACCGGTTTCGGATTCATAATCCTCATCAGCCAGGCTATCTTGAATCCAGTGGCCAAGTGAACAAGGGACTCACGTCTGAGCATACCCTGCCACACTTAGGGTGAACAAAGCGATACAAAAGGGGATGATGGACGGAGCGTTTCAACAAATCAAACACTCTCCCCCAGTCAACGGATCTGGGTTTAATCCATCACCATTCTTTAGTTCACTCAGCCACCCCAGTTCAGACATGGCCATATGCAAATCAGTCTGACCCTGTGCCTCTTGGGAACAGTCCTGCCCGAACTGCCAAGCCATGTCTTCCCTGGACCGGAAACAAGCATCCTGGGACCGGTTTCGGATTCATAATCCTCATCAGACAGGCTATCTTGAATCCAGTGGCCAAGTGAACAAGGGACTCACGTCTGAGCATACCCTGCCACACTTAGGGCGAACAAAGCGATACAAAAGGGGATGATGGACGGAGCGTTTCAACAAATCAAACACTCACCCCCAGTCAACTGATCTGGGTTTAATCCATCACCATTCTTTAGTTCACTCGGCCACCCCAGTTCAGACATGGCCATATGCAAATCAGTCTGACCCTGTGCCTCGTGGGAACAGTCCAGCCCGAACTGCCAAGCCGTGTCTTCCCTGGACCGGAAACAAGCATCCTGGGACCGGTTTCGGATTCATAATCCTCATCAGCCAGGCTATCTTGAATCCAGTGGCCAAGTGAACAAGGGACTCACGTCTGAGCATACCCTGCCACACTTAGGGCGAACAAAGCGATACAAAAGGGGATGATGGACGGAGCGTTTCAACAAATCAAACACTCACCCCCAGTCAACTGATCTGGGTTTAATCCATCACCATTCTTTAGTTCACTCAGCCACCCCAGTTCAGACATGGCCATATGCAAATCAGTCTGACCCTGTGCCTCGTGGGAACAGTCCAGCCCGAACTGCCAAGCCATGTCTTCCCTGGACCGGAAACAAGCATCCTGGGACCGGTTTCGGATTCATAATCCTCATCAGCCAGGCTATCTTGAATCCAGTGGCCAAGTGAACAAGGGACTCACGTCTGAGCATACCCTGCCACACTTAGGGCGAACAAAGCGATACAAAAGGGGATGATGGACGGAGCGTTTCAACAAATCAAACACTCACCCCCAGTCAACTGATCTGGGTTTAATCCATCACCATTCTTTAGTTCACTCAGCCACCCCAGTTCAGACATGGCCATATGCAAATCAGTCTGACCCTGTGCCTCGTGGGAACAGTCCAGCCCGAACTGCCAAGCCATGTCTTCCCTGGACCGGAAACAAGCATCCTGGGACCGGTTTCGGATTCATAATCCTCATCAGCCAGGCTATCTTGAATCCAGTGGCCAAGTGAACAAGGGACTCACGTCTGAGCATACCCTGCCACACTTAGGGCGAACAAAGCGATACAAAAGGGGATGATGGACGGAGCGTTTCAACAAATCAAACACTCACCCCCAGTCAACTGATCTGGGTTTAATCCATCACCATTCTTTAGTTCACTCAGCCACCCCAGTTCAGACATGGCCATATGCAAATCAGTCTGACCCTGTGCCTCGTGGGAACAGTCCAGCCCGAACTGCCAAGCCATGTCTTCCCTGGACCGGAAACAAGCATCCTGGGACCGGTTTCGGATTCATAATCCTCATCAGTCAGGCTATCTTAAATCCAGTGGCCAAGTGAACAAGGGACTCACGTCTGAGCATAACCTGCTACACTTTGGGTGAACAAAGCAAAACAAAAGGGGATGATGGACGGAGCGTTTCAACAAATCAAACACTCACCCCCAGTCAACTGATCTGGGTTTAATCCATCACCATTCTTTAGTTCACTCAGCCAACCCAGTTCAGACATGGCCATATGCAAATCAGTCTGACCCTGTGCCTCGTGGGAACAGTCCAGCCCGAACTGCCAAGCCATGTCCTCCCTGGACCGGAAACACACATCCTGGGACCGGTTTCGGATTCATAATCCTCATCAGCCAGGCTATCTTGAATCCAGTGGCCAAGTGAACAAGGGACTCACGTCTGAGCATACCCTGCCACACTTAGGGCGAACAAAGTGATACAAAAGGGGATGATGGACGGAGCGTTTCAACAAATGAAACACTCACCCCCAGTCAACTTCTCTGGGTTTAATCCATCACCATTCTTTAGTTCACTCAGCCACCCCAGTTCAGACATGGCCATATGCAAATCAGTCTGACCCTGTGCCTCGTGGGAAAAGTCCAGCCCGAACTGCCAAGCCATGTCCTCCCTGGACCGGAAACAAGCATCTTGGGACCGGTTTCGGATTCATAATCCTCATCAGCCAGGCTATCTTGAATCCAGTGGCCAAGTGAACAAGGGACTCACGTCTGAGCATACCCTGCCACACTTAGGGCGAACAAAGCGATACAAAAGGGGATGATGGACGGAGCGTTTCAACAAATCAAACACTCACCCCCAGTCAACTTCTCTGGGTTTAATCCATAACCATTCTTTAGTTCACTCAGCCACCCCAGTTCAGACATGGCCATATGCAAATCAGTCTGACCCTGTGCCTCGTGGGAACAGTCCAGCCCGAACTGCCAAGCCATGTCTTCCCTGGACCGGAAACAAGCATCCTGGGACCAGTTTCGGATTCATAATCCTCATCAGCCAGGCTATCTTGAATCCAGTGGCCAAGTGAACAAGGGACTCACGTCTGAGCATACCCTGCCACACTTAGGGCGAACAAAGCGATACAAAAGGGGATGATGGACGGAGCGTTTCAACAAATCAAACACTCACCCCCAGTCAACGGATCTGGGTTTAATCCATGACCATTCTTTAGTTCACTCAGCCACCCCAGTTCAGACATGGCCATATGCAAATCAGTCTGACCCTGTGCCTCGTGGGAACAGTCCAGCCCGAACTGCCAAGCCATGTCTTCCCTGGACCGGAAACAAGCATCCTGGGACCAGTTTCGGATTCATAATCCTCATCAGCCAGGCTATCTTGAATCCAGTGGCCAAGTGAACAAGGGACTCACGTCTGAGCATACCCTGCCACACTTAGGGCGAACAAAGCGATACAAAAGGGGATGATGGACGGAGCGTTTCAACAAATCAAACACTCACCCCCAGTCAACGGATCTGGGTTTAATCCATGACCATTCTTTAGTTCACTCAGCCACCCCAGTTCAGACATGGCCATATGCAAATCAGTCTGACCCTGTGCCTCGTGGGAACAGTCTTGCCCGAACTGCCAAGCCATGTCTTCCCTGGACCGGAAACAAGCATCCTGGGACCGGTTTCGGATTCATAATCCTCATCAGCCAGGCTATCTTGAATCCAGTGGCCAAGTGAACAAGGGACTCACGTCTGAGCATACCCTGCCACACTTAGGGCGAACAAAGCGATACAAAAGGGGATGATGGACGGAGCGTTTCAACAAATCAAACACTCACCCCCAGTCAACTGATCTGGGTTTAATCCATCACCATTCTTTAGTTCACTCAGCCACCCCAGTTCAGACATGGCCATATGCAAATCAGTCTGACCCTGTGCCTCGTGGGAATAGTCCAGCCCGAACTGCCAAGCCATGTCTTCCCTGGACCGGAAACAAGCATCCTGGGACCGGTTTCGGATTCATAATCCTCATCAGCCAGGCTATCTTGAATCCAGTGGCCAAGTGAACAAGGGACTCACGTCTGAGCATACCCTGCCACACTTAGGGCGAACAAAGCGATACAAAAGGGGATGATGGACGGAGCGTTTCAACAAATCAAACACTCACCCCCAGTCAATTGATCTGGGTTTAATCCATCACCATTCTTTAGTTCACTCAGCCACCCCAGTTCAGACATGGCCATATGCAAATCAGTCTGACCCTGTGCCTCGTGGGAACAGTCCAGCCCGAACTGCCAAGCCATGTCTTCCCTAAACCGGAAACAAGCATCCTGGGACCGGTTTCGGATTCATAATCCTCATCAGCCAGGCTATCTTGAATCCAGTGGCCAAGTGAACAAGGGACTCACGTCTGAGCATATCCTGCCACACTTAGGGCGAACAAAGCGATACAAAAGGGGATGATGGACGGAGCGATTTAACAAATCAAACACTCACCCCCAGTCAACTGATCTGGGTTTAATCCATCACCATTCTTTAGTTCACTCAGCCGCCCCAGTTTAGACATGGCCATATGCAAATCAGTCTGACCCTGTGCCTCGTGGGAACAGTCCAGCCCGAACTGCCAAGCCATGTCTTCCCTGGACCGGAAACAAGCATCCTGGGACCGGTTTCGGATTCATAATCCTCATCAGCCAGGCTATCTTGAATCCAGTGGCCAAGTGAACAAGGGACTCACGTCTGAGCATACCCTGCCACACTTAGGGCGACCAAAGCGATACAAAAGGGGATGATGGACGGAGCGTTTCAACAAATCAAACACTCACCCCCAGTCAACGGATCTGGGTTTAATCCATAACCATTCTTTAGTTCACTCAGCCACCCCAGTTCAGACATGGCCATATGCAAATCAGTCTGACCCTGTGCCTCGTGGGAACAGTCCTGCCCGAACTGCCAAGCCATGTCTTCCCTGGACCGGAAACAAGCATCCTTGGACCGGTTTCGGATTCATAATCCTCATCAGCCAGGCTATCTTGAATCCAGTGGCCAAGTGAACAAGGGACTCACGTCTGAGCATACCCTGCCACACTTAGGGCGAACAAAGCGATACAAAAGGGGATGATGGACGGAGCGTTTCAACAAATCAAACACTCACTCCCAGTCAACTGATCTGGGTTTAATCCATCACCATTCTTTAGTTCACTCAGCCACCCCAGTTCAGACATGGCCATATGCAAATCAGTCTGACCCTGTGCCTCGTGGGAACAGTCCAGCCCGAACTGCCAAGCCATGTCTTCCCTGGACCGGAAACAAGCATCCTGGGACCAGTTTCGGATTCATAATCCTCATCAGCCAGGCTATCTTGAATCCAGTGGCCAAGTGAACAAGGGACTCACGTCTGAGCATACCCTGCCACACTTAGGGCGAACAAAGCAATACAAAAGGGGATGATGGACGGAGCGATTCAACAAATAAAACACTCACCCCCAGTCAACTGATCTGGGTTTAATCCATCACCATTCTTTAGTTCACTCAGCCACCCCAGTTCAGACATGGCCATATGCAAATCAGTCTGACCCTGTGCCTCGTGGGAACAGTCCAGCCCGAACTGCCAAGCCATGTCTTCCCTGGACCGGAAACAAGCATCCTGGGACCGGTTTCGGATTCATAATCCTCATCAGCCAGGCTATCTTGAATCCAGTGGCCAAGTGAACAAGGGACTCACGTCTGAGCATACCCTGCCACACTTAGGGCGAACAAAGCGATACAAAAGGGGATGATGGACGGAGCGTTTCAACAAATCAAACACTCACCCCCAGTCAACTGATCTGGGTTTAATCCATCACCATTCTTTAGTTCACTCAGCCACCCCAGTTCAGACATAGCCATATGCAAATCAGTCTGACCCTGTGCCTCGTGGGAACAGTCCAGCCCGAACTGCCAAGCCATGTCTTCCCTGGACCGGAAACAAGCATCCTGGGACCGGTTTCGGATTCATAATCCTCGTCAGCCAGGCTATCTTGAATCCAGTGGCCAAGTGAACAAGGGACTCACGTCTGAGCATACCCTGCCACCCTTAGGGCGAACAAAGCGATACAAAAGGGGATGATGGACGGAGCGTTTCAACAAATCAAACACTCACCCCCAGTCAACTGATCTGGGTTTAATCCATCACCATTCTTTAGTTCACTCAGCCACCCCAGTTCAGACATGGCCATATGCAAATCAGTCTGACCCTGTGCCTCGTGGGAACAGTCCAGCCCGAACTGCCAAGCCGTGTCTTCCCTGGACCGGAAACAAGCATCCTGGGACCGGTTTCGGATTCATAATCCTCATCAGCCAGGCTATCTTGAATCCAGTGGCCAAGTGAACAAGGGACTCACGTCTGAGCATACCCTGCCACACTTAGGGCGAACAAAGCGATACAAAAGGGGATGATGGACGGAGCGTTTCAACAAATCAAACACTCACCCCCAGTCAACTGATCTGGGTTTAATCCATCACCATTCTTTAGTTCACTCGGCCACCCCAGTTCAGACATGGCCATATGCAAATCAGTCTGACCCTGTGCCTCGTGGGAACAGTCCAGCCCGAACTGCCAAGCCGTGTCTTCCCTGGACCGGAAACAAGCATCCTGGGACCGGTTTCGGATTCATAATCCTCATCAGCCAGGCTATCTTGAATCCAGTGGCCAAGTGAACAAGGGACTCACGTCTGAGCATACCCTGCCACACTTAGGGCGAACAAAGCGATACAAAAGGGGATGATGGACGGAGCGTTTCAACAAATCAAACACTCACCCCCAGTCAACTTATCTGGGTTTAATCCATCACCATTCTTTAGTTCACTCAGCCACCCCAGTTCAGACATGGCCATAAGCAAATCAGTCTGACCCTGTGCCTCGTGGGAACAGTCCAGCCCGAACTGCCAAGCCATGTCTTCCCTGGACCGGAAACAAGCATCCTGGGACCGGTTTCGGATTCATAATCCTCATCAGCCAGGCTATCTTGAATCCAGTGGCCAAGTGAACAAGGGACTCACGTCTGAGCATACCCTGCCACACTTAGGGCGAACAAAGCGATACAAAAGGGGATGATGGACGGAGCGTTTCAACAAATCAAACACTCACCCCCAGTCAACTGATCTGGGTTTAATCCATCACCATTCTTTAGTTCACTCAGCCACCCCAGTTCAGACATGGCCATATGCAAATCAGTCTGACCCTGTGCCTCGTGGGAACAGTCCAGCCCGAACTGCCAAGCCATGTCTTCCCTGGACCGGAAACAAGCATCCTGGGACCGGTTTCGGATTCATAATCCTCATCAGCCAGGCTATCTTGAATCCAGTGGCCAAGTGAACAAGGGACTCACGTCTGAGCATACCCTGCCACACTTAGGGCGAACAAAGCGATACAAAAGGGGATGATGCACGGAGCGTTTCAACAAATCAAACACTCACCCCCAGTCAACTGATCTGGGTTTAATCCATCACCATTCTTTAGTTCACTCAGCCACCCCAGTTCAGACATGGCCATATGCAAATCAGTCTGACCCTGTGCCTCGTGGGAACAGTCCAGCCCGAACTGCCAAGCCATGTCTTCCCTGGACCGGAAACAAGCATCCTGGGACCGGTTTCGGATTCATAATCCTCATCAGCCAGGCTATCTTGAATCCAGTGGCCAAGTGAACAAGGGACTCACGTCTGAGCATACCCTGCCACACTTAGGGCGAACAAAGCGATACAAAAGGGGATGATGGACGGAGCGATTTAACAAATCAAACACTCACCCCCAGTCAACTGATCTGGGTTTAATCCATCACCATTCTTTAGTTCACTCAGCCGCCCCAGTTTAGACATGGCCATATGCAAATCAGTCTGACCCTGTGCCTCGTGGGAACAGTCCAGCCCGAACTGCCAAGCCATGTCTTCCCTGGACCGGAAACAAGCATCCTGGGACCGGTTTCGGATTCATAATCCTCATCAGCCAGGCTATCTTGAATCCAGTGGCCAAGTGAACAAGGGACTCACGTCTGAGCATACCCTGCCACACTTAGGGCGACCAAAGCGATACAAAAGGGGATGATGGACGGAGCGTTTCAACAAATCAAACACTCACCCCCAGTCAACGGATCTGGGTTTAATCCATAACCATTCTTTAGTTCACTCAGCCACCCCAGTTCAGACATGGCCATATGCAAATCAGTCTGACCCTGTGCCTCGTGGGAACAGTCCTGCCCGAACTGCCAAGCCATGTCTTCCCTGGACCGGAAACAAGCATCCTTGGACCGGTTTCGGATTCATAATCCTCATCAGCCAGGCTATCTTGAATCCAGTGGCCAAGTGAACAAGGGACTCACGTCTGAGCATACCCTGCCACACTTAGGGCGAACAAAGCGATACAAAAGGGGATGATGGACGGAGCGTTTCAACAAATCAAACACTCACTCCCAGTCAACTGATCTGGGTTTAATCCATCACCATTCTTTAGTTCACTCAGCCACCCCAGTTCAGACATGGCCATATGCAAATCAGTCTGACCCTGTGCCTCGTGGGAACAGTCCAGCCCGAACTGCCAAGCCATGTCTTCCCTGGACCGGAAACAAGCATCCTGGGACCAGTTTCGGATTCATAATCCTCATCAGCCAGGCTATCTTGAATCCAGTGGCCAAGTGAACAAGGGACTCACGTCTGAGCATACCCTGCCACACTTAGGGCGAACAAAGCAATACAAAAGGGGATGATGGACGGAGCGATTCAACAAATAAAACACTCACCCCCAGTCAACTGATCTGGGTTTAATCCATCACCATTCTTTAGTTCACTCAGCCACCCCAGTTCAGACATGGCCATATGCAAATCAGTCTGACCCTGTGCCTCGTGGGAACAGTCCAGCCCGAACTGCCAAGCCATGTCTTCCCTGGACCGGAAACAAGCATCCTGGGACCGGTTTCGGATTCATAATCCTCATCAGCCAGGCTATCTTGAATCCAGTGGCCAAGTGAACAAGGGACTCACGTCTGAGCATACCCTGCCACACTTAGGGCGAACAAAGCGATACAAAAGGGGATGATGGACGGAGCGTTTCAACAAATCAAACACTCACCCCCAGTCAACTGATCTGGGTTTAATCCATCACCATTCTTTAGTTCACTCAGCCACCCCAGTTCAGACATAGCCATATGCAAATCAGTCTGACCCTGTGCCTCGTGGGAACAGTCCAGCCCGAACTGCCAAGCCATGTCTTCCCTGGACCGGAAACAAGCATCCTGGGACCGGTTTCGGATTCATAATCCTCGTCAGCCAGGCTATCTTGAATCCAGTGGCCAAGTGAACAAGGGACTCACGTCTGAGCATACCCTGCCACCCTTAGGGCGAACAAAGCGATACAAAAGGGGATGATGGACGGAGCGTTTCAACAAATCAAACACTCACCCCCAGTCAACTGATCTGGGTTTAATCCATCACCATTCTTTAGTTCACTCAGCCACCCCAGTTCAGACATGGCCATATGCAAATCAGTCTGACCCTGTGCCTCGTGGGAACAGTCCAGCCCGAACTGCCAAGCCGTGTCTTCCCTGGACCGGAAACAAGCATCCTGGGACCGGTTTCGGATTCATAATCCTCATCAGCCAGGCTATCTTGAATCCAGTGGCCAAGTGAACAAGGGACTCACGTCTGAGCATACCCTGCCACACTTAGGGCGAACAAAGCGATACAAAAGGGGATGATGGACGGAGCGTTTCAACAAATCAAACACTCACCCCCAGTCAACTGATCTGGGTTTAATCCATCACCATTCTTTAGTTCACTCGGCCACCCCAGTTCAGACATGGCCATATGCAAATCAGTCTGACCCTGTGCCTCGTGGGAACAGTCCAGCCCGAACTGCCAAGCCGTGTCTTCCCTGGACCGGAAACAAGCATCCTGGGACCGGTTTCGGATTCATAATCCTCATCAGCCAGGCTATCTTGAATCCAGTGGCCAAGTGAACAAGGGACTCACGTCTGAGCATACCCTGCCACACTTAGGGCGAACAAAGCGATACAAAAGGGGATGATGGACGGAGCGTTTCAACAAATCAAACACTCACCCCCAGTCAACTGATCTGGGTTTAATCCATCACCATTCTTTAGTTCACTCAGCCACCCCAGTTCAGACATGGCCATAAGCAAATCAGTCTGACCCTGTGCCTCGTGGGAACAGTCCAGCCCGAACTGCCAAGCCATGTCTTCCCTGGACCGGAAACAAGCATCCTGGGACCGGTTTCGGATTCATAATCCTCATCAGCCAGGCTATCTTGAATCCAGTGGCCAAGTGAACAAGGGACTCACGTCTGAGCATACCCTGCCACACTTAGGGCGAACAAAGCGATACAAAAGGGGATGATGGACGGAGCGTTTCAACAAATCAAACACTCACCCCCAGTCAACTGATCTGGGTTTAATCCATCACCATTCTTTAGTTCACTCAGCCACCCCAGTTCAGACATGGCCATATGCAAATCAGTCTGACCCTGTGCCTCGTGGGAACAGTCCAGCCCGAACTGCCAAGCCATGTCTTCCCTGGACCGGAAACAAGCATCCTGGGACCGGTTTCGGATTCATAATCCTCATCAGTCAGGCTATCTTAAATCCAGTGGCCAAGTGAACAAGGGACTCACGTCTGAGCATACCCTGCCACACTTAGGGCGAACAAAGCGATACAAAAGGGGATGATGGACGGAGCGTTTCAACAAATCAAACACTCACCCCCAGTCAACTGATCTGGGTTTAATCCATCACCATTCTTTAGTTCACTCAGCCAACCCAGTTCAGACATGGCCATATGCAAATCAGTCTGACCCTGTGCCTCGTGGGAACAGTCCAGCCCGAACTGCCAAGCCATGTCTTCCCTGGACCGGAAACAAGCATCCTGGGACCAGTTTCGGATTCATAATCCTCATCAGCCAGGCTATCTTGAATCCAGTGGCCAAGTGAACAAGGGACTCACGTCTGAGCATACCCTGCCACACTTAGGGCGAACAAAGCGATACAAAAGGGGATGATGGACGGAGCGTTTCAACAAATCAAACACTCACCCCCAGTCAACTGATCTGGGTTTAATCCATCACCATTCTTTAGTTCACTCAGCCACCCCAGTTCAGACATGGCCATATGCAAATCAGTCTGACCCTGTGCCTCGTGGGAACAGTCCAGCCCGAACTGCCAAGCCATGTCTTCCCTGGACCGGAAACAAGCATCCTGGGACCAGTTTCGGATTCATAATCCTCATCAGCCAGGCTATCTTGAATCCAGTGGCCAAGTGAACAAGGGACTCACGTCTGAGCATACCCTGCCACACTTAGGGCGAACAAAGCGATACAAAAGGGGATGATGGACGGAGCGATTCAACAAATAAAACACTCACCCCCAGTCAACTGATCTGGGTTTAATCCATCACCATTCTTTAGTTCACTCAGCCACCCCAGTTCAGACATGGCCATATGCAAATCAGTCTGACCCTGTGCCTCGTGGGAACAGTCCAGCCCGAACTGCCAAGCCATGTTTTCCCTGGACCGGAAACAAGCATCCTGGGACCGGTTTCGGATTCATAATCCTCATCAGCCAGGCTATCTTGAATCCAGTGGCCAAGTGAACAAGGGACTCACGTCTGAGCATACCCTGCCACACTTAGGGCGAACAAAGCGATACAAAAGGGGATGATGGACGGAGCGTTTCAACAAATCAAACACTCACCCCCAGTCAACTGATCTGGGTTTAATCCATCACCATTCTTTAGTTCACTCAGCCACCCCAGTTCAGACATAGCCATATGCAAATCAGTCTGACCCTGTGCCTCGTGGGAACAGTCCAGCCCGAACTGCCAAGCCATGTCTTCCCTGGACCGGAAACAAGCATCCTGGGACCGGTTTCGGATTCATAATCCTCGTCAGCCAGGCTATCTTGAATCCAGTGGCCAAGTGAACAAGGGACTCACGTCTGAGCATACCCTGCCACCCTTAGGGCGAACAAAGCGATACAAAAGGGGATGATGGACGGAGCGTTTCAACAAATCAAACACTCACCCCCAGTCAACTGATCTGGGTTTAATCCATCACCATTCTTTAGTTCACTCAGCCACCCCAGTTCAGACATGGCCATATGCAAATCAGTCTGACCCTGTGCCTCGTGGGAACAGTCCAGCCCGAACTGCCAAGCCGTGTCTTCCCTGGACCGGAAACAAGCATCCTGGGACCGGTTTCGGATTCATAATCCTCATCAGCCAGGCTATCTTGAATCCAGTGGCCAAGTGAACAAGGGACTCACGTCTGAGCATACCCTGCCACACTTAGGGCGAACAAAGCGATACAAAAGGGGATGATGGACGGAGCGTTTCAACAAATCAAACACTCACCCCCAGTCAACTGATCTGGGTTTAATCCATCACCATTCTTTAGTTCACTCGGCCACCCCAGTTCAGACATGGCCATATGCAAATCAGTCTGACCCTGTGCCTCGTGGGAACAGTCCAGCCCGAACTGCCAAGCCGTGTCTTCCCTGGACCGGAAACAAGCATCCTGGGACCGGTTTCGGATTCATAATTCTCATCAGCCAGGCTATCTTGAATCCAGTGGCCAAGTGAACAAGGGACTCACGTCTGAGCATACCCTGCCACACTTAGGGCGAACAAAGCGATACAAAAGGGGATGATGGACGGAGCGTTTCAACAAATCAATCACTCACCCCCAGTCAACTGATCTGGGTTTAATCCATCACCATTCTTTAGTTCACTCAGCCACCCCAGTTCAGACATGGCCATATGCAAATCAGTCTGACCCTGTGCCTCGTGGGAACAGTCCAGCCCGAACTGCCAAGCCATGTCTTCCCTGGACCGGAAACAAGCATCCTGGGACCGGTTTCGGATTCATAATCCTCATCAGCCAGGCTATCTTGAATCCAGTGGCCAAGTGAACAAGGGACTCACGTCTGAGCATACCCTGCCACACTTAGGGCGAACAAAGCGATACAAAAGGGGATGATGGACGGAGCGTTTCAACAAATCAAACACTCACCCCCAGTCAACTGATCTGGGTTTAATCCATCACCATTCTTTAGTTCACTCAGCCACCCCAGTTCAGACATGGCCATATGCAAATCAGTCTGACCCTGTGCCTCGTGGGAACAGTCCAGCCCGAACTGCCAAGCCATGTCTTCCCTGGACCGGAAACAAGCATCCTGGGACCGGTTTCGGATTCATAATCCTCATCAGTCAGGCTATCTTAAATCCAGTGGCCAAGTGAACAAGGGACTCACGTCTGAGCATACCCTGCCACACTTAGGGCGAACAAAGCGATACAAAAGGGGATGATGGACGGAGCGTTTCAACAAATCAAACACTCACCCCCAGTCAACTGATCTGGGTTTAATCCATCACCATTCTTTAGTTCACTCAGCCAACCCAGTTCAGACATGGCCATATGCAAATCAGTCTGACCCTGTGCCTCGTGGGAACAGTCCAGCCCGAACTGCCAAGCCATGTCCTCCCTGGACCGGAAACACACATCCTGGGACCGGTTTCGGATTCATAATCCTCATCAGCCAGGCTATCTTGAATCCAGTGGCCAAGTGAACAAGGGACTCACGTCTGAGCATACCCTGCCACACTTAGGGCGAACAAAGCGATACAAAAGGGGATGATGGACGGAGCGTTTCAACAAATGAAACACTCACCCCCAGTCAACTTCTCTGGGTTTAATCCATCACCATTCTTTAGTTCACTCAGCCACCCCAGTTCAGACATGGCCATATGCAAATCAGTCTGACCCTGTGCCTCGTGGGAAAAGTCCAGCCCGAACTGCCAAGCCATGTCCTCCCTGGACCGGAAACAAGCATCTTGGGACCGGTTTCGGATTCATAATCCTCATCAGCCAGGCTATCTTGAATCCAGTGGCCAAATGAACAAGGGACTCACGTCTGAGCATACCCTGCCACACTTAGGGCGAACAAAGCGATACAAAAGGGGATGATGGACGGAGCGTTTCAACAAATCAAACACTCACCCCTAGTCAACTTCTCTGGGTTTAATCCATAACCATTCTTTAGTTCACTCAGCCACCCCAGTTCAGACATGGCCATATGCAAATCAGTCTGACCCTGTGCCTCGTGGGAACAGTCCAGCCCGAACTGCCAAGCCATGTCTTCCCTGGACCGGAAACAAGCATCCTGGGACCGGTTTCGGATTCATAATCCTCATCAGCCAGGCTATCTTGAATCCAGTGGCCAAGTGAACAAGGGACTCACGTCTGAGCATACCCTGCCACACTTAGGGCGAACAAAGCGATACAAAAGGGGATGATGGACGGAGCGTTTTAACAAATCAAACACTCACCCCCAGTCAACTGATCTGGGTTTAATCCATCACCATTCTTTAGTTCACTCAGCCACCCCAGTTCAGACATGGCCATATGCAAATAAGTCTGACCCTGTGCCTCGTGGGAACAGTCCAGCCCGAACTGCCAAGCCATGTCATCCCTGGACCGGAAACAAGCATCCTGGGACCAGTTTCGGATTCATAATCCTCATCAGCCAGGCTATCTTGAATCCAGTGGCCAAGTGAACAAGGGACTCACGTCTGAGCATACCCTGCCACACTTAGGGCGAACAAAGCGATACAAAAGGGGATGATGGACGGAGCGTTTCAACAAATCAAACACTCACCCCCAGTCAACGGATCTGGGTTTAATCCATGACCATTCTTTAGTTCACTCAGCCACCCCAGTTCAGACATGGCCATATGCAAATCAGTCTGACCCTGTGCCTCGTGGGAACAGTCTTGCCCGAACTGCCAAGCCATGTCTTCCCTGGACCGGAAACAAGCATCCTGGGACCGGTTTCGGATTCATAATCCTCATCAGCCAGGCTATCTTGAATCCAGTGGCCAAGTGAACAAGGGACTCACTTCTGAGCATACCCTGCCACACTTAGGGCGAACAAAGCGATACAAAAGGGGATGATGGACGGAGCGTTTCAACAAATCAAACACTCACCCCCAGTCAACTGATCTGGGTTTAATCCATCACCATTCTTTAGTTCACTCAGCCACCCCAGTTCAGACATGGCCATATGCAAATCAGTCTGACCCTGTGCCTCGTGGGAACAGTCCAGCCCGAACTGCCAAGCCATGTCTTCCCTGGACCGGAAACAAGCATCCTGGGACCGGTTTCGGATTCATAATCCTCATCAGCCAGGCTATCTTGAATCCAGTGACCAAGTGAACAAGGGACTCACGTCTGAGCATACCCTGCCACACTTAGGGCGAACAAAGCGATACAAAAGGGGATGATGGACGGAGCGTTTCAACAAATCAAACACTCACCCCCAGTCAACTGATCTGGGTTTAATCCATCACCATTCTTTAGTTCACTCAGCCACCCCAGTTCAGACATGGCCATATGCAAATCAGTCTGACCCTGTGCCTCGTGGGAACAGTCCAGCCCGAACTGCCAAGCCATGTCTTCCCTGGACCGGAAACAAGCATCCTGGGACCGGTTTCGGATTCATAATCCTCATCAGCCAGGCTATCTTGAATCCAGTGGCCAAGTGAACAAGGGACTCACGTCTGAGCATACCCTGCCACACTTAGGGCGAACAAAGCGATACAAAAGGGGATGATGGACGGAGCGTTTCAACAAATCAAACACTCACCCCCAGTCAACTGATCTGGGTTTAATCCATCACCATTCTTTAGTTCACTCAGCCACCCCAGTTCAGACATGGCCATATGCAAATCAGTCTGACCCTGTGCCACGTGGGAACAGTCCAGCCCGAACTGCCAAGCCATGTCTTCCCTGGACCGGAAACAAGCATCCTGGGACCGGTTTCGGATTCATAATCCTCATCAGCCAGGCTATCTTGAATCCAGTGGCCAAGTGAACAAGGGACTCACGTCTGAGCATACCCTGCCACACTTAGGGCGAACAAAGCGATACAAAAGGGGATGATGGACGGAGCGTTTCAACAAATCAAACACTCATCCCCAGTCAACTGATCTGGGTTTAATCCATCACCATTCTTTAGTTCACTCAGCCACCCCAGTTCAGACATGGCCATATGCAAATCAGTCTGACCCTGTGCCTCGTGGGAACAGTCCAGCCCGAACTGCCAAGCCATGTCTTCCCTAAACCGGAAACAAGCATCCTGGGACCGGTTTCGGATTCATAATCCTCATCAGCCAGGCTATCTTGAATCCAGTGGCCAAGTGAACAAGGGACTCACGTCTGAGCATACCCTGCCACACTTAGGGCGAACAAAGCGATACAAAAGGGGATGATGGACGGAGCGATTTAACAAATCAAACACTCACCCCCAGTCAACTGATCTGGGTTTAATCCATCACCATTCTTTAGTTCACTCAGCCGCCCCAGTTCAGACATGGCCATATGCAAATCAGTCTGACCCTGTGCCTCGTGGGAACAGTCCAGCCCGAACTGCCAAGCCATGTCTTCCCTGGACCGGAAACAAGCATCCTGGGACCGGTTTCGGATTCATAATCCTCATCAGCCAGGCTATCTTGAATCCAGTGGCCAAGTGAACAAGGGACTCACGTCTGAGCATACCCTGCCACACTTAGGGCGAACAAAGCGATACAAAAGGGGATGATGGACGGAGCGTTTCAACAAATCAATCACTCACCCCCAGTCAACTGATCTGGGTTTAATCCATCACCATTCTTTAGTTCACTCAGCCACCCCAGTTCAGACATGGCCATATGCAAATCAGTCTGACCCTGTGCCTCGTGGGAACAGTCCAGCCCGAACTGCCAAGCCATGTCTTCCCTGGACCGGAAACAAGCATCCTGGGACCGGTTTCGGATTCATAATCCTCATCAGCCAGGCTATCTTAAATCCAGTGGCCAAGTGAACAAGGGACTCACGTCTGAGCATACCCTGCCACACTTAGGGCGAACAAAGCGATACAAAAGGGGATGATGGACGGAGCGTTTCAACAAATCAAACACTCACCCCCAGTCAACTGATCTGGGTTTAATCCATCACCATTCTTTAGTTCACTCAGCCACCCCAGTTCAGACATGGCCATATGCAAATCAGTCTGACCCTGTGCCTCGTGGGAACAGTCCAGCCCGAACTGCCAAGCCATGTCTTCCCTGGACCGGAAACAAGCATCCTGGGACCGGTTTCGGATTCATAATCCTCATCAGTCAGGCTATCTTAAATCCAGTGGCCAAGTGAACAAGGGACTCACGTCTGAGCATACCCTGCCACACTTAGGGCGAACAAAGCGATACAAAAGGGGATGATGGACGGAGCGTTTCAACAAATCAAACACTCACCCCCAGTCAACTGATCTGGGTTTAATCCATCACCATTCTTTAGTTCACTCAGCCAACCCAGTTCAGACATGGCCATATGCAAATCAGTCTGACCCTGTGCCTCGTGGGAACAGTCCAGCCCGAACTGCCAAGCCATGTCCTCCCTGGACCGGAAACACACATCCTGGGACCGGTTTCGGATTCATAATCCTCATCAGCCAGGCTATCTTGAATCCAGTGGCCAAGTGAACAAGGGACTCACGTCTGAGCATACCCTGCCACACTTAGGGCGAACAAAGCGATACAAAAGGGGATGATGGACGGAGCGTTTCAACAAATGAAACACTCACCCCCAGTCAACTTCTCTGGGTTTAATCCATCACCATTCTTTAGTTCACTCAGCCACCCCAGTTCAGACATGGCCATATGCAAATCAGTCTGACCCTGTGCCTCGTGGGAAAAGTCCAGCCCGAACTGCCAAGCCATGTCCTCCCTGGACCGGAAACAAGCATCTTGGGACCGGTTTCGGATTCATAATCCTCATCAGCCAGGCTATCTTGAATCCAGTGGCCAAGTGAACAAGGGACTCACGTCTGAGCATACCCTGCCACACTTAGGGCGAACAAAGCGATACAAAAGGGGATGATGGACGGAGCGTTTCAACAAATCAAACACTCACCCCTAGTCAACTTCTCTGGGTTTAATCCATAACCATTCTTTAGTTCACTCAGCCACCCCAGTTCAGACATGGCCATATGCAAATCAGTCTGACCCTGTGCCTCGTGGGAACAGTCCAGCCCGAACTGCCAAGCCATGTCTTCCCTGGACCGGAAACAAGCATCCTGGGACCGGTTTCGGATTCATAATCCTCATCAGCCAGGCTATCTTGAATCCAGTGGCCAAGTGAACAAGGGACTCACGTCTGAGCATACCCTGCCACACTTAGGGCGAACAAAGCGATACAAAAGGGGATGATGGACGGAGCGTTTCAACAAATCAAACACTCACCCCCAGTCAACTGATCTGGGTTTAATCCATCACCATTCTTTAGTTCACTCAGCCACCCCAGTTCAGACATGGCCATATGCAAATCAGTCTGACCCCGTGCCTCGTGGGAACAGTCCAGCCCGAACTGCCAAGCCATGTCTTCCCTGGACCGGAAACAAGCATCCTGGGACCGGTTTCGGATTCATAATCCTCATCAGCCAGGCTATCTTGAATCCAGTGGCCAAGTGAACAAGGGACTCACGTCTGAGCATACCCTGCCACACTTAGGGCGAACAAAGCGATACAAAAGGGGATGATGGACGGAGCGTTTCAACAAATCAATCACTCACCCCCAGTCAACTGATCTGGGTTTAATCCATCACCATTCTTTAGTTCACTCAGCCACCCCAGTTCAGACATGGCCATATGCAAATCAGTCTGACCCTGTGCCTCGTGGGAACAGTCCAGCCCGAACTGCCAAGCCATGTCTTCCCTGGACCGGAAACAAGCATCCTGGGACCGGTTTCGGATTCATAATCCTCATCAGCCAGGCTATCTTGAATCCAGTGGCCAAGTGAACAAGGGACTCACGTCTGAGCATACCCTGCCACACTTAGGGCGAACAAAGCGATACAAAAGGGGATGATGGACGGAGCGTTTCAACAAATCAAACACTCACCCCCAGTCAACTGATCTGGGTTTAATCCATCACCATTCTTTAGTTCACTCAGCCACCCCAGTTCAGACATGGCCATATGCAAATCAGTCTGACCCTGTGCCTCGTGGGAACAGTCCAGCCCGAACTGCCAAGCCATGTCTTCCCTGGACCGGAAACAAGCATCCTGGGACCGGTTTCGGATTCATAATCCTCATCAGTCAGGCTATCTTAAATCCAGTGGCCAAGTGAACAAGGGACTCACGTCTGAGCATACCCTGCCACACTTAGGGCGAACAAAGCGATACAAAAGGGGATGATGGACGGAGCGTTTCAACAAATCAAACACTCACCCCCAGTCAACTGATCTGGGTTTAATCCATCACCATTCTTTAGTTCACTCAGCCAACCCAGTTCAGACATGGCCATATGCAAATCAGTCTGACCCTGTGCCTCGTGGGAACAGTCCAGCCCGACCTGCCAAGCCATGTCCTCCCTGGACCGGAAACACACATCCTGGGACCGGTTTCGGATTCATAATCCTCATCAGCCAGGCTATCTTGAATCCAGTGGCCAAGTGAACAAGGGACTCACGTCTGAGCATACCCTGCCACACTTAGGGCGAACAAAGCGATACAAAAGGGGATGATGGACGGAGCGTTTCAACAAATGAAACACTCACCCCCAGTCAACTTCTCTGGGTTTAATCCATCACCATTCTTTAGTTCACTCAGCCACCCCAGTTCAGACATGGCCATATGCAAATCAGTCTGACCCTGTGCCTCGTGGGAAAAGTCCAGCCCGAACTGCCAAGCCATGTCCTCCCTGGACCGGAAACAAGCATCTTGGGACCGGTTTCGGATTCATAATCCTCATCAGCCAGGCTATCTTGAATCCAGTGGCCAAGTGAACAAGGGACTCACGTCTGAGCATACCCTGCCACACTTAGGGCGAACAAAGCGATACAAAAGGGGATGATGGACGGAGCGTTTCAACAAATCAAACACTCACCCCTAGTCAACTTCTCTGGGTTTAATCCATAACCATTCTTTAGTTCACTCAGCCACCCCAGTTCAGACATGGCCATATGCAAATCAGTCTGACCCTGTGCCTCGTGGGAACAGTCCAGCCCGAACTGCCAAGCCATGTCTTCCCTGGACCGGAAACAAGCATCCTGGGACCGGTTTCGGATTCATAATCCTCATCAGCCAGGCTATCTTGAATCCAGTGGCCAAGTGAACAAGGGACTCACGTCTGAGCATACCCTGCCACACTTAGGGCGAACAAAGCGATACAAAAGGGGATGATGGACGGAGCGTTTTAACAAATCAAACACTCACCCCCAGTCAACTGATCTGGGTTTAATCCATCACCATTCTTTAGTTCACTCAGCCACCCCAGTTCAGACATGGCCATATGCAAATCAGTCTGACCCTGTGCCTCGTGGGAACTGTCCAGCCCGAACTGCCAAGCCATGTCATCCCTGGACCGGAAACAAGCATCCTGGGACCAGTTTCGGATTCATAATCCTCATCAGCCAGGCTATCTTGAATCCAGTGGCCAAGTGAACAAGGGACTCACGTCTGAGCATACCCTGCCACACTTAGGGCGAACAAAGCGATACAAAAGGGGATGATGGACGGAGCGTTTCAACAAATCAAACACTCACCCCCAGTCAACGGATCTGGGTTTAATCCATGACCATTCTTTAGTTCACTCAGCCACCCCAGTTCAGACATGGCCATATGCAAATCAGTCTGACCCTGTGCCTCGTGGGAACAGTCTTGCCCGAACTGCCAAGCCATGTCTTCCCTGGACCGGAAACAAGCATCCTGGGACCGGTTTCGGATTCATAATCCTCATCAGCCAGGCTATCTTGAATCCAGTGGCCAAGTGAACAAGGGACTCACTTCTGAGCATACCCTGCCACACTTAGGGCGAACAAAGCGATACAAAAGGGGATGATGGACGGAGCGTTTCAACAAATCAAACACTCACCCCCAGTCAACTGATCTGGGTTTAATCCATCACCATTCTTTAGTTCACTCAGCCACCCCAGTTCAGACATGGCCATATGCAAATCAGTCTGACCCTGTGCCTCGTGGGAACAGTCCAGCCCGAACTGCCAAGCCATGTCTTCCCTGGACCGGAAACAAGCATCCTGGGACCGGTTTCGGATTCATAATCCTCATCAGCCAGGCTATCTTGAATCCAGTGACCAAGTGAACAAGGGACTCACGTCTGAGCATACCCTGCCACACTTAGGGCGAACAAAGCGATACAAAAGGGGATGATGGACGGAGCGTTTCAACAAATCAAACACTCACCCCCAGTCAACTGATCTGGGTTTAATCCATCACCATTCTTTAGTTCACTCAGCCACCCCAGTTCAGACATGGCCATATGCAAATCAGTCTGACCCTGTGCCTCGTGGGAACAGTCCAGCCCGAACTGCCAAGCCATGTCTTCCCTGGACCGGAAACAAGCATCCTGGGACCGGTTTCGGATTCATAATCCTCATCAGCCAGGCTATCTTGAATCCAGTGGCCAAGTGAACAAGGGACTCACGTCTGAGCATACCCTGCCACACTTAGGGCGAACAAAGCGATACAAAAGGGGATGATGGACGGAGCGTTTCAACAAATCAAACACTCACCCCCAGTCAACTGATCTGGGTTTAATCCATCACCATTCTTTAGTTCACTCAGCCACCCCAGTTCAGACATGGCCATATGCAAATCAGTCTGACCCTGTGCCTCGTGGGAACAGTCCAGCCCGAACTGCCAAGCCATGTCTTCCCTGGACCGGAAACAAGCATCCTGGGACCGGTTTCGGATTCATAATCCTCATCAGCCAGGCTATCTTGAATCCAGTGGCCAAGTGAACAAGGGACTCACGTCTGAGCATACCCTGCCACACTTAGGGCGAACAAAGCGATACAAAAGGGGATGATGGACGGAGCGTTTCAACAAATCAAACACTCACCCCCAGTCAACTGATCTGGGTTTAATCCATCACCATTCTTTAGTTCACTCAGCCACCCCAGTTCAGACATGGCCATATGCAAATCAGTCTGACCCTGTGCCTCGTGGGAACAGTCCAGCCCGAACTGCCAAGCCATGTCTTCCCTAAACCGGAAACAAGCATCCTGGGACCGGTTTCGGATTCATAATCCTCATCAGCCAGGCTATCTTGAATCCAGTGGCCAAGTGAACAAGGGACTCACGTCTGAGCATACCCTGCCACACTTAGGGCGAACAAAGCGATACAAAAGGGGATGATGGACGGAGCGATTTAACAAATCAAACACTCACCCCCAGTCAACTGATCTGGTTTTAATCCATCACCATTCTTTAGTTCACTCAGCCGCCCCAGTTCAGACATGGCCATATGCAAATCAGTCTGACCCTGTGCCTCGTGGGAACAGTCCAGCCCGAACTGCCAAGCCATGTCTTCCCTGGACCGGAAACAAGCATCCTGGGACCGGTTTCGGATTCATAACCCTCATCAGCCAGGCTATCTTGAATCCAGTGGCCAAGTGAACAAGGGACTCACGTCTGAGCATACCCTGCCACACTTAGGGCGAACAAAGCGATACAAAAGGGGATGATGGACGGAGCGTTTCAACAAATCAAACACTCACCCCCAGTCAACTGATCTGGGTTTAATCCATCACCATTCTTTAGTTCACTCAGCCACCCCAGTTCAGACATGGCCATATGCAAATCAGTCTGACCCTGTGCCTCGTGGGAACAGTCCAGCCCGAACTGCCAAGCCATGTCTTCCCTGGACCGGAAACAAGCATCCTGGGACCGGTTTCGGATTCATAATCCTCGTCAGCCAGGCTATCTTGAATCCAGTGGCCAAGTGAACAAGGGACTCACGTCTGAGCATACCCTGCCACCCTTAGGGCGAACAAAGCGATACAAAAGGGGATGATGGACGGAGCGTTTCAACAAATCAAACACTCACCCCAAGTCAACTGATCTGGGTTTAATCCATCACCATTCTTTAGTTCACTCAGCCACCCCAGTTCAGACATGGCCATATGCAAATCAGTCTGACCCTGTGCCTCGTGGGAACAGTCCAGCCCGAACTGCCAAGCCATGTCTTCCCTGGACCGGAAACAAGTATCCTGGGACCGGTTTCGGATTCATAATCCTCATCAGCCAGGCTATCTTGAATCCAGTGGCCAATTGAACAAGGGACTCACGTCTGAGCATACCCTGCCACACTTAGGGCGAACAAAGCGATACAAAAGGGGATGATGGACGGAGCGTTTCAACAAATCAAACACTCACCCCCAGTCAACTGATCTGGGTTTAATCCATCACCATTCTTTAGTTCACTCAGCCACCCCAGTTCAGACATGGCCATATGCAAATCAGTCTGACCCTGTGCCTCGTGGGAACAGTCCAGCCCGAACTGCCAAGCCATGTCTTCCCTGGACCGGAAACAAGCATCCTGGGACCGGTTTCGGATTCATAATCCTCATCAGCCAGGCTATCTTGAATCCAGTGGCCAATTGAACAAGGGACTCACGTCTGAGCATACCCTGCCACACTTAGGGCGAACAAAGCGATACAAAAGGGGATGATGGACGGAGCGTTTCAACAAATCAAACACTCACCCCCAGTCAACTGATCTGGGTTTAATCCATCACCATTCTTTAGTTCACTCAGCCACCCCAGTTCAGACATGGCCATATGCAAATCAGTCTGACCCTGTGCCTCGTGGGAACAGTCCAGCCCGAACTGCCAAGCCATGTCTTCCCTGGACCGGAAACAAGCATCCTGGGACCGGTTTCGGATTCATAATCCTCATCAGTCAGGCTATCTTAAATCCAGTGGCCAAGTGAACAAGGGACTCACGTCTGAGCATACCCTGCCACACTTAGGGCGAACAAAGCGATACAAAAGGGGATGATGGACGGAGCGTTTCAACAAATCAAACACTCACCCCCAGTCAACTGATCTGGGTTTAATCCATCACCATTCTTTAGTTCACTCAGCCACCCCAGTTCAGACATGGCCATATGCAAATCAGTCTGACCCTGTGCCTCGTGGGAACAGTCCAGCCCGAACTGCCAAGCCATGTCCTCCCTGGACCGGAAACACGCATCCTGGGACCGGTTTCGGATTCATAATCCTCATCAGCCAGGCTATCTTGAATCCAGTGGCCAAGTGAACAAGGGACTCACGTCTGAGCATACCCTGCCACACTTAGGGCGAACAAAGCGATACAAAAGGGGATGATGGACGGAGCGTTTCAACAAATGAAACACTCACCCCCAGTCAACTTCTCTGGGTTTAATCCATCACCATTCTTTAGTTCACTCAGCCACCCCAGTTCAGACATGGCCATATGCAAATCAGTCTGACCCTGTGCCTCGTGGGAAAAGTCCAGCCCGAACTGCCAAGCCATGTCCTCCCTGGACCGGAAACAAGCATCTTGGGACCGGTTTCGGATTCATAATCCTCATCAGCCAGGCTATCTTGAATCCAGTGGCCAAGTGAACAAGGGACTCACGTCTGAGCATACCCTGCCACACTTAGGGCGAACAAAGCGATACAAAAGGGGATGATGGACGGAGCGTTTCAACAAATCAAACACTCACCCCCAGTCAACTTCTCTGGGTTTAATCCATAACCATTCTTTAGTTCACTCAGCCACCCCAGTTCAGACATGGCCATATGCAAATCAGTCTGACCCTGTGCCTCGTGGGAACAGTCCAGCCCGAACTGCCAAGCCATGTCTTCCCTGGACCGGAAACAAGCATCCTGGGACCGGTTTCGGATTCATAATCCTCATCAGCCAGGCTATCTTGAATCCAGTGGCCAAGTGAACAAGGGACTCACGTCTGAGCATACCCTGCCACACTTAGGGCGAACAAAGCGATACAAAAGGGGATGATGGACCGAGCGTTTTAACAAATCAAACACTCACCCCCAGTCAACTGATCTAGGTTTAATCCATCACCATTCTTTAGTTCACTCAGCCACCCCAGTTCAGACATGGCCATATGCAAATCAGTCTGACCCTGTGCCTCGTGGGAACAGTCCAGCCCGAACTGCCAAGCCATGTCTTCCCTGGACCGGAAACAAGCATCCTGGGACCAGTTTCGGATTCATAATCCTCATCAGCCAGGCTATCTTGAATCCAGTGGCCAAGTGAACAAGGGACTCACGTCTGAGCATACCCTGCCACACTTAGGGCGAACAAAGCGATACAAAAGGGGATGATGGACGGAGCGTTTCAACAAATCAAACACTCACCCCCAGTCAACGGATCTGGGTTTAATCCATGACCATTCTTTAGTTCACTCAGCCACCCCAGTTCAGACATGGCCATATGCAAATCAGTCTGACCCTGTGCCTCGTGGGAACAGTCCAGCCCGAACTGCCAAGCCATGTCTTCCCTGGACCGGAAACAAGCATCCTGGGACCGGTTTCGGATTCATAATCCTCATCAGCCAGGCTATCTTGAATCCAGTGGCCAAGTGAACAAGGGACTCACGTCTGAGCATACCCTGCCACACTTAGGGCGAACAAAGCGATACAAAAGGGGATGATGGACGGAGCGTTTCAACAAATCAAACACTCACCCCCAGTCAACTGATCTGGGTTTAATCCATCACCATTCTTTAGTTCACTCAGCCACCCCAGTTCAGACATGGCCATATGCAAATCAGTCTGACCCTGTGCCTCGTGGGAACAGTCCAGCCCGAACTGCCAAGCCATGTCTTCCCTGGACCGGAAACAAGCATCCTGGGACCGGTTTCGGATTCATAATCCTCGTCAGCCAGGCTATCTTGAATCCAGTGGCCAAGTGAACAAGGGACTCACGTCTGAGCATACCCTGCCACCCTTAGGGCGAACAAAGCGATACAAAAGGGGATGATGGACGGAGCGTTTCAACAAATCAAACACTCACCCCCAGTCAACTGATCTGGGTTTAATCCATCACCATTCTTTAGTTCACTCAGCCACCCCAGTTCAGACATGGCCATATGCAAATCAGTCTGACCCTGTGCCTCGTGGGAACAGTCCAGCCCGAACTGCCAAGCCATGTCTTCCCTGGACCGGAAACAAGCATCCTGGGACCGGTTTCGGATTCATAATCCTCATCAGCCAGGCTATCTTGAATCCAGTGGCCAAGTGAACAAGGGACTCACGTCTGAGCATACCCTGCCACACTTAGGGCGAACAAAGCGATACAAAAGGGGATGATGGACGGAGCGTTTCAACAAATCAAACACTCACCCCCAGTCAACTGATCTGGGTTTAATCCATCACCATTCTTTAGTTCACTCAGCCACCCCAGTTCAGACATGGCCATATGCAAATCAGTCTGACCCTGTGCCTCGTGGGAACAGTCCAGCCCGAACTGCCAAGCCATGTCTTCCCTAAACCGGAAACAAGCATCCTGGGACCGGTTTCGGATTCATAATCCTCATCAGCCAGGCTATCTTGAATCCAGTGGCCAAGTGAACAAGGGACTCACATCTGAGCATACCCTGCCACACTTAGGGCGAACAAAGCGATACAAAAGGGGATGATGGACGGAGCGATTTAACAAATCAAACACTCACCCCCAGTCAACTGATCTGGGTTTAATCCATCACCATTCTTTAGTTCACTCAGCCACCCCAGTTCAGACATGGCCATATGCAAATCAGTCTGACCCTGTGCCTCGTGGGAACAGTCCAGCCCGAACTGCCAAGCCATGTCTTCCCTGGACCGGAAACAAGCATCCTGGGACCGGTTTCGGATTCATAATCCTCGTCAGCCAGGCTATCTTGAATCCAGTGGCCAAGTGAACAAGGGACTCACGTCTGAGCATACCCTGCCACCCTTAGGGCGAACAAAGCGATACAAAAGGGGATGATGGACGGAGCGTTTCAACAAATCAAACACTCACCCCCAGTCAACTGATCTGGGTTTAATCCATCACCATTCTTTAGTTCACTCAGCCACCCCAGTTCAGACATGGCCATATGCAAATCAGTCTGACCCTGTGCCTCGTGGGAACAGTCCAGCCCGAACTGCCAAGCCATGTCTTCCCTGGACCGGAAACAAGCATCCTGGGACCGGTTTCGGATTCATAATCCTCATCAGCCAGGCTATCTTGAATCCAGTGGCCAAGTGAACAAGGGACTCACGTCTGAGCATACCCTGCCACACTTAGGGCGAACAAAGCGATACAAAAGGGGATGATGGACGGAGCGTTTCAACAAATCAAACACTCACCCCCAGTCAACTGATCTGGGTTTAATCCATCACCATTCTTTAGTTCACTCAGCCACCCCAGTTCAGACATGGCCATATGCAAATCAGTCTGACCCTGTGCCTCGTGGGAACAGTCCAGCCCGAACTGCCAAGCCATGTCTTCCCTAAACCGGAAACAAGCATCCTGGGACCGGTTTCGGATTCATAATCCTCATCAGCCAGGCTATCTTGAATCCAGTGGCCAAGTGAACAAGGGACTCACATCTGAGCATACCCTGCCACACTTAGGGCGAACAAAGCGATACAAAAGGGGATGATGGACGGAGCGATTTAACAAATCAAACACTCACCCCCAGTCAACTGATCTGGGTTTAATCCATCACCATTCTTTAGTTCACTCAGCCACCCCAGTTCAGACATGGCCATATGCAAATCAGTCTGACCCTGTGCCTCGTGGGAACAGTCCTGCCCGAACTGCCAAGCCATGTCTTCCCTGGACCGGAAACAAGCATCCTGGGACCGGTTTCGGATTCATAATCCTCATCAGCCAGGCTATCTTGAATCCAGTGGCCAAGTGAACAAGGGACTCACGTCTGAGCATACCCTGCCACACTTAGGGCGAACAAAGCGATACAAAAGGGGATGATGGACGGAGCGTTTCAACAAATCAAACACTCACCCCCAGTCAACTGATCTGGGTTTAATCCATCACCATTCTTTAGTTCACTCAGCCACCCCAGTTCAGACATGGCCATATGCAAATCAGTCTGACCCTGTGCCTCGTGGGAACAGTCCAGCCCGAACTGCCAAGCCATGTCTTCCCTAGACCGGAAACAAGCATCCTGGGACCGGTTTCGGATTCATAATCCTCATCAGCCAGGCTATCTTGAATCCAGTGGCCAAGTGAACAAGGGACTCACGTCTGAGCATACCCTGCCACACTTAGGGCGAACAAAGCGATACAAAAGGGGATGATGGACGGAGCGTTTCAACAAATCAAACAGTCACCCCCAGTCAACTGATCTGGGTTTAATCCATCACCATTCTTTAGTTCACTCAGCCACCCCAGTTCAGACATGGCCATATGCAAATCAGTCTGACCCTGTGCCTCGTGGGAACAGTCCAGCCCGAACTGCCAAGCCATGTCTTCCCTGGACCGGAAACAAGCATCCTGGGACCGGTTTCGGATTCATAATCCTCGTCAGCCAGGCTATCTTGAATCCAGTGGCCAAGTGAACAAGGGACTCACGTCTGAGCATACCCTGCCACCCTTAGGGCGAACACAGCGATACAAAAGGGGATGATGGACGGAGCGTTTCAACAAATCAAACACTCACCCCCAGTCAACTGATCTGGGTTTAATCCATCACCATTCTTTACTTCACTCAGCCACCCCAGTTCAGACATGGCCATATGCAAATCAGTCTGACACTGTGCCTCGTGGAAACAGTCCAGCCCGAACTGCCAAGCCTTGTCTTCCCTGGACCGGAAACAAGCATCCTGGGACCGGTTTCGGATTCATAATCCTCATCAGCCAGGCTATCTTGAATCCAGTGGCCAAGTGAACAAGGGACTCACGTCTGAGCATACCCTGCCACACTTAGGGCGAACAAAGCGATACAAAAGGGGATGATGGACGGAGCGTTTCAACAAATGAAACACTCACCCCCAGTCAACTTCTCTGGGTTTAATCCATCACCATTCTTTAGTTCACTCAGCCACCCCAGTTCAGACATGGCCATATGCAAATCAGTCTGACCCTGTGCCTCGTGGGAAAAGTCCAGCCCGAACTGCCAAGCCATGTCCTCCCTGGACCGGAAACAAGCATCTTGGGACCGGTTTCGGATTCATAATCCTCATCAGCCAGGCTATCTTGAATCCAGTGGCCAAGTGAACAAGGGACTCACGTCTGAGCATACCCTGCCACACTTAGGGCGAACAAAGCGATACAAAAGGGGATGATGGACGGAGCGTTTCAACAAATCAAACACTCACCCCCAGTCAACTTCTCTGGGTTTAATCCATAACCATTCTTTAGTTCACTCAGCCACCCCAGTTCAGACATGGCCATATGCAAATCAGTCTGACCCTGTGCCTCGTGGGAACAGTCCAGCCCGAACTGCCAAGCCATGTCTTCCCTGGACCGGAAACAAGCATCCTGGGACCGGTTTCGGATTCATAATCCTCATCAGCCAGGCTATCTTGAATCCAGTGGCCAAGTGTACAAGGGACTCACGTCTGAGCATACCCTGCCACACTTAGGGCAAACAAAGCGATACAAAAGGGGATGATGGACGGAGCGTTTTAACAAATCAAACACTCACCCCCAGTCAACTGATCTAGGTTTAATCCATCACCATTCTTTAGTTCACTCAGCCACCCCAGTTCAGACATGGCCATATGCAAATCAGTCTGACCCTGTGCCTCGTGGGAACAGTCCAGCCCGAACTGCCAAGCCATGTCTTCCCTGGACCGGAAACAAGCATCCTGGGACCAGTTTCGGATTCATAATCCTCATCAGCCAGGCTATCTTGAATCCAGTGGCCAAGTGAACAAGGGACTCACGTCTGAGCATACCCTGCCACACTTAGGGCGAACAAAGCGATACAAAAGGGGATGATGGACGGAGCGTTTCAACAAATCAAACACTCACCCCCAGTCAACGGATCTGGGTTTAATCCATGACCATTCTTTAGTTCACTCAGCCACCCCAGTTCAGACATGGCCATATGCAAATCAGTCTGACCCTGTGCCTCGTGGGAACAGTCCAGCCCGAACTGCCAAGCCATGTCTTCCCTGGACCGGAAACAAGCATCCTGGGACCGGTTTCGGATTCATAATCCTCATCAGCCAGGCTATCTTGAATCCAGTGGCCAAGTGAACAAGGGACTCACGTCTGAGCATACCCTGCCACACTTAGGGCAAACAAAGCGATACAAAAGGGGATGATGGACGGAGCGTTTTAACAAATCAAACACTCACCCCCAGTCAACTGATCTAGGTTTAATCCATCACCATTCTTTAGTTCACTCAGCCACCCCAGTTCAGACATGGCCATATGCAAATCAGTCTGACCCTGTGCCTCGTGGGAACAGTCCAGCCCGAACTGCCAAGCCATGTCTTCCCTGGACCGGAAACAAGCATCCTGGGACCAGTTTCGGATTCATAATCCTCATCAGCCAGGCTATCTTGAATCCAGTGGCCAAGTGAACAAGGGACTCACGTCTGAGCATACCCTGCCACACTTAGGGCGAACAAAGCGATACAAAAGGGGATGATGGACGGAGCGTTTCAACAAATCAAACACTCACCCCCAGTCAACGGATCTGGGTTTAATCCATGACCATTCTTTAGTTCACTCAGCCACCCCAGTTCAGACATGGCCATATGCAAATCAGTCTGACCCTGTGCCTCGTGGGAACAGTCCAGCCCGAACTGCCAAGCCATGTCTTCCCTGGACCGGAAACAAGCATCCTGGGACCGGTTTCGGATTCATAATCCTCATCAGCCAGGCTATCTTGAATCCAGTGGCCAAGTGAACAAGGGACTCACGTCTGAGGATACCCTGCCACACTTAGGGCGAACAAAGCGATACAAAAGGGGATGATGGACGGAGCGTTTCAACAAATCAAACACTCACCCCCAGTCAACTTCTCTGGGTTTAATCCATCACCATTCTTTAGTTCACTCAGCCACCCCAGTTCAGACATGGCCATATGCAAATCAGTCTGACCCTGTGCCTCGTGGGAACAGTCCAGCCCGAACTGCCAAGCCATGTCGTCCCTGGACCGGAAACAAGCATCCTGGGACCGGTTTCGGATTCATAATCCTCATCAGCCAGGCTATCTTGAATCCAGTGGCCAAGTGAACAAGGGACTCACGTCTGAGCATACCCTGCCACACTTAGGGCAAACAAAGCGATACAAAAGGGGATGATGGACGGAGCGTTTTAACAAATCAAACACTCACCCCCAGTCAACTGATCTAGGTTTAATCCATCACCATTCTTTAGTTCACTCAGCCACCCCAGTTCAGACATGGCCATATGCAAATCAGTCTGACCCTGTGCCTCGTGGGAACAGTCCAGCCCGAACTGCCAAGCCATGTCTTCCCTGGATCGGAAACAAGCATCCTGGGACCAGTTTCGGATTCATAATCCTCATCAGCCAGGCTATCTTGAATCCAGTGGCCAAGTGAACAAGGGACTCCCGTCTGAGCATACCCTGCCACACTTAGGGCGAACAAAGCGATACAAAAGGGGATGATGGACGGAGCGTTTCAACAAATCAAACACTCACCCCCAGTCAACGGATCTGGGTTTAATCCATGACCATTCTTTAGTTCACTCAGCCACCCCAGTTCAGACATGGCCATGTGCAAATCAGTCTGACCCTGTGCCTCGTGGGAACAGTCCAGCCCGAACTGCCAAGCCATGTCTTCCCTGGACCGGAAACAAGCATCCTGGGACCGGTTTCGGATTCATAATCCTCATCAGCCAGGCTATCTTGAATCCAGTGGCCAAGTGAACAAGGGACTCACGTCTGAGCATACCCTGCCACACTTAGGGCAAACAAAGCGATACAAAAGGGGATGATGGACGGAGCGTTTTAACAAATCAAACACTCACCCCCAGTCAACTGATCTAGGTTTAATCCATCACCATTCTTTAGTTCACTCAGCCACCCCAGTTCAGACATGGCCATATGCAAATCAGTCTGACCCTGTGCCTCGTGGGAACAGTCCAGCCCGAACTGCCAAGCCATGTCTTCCCTGGACCGGAAACAAGCATCCTGGGACCAGTTTCGGATTCATAATCCTCATCAGCCAGGCTATCTTGAATCCAGTGGCCAAGTGAACAAGGGACTCACGTCTGAGCATACCCTGCCACACTTAGGGCGAACAAAGCGATACAAAAGGGGATGATGGACGGAGCGTTTCAACAAATCAAACACTCACCCCCAGTCAACGGATCTGGGTTTAATCCATGACCATTCTTTAGTTCACTCAGCCACCCCAGTTCAGACATGGCCATATGCAAATCAGTCTGACCCTGTGCCTCGTGGGAACAGTCCAGCCCGAACTGCCAAGCCATGTCTTCCCTGGACCGGAAACAAGCATCCTGGGACCGGTTTTGGATTCATAATCCTCATCAGCCAGGCTATCTTGAATCCAGTGGCCAAGTGAACAAGGGACTCACGTCTGAGCATACCCTGCCACACTTAGGGCGAACAAAGCGATACAAAAGGGGATGATGGACGGAGCGTTTCAACAAATCAAACACTCACCCCCAGTCAACTGATCTGGGTTTAATCCATCACCATTCTTTAGTTCACTCAGCCACCCCAGTTCAGACATGGCCATATGCAAATCAGTCTGACCCTGTGCCTCGTGGGAACAGTCCAGCCCGAACTGCCAAGCCATGTCTTCCCTGGACCAGAAACAAGCATCCTGGGACCGGTTTCGGATTCATAATGCTCGTCAGCCAGGCTATCTTGAATCCAGTGGCCAAGTGAACAAGGGACTCACGTCTGAGCATACCCTGCCACCCTTAGGGCGAACAAAGCGATACAAAAGGGGATGATGGACGGAGCGTTTCAACAAATCAAACACTCACCCCCAGTCAACTGATCTGGGTTTAATCCATCACCATTCTTTAGTTCACTCAGCCACCCCAGTTCAGACATGGCCATATGCAAATCAGTCTGACCCTGTGCCTCGTGGGAACAGTCCAGCCCGAACTGCCAAGCCATGTCTTCCCTGGACCGGAAACAAGCATCCTGGGACCGGTTTCGGATTCATAATCCTCATCAGCCAGGCTATCTTGAATCCAGTGGCCAAGTGAACAAGGGACTCACGTCTGAGCATACCCTTCCACACTTAGGGCGAACAAAGCGATACAAAAGGGGATGATGGACGGAGCGTTTCAACAAATCAAACACTCACCCCCAGTCAACTGATCTGGGTTTAATCCATCACCATTCTTTAGTTCACTCAGCCACCCCAGTTCAGACATGGCCATATGCAAATCAGTCTGACCCTGTGCCTCGTGGGAACAGTCCAGCCCGAACTGCCAAGCCATGTCTTCCCTGGACCGGAAACAAGCATCCTGGGACCGGTTTCGGATTCATAATCCTCATCAGCCAGGCTATCTTGAATCCAGTGGCCAAGTGAACAAGGGACTCACGTCTGAGCATACCCTTCCACACTTAGGGCGAACAAAGCGATACAAAAGGGGATGATGGACGGAGCGATTTAACAAATCAAACACTCACCCCCAGTCAACTGATCTGGGTTTAATCCATCACCATTCTTTAGTTCACTCAGCCACCCCAGTTCAGACATGGCCATATGCAAATCAGTCTGACCCTGTGCCTCGTGGGAACAGTCCAGCCCGAACTGCCAAGCCATGTCTTCCCTGGACCGGAAACAAGCATCCTGGGACCAGTTTCGGATTCATAATCCTCATCAGCCAGGCTATCTTGAATCCAGTGGCCAAGTGAACAAGGGACTCACGTCTGAGCATACCCTGCCACACTTAGGGCGAACAAAGCGATACAAAAGGGGATGATTGACGGAGCGATTCAACAAATAAAACACTCACCCCCAGTCAACTGATCTGGGTTTAATCCATCACCATTCTTTAGTTCACTCAGCCACCCCAGTTCAGACATGGCCATATGCAAATCAGTCTGACCCTGTGCCTCGTGGGAACAGTCCAGCCCGAACTGCCAAGCCATGTCTTCCCTGGACCGGAAACAAGCATCCTGGGACCGGTTTCGGATTCATAATCCTCATCAGCCAGGCTATCTTGAATCCAGTGGCCAAGTGAACAAGGGACTCACGTCTGAGCATACCCTGCCACACTTAGGGCGAACAAAGCGATACAAAAGGGGATGATGGACGGAGCGTTTCAACAAATCAAACACTCACCCCCAGTCAACTGATCTGGGTTTAATCCATCACCATTCTTTAGTTCACTCAGCCACCCCAGTTCAGACATAGCCATATGCAAATCAGTCTGACCCTGTGCCTCGTGGGAACAGTCCAGCCCGAACTGCCAAGCCATGTCTTCCCTGGACCGGAAACAAGCATCCTGGGACCGTTTTCGGATTCATAATCCTCGTCAGCCAGGCTATCTTGAATCCAGTGGCCAAGTGAACAAGGGACTCACGTCTGAGCATACCCTGCCACCCTTAGGGCGAACAAAGCGATACAAAAGGGGATGATGGACGGAGCGTTTCAACAAATCAAACACTCACCCCCAGTCAACTGATCTGGGTTTAATCCATCACCATTCTTTAGTTCACTCAGCCACCCCAGTTCAGACATGGCCATATGCAAATCAGTCTGACCCTGTGCCTCGTGGGAACAGTCCAGCCCGAACTGCCAAGCCGTGTCTTCCCTGGACCGGAAACAAGCATCCTGGGACCGGTTTCGGATTCATAATCCTCATCAGCCAGGCTATCTTGAATCCAGTGGCCAAGTGAACAAGGGACTCACGTCTGAGCATACCCTGCCACACTTAGGGCAAACAAAGCGATACAAAAGGGGATGATGGACGGAGCGTTTTAACAAATCAAACACTCACCCCCAGTCAACTGATCTAGGTTTAATCCATCACCATTCTTTAGTTCACTCAGCCACCCCAGTTCAGACATGGCCATATGCAAATCAGTCTGACCCTGTGCCTCGTGGGAACAGTCCAGCCCGAACTGCCAAGCCATGTCTTCCCTGGACCGGAAACAAGCATCCTGGGACCAGTTTCGGATTCATAATCCTCATCAGCCAGGCTATCTTGAATCCAGTGGCCAAGTGAACAAGGGACTCACGTCTGAGCATACCCTGCCACACTTAGGGCGAACAAAGCGATACAAAAGGGGATGATGGACGGAGCGTTTCAACAAATCAAACACTCACCCCCAGTCAACGGATCTGGGTTTAATCCATGACCATTCTTTAGTTCACTCAGCCACCCCAGTTCAGACATGGCCATATGCAAATCAGTCTGACCCTGTGCCTCGTGGGAACAGTCCAGCCCGAACTGCCAAGCCATGTCTTCCCTGGACCGGAAACAAGCATCCTGGGACCGGTTTTGGATTCATAATCCTCATCAGCCAGGCTATCTTGAATCCAGTGGCCAAGTGAACAAGGGACTCACGTCTGAGCATACCCTGCCACACTTAGGGCGAACAAAGCGATACAAAAGGGGATGATGGACGGAGCGTTTCAACAAATCAAACACTCACCCCCAGTCAACTGATCTGGGTTTAATCCATCACCATTCTTTAGTTCACTCAGCCACCCCAGTTCAGACATGGCCATATGCAAATCAGTCTGACCCTGTGCCTCGTGGGAACAGTCCAGCCCGAACTGCCAAGCCATGTCTTCCCTGGACCAGAAACAAGCATCCTGGGACCGGTTTCGGATTCATAATGCTCGTCAGCCAGGCTATCTTGAATCCAGTGGCCAAGTGAACAAGGGACTCACGTCTGAGCATACCCTGCCACCCTTAGGGCGAACAAAGCGATACAAAAGGGGATGATGGACGGAGCGTTTCAACAAATCAAACACTCACCCCCAGTCAACTGATCTGGGTTTAATCCATCACCATTCTTTAGTTCACTCAGCCACCCCAGTTCAGACATGGCCATATGCAAATCAGTCTGACCCTGTGCCTCGTGGGAACAGTCCAGCCCGAACTGCCAAGCCATGTCTTCCCTGGACCGGAAACAAGCATCCTGGGACCGGTTTCGGATTCATAATCCTCATCAGCCAGGCTATCTTGAATCCAGTGGCCAAGTGAACAAGGGACTCACGTCTGAGCATACCCTTCCACACTTAGGGCGAACAAAGCGATACAAAAGGGGATGATGGACGGAGCGTTTCAACAAATCAAACACTCACCCCCAGTCAACTGATCTGGGTTTAATCCATCACCATTCTTTAGTTCACTCAGCCACCCCAGTTCAGACATGGCCATATGCAAATCAGTCTGACCCTGTGCCTCGTGGGAACAGTCCAGCCCGAACTGCCAAGCCATGTCTTCCCTGGACCGGAAACAAGCATCCTGGGACCGGTTTCGGATTCATAATCCTCATCAGCCAGGCTATCTTGAATCCAGTGGCCAAGTGAACAAGGGACTCACGTCTGAGCATACCCTTCCACACTTAGGGCGAACAAAGCGATACAAAAGGGGATGATGGACGGAGCGATTTAACAAATCAAACACTCACCCCCAGTCAACTGATCTGGGTTTAATCCATCACCATTCTTTAGTTCACTCAGCCACCCCAGTTCAGACATGGCCATATGCAAATCAGTCTGACCCTGTGCCTCGTGGGAACAGTCCAGCCCGAACTGCCAAGCCATGTCTTCCCTGGACCGGAAACAAGCATCCTGGGACCAGTTTCGGATTCATAATCCTCATCAGCCAGGCTATCTTGAATCCAGTGGCCAAGTGAACAAGGGACTCACGTCTGAGCATACCCTGCCACACTTAGGGCGAACAAAGCGATACAAAAGGGGATGATGGACGGAGCGATTCAACAAATAAAACACTCACCCCCAGTCAACTGATCTGGGTTTAATCCATCACCATTCTTTAGTTCACTCAGCCACCCCAGTTCAGACATGGCCATATGCAAATCAGTCTGACCCTGTGCCTCGTGGGAACAGTCCAGCCCGAACTGCCAAGCCATGTCTTCCCTGGACCGGAAACAAGCATCCTGGGACCGGTTTCGGATTCATAATCCTCATCAGCCAGGCTATCTTGAATCCAGTGGCCAAGTGAACAAGGGACTCACGTCTGAGCATACCCTGCCACACTTAGGGCGAACAAAGCGATACAAAAGGGGATGATGGACGGAGCGTTTCAACAAATCAAACACTCACCCCCAGTCAACTGATCTGGGTTTAATCCATCACCATTCTTTAGTTCACTCAGCCACCCCAGTTCAGACATAGCCATATGCAAATCAGTCTGACCCTGTGCCTCGTGGGAACAGTCCAGCCCGAACTGCCAAGCCATGTCTTCCCTGGACCGGAAACAAGCATCCTGGGACCGTTTTCGGATTCATAATCCTCGTCAGCCAGGCTATCTTGAATCCAGTGGCCAAGTGAACAAGGGACTCACGTCTGAGCATACCCTGCCACCCTTAGGGCGAACAAAGCGATACAAAAGGGGATGATGGACGGAGCGTTTCAACAAATCAAACACTCACCCCCAGTCAACTGATCTGGGTTTAATCCATCACCATTCTTTAGTTCACTCAGCCACCCCAGTTCAGACATGGCCATATGCAAATCAGTCTGACCCTGTGCCTCGTGGGAACAGTCCAGCCCGAACTGCCAAGCCGTGTCTTCCCTGGACCGGAAACAAGCATCCTGGGACCGGTTTCGGATTCATAATCCTCATCAGCCAGGCTATCTTGAATCCAGTGGCCAAGTGAAAAAGGGACTCACGTCTGAGCATACCCTGCCACACTTAGGGCGAACAAAGCGATACAAAAGGGGATGATGGACGGAGCGTTTCAACAAATCAAACACTCACCCCCAGTCAACTGATCTGGGTTTAATCCATCACCATTCTTTAGTTCACTCGGCCACCCCAGTTCAGACATGGCCATATGCAAATCAGTCTGACCCTGTGCCTCGTGGGAACAGTCCAGCCCGAACTGCCAAGCCGTGTCTTCCCTGGACCGGAAACAAGCATCCTGGGACCGGTTTCGGATTCATAATCCTCATCAGCCAGGCTATCTTGAATCCAGTGGCCAAGTGAACAAGGGACTCACGTCTGAGCATACCCTGCCACACTTAGGGCGAACAAAGCGATACAAAAGGGGATGATGGACGGAGCGTTTCAACAAATCAAACACTCACCCCCAGTCAACTGATCTGGGTTTAATCCATCACCATTCTTTAGTTCACTCAGCCACCCCAGTTCAGACATGGCCATATGCAAATCAGTCTGACCCTGTGCCTCGTGGGAACAGTCCAGCCCGAACTGCCAAGCCATGTCTTCCCTGGACCGGAAACAAGCATCCTGGGACCGGTTTTGGATTCATAATCCTCATCAGCCAGGCTATCTTGAATCCAGTGGCCAAGTGAACAAGGGACTCACGTCTGAGCATACCCTGCCACACTTAGGGCGAACAAAGCGATACAAAAGGGGATGATGGACGGAGCGTTTCAACAAATCAAACACTCACCCCCAGTCAACTGATCTGGGTTTAATCCATCACCATTCTTTAGTTCACTCAGCCACCCCAGTTCAGACATGGCCATATGCAAATCAGTCTGACCCTGTGCCTCGTGGGAACAGTCCAGCCCGAACTGCCAAGCCATGTCTTCCCTGGACCGGAAACAAGCATCCTGGGACCGGTTTCGGATTCATAATCCTCATCAGTCAGGCTATCTTAAATCCAGTGGCCAAGTGAACAAGGGACTCACGTCTGAGCATACCCTGCCACACTTAGGGCGAACAAAGCGATACAAAAGGGGATGATGGACGGAGCGTTTCAACAAATCAAACACTCACCCCCAGTCAACTGATCTGGGTTTAATCCATCACCATTCTTTAGTTCACTCAGCCAACCCAGTTCAGACATGGCCATATGCAAATCAGTCTGACCCTGTGCCTCGTGGGAACAGTCCAGCCCGAACTGCCAAGCCATGTCCTCCCTGGACCGGAAACACACATCCTGGGACCGGTTTCGGATTCATAATCCTCATCAGCCAGGCTATCTTGAATCCAGTGGCCAAGTGAACAAGGGACTCACGTCTGAGCATACCCTGCCACACTTAGGGCGAACAAAGCGATACAAAAGGGGATGATGGACGGAGCGTTTCAACAAATGAAACACTCACCCCCAGTCAACTTCTCTGGGTTTAATCCATCACCATTCTTTAGTTCACTCAGCCACCCCAGTTCAGACATGGCCATATGCAAATCAGTCTGACCCTGTGCCTCGTGGGAAAAGTCCAGCCCGAACTGCCAAGCCATGTCCTCCCTGGACCGGAAACAAGCATCTTGGGACCGGTTTCGGATTCATAATCCTCATCAGCCAGGCTATCTTGAATCCAGTGGCCAAGTGAACAAGGGACTCACGTCTGAGCATACCCTGCCACACTTAGGGCGAACAAAGCGATACAAAAGGGGATGATGGACGGAGCGTTTCAACAAATCAAACACTCACCCCTAGTCAACTTCTCTGGGTTTAATCCATAACCATTCTTTAGTTCACTCAGCCACCCCAGTTCAGACATGGCCATATGCAAATCAGTCTGACCCTGTGCCTCGTGGGAACAGTCCAGCCCGAACTGCCAAGCCATGTCTTCCCTGGACCGGAAACAAGCATCCTGGGATCAGTTTCGGATTCATAATCCTCATCAGCCAGGCTATCTTGAATCCAGTGGCCAAGTGAACAAGGGACTCACGTCTGAGCATACCCTGCCACACTTAGGGCGAACAAAGCGATACAAAAGGGGATGATGGACGGAGCGTTTCAACAAATCAAACACTCACCCCCAGTCAACGGATCTGGGTTTAATCCATGACCATTCTTTAGTTCACTCAGCCACCCCAGTTCAGACATGGCCATATGCAAATCAGTCTGACCCTGTGCCTCGTGGGAACAGTCTTGCCCGAACTGCCAAGCCATGTCTTCCCTGGACCGGAAACAAGCATCCTGGGACCGGTTTCGGATTCATAATCCTCATCAGCCAGGCTATCTTGAATCCAGTGGCCAAGTGAACAAGGGACTCACGTCTGAGCATACCCTGCCACACTTAGGGCGAACAAAGCGATACAAAAGGGGATGATGGACGGAGCGTTTCAACAAATCAAACACTCACCCCCAGTCAACGGATCTGGGTTTAATCCATGACCATTCTTTAGTTCACTCAGCCACCCCAGTTCAGACATGGCCATATGCAAATCAGTCTGACCCTGTGCCTCGTGGGAACAGTCTTGCCCGAACTGCCAAGCCATGTCTTCCCTGGACCGGAAACAAGCATCCTGGGACCGGTTTCGGATTCATAATCCTCATCAGCCAGGCTATCTTGAATCCAGTGGCCAAGTGAACAAGGGACTCACTTCTGAGCATACCCTGCCACATTTAGGGCGAACAAAGCGATACAAAAGGGGATGATGGACGGAGCGTTTCAACAAATCAAACACTCACCCCCAGTCAACTGATCTGGGTTTAATCCATCACCATTCTTTAGTTCACTCAGCCACCCCAGTTCAGACATGGCCATATGCAAATCAGTCTGACCCTGTGCCTCGTGGGAACAGTCCAGCCCGAACTGCCAAGCCATGTCTTCCCTGGACCGGAAACAAGCATCCTGGGACCGGTTTCGGATTCATAATCCTCATCAGCCAGGCTATCTTGAATCCAGTGGCCAAGTGAACAAGGGACTCACGTCTGAGCATACCCTGCCACACTTAGGGCGAACAAAGCGATACAAAAGGGGATGATGGACGGAGCGTTTCAACAAATCAAACACTCACCCCCAGTCAACTGATCTGGGTTTAATCCATCACCATTCTTTAGTTCACTCAGCCACCCCAGTTCAGACATGGCCATATGCAAATCAGTCTGACCCTGTGCCTCGTGGGAACAGTCCAGCCCGAACTGCCAAGCCATGTCTTCCCTGGACCGGAAACAAGCATCCTGGGATCGGTTTCGGATTCATAATCCTCATCAGCCAGGCTATCTTGAATCCAGTGGCCAAGTGAACAAGGGACTCACGTCTGAGCATACCCTGCCACACTTAGGGCGAACAAAGCGATACAAAAGGGGATGATGGACGGAGCGTTTCAACAAATCAAACACTCACCCCCAATCAACTGATCTGGGTTTAATCCATCACCATTCTTTAGTTCACTCAGCCGCCCCAGTTCAGACATGGCCATATGCAAATCAGTCTGACCCTGTGCCTCGTGGGAACAGTCCAGCCCGAACTGCCAAGCCATGTCTTCCCTGGACCGGAAACAAGCATCCTGGGACCGGTTTCGGATTCATAATCCTCATCAGCCAGGCTATCTTGAATCCAGTGGCCAAGTGAACAAGGGACTCACGTCTGAGCATACCCTGCCACACTTAGGGCGACCAAAGCGATACAAAAGGGGATGATGGACGGAGCGTTTCAACAAATCAAACACTCACCCCCAGTCAACGGATCTGGGTTTAATCCATAACCATTCTTTAGTTCACTCAGCCACCCCAGTTCAGACATGGCCATATGCAAATCAGTCTGACCCTGTGCCTCGTGGGAACAGTCCTGCCCGAACTGCCAAGCCATGTCTTCCCTGGACCGGAAACAAGCATCCTTGGACCGGTTTCGGATTTATAATCCTCATCAGCCAGGCTATCTTGAATCCAGTGGCCAAGTGAACAAGGGACTCACGTCTGAGCATACCCTGCCACACTTAGGGCGAACAAAGCGATACAAAAGGGGATGATGGACGGAGCGTTTCAACAAATCAAACACTCACTCCCAGTCAACTGATCTGGGTTTAATCCATCACCATTCTTTAGTTCACTCAGCCACCCCAGTTCAGACATGGCCATATGCAAATCAGTCTGACCCTGTGCCTCGTGGGAACAGTCCAGCCCGAATTGCCAAGCCATGTCTTCCCTGGACCGGAAACAAGCATCCTGGGACCAGTTTCGGATTCATAATCCTCATCAGCCAGGCTATCTTGAATCCAGTGGCCAAGTGAACAAGGGACTCACGTCTGAGCATACCCTGCCACACTTAGGGCGAACAAAGCGATACAAAAGGGGATGATGGACGGAGCGATTCAACAAATAAAACACTCACCCCCAGTCAACTGATCTGGGTTTAATCCATCACCATTCTTTAGTTCACTCAGCCACCCCAGTTCAGACATGGCCATATGCAAATCAGTCTGACCCTGTGCCTCGTGGGAACAGTCCAGCCCGAACTGCCAAGCCATGTCTTCCCTGGACCGGAAACAAGCATCCTGGGACCGGTTTCGGATTCATAATCCTCATCAGCCAGGCTATCTTGAATCCAGTGGCCAAGTGAACAAGGGACTCACATCTGAGCATACCCTGCCACACTTAGGGCGAACAAAGCGATACAAAAGGGGATGATGGACGGAGCGTTTCAACAAATCAAACACTCACCCCCAGTCAACTGATCTGGGTTTAATCCATCACCATTCTTTAGTTCACTCAGCCACCCCAGTTCAGACAAGGCCATATGCAAATCAGTCTGACCCTGTGCCTCGTGGGAACAGTCCAGCCCGAACTGCCGAGCCATGTCTTCCCTGGACCGGAAACAAGCATCCTGGGACCGGTTTCGGATTCATAATCCTCGTCAGCCAGGCTATCTTGAATCCAGTGGCCAAGTGAACAAGGGACTCACGTCTGAGCATACCCTGCCACCCTTAGGGCGAACAAAGCGATACAAAAGGGGATGATGGACGGAGCGTTTCAACAAATCAAACACTCACCCCAAGTCAACTGATCTGGGTTTAATCCATCACCATTCTTTAGTTCACTCAGCCACCCCACTTCAGACATGGCCATATGCAAATCAGTCTGACCCTGTGCCTCGTGGGAACAGTCCAGCCCGAACTGCCAAGCCATGTCTTCCCTGGACCGGAAACAAGCATCCTGGGACCGGTTTCGGGATTCATAATCCTCATCAGCCAGGCTATCTTGAATCCAGTGGCCAATTGAACAAGGGACTCACGTCTGAGCATACCCTGCCACACTTAGGGCGAACAAAGCGATACAAAAGGGGATGATGGACGGAGCGTTTCAACAAATCAAACACTCACCCCCAGTCAACTGATCTGGGTTTAATCCATCACCATTCTTTAGTTCACTCAGCCACCCCAGTTCAGACATGGCCATATGCAAATCAGTCTGACCCTGTGCCTCGTGGGAACAGTCCAGCCCGAACTGCCAAGCCATGTCTTCCCTGGACCGGAAACAAGCATCCTGGGACCGGTTTCGGATTCATAATCCTCATCAGTCAGGCTATCTTAAATCCAGTGGCCAAGTGAACAAGGGACTCACGTCTGAGCATACCCTGCCACACTTAGGGCGAACAAAGCGATACAAAAGGGGATGATGGACGGAGCGTTTCAACAAATCAAACACTCACCCCCAGTCAACTGATCTGGGTGTAATCCATCACCATTCTTTAGTTCACTCAGCCACCCCAGTTCAGACATGGCCATATGCAAATCAGTCTGACCCTGTGCCTCGTGGGAACAGTCCAGCCCGAACTGCCAAGCCATGTCCTCCCTGGACCGGAAACACGCATCCTGGGACCGGTTTCGGATTCATAATCCTCATCAGCCAGGCTATCTTGAATCCAGTGGCCAAGTGAACAAGGGACTCACGTCTGAGCATACCCTGCCACACTTAGGGCGAACAAAGCGATACAAAAGGGGATGATGGACGGAGCGTTTCAACAAATGAAACACTCACCCCCAGTCAACTTCTCTGGGTTTAATCCATCACCATTCTTTAGTTCACTCAGCCACCCCAGTTCAGACATGGCCATATGCAAATCAGTCTGACCCTGTGCCTCGTGGGAAAAGTCCAGCCCGAACTGCCAAGCCATGTCCTCCCTGGACCGGAAACAAGCATCTTGGGACCGGTTTCGGATTCATAATCCTCATCAGCCAGGCTATCTTGAATCCAGTGGCCAAGTGAACAAGGGACTCACGTCTGAGCATACCCTGCCACACTTAGGGCGAACAAAGCGATACAAAAGGGGATGATGGACGGAGCGTTTCAACAAATCAAACACTCACCCCCAGTCAACTTCTCTGGGTTTAATCCATAACCATTCTTTAGTTCACTCAGCCACCCCAGTTCAGACATGGCCATATGCAAATCAGTCTGACCCTGTGCCTCGTGGGAACAGTCCAGCCCGAACTGCCAAGCCATGTCTTCCCTGGACCGGAAACAAGCATCCTGGGACCGGTTTCGGATTCATAATCCTCATCAGCCAGGCTATCTTGAATCCAGTGGCCAAGTGAACAAGGGACTCACGTCTGAGCATACCCTGCCACACTTAGGGCGAACAAAGCGATACAAAAGGGGATGATGGACCGAGCGTTTTAACAAATCAAACACTCACCCCCAGTCAACTGATCTAGGTTTAATCCATCACCATTCTTTAGTTCACTCAGCCACCCCAGTTCAGACATGGCCATATGCAAATCAGTCTGACCCTGTGCCTCGTGGGAACAGTCCAGCCCGAACTGCCAAGCCATGTCTTCCCTGGACCGGAAACAAGCATCCTGGGACCAGTTTCGGATTCATAATCCTCATCAGCCAGGCTATCTTGAATCCAGTGGCCAAGTGAACAAGGGACTCACGTCTGAGCATACCCTGCCACACTTAGGGCGAACAAAGCGATACAAAAGGGGATGATGGACGGAGCGTTTCAACAAATCAAACACTCACCCCCAGTCAACGGATCTGGGTTTAATCCATGACCATTCTTTAGTTCACTCAGCCACCCCAGTTCAGACATGGCCATATGCAAATCAGTCTGACCCTGTGCCTCGTGGGAACAGTCCAGCCCGAACTGCCAAGCCATGTCTTCCCTGGACCGGAAACAAGCATCCTGGGACCGGTTTCGGATTCATAATCCTCATCAGCCAGGCTATCTTGAATCCAGTGGCCAAGTGAACAAGGGACTCACGTCTGAGCATACCCTGCCACACTTAGGGCGAACAAAGCGATACAAAAGGGGATGATGGACGGAGCGTTTCAACAAATCAAACACTCACCCCCAGTCAACTGATCTGGGTTTAATCCATCACCATTCTTTAGTTCACTCAGCCACCCCAGTTCAGACATGGCCATATGCAAATCAGTCTGACCCTGTGCCTCGTGGGAACAGTCCAGCCCGAACTGCCAAGCCATGTCTTCCCTGGACCGGAAACAAGCATCCTGGGACCGGTTTCGGATTCATAATCCTCGTCAGCCAGGCTATCTTGAATCCAGTGGCCAAGTGAACAAGGGACTCACGTCTGAGCATACCCTGCCACCCTTAGGGCGAACAAAGCGATACAAAAGGGGATGATGGACGGAGCGTTTCAACAAATCAAACACTCACCCCCAGTCAACTGATCTGGGTTTAATCCATCACCATTCTTTAGTTCACTCAGCCACCCCAGTTCAGACATGGCCATATGCAAATCAGTCTGACCCTGTGCCTCGGGGGAACAGTCCAGCCCGAACTGACAAGCCATGTCTTCCCTGGACCGGAAACAAGCATCCTGGGACCGGTTTCGGATTCATAATCCTCATCAGCCAGGCTATCTTGAATCCAGTGGCCAAGTGAACAAGGGACTCACGTCTGAGCATACCCTGCCACACTTAGGGCGAACAAAGCGATACAAAAGGGGATGATGGACGGAGCGTTTCAACAAATCAAACACTCACCCCCAGTCAACTGATCTGGGTTTAATCCATCACCATTCTTTAGTTCACTCAGCCACCCCAGTTCAGACATGGCCATATGCAAATCAGTCTGACCCTGTGCCTCGTGGGAACAGTCCAGCCCGAACTGCCAAGCCATGTCTTCCCTAAACTGGAAACAAGCATCCTGGGACCGGTTTCGGATTCATAATCCTCATCAGCCAGGCTATCTTGAATCCAGTGGCCAAGTGAACAAGGGACTCACGTCTGAGCATACCCTGCCACACTTAGGGCGAACAAAGCGATACAAAAGGGGATGATGGACGGAGCGATTTAACAAATCAAACACTCACCCCCAGTCAACTGATCTGGGTTTAATCCATCACCATTCTTTAGTTCACTCAGCCACCCCAGTTCAGACATGGCCATATGCAAATCAGTCTGACCCTGTGCCTCGTGGGAACAGTCCAGCCCGAACTGCCAAGCCATGTCTTCCCTGGACCGGAAACAAGCATCCTGGGACCGGTTTCGGATTCATAATCCTCATCAGCCAGGCTATCTTGAATCCAGTGGCCAAGTGAACAAGGGACTCACGTCTGAGCATACCCTGCCACACTTAGGGCGACCAAAGCGATACAAAAGGGGATGATGGACGGAGCGTTTCAACAAATCAAACACTCACCCCCAGTCAACGGATCTGGGTTTAATCCATCACCATTCTTTAGTTCACTCAGCCACCCCAGTTCAGGCATGGCCATATGCAAATCAGTCTGACCCTGTGCCTCGTGGGAACAGTCCTGCCCGAACTGCCAAGCCATGTCTTCCCTGGACCGGAAACAAGCATCCTGGGACCGGTTTCGGATTCATAATCCTCATCAGCCAGGCTATCTTGAATCCAGTGGCCAAGTGAACAAGGGACTCACGTCTGAGCATACCCTGCCACACTTAGGGCGAACAAAGCGATACAAAAGGGGATGATGGACGGAGCGTTTCAACAAATCAAACACTCACCCCCAGTCAACTGATCTGGGTTTAATCCATCACCATTCTTTAGTTCACTCAGCCACCCCAGTTCAGACATGGCCATATGCAAATCAGTCTGACCCTGTGCCTCGTGGGAACAGTCCAGCCCGAACTGCCAAGCCATGTCTTCCCTAGACCGGAAACAAGCATCCTGGGACCGGTTTCGGATTCATAATCCTCATCAGCCAGGCTATCTTGAATCCAGTGGCCAAGTGAACAAGGGACTCACGTCTGAGCATACCCTGCCACACTTAGGGCGAACAAAGCGATACAAAAGGGGATGATGGACGGAGCGTTTCAACAAATCAAACAGTCACCCCCAGTCAACTGATCTGGGTTTAATCCATCACCATTCTTTAGTTCACTCAGCCACCCCAGTTCAGACATGGCCATATGCAAATCAGTCTGACCCTGTGCCTCGTGGGAACAGTCCAGCCCGAACTGCCAAGCCATGTCTTCCCTGGACCGGAAACAAGCATCCTGGGACCGGTTTCGGATTCATAATCCTCGTCAGCCAGGCTATCTTGAATCCAGTGGCCAAGTGAACAAGGGACTCACGTCTGAGCATACCCTGCCACACTTAGGGCGAACAAAGCGATACAAAAGGGGATGATGGACGGAGCGTTTCAACAAATGAAACACTCACCCCCAGTCAACTTCTCTGGGTTTAATCCATCACCATTCTTTAGTTCACTCAGCCACCCCAGTTCAGACATGGCCATATGCAAATCAGTCTGACCCTGTGCCTCGTGGGAAAAGTCCAGCCCGAACTGCCAAGCCATGTCCTCCCTGGACCGGAAACAAGCATCTTGGGACCGGTTTCGGATTCATAATCCTTATCAGCCAGGCTATCTTGAATCCAGTGGCCAAGTGAACAAGGGACTCACGTCTGAGCATACCCTGCCACACTTAGGGCGAACAAAGCGATACAAAAGGGGATGATGGACGGAGCGTTTCAACAAATCAAACACTCACCCCCAGTCAACTTCTCTGGGTTTAATCCATAACCATTCTTTAGTTCACTCAGCCACCCCAGTTCAGACATGGCCATATGCAAATCAGTCTGACCCTGTGCCTCGTGGGAACAGTCCAGCCCGAACTGCCAAGCCATGTCTTCCCTGGACCGGAAACAAGCATCCTGGGACCGGTTTCGGATTCATAATCCTCATCAGCCAGGCTATCTTGAATCCAGTGGCCAAGTGAACAAGGGACTCACGTCTGAGCATACCCTGCCACACTTAGGGCAAACAAAGCGATACAAAAGGGGATGATGGACGGAGCGTTTTAACAAATCAAACACTCACCCCCAGTCAACTGATCTAGGTTTAATCCATCACCATTCTTTAGTTCACTCAGCCACCCCAGTTCAGACATGGCCATATGCAAATCAGTCTGACCCTGTGCCTCGTGGGAACAGTCCAGCCCGAACTGCCAAGCCATGTCTTCCCTGGACCGGAAACAAGCATCCTGGGACCAGTTTCGGATTCATAATCCTCATCAGCCAGGCTATCTTGAATCCAGTGGCCAAGTGAACAAGGGACTCACGTCTGAGCATACCCTGCCACACTTAGGGCGAACAAAGCGATACAAAAGGGGATGATGGACGGAGCGTTTCAACAAATCAAACACTCACCCCCAGTCAACGGATCTGGGTTTAATCCATGACCATTCTTTAGTTCACTCAGCCACCCCAGTTCAGACATGGCCATATGCAAATCAGTCTGACCCTGTGCCTCGTGGGAACAGTCCAGCCCGAACTGCCAAGCCATGTCTTCCCTGGACCGGAAACAAGCATCCTGGGACCGGTTTCGGATTCATAATCCTCATCAGCCAGGCTATCTTGAATCCAGTGGCCAAGTGAACAAGGGACTCACGTCTGAGCATACCCTGCCACACTTAGGGCGAACAAAGCGATACAAAAGGGGATGATGGACGGAGCGTTTCAACAAATCAAACACTCACCCCCAGTCAACGGATCTGGGTTTAATCCATGACCATTCTTTAGTTCACTCAGCCACCCCAGTTCAGACATGGCCATATGCAAATCAGTCTGACCCTGTGCCTCGTGGGAACAGTCCAGCCCGAACTGCCAAGCCATGTCTTCCCTGGACCGGAAACAAGCATCCTGGGACCGGTTTCGGATTCATAATCCTCATCAGCCAGGCTATCTTGAATCCAGTGGCCAAGTGAACAAGGGACTCACGTCTGAGCATACCCTGCCACACTTAGGGCAAACAAAGCGATACAAAAGGGGATGATGGACGGAGCGTTTTAACAAATCAAACACTCACCCCCAGTCAACTGATCTAGGTTTAATCCATCACCATTCTTTAGTTCACTCAGCCACCCCAGTTCAGACATGGCCATATGCAAATCAGTCTGACCCTGTGCCTCGTGGGAACAGTCCAGCCCGAACTGCCAAGCCATGTCTTCCCTGGACCGGAAACAAGCATCCTGGGACCAGTTTCGGATTCATAATCCTCATCAGCCAGGCTATCTTGAATCCAGTGGCCAAGTGAACAAGGGACTCACGTCTGAGCATACCCTGCCACACTTAGGGCGAACAAAGCGATACAAAAGGGGATGATGGACGGAGCGTTTCAACAAATCAAACACTCACCCCCAGTCAACGGATCTGGGTTTAATCCATGACCATTCTTTAGTTCACTCAGCCACCCCAGTTCAGACATGGCCATATGCAAATCAGTCTGACCCTGAGCCTCGTGGGAACAGTCCAGCCCGAACTGCCAAGCCATGTCTTCCCTGGACCGGAAACAAGCATCCTGGGACCGGTTTCGGATTCATAATCCTCATCAGCCAGGCTATCTTGAATCCAGTGGCCAAGTGAACAAGGGACTCACGTCTGAGCATACCCTGCCACACTTAGGGCGAACAAAGCGATACAAAAGGGTATGATGGACGGAGCATTTCAACAAATCAAACACTCACCCCCAGTCAACTTCTCTGGGTTTAATCCATCACCATTCTTTAGTTCACTCAGCCACCCCAGTTCAGACATGGCCATATGCAAATCAGTCTGACCCTGTGCCTCGTGGGAACAGTCCAGCCCGAACTGCCAAGCCATGTCTTCCCTGGACCGGAAACAAGCATCCTGGGACCGGTTTCGGATTCATAATCCTCATCAGCCAGGCTATCTTGAATCCAGTGGCCAAGTGAACAAGGGACTCACGTCTGAGCATACCCTGCCACACTTAGGGCAAACAAAGCGATACAAAAGGGGATGATGGACGGAGCGTTTTAACAAATCAAACACTCACCCCCAGTCCACTGATCTAGGTTTAATCCATCACCATTCTTTAGTTCACTCAGCCACCCCAGTTCAGACATGGCCATATGCAAATCAGTCTGACCCTGTGCCTCGTGGGAACAGTCCAGCCCGAACTGCCAAGCCATGTCTTCCCTGGACCGGAAACAAGCATCCTGGGACCAGTTTCGGATTCATAATCCTCATCAGCCAGGCTATCTTGAATCCAGTGGCCAAGTGAACAAGGGACTCACGTCTGAGCATACCCTGCCACACTTAGGGCGAACAAAGCGATACAAAAGGGGATGATGGACGGAGCGTTTCAACAAATCAAACACTCACCCCCAGTCAACGGATCTGGGTTTAATCCATGACCATTCTTTAGTTCACTCAGCCACCCCAGTTCAGACATGGCCATATGCAAATCAGTCTGACCCTGTGCCTCGTGGGAACAGTCCAGCCCGAACTGCCAAGCCATGTCTTCCCTGGACCGGAAACAAGCATCCTGGGACCGGTTTCGGATTCATAATCCTCATCAGCCAGGCTATCTTGAATCCAGTGGCCAAGTGAACAAGGGACTCACGTCTGAGCATACCCTGCCACACTTAGGGCAAACAAAGCGATACAAAAGGGGATGATGGACGGAGCGTTTTAACAAATCAAACACTCACCCCCAGTCAACTGATCTAGGTTTAATCCATCACCATTCTTTAGTTCACTCAGCCACCCCAGTTCAGACATGGCCATATGCAAATCAGTCTGACCCTGTGCCTCGTGGGAACAGTCCAGCCCGAACTGCCAAGCCATGTCTTCCCTGGACCGGAAACAAGCATCCTGGGACCAGTTTCGGATTCATAATCCTCATCAGCCAGGCTATCTTGAATCCAGTGGCCAAGTGAACAAGGGACTCACGTCTGAGCATACCCTGCCACACTTAGGGCGAACAAAGCGATACAAAAGGGGATGATGGACGGAGCGTTTCAACAAATCAAACACTCACCCCCAGTCAACTGATCTGGGTTTAATCCATCACCATTCTTTAGTTCACTCAGCCACCCCAGTTCAGACATGGCCATATGCAAATCAGTCTGACCCTGTGCCTCGTGGGAACAGTCCAGCCCGAACTGCCAAGCCATGTCTTCCCTGGACCGGAAACAAGCATCCTGGGACCGGTTTCGGATTCATAATGCTCGTCAGCCAGGCTATCTTGAATCCAGTGGCCAAGTGAACAAGGGACTCACGTCTGAGCATACCCTGCCACCCTTAGGGCGAACAAAGCGATACAAAAGGGGATGATGGACGGAGCGTTTCAACAAATCAAACACTCACCCCCAGTCAACTGATCTGGGTTTAATCCATCACCATTCTTTAGTTCACTCAGCCACCCCAGTTCAGACATGGCCATATGCAAATCAGTCTGACCCTGTGCCTCGTGGGAACAGTCCAGCCCGAACTGCCAAGCCATGTCTTCCCTGGACCGGAAACAAGCATCCTTGGACCGGTTTCGGATTCATAATCCTCATCAGCCAGGCTATCTTGAATCCAGTGGCCAAGTGAACAAGGGACTCACGTCTGAGCATACCCTGCCACACTTAGGGCGAACAAAGCGATACAAAAGGGGATGATGGACGGAGCGTTTCAACAAATCAAACACTCACCCCCAGTCAACTGATCTGGGTTTAATCCATCACCATTCTTTAGTTCACTCAGCCACCCCAGTTCAGACATGGCCATATGCAAATCAGTCTGACCCTGTGCCTCGTGGGAACAGTCCAGCCCGAACTGCCAAGCCATGTCTTCCCTAAACCGGAAACAAGCATCCTGGGACCGGTTTCGGATTCATAATCCTCATCAGCCAGGCTATCTTGAATCCAGTGGCCAAGTGAACAAGGGACTCACGTCTGAGCATACCCTGCCACACTTAGGGCGAACAAAGCGATACAAAAGGGGATGATGGACGGAGCGATTTAACAAATCAAACACTCACCCCCAGTCAACTGATCTGGGTTTAATCCATCACCATTCTTTAGTTCACTCAGCCACCCCAGTTCAGACATGGCCATATGCAAATCAGTCTGACCCTGTGCCTCGTGGGAACAGTCCAGCCCGAACTGCCAAGCCATGTCTTCCCTGGACCGGAAACAAGCATCCTGGGACCGGTTTCGGATTCATAATCCTCATCAGCCAGGCTATCTTGAATCCAGTGGCCAAGTGAACAAGGGACTCACGTCTGAGCATACCCTGCCACACTTAGGGCGACCAAAGCGATACAAAAGGGGATGATGGACGGAGCGTTTCAACAAATCAAACACTCACCCCCAGTCAACGGATCTGGGTTTAATCCATCACCATTCTTTAGTTCACTCAGCCACCCCAGTTCAGGCATGGCCATATGCAAATCAGTCTGACCCTGTGCCTCGTGGGAACAGTCCTGCCCGAACTGCCAAGCCATGTCTTCCCTGGACCGGAAACAAGCATCCTGGGACCGGTTTCGGATTCATAATCCTCATCAGCCAGGCTATCTTGAATCCAGTGGCCAAGTGAACAAGGGACTCACGTCTGAGCATACCCTGCCACACTTAGGGCGAACAAAGCGATACAAAAGGGGATGATGGACGGAGCGTTTCAACAAATCAAACACTCAAACCCAGTCAACTGATCTGGGTTTAATCCATCACCATTCTTTAGTTCACTCAGCCACCCCAGTTCAGACATGGCCATATGCAAATCAGTCTGACCCTGTGCCTCGTGGGAACAGTCCAGCCCGAACTGCCAAGCCATGTCTTCCCTGGACCGGAAACAAGCATCCTGGGACCGGTTTCGGATTCATAATCCTCATCAGCCAGGCTATCTTGAATCCAGTGGCCAAGTGAACAAGGGACTCACGTCTGAGCATACCCTGCCACACTTAGGGCGACCAAAGCGATACAAAAGGGGATGATGGACGGAGCGTTTCAACAAATCAAACACTCACCCCCAGTCAACGGATCTGGGTTTAATCCATCACCATTCTTTAGTTCACTCAGCCACCCCAGTTCAGGCATGGCCATATGCAAATCAGTCTGACCCTGTGCCTCGTGGGAACAGTCCTGCCCGAACTGCCAAGCCATGTCTTCCCTGGACCGGAAACAAGCATCCTGGGACCGGTTTCGGATTCATAATCCTCATCAGCCAGGCTATCTTGAATCCAGTGGCCAAGTGAACAAGGGACTCACGTCTGAGCATACCCTGCCACACTTAGGGCGAACAAAGCGATACAAAAGGGGATGATGGACGGAGCGTTTCAACAAATCAAACACTCAAACCCAGTCAACTGATCTGGGTTTAATCCATCACCATTCTTTAGTTCACTCAGCCACCCCAGTTCAGACATGGCCATATGCAAATCAGTCTGACCCTGTGCCTCGTGGGAACAGTCCAGCCCGAACTGCCAAGCCATGTCTTCCCTAGACCGGAAACAAGCATCCTGGGACCGGTTTCGGATTCATAATCCTCATCAGCCAGGCTATCTTGAATCCAGTGGCCAAGTGAACAAGGGACTCACGTCTGAGCATACCCTGCCACACTTAGGGCGAACAAAGCGATACAAAAGGGGATGATGGACGGAGCGTTTCAACAAATCAAACAGTCACCCCCAGTCAACTGATCTGGGTTTAATCCATCACCATTCTTTAGTTCACTCAGCCACCCCAGTTCAGACATGGCCATATGCAAATCAGTCTGACCCTGTGCCTCGTGGGAACAGTCCAGCCCGAACTGCCAAGCCATGTCTTCCCTGGACCGGAAACAAGCATCCTGGGACCGGTTTCGGATTCATAATCCTCGTCAGCCAGGCTATCTTGAATCCAGTGGCCAAGTGAACAAGGGACTCACGTCTGAGCATACCCTGCCACCCTTAGGGCGAACAAAGCGATACAAAAGGGGATGATGGACGGAGCGTTTCAACAAATCAAACACTCACCCACAGTCAACTGATCTGGGTTTAATCCATCACCATTCTTTACTTCACTCAGCCACCCCAGTTCAGACATGGCCATATGCAAATCAGTCTGACACTGTGCCTCGTGGGAACAGTCCAGCCCGAACTGCCAAGCCTTGTCTTCCCTGGACCGGAAACAAGCATCCTGGGACTGGTTTCGGATTCATAATCCTCATCAGCCAGGCTATCTTGAATCCAGTGGCCAAGTGAACAAGGGACTCACGTCTGAGCATACCCTGCCACACTTAGGGCGAACAAAGCGATACAAAAGGGGATGATGGACGGAGCGTTTCAACAAATCAAACACTCACCCACAGTCAACTGATCTGGGTTTAATCCATCACCATTCTTTAGTTCACTCAGCCACCCCAGTTCAGACATGGCCATATGCAAATCAGTCTGACCCTGTGCCTCGTGGGAACAGTCCAGCCCGAACTGCCAAGCCATGTCTTCCCTGGACCGGAAACAAGCATCCTGGGACCGGTTTCGGATTCATAATCCTCATCAGCCAGGCTATCTTGAATCCAGTGGCCAAGTGAACAAGGGACTCACGTCTGAGCATACCCTGCCACACTAAGGGCGAACAAAGCGATACAAAAGGGGATGATGGACGGAGCGTTTCAACAAATCAAACACTCACCCCCAGTCAACTGATCTGGGTTTAATCCATCACCATTCTTTAGTTCACTCAGCCACCCCAGTTCAGACATGGCCATATGCAAATCATTCTGACCCTGTGCCTCGTGGGAACAGTCCAGCCCGAACTGCCAAGCCATGTCTTCCCTGGACCGGAAACAAGCTTCCTGGGACCGGTTTCGGATTCATAATCCTCATCAGCCAGGCTATCTTGAATCCAGTGGCCAAGTGAACAAGGGACTCACGTCTGAGCATACCCTGCCAAACTTACGGCGAACAAAGCGATACAAAAGGGGATGATGGACGGAGCGTTTCAACAAATCAAACACTCACCCCCAGTCAACTGATCTGGGTTTAATCCATCACCATTCTTTAGTTCACTCAGCCACCCCAGTTCAGACATGGCCATATGCAAATCAGTCTGACCCTGTGCCTCGTGAGAACAGTCCAGCCCGAACTGCCAAGCCATGTCTTCCCTGGACCAGAAACAAGCATCCTGGGACCGGTTTCGGATTCATAATCCTCATCAGCCAGGCTATCTTGAATCCAGTGGCCAAGTGAACAAGGGACTCACATCTGAGCATACCCTGCCACACTTAGGGCGAACAAAGCGATACAAAAGGGGATGATGGACGGAGCGTTTCAACAAATCAAACACTCACCCCCAGTCAACTGATCTGGGTTTAATCCATCACCATTCTTTAGTACACTTAGCCACCCCAGTTCAGACATGGCCATATGCAAATCAGTCTGACCCTGTGCCTCGTGGGAACAGTCCAGCCCGAACTGCCAAGCCATGTCTTCCCTGGACCGGAAACAAGCATCCTGGGACCGGTTTCGGATTCATAATCCTCATCAGCCAGGCTATCTTGAATCCAGTGGCCAAGTGAACAAGGGACTCACGTCTGAGCATACCCTGCCACACTTAGGGCGAACAAAGCGATACAAAAGGGGATGATGGATGGAGCGTTTCAACAAATCAAACACTCACCCCCAGTCAACTGATCTGGGTTTAATCCATCACCATTCTTTAGTTCACTCAGCCACCCCAGTTCAGACATGGCCATATGCAAATCAGTCTGACCCTGTGCCTCGTGGGAACAGTCCAGCCCGAACTGCCAAGCCATGTCTTCCCTGGACCGGAAACAAGCATTCTGGGACCGGTTTCGGATTCATAATCCTCATCAGCCAGGCTATCTTGAATCCAGTGGCCAAGTGAACAAGGGACTCACGTCTGAGCATACCCTGCCACACTTAGGGCGAACAAAGCGATACAAAAGGGGATGATGGACGGAGCGTTTCAACAAATCAAACACTCACCCCCAGTCAACTGATCTGGGTTTAATCCATCACCATTCTTTAGTTCACTCAGCCACCCCAGTTCAGACATGGCCATATGCAAATCAGTCTGACCCTGTGCCTCGTGGGAATAGTCCAGCCCGAACTGCCAAGCCATGTCTTCCCTGGACCGGAAACAAGCATCCTGGGACCGGTTTCGGATTCATAATCCTCATCAGCCAGGCTAACTTGAATCCAGTGGCCAAGTGAACAAGGGACTCACGTCTGAGCATACCCTGCCACACTTAGGGCGAACAAAGCGATACAAAAGGGGATGATGGACGGAGCGTTTCAACAAATCAAACACTCACCCCCAGTCAACTGATCTGGGTTTAATCCATCACCATTCTTTAGTTCACTCAGCCACCCCAGTTCAGACATGGCCATATGCAAATCAGTCTGACCCTGTGCCTCGTGGGAACAGTCCAGCCCGAACTGCCAAGCCATGTCTTCCCTGGACCGGAAACAAGCATCCTGGGACCGGTTTCGGATTCATAATCCTCATCAGCCAGGCTATCTTGAATCCAGTGGCCAAGTGAACAAGGGACTCACGTCTGAGCATACCCTGCCACACTTAGGGCGAACAAAGCGATACAAAAGGGGATGATGGACGGAGCGTTTCAACAAATCAAACACTCACCCCCAGTCAACTGATCTGGGTTTAATCCATCACCATTCTTTAGTTCACTCAGCCACCCCAGTTCAGACATGGCCATATGCAAATCAGTCTGACCCTGTGCCTCGTGGGAACAGTCCAGCCCGAACTACCAAGCCATGTCTTCCCTGGACCGGAAACAAGCATCCCTGGACCGGTTTCGGATTCATAATCCTCATCAGCCAGGCTATCTTGAATCCAGTGGCCAAGTGAACAAGGGACTCACGTCTGAGCATACCCTGCCACACTTAGGGCGAACAAAGCGATACAAAAGGGGATGATGGACGGAGCGTTTCAACAAATCAAACACTCACCCCCAGTCAACTGATCTGGGTTTAATCCATCACCATTCTTTAGTTCACTCAGCCACCCCAGTTCAGACATGGCCATATGCAAATCAGGCTGACCCTGTGCCTCGTGGGAACAGTCCAGCCCGAACTGCCAAGCCATGTTTTCCCTGGACCGGAAACAAGCATCCTGGGACCGGTTTCGGATTCATAATCCTCATCAGCCATGCTATCTTGAATCCAGTGGCCAAGTGAACAAGGGACTCACGTCTGAGCATACCCTGCCACACTTAGGGCGAACAAAGCGATACAAAAGGGGATGATGGACGGAGCGTTTCAACAAATCGAGGCAGTCACACCAAAGGCTCTACCCCCCATCCGAGATCTCTTAAATCTGGTAGTTGTTATCAGATTTACGTTCGAAGAGCGGAGCTGCCTCCGAGGATTATACCAGGTGAACATCTCCTGCAGGGGGACAGTACCCTGACCATGTGCTGCCCTGTATACAATGCATAGAGATTTAAAAGAAATTCTCTCCTTGATAGGGAGCCAATGAAGATCTCTCATAGCCAAAATTGTAGAGGACCTGCCATAGTTACGCACCACTTTAGCCAGAATCAGGGGTTCGTCCTCGGGAGTAAGTTTGAACTCCACCGATAGATGACGAGACATTCTAGTGGCAGGACAAAACACCACCTCTGTTTTCCCCCCATTAAACTGTAGGGAATTTTTCCTAGGCCAACCAGCAGTCTGGCGCATACACTCCTGGAAGGTGTCCATAGATACTCCCTCCAGGGAAAACACCAGTTGGGTATCATCTGAATAGTTGACCAGGTCTACCCCATAAAATTTAATAATTGGGAATAGAGGGCTCAGGTAGATATTGAAAAGAATTGGGCTGATCACAGAGCTCTGTGGCACCCCATGATGTACTGGGGACATGCCTGAGGTGAACGGCATCAGCGACACAGCCTGTTGTCTTCCTGACAGGTAAGATAGTAACCACTGCAGGGCCCGTCCTTTAACCCCTATACCTTTCAGTCTCTCCACTAACACGGTATGGCTCACCGTATCGAATGCGGCTGACATGTCCAGTAGCACTAGGACAGAGGAATTCCCATTGTCAGCACGCATTCGTAGATTGTTCATTAGGGTTGCCAAAGCAGTCTCGGTACCGTGTCCCGGGCGGAAGCAATATTGATCCCTGTCCAGCAGGAAATTGTCTTCCAGGTAGCACAATAGACTTTTACTAACTACCTTCTCTAATGCATTTGATTTCAATTACTACCTCAAAATGATATCGCTGACACACAACAAAACCCAGACTCATTGATTTTTTCCAGCTTTTTATATGGTGGAAGGTTATGGATCAAACTTCAGAACTGAGGGATTCCATTTGCTTTGCTGCCTCTGTGGCTGAAATTGCACAAGAATACCTGGGGAAGGTCCTCATAGGGCCCAAAGGTGAAAACCCAATAAAAGAAGTCCTTGTGGAGAAGCCTCTGCTATTTTCAACATAAGTGGCAGATCTACCACAGTGCATGGCCTTAATTTAATTTAGGTGATCGTAAGCACCTAAATAAAGGACTAATGTACGCAGATTACCTTGTGTTGCTTGATGAGACAATTCCTCTTCACGACGTGCGCCACGCTGCAGAAGAGCTGCATGGTCATTGTGGGGAGGTGAGGGGGATTGGGCCTGGGGCGTGGGGACTACGGTTTTGAGCTCTGGACTGGAGGTGGGTATTATTGAAGAGGGCTGGGGGCCAAGGGTGGGGTGGTTGCACAGGGGTTTGCTTTTAGGGCTCAGGGCAAGGGACAGGTATTTTTTAGAAGGACTGGGATTCAGGGGGGAGTCGCACAGGGGTCTGCTTTTAGGGCTCAGGGGAGGGGTATTTTTTAGGTGGGCTGGGGGCTCGGGGGAGTTGTGCAGTGGTCTGCTTTTAGGGCTCAGGGAAGGGGTAGTTTTAAAACGGTCTGGGGGGATGCGTGCCAGGGACCGGTATTAGGGCTCAGGGAAAACCTTTACCATGCATATGCATTTGGCATTCATGCTTTTAAAACGAAATTCGTTGCAAGGACATGCATGGTAACGGAATATTTGTTGTAAAAAAAATGCTTGGGTAAGGTTACGCGTGACAGTGGTAATGGCATTCGCATTGTAACGCATGCGTGGTAAAGGCATTAATTTCAATGGAAGCGTTGTATCGCCAACACCTATTGTCTTTGTAAGATGGGGAAGAGAAGCACAAGCGTGAGTGAGAGGACAACATGAGAACATGTGGAGGAAATAACAACAAAAGAGAGACAGGTACAAAACATATCCAGTCGTGTGGACTGCTTAAGTGAAAAAAGGAAGGTAGTTCCCAAAAGTGAGCAGTGGAAAATGCATAAGTAAAAGAAACTATACTCAAGAGAAGAAAAATAAGATGGACGAGACAAGCCATTGAATAAGAAGAAAGCGAATGAGCGTGACAATCATGACAACCTATGGTAAGCAATGGGCGAACTTTACGCCCAATGTAAGATCTGGTAAGGGGACAATAGGTCTTTAGCAACCACACAACTGTGCTACCTGGTTGGCTCAATCTAAAAAACTTGCTATTTCATGAACAACCCTGGTATGTTTTGCTGGTAAAGAGACATGAAAGGCAGAAACCGTCCTTGTGCGACAATACTATAAGTGAAAGCTAGGTGAAAATGACCAGCTAATGTTTGGCGCCTAAAAATGTTTTTTTACTGAAAATGAAAATCAGGTATTTTGGAAAAATACCGTTTATGTCATGCAAGTTATTACAAACAAAACAACTACATTTCTGGAGAAAAAAAATTATGCTGAAATTTTAGCAGTAAGTCCCACCCAGTTTGCTGATTTTGGTCCCTTCTTACCTGTGGGCACATTCTGGCAGATTATTTCATGACTTGTTGAGGCATTGCCAGGGACTGCTCCTCCGTTAAGGCGGAGGAGCGTCGCCCCACTAACCAATTTACCCCTAGATATGGAAAATGTAAGTGGTAATAAAGTTAATTTATTACCATTTTATTTTTCAAAACCCTGTCCTGAGCCGAGTGTCAGGACGAGGGACAGGGCGTTCTGGTTTCTGCTGCAGCCTGTTAGGCAGCACCAGAAAGCAGTGAAGGGCAGGGCACTTTAGTTTTTAAGTGTGCATGTAGTTTTGGCCGGCCGTCTTGCGACGGCTAGCCAGAAATGCGCAGTTTAAACCTTTCTAACTCACAATGGGGATTTGGGGGGTGGCCCACCAGCGGGAGGCTCACACCCCCGGGGAAGTTTGGGGCACCTGGAGGGGGGGGAGGAGGAAGCTTGACGCTCGGGGCTCGCCGTAATTGGCGTTTTGGGCTGGTTTTGGGCTGGTTGTGCGCTTTGGGCTAGTTTTGGGCTGGCTAGGTATTTAACCGGCCATTTTGTGTCACTGCACAATGTTCGTGGTGCAGTGACACAGCAGCCAGGGCCGTAGGCATTATCTTTGTCGGTTTCGCGGGTTTTCGCTGTGCGCGAGGCAGACTGTCGGCGTTTGCAGGTTCATTGGATCGCTTGCGGAGGCTGTAGCTGGGGCGCGCTGTGAGCGTGGTCGTGCGCGTTGGATTTCGGCGTTATGATGGCGATGGCGGAGTGTGCGGATCCGCGGGTGGCCGAGGCTCTGCGGCTGTTGAGCGAGGCGGGCCGCCTGGACATTGTGCGGCCCGACCTCAAGGTAAGGCCGCAGCGGCACGCTGCCAACGGCGCCACTGCGGCTGTGGCGGCGTGTGAGCCGCCTCGGTCGCGGCCACGGCCGGCTCAGCGGGGTGGGAGGGGGGGCGGAGGAGCGAAGGGCAGAGGCCGGCGCACGGAGGCAGGGCCGCGTAGGAAGGCCCAGGGCGGCGTCAAGAGGGCGGGGAGGAAGGGGAGGAAGCAGGCCCTGGAGTTTGTCGGGGAGGTGGGGGGGGGGCGGCTCGTGAGACGGTGGCTGAGATGGGAGGACAAGGGGAGGGGAGGGATGACGAGGGGTCCCGGGTAGTGCTGCCGGGGGAGGGTGGGGGCAGTGGGGAGGGGGGGCAGAGGGCCGAGGGTGATGAAGGGCCTGTGGGGGAGTTGGAACGCGGTGCGGAAGGAGGAGGGCCGAGGCGCGTAGAGCAAGGGGGGGCAGTTGGGGGGAGGGGACGGGGGCCGGTGAGGGCAGTGTCTCCACTGTTGATTGAGGAGACCGATGTGGAGGAGGAGGTGGGGGGGGCGGGGGGCGGACACGGAGCTGGACTGGGGTTCATCCTCATCGGAGGGGGGGCGTGGGGGGCCAAGGGGGGTTGGCGTCCCCGGGGCTGCGGGGGAGGGGCCAGGCGGAGGGGCGTGGCGGACCTGAGGCCATGTGGGGGTGCGCGGGGCGGCGGTGCGGCGCGAGGGAGGGGTGGGTCAGGGATGGGGGCGTGGGTCGGCGGGGTTAGTGGGGGGGCAGGGGAAAGAGGGGGCGGAAGGCAGTGGGGGACAGTGGGGGGATACGGTGCTGGGGAGGGGAGCGGCATGTGGGGGGCCTGGGGAGGAGGGCGTGGGGGGGGGGGCAGAGTTGGGGTTACGGGGGGTGGGGCGGGCCGGGGAGCTGGGCCGGAGAAGGGGGGTGGGACATGGGGGGGTGGGGGAATACCGTTGCGGCACGGAGGTCATTCGGCTGGATGGGGGAGGGGAGCGGCTATGGGATGGGGGAATTGGGGGGGAGCAGCGCATGGGGGGAGATGGGGGGGTTTGCGAGAGACCTACATCGTGACCACGGCGAATGGAGGCGGGATGCGTCTTCGCCAGCCCCTCCCCGAAGGGTCTTTACGGCCGCCGGGGGTGGGGGAGTGAGGATGGATGCGACTATTTCTGCTTTGAATGCGAGTGTGGAGGATGGGAGGGTGAGTGTGGACTTGAGGGAGTTGATGCGGGTGTGTCGGGAGAGAGCGGGTTTGAGCCGGCTGGAACCCCAAGTGGGGGGCCGGGGTGGTGTGGAGCCGGCTGATGGAGAGTCGGAGGAGGAGGGGGAGATTCGGGAGGACGGGGGGGCTTGTAATGTTGTTAGCAGTGTATTACAGGTGCCAGCAAGGCAAGAAGCGCCCAGAGTGACGGCCCCCTCAGTTCCACTGGTTAGGCGGCGGGATCCAGCAAGGACGCCGACCTTGACGCCAGGTAAGACAGATGACGGCGCGGGGAGTGGCAAGCGGCGTTGTGTGCGAGTTTCCGTGGGGACCGGGGGCGAAGGGGAGGATGGATGGCATTTGGTGCGGGGACGTTATGTGCAGGATGCGGGAGTTGGCACGGACAGCGCGGCGCAGGGTGGAGACGGGTCGAGCGCAGGCGGCGGGGCTGCGGCGGCTGGTGAGAAGGAGACGGCGGGGGGAGGGAAGGAGAGTTGTGTGGTGCCGGTGTGTAAGTTACCGTACATGGGGCTGACCAAGCCGCTGGGGGCCCACCTTTCCGCAGCGACGAAGGAAAAGATCTGGAAAGGGGAGTACATCGACATCTTAAAGCTTCTCCACAGGGAGTTGACGTCCAAGGAGGGGTCGAAGGAGGAAGAGCAGGAGTTAGCTAGGCGCCCGAAGGCGGAGTGTGCGGATCCGCGGGTGGCCGAGGCTCTGCGGCTGTTGAGCGAGGCGGGCCGCCTGGACATTGTGCGGCCCGACCTCAAGGTAAGGCCGCAGCGGCGCGCTGCCAACGGCGCCACTGCGGCTGTGGCGGCGTGTGAGCCGCCTCGGTCGCGGCCACGGCCGGCTCAGCGGGGTGGGAGGGGGGGCGGAGGAGCGAAGGGCAGAGGCCGGCGCACGGAGGCAGGGCCGCGTAGGAAGGCCCAGGGCGGCGTCAAGAGGGCGGGGAGGAGGGGGAGGAAGCAGGCCCTGGAGTTTGTCGGGGAGGTGGGGGGGGGGGCGGCTCGTGAGACGGTGGCTGAGATGGGAGGACAAGGGGAGGGGAGGGATGACGAGGGGTCCCGGGTAGTGCTGCCGGGGGAGGGTGGGGGCAGTGGGGAGGGGGGGCAGAGGGCCGAGGGTGATGAAGGGCCTGTGGGGGAGTTGGAACGCGGTGCGGAAGGAGGAGGGCCGAGGCGCGTAGAGCAAGGGGGGGCAGTTGGGGGGAGGGGACGGGGGCCGGTGAGGGCAGTGTCTCCACTGTTGATTGAGGAGACCGATGTGGAGGAGGAGGTGGGGGGGGCGGGGGGGCGGACACGGAGCTGGACTGGGGTTCGTCCTCATCGGAGGGGGGGCGTGGGGGGCCAAGGGGGATTGGCGTCCCCGGGGCTGCGGGGGAGGGGCCAGGCGGAGGGGCGTGGCGGACCTGAGGCCATGTGGGGGTGCGCGGGGGCGGCGGTGCGGCGCGAGGGAGGGGTGGGTCAGGGATGGGGGCGTGGGTCGGCGGGGTTAGTGGGGGGGCAGGGGAAAGAGGGGGCGGAAGGCAGTGGGGGACAGTGGGGGGATACGGTGCTGGGGAGGGGAGCGGCATGTGGGGGGCCTGGGGAGGAGGGCGTGGGGGGGGCAGAGTTGGGGTTACGGGGGGTGGGGCGGGCCGGGGAGCTGGGCCGGAGAAGGGGGGTGGGACATGGGGGGGTGGGGGAATACCGTTGCGGCACGGAGGTCATTCGGCTGGATGGGGGAGGGGAGCGGCTATGGGATGGGGGAATTGGGGGGGAGCAGCGCGTGGGGGGAGATGGGGGGTTTGCGAGAGACCTACATCGTGACCACGGCGAATGGAGGCGGGATGCGTCTTCGCCAGCCCCTCCCCGAAGGGTCTTTACGGCCGCCGGGGGTGGGGGAGTGAGGATGGATGCGACTATTTCTGCTTTGAATGCGAGTGTGGAGGATGGGAGGGTGAGTGTGGACTTGAGGGAGTTGATGCGGGTGTGTCGGGAGAGAGCGGGTTTGAGCCGGCTGGAACCCCAAGTGGGGGGCCGGGGTGGTGTGGAGCCGGCTGATGGAGAGTCGGAGGAGGAGGGGGAGATTCGGGAGGACGGGGGGGCTTGTAATGTTGTTAGCAGTGTATTACAGGTGCCAGCAAGGCAAGAAGCGCCCAGAGTGACGGCCCCCTCAGTTCCACTGGTTAGGCGGCGGGATCCAGCAAGGACGCCGACCTTGACGCCAGGTAAGACAGATGACGGCGCGGGGAGTGGCAAGCGGCGTTGTGTGCGAGTTTCCGTGGGGACCGGGGGCGAAGGGGAGGATGGATGGCATTTGGTGCGGGGACGTTATGTGCAGGATGCGGGAGTTGGCACGGACGGCGCGGCGCAGGGTGGAGACGGGTCGAGCGCAGGCGGCGGGGCTGCGGCGGCTGGTGAGAAGGAGATGGCGGGGGGAGGGAAGGAGAGTTGTGTGGTGCCGGTGTGTAAGTTACCGTACATGGGGCTGACCAAGCCGCTGGGGGCCCACCTTTCCGCAGCGACGAAGGAAAAGATCTGGAAAGGGGAGTACATCGACATCTTGAAGCTTCTCCACAGGGAGTTGACGTCCAAGGAGGGGTCGAAGGAGGAAGAGCAGGAGTTAGCTAGGCGCCCGAAGGTGCCTCTGACGTTAGACAACTGGTCGGCGGCGTTTCTCATATATGCGAGCGTGTATTGCGAGAAGTTCCCGGACCGGTGCGTCGCGCTGTTCAAATACATGGATGTGGTGCGGAGGGCACAGGTGACCTACGACGGGTATGCGTGGTCACACAACGACGAGGAATTCCAGGCGCGCATGGCGGGGGACCCGGAAGCGCAATGGGGGAGCTGGATTCGGATCTGTACCAGCAAACGATGGGTGGGGCCAAGTTTGGCCGCACCATTTACACGGCGAGCGGTTTGCCACTGGTGCCGCCCCCCTTTGCGGCCCGCCTCACCCAGGGAGGGGTGGGGCAGGGAGACTCCGGCAGCCAGGCCACGGTCGGGGCATGCTGGGACTTTAATAGAAGAGCCTGCGGGCGGGCGGCATGCCGTTTCCAGCACGAATGCTCGTCGTGCGGGCGAAGGCACCCAGTGCTACGGTGTTGGGGGCTCGGGGGACCGCCGGGGCTGCAGCCCGTGCAGTGGGGTGCCCCGGCCAGAGGGGGACCGGGTGTGGGGAGGGGGGGCGGCAGAGGGGGGGGAGCTGGGGCTCTGGGAAAAGGCTTGTACGCCGGTTAGGATCGGGCGGATGGAGCCTTGGTTGGCGGCGTATCCGCGGGCGGAGGATGCTGCTGTGCTGCGTCGTGGTTTCCGGGAGGGGTTTAGGCTGGGGTACGAGGGCCCTCGAATTGCTCGCTGGGCGGACAATCTGAAGTCAGTGAACGCCCACAAGGGCGTGGTGAGAGAGAAACTGTTCAAAGAAGTCAGAGAAGGCCGGATGGCGGGCCCCTTCACGGCTCCGCCGCTGCCGGGCTTGATCATTTCCCCCATTGGGGTGGTGCCCAAGAAGGAGGAGGGTCAGTTCCGACTGATACAGCACTTGTCGTGGCCGGAGGGGGAGTCGGTCAATGCCTACATTTCGGCGGATTTGGCGTCGGTGACTTACTCGTCGGTGGACGTTGCGCGGAGGCTCGTCGCGGCGGCGGGGCGGGGCGCGCTGATGGCGAAATGCGATGTCAAGTCTGCGTTCCGACTTCTTCCGGTGCACCCAGAGGATCACCAGTTGCTGGGGATCCAGTTCCAAGGCCTCATCTTTGTGGACAAGGCGCTGCCGATGGGGTGCTCCATTTCCTGCGCGCTATTTGAGCGTTTCAGCTCATTCCTACAGTGGGTTTTTTCCAGGCGCACAGGCTCGGAGTCAGTGACGCACTATCTGGATGACTTTTTCCTGGTGGGGCGGCCCGGTGCGGAGGACTGTCAGCGGCAGCTGGATGGTTTGGCCGGGTTGATAGGGGAATTTGGGGTTCCCCTGGCGCCAGAGAAGACGTGCGGTCCCAGTACGGTGTTGTCCTTTCTCGGTATCGAGCTCGACTCAGTCGCCATGGAAGCACGCCTACCGGAAGACAAGAGGTCTGCGATGTTGGTTCTGGTGGATGGCATGTTGTCAAAGAGGAAGGTGACAGTGCGTGAGGTGCAGGTGTTGTTAGGGCATTTGAATTTTGCTTGCCGCGTGGTGCGGGCGGGCCGAACGTTTTGCCGGCGGTTGGGTTTGGCGTTGTCCGGTTTGACTTTGCCTCATCATCATGTGCGCCTCTCGGTGGGAATGAAGGAGGATCTGCGAATGTGGCGGGCGTTCCTGGCACGTTTCAATGGTGTACCCATGGCGCCGGCGGAGGACTGGGAGTGGGACATCACCATGTACTCGGATGCGGCGGGCGTCGGCGGTTTCGGTCTGTACTGGGAAGGAAAATGGTGTGCAGAGCAGTGGCCAGAACATTGGCAGGCAGGCCGGAGGAGCATTGCGTTCTTGGAGTTGTTCCCTTTGGTGGTGGCGGTCACGGTGTGGGCAGGGGCGTTGGCGCACAAGTGCGTGCTGTTTCGAGTGGACAACATGGCCGTAGTACAGGTGGTGAACAGGCAGTCGGCTCGGGACCCGCAGGTTTTGAAATTGATGAGGGTGTTTGTTTTGCGCTGCTTGGAGAATGACATACTGTTTCAGGCGCGCCACGTTCCGGGAGTGGACAATGACATTGCCGATGCTTTGTCTCGTTCACAGTGGGAGAAGTTCCATGGGCTAGCCACGGAGGCGGAGGAAGTCAGGACGCTGGTGTCCCGGAGGACCTGTGGTCGGTGGGCGAGGCCGTGTCTTTCAGTTGGTGAAGACGTCGCTGGCAGTGTCCACGTGGGAGGCGTACGAGCTGGCGTGGGAGGAATTCCTGCAGACTGGTGCGGTGAGGCAAGGGGACTGGTGGCAGCGCGGGGAACAGGTGGTAAGGTTCATGCTGGGGCTCATGGATAGAGGGCTGTCGCGGGTGTCGATTGCGGGCAAGTTGTCTGCGGTGGCGTTTATGGGAAAGTTGTGGTGGGGTTACCCCCCGTCGGCGGGTGAATTGGGGACTCGGCTGCTGGAGGGGTGGGCGAGAGAGAAGGGGGCGGAGGTGCGGCTGCGCCGTCCCATCACGGTGGATTTGCTGGAAGGAGTAATTGGAGCGCTCCCGGCGGTGTGCAGGGATGAGGGCGAGGCGGTGCGGTTCTCTACTTTGATGTCCTGGCTTTTCTTTGGAGCGTTTCAGGTGTCGGAGTTGCTGGGCGCAAAGGGGAGGCGGGGGGTGTTGTGGGGGGAGGTGGAGGTGCGGACTCTGGAGGTGGCGGTGCTTATGCGGCGCTCAAAGACGGATCAGCGGGGGGTCGGGACTTGGGTGGTACTGGGTCCGGCGGGCCGGGAGGGGGTGTGCCCGGCGGCGTGGGGACGGAGGTTGATGGCAGGCAGTGGCGAGAAGGAGGGGGAGGTTTTTGGTCGGGGTGGAGGTGACGGTGTCACGGCATCTCAGGCTTTGGGGGTTCTGCGGCGCGCCCTGCGGTACATGGGTGAGGACCCTATGGCTTTCGGGACGCATTCCTTTCGGATCGGGGCGGCAACGGAGGCGGCACGGAGGGGTTGGGGTAAGGAGGAGATACAGAGGCTGGGACGGTGGAAGTCTGATTGTTACAGGACGTATGTGCGGTTGAGGGAGGCGGAAGGGGTTTGTACCAGTGATTCCCGATTTTGATATGTGTGTCTGTGCAGGTGCGGTGGCGGGGCCGGAAGCGGCTCTTCTGAATGTATATATTGTGGGACACTCATTCGTCAAGAGGGCAGAACAGGCGGAGTGGGACAGGCATCGGACGCTCAATTTGGGATTGGATGTGGGGCTATATCGTTGTCATTGAAGGGGGAAAGGGGGTAGGCGTTGGCATGAGTTATTGCCCTTGTTGAACACAATGGTGAGAGGGGGGGTGTGCCCGGATGTGGTGGTGATTCATCTGGGCGAGAACGATTTGGTGCCGTGCAAGGGGCTGGCGCTGCTCAAGCAGATGAAGAGGGACCTGAGGGAAATTCAGAAGCAATGGGCGGGCTGTCATATTATCTGGTTTGAGTTTATTCCCAGACGGGTGTGGAGGGGGGTGGAGCGCCCAGGAGCCATAGATAGGGCACGGCGAAAAATTAATCGGGAGATGCGTGACTTCTGTGCAAAGGAGGGGGTGGGGAGGATGGAGCACCCGGAGTTGTGCTATGGCGCGGTATATTTTTTCCGGGAGAATGGGGTTCACCTGTCCAGGTATGGCATGGAGTTGTACTTAGTCCAGTTGAGGGAGGCTTTGGATGGGGCGTTGGGGGTGCTCAGGTACCCCAGGAGGCAGGATTCCTAGGGGGGGTCGAAAGTCGTAAGCGACTTTCGAGTGGCGCTTTCCTAAGGAGATAGGGTGGTTTTGCTGGAGGCCTGGGACTGTATGGTAGGCGGGGGTGAGGTCATGGAGGTCACTGTGGCATTCAGTAGAGGGGTAGGTTGCTGAGCGGATGTGTTGTATTTCAGTTGCAATGTTGGGGGTTACCTTTAGGGGTGGGGGTGGGGGCTGTCAGGCAGTTTGTTATTTAGTGAGCAGTAGTTTTGTTCGGCACAGGCCAGGTGGGATTTTGTTGTAGGTGCACCTGATTCCAATAAAGCGGCCTTTTTCACACAATTTGGTTGTCTGTGTCAGTGCTTCCCCCCCCCCCTCACCTACTGGTGTGCCCCAATGGGGATTTGGGGGGTGGCCGACCAGCGGGAGGCTCACACCCCCGGGGAAGTTTGGGGCACCTGGAGGGGGGGGAGGAGGAAGCTTGATGCTCGGGGCTCGCCGTAATTGGCGTTTTGGGCTGGTTTTGGGCTGGTTGTGCGCTTTGGGCTAGTTTTGGGCTGGCTAGGTATTTAACCGGCCATTTTGTGTCACTGCACACTGTTCGTGGTGCAGTGACACAGCAGCCAGGGCCGTAGGCATTTTCTTTGTCCCTCCCACCCTCCCTATAAATTATTTCCCTTTTGGTTTCTGGGGTGGTGGGGGTGGTCCTGGTCACGAGGGGTTTTGTTGGTCGATGGTGCACTGGTTAGGGTTACAGTTGTGGTGTCGCTGGAACAGGTGCGTTTACTGGCGGGCGCTTTCCTAAGGAGATAGGGTGGTTTTGCTGGAGGCCTGGGACTGTATGGTAGGCGGGGGTGAGGTCATGGAGGTCACTGTGGCATTCAGTAGAGGGGTAGGTTGCTGAGCGGATGTGTTGTATTTCAGTTGCAATGTTGGGGGTTACCTTTAGGGGTGAGGGTGGGGGCTGTCAGGCAGTTTGTTATTTAGTGAGCAGTAGTTTTGTTCGGCACAGGCCAGGTAGGATTTTGTTGTAGGTGCACCTGATTCCAATAAAGCGGCCTTTTTCACACAATTTGGTTGTCTGTGTCAGTGCTTCCCCCCCCCTTCACCTACTGGTGTGCCCCAATGTACAATCTACAGACAATGTAGGGCTCCGGTGTCCATGGGAGGGCCAAAGGAGGCCGCTCCCTCCAATCCTGCTGCTTCTTTCATGCTGCATGAACGCAGCGCAGGATTTGTTACTGCAGTTTCATGGTTCCGCGTTGGAGCCTGCATGCCGAAGCGAGTGCGAGGAGGACGTCGCACCAGGATTAAAGGTAAGTGTGATTTTTTTTTTTTTTATGTATTTATAACTTTTATTTTTTCCCTCCCGCCACACCACACTTTTTATATGCAGCCACCACTAGGCATTGTATTATAAACAGTGACAACGTTTTTATGATATTATTAAATACTCTGACCTAGCACCTGAATGAGAATCAATTAGAAGGGTCTAGAAGGTAAAATGAGTTCAAGAAAACACCATAACACATACTTCTCATTAGCAAACATTTGGGAACCATTATGTTAACAAAATTACACTGTTCAACCACAATTTATTCAAAGCTTCCTTGGGGATGTAAACTGCTCTGTTCCCATGTTTTCGTTAGACGTCACTGTGGATACTTCAGGTGGAAGGTTGTAATAGCATAAAGGTTGATAGGTGGGTTAAGGTCCCACCTGTAGATTTTTTTCAAAATTTTTAAAATAGCTCAGTGAGTTAAGTTCTTGCTTTGGGGAAAGGCGAGGAGGATGAGAAAGCAAGAGCGAGAGGAGCACTTGTTTTGCTAGGATTGAAAAAAAAAATCGGCCTCCCATGGGTGTTTTGACTTTCACATTTAAGGGCACGCCCAGTGCAATAACCATGAGTCTTGTGATAATAATCCACCGGCTCCGAGGCGGCGGCCCAACCGGATGCTGCATTATTTAAATGAACATTCTGCAGATCCTGAGCCTGTGACAGGATATGCAATTTCCGATCACAGATGCCAGATATACAATTTCCGGTCATAGATGTCAGTTATCGCAAAGGTAAATCTGGCTAATGAGAATGATTTGCTTCTGAACCCGCCTTATTTATTACCTTGTCTAAAATAACTCAGTTCATGAATTTAAGAAAAGGGTTGCTTTCAGGATTTTTGCCTCGAAAGACCAATTGAGCTTTTAACACCGCCCCTACTTGTGGCTTGCGTGTGTTGCCTAGCACCATTCATTCCCTCACAGTATGATCCACATTACACCTGAGGAGAAATACGCATGCCTGAATTTACGTCTGCAGCAGGTATCTCCCTGTGTGTTAATGGGGATTACGAGTTATTTCCCCAGGAATGTGGAATAACATGCTGACCCCAGAATACAGATCCAATCTGCATATTTTCTTTCTTCTTGATGAAATAACCGGCCAAAATCGGCCAAAATCTGCAGAGACCCCCATACTTCGAACAGGTGGTAAATGGTGCAGGGAAGGTACTTTTTTTAGTTGGCCTTGGGTTTCCAGAGAGGTGTATGGAGCAGCGAGAGGGCAGAGGACGTTTTACTTCAGCTGGGAGGAACTTTATCTGCCCCTCCTGCTGTTAGAGACGGGTGTATCAGCTGCCGGTTGGCCGCAAAGCGCCATCTTAAATCCCAGGTCTGTCAGATGTGGAGTTTGTGAACCTGATAATTCTAGGACCCGAGAAATGGGAACACTTGTAGTTGGCTGGAGTGTTATCTACCCTGTGGATACCACTCCAGATGACTCGTATTAGAACATTGAAATATTGAGAGCTCCACTAAAGACAATGGAGTTGTTCTGGGCTTATAATAGCCTGTATAAGCCTTCTGCTCCAACATTCTGAAGTTTGGCTTTATGTTTCCCCCTTTTTAATTTGCAACATTCTACCCTTAGTGGCCTTATAGCCAGTGGCAGCCGGCATGGCTCGTGGGTGTTGAGGTGGGTGCGGGGGGAAGGGGGTTGCGGGGGGATGCACAAAAACAACAAAAAAATTAACTTACCTTCCCACCGGGTCCAGCGTCTCTGCCAAATGCTCTCCTCAAGAATCAGGAAGCACAGTGTAGTGGGCTGGTCCCACATGTTCAGGTGTCATAAGTAGATGCTCTAGACGTGGCCAGATATAAGTAGTTTATTAAGTTCTTTAGATGTAGATATAATAAGCCCCACCAGGAGCAGCCTCCTAGCTACTCAGCCCAGGCCCCACTGACCAATCACAACACTGCAATGCAGCTTTGTGAATGGTAGGCACCTAGGCTCCCCTGACTAGTCACAATGATCGTTTTTAAGCGTCTTGGTTTGACGCTCACCCAGGGAATGGGGGCCTGGGCATGTTCTCCATGCAGGCTGTGCATGAGGGCCGACCAAACAGTCATTGCACACTTAGGAGTGGGCAAACCACTCCTCCCCTGCCCTGCTCCTAGAGCAGAGCAGCCCCTCCACCCGCCCGCAAAGCAGCACAAACATAAAATGATACTAACTGAAAGTCAGTATCATTTTATATTTTCTCTTCTCGCACTGCTTGAAAGCAGTGGGGAGGAGCCGCCATTGCTTATAGCCCTTCTGTCTCGGGCTATACCAGTAGTTAAAGGCCCTTTTCCTTGTTATAGGCCTGAGGCGCGGGAGTGGGCTATAAGGCGTTTATGTGTAATCAACCTTGCTTGGGGTCAATAAAAGGCTGAATGGGCCCCTCTTGTGACCTGCATGTGACACACACCCAAGTTTCAGCAGCCAACCCTCAAGAAATGATTTTATAGTTAATGAAGAAAAAACTACTGCTGGTCACTTTCCATTCTTAGGCAACACATTTTTCATTCTAAAAGATGTACTTTATTGGAGCTGATAAGGTGAAAGAATAATATGTTTATGTTTCAGGCATTGCATGTGTGCCAACCATACAATAACTTCAAGGAACGAAATAAAAAGATTTCAAGTTCGATTACAAAGTTTAAAAATAAAGAAACAATTCAAAGTACTGCTTGGCAGAAAGTGGCTAAAAAAACATAAGCTGTACTCTGCTGCCGACTGCAGAAATGTACCATTTGCCGCCATAGCAGAAACCTCCAGCAGGAAACATATGGAAGCACTCGAGTGTTCTATATGCTTTTATGCGTCCGCAGGGGGTAACTCTCACTGCGGCACTGCACGGGCAGGGAGCTCCGCGCGGACAGCTGAGCGCCCTGGCCGCTCTCCAAGATCCGCCTGCAGGCTCCTTATCGCAGTACTTAAGAGCTGACGAACTCCCTGCAAGGACCACGCGCATTTATTCTGCTTTAATCTTTTAATGCATGTAGGAAACCATTGAAAGAGAGTTGCATTGAGTCCACTGGGAAATGTTACATCTGACACTTCAGACCTGTTGAGAGAAATAAAACAGGCGTGTAAGTGGACGGGACATCAAGGATTTGAAAATACATTTAAAAAATCAAGCATTGGCAAAGCCAATAGGTCTTGCCTGTGAAAGGCCGTTCTTCATTTGTGCTTGTTTCCCGTGCCTAACAGCATCAGCAAAACAAAAGCAAAATTGCCGGCCCCAGCATCACGAAGCATGCTCATGCATGTGCCAGCAACCTTGTGCATGGGTAGGCCATGATGAAGTGGCATCAATTCTGTTTGCTTTTAATTTACTGTTCTGAGATGGCAGCGGTCAATCTTGGTGCTGTAAATTGTAAAAAAAAGTGTGAAAACGCGCTAAAAAAAGAAAGGAGTTGCCTGGCAGAAAATTGCTGCTGCCAACCTCTCTGAAAAAGGAAAAAATAAATAAGCAAAAAAAGTAATAAAGTAAAAATGGAACCGGGGAGGTGGATGGTCAACACCGCCAAGTAGGTCGGGGGCAGTGGAGTAGCTTGAGGGTGATAGGTGTTAGAGAAGAAGGAACGAGCGGTACGGAAACAATAAAGGGGCGAGGGAGAGCCACACGGAGAGTGCAAGCAGTAGGGATGTGAGGAAAGATTGCACAGGGGGGAGGGCAAAAAACACATAGACTTCCATGGAGTGCTAAAATAAACAAGCATTGGAAATGCAATAGGTCTCGGATTTATTTGAGTTAGAGCAAATGGCATTGTAAATGGCAATGTCTTTTCGCCATGTGTTATGGAGTGTATGCATGTGGTGTGTAGTGGAATTATGTGGGTTGGATTGGAATTGTAGCAATGGTGGCATGCTGAGCTTTAGATGATTATGTTTAAAAGTAAAGTTTGCAATACTGCGATTGCTACAATAGTTAATTGTGGATGCGTTAACAATTGATGTGTGTACTGATGGCTGGTGGTGTGCGTGCCTGGTGGAAGCGTGCACTGACGGCTGGTAGTGTGTGCCTGGTGAAAGCATGCACTGACGGCTGGTGGTGTGTGTATGCCTGGTGAAAGCGTGCAGTGGCGGCTGGTGGTGTGTGTGAGCCTGGTGAAAAGCGTGCATTGACATCTGGTGGTGTGTGCCTGGTGGAAGCGTGCACTGATGGATGGTGGTGTTTGTGCCTAGTGAAAGCGCGCTGACAGCTGGTGGTGTTTGTGCTTGGTGAAAGCGTGCACTGACGGCTGGTGGTGTTTGTGCCCGGAGAAAGCATGCACACTCACACACTGCTGGCCCTGAACACCCACATACTGATCACACTGCATACTCAAACACTGCTCAGCCTGCACACTCACACACTGCTGGCTCTGGACACCCTCGTACTGCTCACCCTGCATACTCACACACTGCTCACCCTGCACACTCACACACTGCTGGCCCTGGACACCCACATACTGATCACCCTGCATACTCACACACTGCTCACCCTGCATACTCACACACTGCTCACCCTGCACACTCACACTCTGCTCACCCTGCACACTCACACACTGCTGGCCCTGGACATCCACATACTGCTCACCCTGCATACTCACACAATGCTTACCCTGCACACTCACACACTGCTGGCCCTGGACACCCACATACTGATCACCCTGCATTCTCACATACTGATCACCCTGCATACTCACACACTGCTCACCCTGCATACTCACACTCTGCTCACCCTGCACACTCACACACTGCTGGCCCTGGACATCCACATACTGCTCACCCTGCATACTCACACACTACTCAACCTGCACACTCACACACTGCTGGCCCTGGATACCCACATACTGATCACCCTGCATACTCACACACTGCTCACCCTGCACACTCACACACTGCTCGCCCTGCATACTCACACACTGCTCACCCTGCATACTCACACACTGCTCAGCCTGCATACTCACACACTGCTCACCCTGCATACTCACACACTGCTCACCCTGCACACTCACACATTTCTGCTGGCCCTGGACACCCACATACTGATCACCCTGCATACTCACATAATGATCCCCCTGCACACTCACACACTGCTCACCATGCATACTCACACACTGCTCACCCTGCATACTCACACTCTGCTCACCCTGCACACGTTCACAAACTGCTGGCCCTGGACATCCACATACTGCTCACCCTGCATACTCACACACTGCTGGCCCTGGACACCCACATGCTGATCACCCTGCATACTCACACACTGCTCACCCTGCACACTCAGACACTGCTCGCCCTGCATACTCACACACTGCTCACTCTGCATACTCACACACTGCTCACCCTGCATACTCACACACTGCTCACCCTGCATACTCACACACTGCTCACCCTGCACACTCACACAATTCTGCTGGCCCTGGACACCCACATACTGATCACCCTGCATACTCACATAATGATCACCCTGCATACTCACACACTGCTCACCCTGCATACTCACACACTGCTCACCCTGCACACTCACACACTGCTCACCCTGCACACACACACACTGTTCACCCTGCACACTCACACACTGCTCACCCTACACACACACACTGCTCACCCTACACACTCTCATACTGCTCACCCTGCATTTTGTATAACCTGTCTACTCCAGACGGGTTCAATCCCCCAGAAGACGGTATGTTAATCTGAAAAAAACTACTTTGGAGGCCCCCCTCCGTTTCCTGTGAACACCCCGTGCCTGCTGTTCGTTGATGTGGACTCGTCCTATGTGTGTGGGAAGCCGGAGCTCGCCCAGGGAGGGCGCTGAATAGGTGCCAGAGCCGCTCATCGCTCAGTCCTCCCGGGACACCTTTAACCGCCTGGAACCGGGTTTAAATGGGCCAAGTTAGGAGAAGCGACAGGAGAGGCGGCAAAGCCTGCAAATGTGACTCGTGATGGTCTGAGCCCCAACGCCAAGGGAACCCAACCTCACACATACCCTCCCGCCCCCAATGGCAACACTTCTCCACAGGAATCATTAACACTTATGCGTCCAGAACAAAAATAAGCTTCAAAACCAGCAGACCGCAAGGGCAAGAGGGTCTGGATGGCCAAGCTACTCAGAAAGGTGGACATAGGTTACTATCATCTGGTGTATTCAACTGATGGTTTCTATCTCTGTTGACATCTCTGCCTGTGGTTTCAAATGGATACTTATTAGAGAGTGGAGCTGGGAGGCAAAAATAAGCCTGCCTAGTTGAGGGAAGACTGACAGTATCTTGGATTACAACATAAAACATGTATTTGTAAAGCAAACTTATCACCCATGGGTCTCAAGGCGTTGAATAACAGATGTTTATTGCCATCCAACGGTACTCATTTTATCAACCTCAGATGGATGAAAGGCTGAGTGGACCCACCGGGATTTGAACCTGAGGACGAACTCAGGTACCTGCAGTGGACGCCTTAGTCAACTAAGACACCAGACTCTTTGTTAAGCTTTGAGACTTTGAGCAAAGTGTCTGGTGTCCTCGAGAACCACTCTGTTGATAGGCTAGATATATGCACATCAACCATGGGGCAGCTCCTCCACAATGGCGGAGGAGGTCGCCCCACTGGCTCAGACCAAGCAGGTGAAAAATAAAACGATGTAGGGAGCGGCGGGCCCGGGACCCTGGGAGTAGGAGGAAAGACTGGTTCGTGCACTTCTAAGTGTGCATGTGTGTTTGGTCGGCAGTCTTAGGCTGACCAAACACACATGCACACCTAGGTTTCTCCAACCCAGCTGTATTGAACAGTCGGGTTGGGGAAACAGCACAGATTCCCTGTCCTGAGTGGGGTGACAAACCAGCCCGTTCACACCAATCCCTGCGCTGATCTCATAGAATGAGAGCAGCGTGGGGATTGCACAGGGAGTCTGTGATGCTGTCCCAGTGTCTGCTGGGACCAGAAAGAACATAAAGGCGCCACTGCATCAACCAGAGTGAATGGCGGGGGCATGAAAGAGAGAGACGTACACAGATGCAACTTTTTTAAAACATATTTTATTAGTTCCTGTATTCAATGTACAATACAATCGCAGTTCTCTGTTTACCCAAACCAGCACTGCATACCGCAAATAGAATAATCTACTCAGTTACGGGTAGTGGGTAGTAAGGGTCTATCATGAAGGGAGACCCTAGGTGAGCAGCAGCGACTCCAAAGGTATGTGTATTCAAAGGTAAAGCAGTGTGCTGTGTTTACCCATTGGTGTAAAACAAGCAAACAACAATATCAACAAAGAGTAACAAAAGGAAACGAAAAACCAGCTAACTAAGCAACCTGCTAGGGTGTGCGAGATAAGGAGGAGCTTTGAGGCAGTTGACCAGGGAGTGTGTATTATCGCAACATAAAGGTAGAGTATAAGAAGGGGAGAGGGTAGGGCCCAGCTAGCAAGCACAATCAGTGAGAAGGGTGCACAATCAACCGGAGTCTCCCTCTGGGTTCTCGGGTAGCAATCGGAGGGCACTGGAGACCCTCAATATAGGGTCCCATGCTTGAGTGTGGTCAGGTGACCGGAGGTGACCGGAGTTCACCACGTGCTTCCCTATGCAGGGCCGCACCGTCATATTCTGCCCATTTAATTACCTATGAACGTCACAGTACAATAAACGGCTTGGTCCCCGATGAGTTTTCCAGGCCATGGTTAGTTGTCAGTGTGCATGATGAGTAATGCCAGGTCTATGAATTTAGTCTTGATTAGCCTTGCCCGGGTCGGGGGAAAAATAATTGTCCCAATCTTTGCCCGGCGAGTACATAGCCCTTAAATCAGTCTTGGCCTGCTACAGTAATACTTTGTAGAGTAAAGAAATCACCCTGTTTTTGCCTGACGTCATGCAGGTAGTCCGAAGGTCAGCATTTACCACAGATTCCGCAGAACCGAGTCTTCAGTGGGCCGTATAGCGGTGAGGGAGGATCCCGAATTCTCCAATAAGGGCATGGAGATCTTGTGTCATTTTCAAACAGGTCCCCAAGCATGCCAATGCCCAAACTGGACCAGTCCCACAGCCAGCCCCAGTCTCATCAAGGGGATATAGTGGTTAGGGCTAATAGCGGAGTACTCGAACGTTGGTTGAATGTGCAATGCATTTGCTCAAGCGCCTGGGTCCAGGCGTGTTAGAGTGTATTAAGTAGAATACTTCCTCCTGTGCATCAATGGCCCTCGAAAAGCAAACAAAATAGGACGTCTAAGCTAGAGGTTTCCGCGATCTCGGCCACAGGGTTACCCTCTCGAGTGTCCCTCTAATGTGTCGCTTGAACAAGTTGGGTGGCTACGTAGAACAGCTCAAAGTCTGGTAGCATTAAGCCCGCCCTCGGTGTTGGGGAGTCTGAGTTTGGCCAATGAGATGCTACGTCTCCCACCACCCAAAAGTAACCCATCAATTTCGTGAAAGACTCTCCAGGGTACTCGAACAGGGATAGCAGCCAAGAAATATAACAGGCGAGGAAGAACCACCATCCTCGCAAGGGCCAACCTGGCCCATAACGGAGAGGGTAATGTATGCCAAAAGGCAACAGGTTGACATAGGGAAGTCAATGCCACCTGGATGTTGCCCTTAATCAGTTGGGTTTCTGTGTGATCGATTTGCACTCCAAGGTTGGGAAAGATATGCTGCTCCCACCTGATCGTCTCACTGAGCTCCACGGGCATATCCTCCAATTTTGGAGGGTGCAAAGAGTAAGCATTGGATTTGCATCAGTTCATGGAGCCCAGATACCTCAGCAAATTCAGCAAGTGCTGTGGAGGCCCCTTGTATGTCTGATCGCTCTCCGCAGAGATATAGCAACACGTCATTAGCGTGTAGTGAGGCATAGAATGGAATGCCACCCAGGTGTAGCCTGTGGTAAGAATTAACTTGTCAGATCATTAATGCCAGAGGCTCAATGGACATGGCAAACAGCACCAGGGAAAATGGGCAGCACTGCTTGGTACCCCAGTCAATATTGTAGGAGTTAGAGATGAAATCTCCTCTGCGTACTGTACTTGGCAGCTCAGGCTCAATCAATCAATCAGGGAATTGTGAAGCACGCTACTCACTCGTGAGGGCTCAAGGTGCTGGGGTATAGGGGTGCAGCTCTGGGTCAGCCGATGAGCCAGGTCTTGAGGCTCTTCCTGAAGGTATGCTGGGTGGGGGAACGTCTGATATTGACCGGGAGCTCGTTCCATGCCTTTGCCGCGACGTAGGAGAATGCTCTTCCACTCGCTTTGGTTCTGCGGATGCGCAGGGTTTCTGTAAGGGCAAGGTCGGCGGAGCTGAGGTTTCTCTTGGGTAAGTGGACAGAGACTCTTTTGTTGAGGTATTTGGGTCCGGTATTGTGGAGGGATTTGTAGGCATGGGTGAGTAGCTTGAAGGTTACTCTCTTCTCGATGGGGTGCCAGTGGAGGTCTCGCAGATGTTGGGTGATGTGATCATATCGTGGGGCGCCGAGGACGAGTCTGGCCGCGGTGTTCTGGATGGTCTGGAGTTTGCACACCAGGTTTGTGTTGGTTCCAGCATAGAGGGAGTTTCCATAGTCCAGTCTGCTTGATATGAGTGTGTGGGTGATGGTCTTTCTGGATTTGGGGGGGGATCCATTTGAAGGTCTTGCAAAGGATGCAGAGGGTGTTGAAGCAGGTGAGGTGATGGCGTTGATCTGACGGGTCATGGTGAGGGAGGAGTTGAATATGATACAGAGGTTTGGGCGTGGTCCATTGGGATGGGGGGGTTGCTGAGGGCGGTGGGCCACCAGGTGTTGTCCCAAGCTGCAGGGGTGGGTTTGAGGATGAGGACTTCAGTCTTCTCCGAGTTGAGCTTCAGACAGCTGCTGCTCATCCAGGATGTGACATCTTTCATTCCTTCATGGAAGCTGAGTCTGGTTGTGTCAGGTTCCTGCGTGAGGGAGAGGAGGAGCTGGGTGTCATCAGCATAGTATACTATGCTGAGTCTGTGCTGTCTGAGGATGGCGGCGAGGTGCGCCATGTCGATGTTGAAGAGCGTGGGACTGAGCAATGATCCTTGGGGTACTCCGCAGTTGAGCTCAGTGGGTTCTGAGAGGAAGGACGGGAGTCTGATCCTTTGAGTTCTGCCGGCGAGGAAGGGCGGTTCCCTGTATGCTGGCGTAGTGGAGTCTGGCTGCAAGAGTTTGGTGGAAGATGGTGTTGAAGGCTGCGGAGAGGTCTAATAGGATGAGGGCCGTGGTGTTGCCTTGGTAGAGGAGTGTGCAGATGTTGTCTGTGACAGCGAAGAGGGCGGTCTCAGTGCTGTGGTTGCTGCGGAATCCGGGTTGGGAGAGGTCGAGAATGCTTTTCTTTTTGATGAAGTTTGTCAGCTGGGCATTGACGATCTTCTCCGTGACTTTGGCACGAAAAAGATGGGTCGGTAGTTTTTCAGGTCTGTCTGGTCTGCCGAGGGTTTCTTGAGGAGGGGCTTGACTTCTGCGTGTTTCCAGTCGTTGGGGAATGTGCCGGATTCAAAGGTGACATTGATGGTACGTAGTAGCTCGAGTGCTATGGCGGCAGTGGCTCTGTGGGAGATGTGCGGCGGGCAGGGTTCCATGGGGGATCCTGAGTGCGTGCTCTTTATGGTCGTGGCAGTATCTTCAGTGGAGAGCGGGGTCCAGACTGTGATTGTTGGCTGGCTGTCGTCTCTGGAGGAAGGAGTGGTTTCTGGAGTCTGTTCGCTGAAGTTGTCGTAGAGGGCCTTGATCTTCAGATGGAAGTAGGAGCCTAGCTTGTTGAAGATGTCCAGGGAGGGTGTGATGTCCATGGCTTTGCTGGGTGGGTTTGGTGAATTGCTGGATGATGCTAAATAGTTCCTTTGAGTTGCTTGAGTTGGCGAGGATTTTGTTCCAGATGAAGGTCCTTTTGTTGGATCTGATGAGTTGGTGGTATTCTGTCATGACGTTCTTGTAGGTGGTCTGGTCTTCTGTGGTTTTGCTGTTCCTCCATCGTTTTTTGAAACGTCTTCAGGTGAGTGTAGATTCTTGGAGGTTGGTGGTGAACCAGGTGGCCTTCATGGGACACTGTCTGTCGGGGTTCCGGAGGGGGTAGAGCTTGTCTGCGCAGTTGGTCATCCACTGGGGTAGTTCTTTGGCTACAGAGTTGGCGTAGGTGGAGGCGGGAGGAGGATCATGGTTGAGGGTGGAGTTGAGGTGTTCCTCAAGGCTGATATGTTCCCATGAGGAACAGGGTCAAGACTGATTTGCATATGGCTGGGTCTGGACTGGGGTGGCGAAGTGAGCTAAAGACAATGATGGATTCAACCCAGATCTGTGACTAGGGGTGAGTGTCTGAAAATTTTCAGCGCTCCATCCATCATCTCCTTGTGTTTGCTTTGATTGATTAAATTCACCCCTTCTTATTACACACATCAGAAAATTCTTAGTAGGCTGCAAGGATATCATGCAAGGATATCATTCTCTCTCTGATACATATTCTCCAACTATGTATTGGTGGGTATTTAGAGTCGTGGAGTGAGTGCTAGACATATCAAAGGCTGTCTTTTATTGTTCTCATATGCCACTGCTCCTAACAATAAGTGAAGAAAAAAACAATTAATGGAGACCTTCAATGTATCACTGGGTTGTGTAATCTCAACTCAAAGGTCCCTAAGACAAATTGAGAAATCTAGAGCATCAATAATATCAAACCGGATCTTTTAAAAAATACAACCTATTCTACTAATCAAGAAGTTATTGATATACCACAAATACCCTTTAGTTCATTAGGTTGTTTTTCCTATTTAAAATTAGAATTGATTTGTTTTTGGAAAGTTTAATCCATAAAATACCCCAGGCCCCCAATTCCACCAGGCCTAGGATGTTCACAGGTCTTTGCGGCAATAAAATCATTATTTGCAAGTATAAATTAGCCTTTCAGGTGACAAACATGACATTAGTACAGTTGCTCATTGGAAGTCTTGTCAGCTATGGACGAGTTACCTCATCTTCTGGCTTCTTAGAGAATTGCTGCACAAAATGTCCAAATTGACCACAATAAAGGCAGTGACTATAACCATTGTTCTTACTCCTCTTTGGATAATGGTCATTTAGCGCACCTACTTTCATGGGTTCTCCACTTGAAGATGGCGATTCAGGGGTATAGGATTGATGAAACCTTCTTCTCCTTTTAGAGTATCAAGCTTTTCGCTCGGGACAATAGGAGCAATTACAGTAGTATGCCTGATAACCTCCGGAGCTAAGAAATGTTTCAATTCTTCTTGTAAACCCTGATTCAAGTCTGCTTGAATCAGGGTTTACAAGATTCAGAGTGATAGGATTGATGAAACCATCTTCTCCTTTTAGAGTATCAAGCTTTTTGCTCGGGACAATAGGAGCAATTACAGTAGTATGCCCGTTAACCTCCGGAGCTAAGAAATTCTTCAATTCTTCTTGTAAACCCTGATTCAAGTCTGCTGCTGCGGACTCATTGGTCCATACTGTGTAAGCAAATAGTTTTTTTAAATAGCTCCTATCAGAGATTAATTCCCTCTGAGCATGCCTTAATGTAAGAAGACTTGAATGGGATGTCCGCATGCTTTGCCATTTAATAAATTTGATATACCAAATATTGCTTTGAATTGCACGAAAACTTGATATTATCTGAAAATCATGGGCTCTGGTTGATGATAAAAAGAGGAACCCACATTAAAATATCTTTGGCAAGAAACTATAGAGCAAATCTACTTTTGCTCTATCCATGCTGAACTGTTAAGGATGAGAAAGGAAAAATAAGAGCCAAATGCAAGATAGGCCTGGGTGAAATTTAACATATACCAGCTTAATTTGATTAACTTTAGGAATTTTGTTGCTTTGTTATGAAATATTCCCAAAATGACTTCATTATGCCATGTTGTGTAATTAAGCCACTGTTTGTGGCATATTTCTAGCACAACATGAACAACCGGGACGCAACCGGATATTATTAGCAGCAATTGTGGTTTTGCACTATTTTTACCAGGCACAATGCATCTGACACTAGGACGCATTTTGCAGTAAAATATAGAGATAAATGATGGATTTGCATCTTGCATAATTTCAGGTAATTTTCCCAACATTTTGCATAATCATGCAATTTTCGGGCATCCCTAGTGCAAGTAAAAAACAGAAACATTGATGGGTCTCACACATATTTGTCTGGAAGAACTATAGGAATGATTCTATGCACAGTGGATTATTCCTGGTGAATAGTGAGATACTACTTGAAGATGGAATCCCTTACTAGAAGTAGGCATACTAGGAACAGAGGAATGGCCTGTCTTCAATGCAGGCGTTAATTGATTAAAGTATGTCAAAAGATAGAACCTTACTTTCCAGGCCATGTCAATATCTTCTTTAATCTTGGTTATGGTCTGTGCCATGATCTGTAAAGGATTCTCGGATGGATCCATAGCCCAGATATATGTCCTTGCTATAAGGCATGACAAACTGTCAAGTAATAAACAAAAGTATACAATGTAATCGAAATTCCCAGTCGCCCATCACTCTTTGTTAATTGGTTAGACACATGATCATCAATCAGTGAGAATGAGAGTTAAAAGAGAAAGAGAGAGAGAAAGAGAGAGAGAGAGAGAGAAAGAGAGAGAGAGAAAGAGAGAGCGATAGGGAGAGAAATTACACTCACCTGCTTCTTTGGAGCATCAATTGGGTCAGCAGGCATGGCAGGTGTATATATATATATATATTAAGCTCCAAGGGGTGACCAATTAATCGAGTAGCACTCCGACACAGCACGCTTTTCTCCCCAAAAAAGCTTTTAATGGTTTGCACAGATGAATGCACAGTCTCTGGATGCATGCGACCGCAGCCTGACGCGTTTCGTGATTCCACTTCCTCAGAGGCTACAGCGGTCGAGGAAACAGAACGGGCCACACCCTCATATTTAAGCCAAATCACATGTTGATATTCAACTGCTCTGGATGAGTCAATGCGTAGGCATCTGGGTAATGTAGTCCGTATCTGCACTCCTTCAGAAGTGCCGTGTCCCATTTTCGAAGCCCTTGCTGTATTTAGACTTCATGGCCCCCACGCCACGGGGTGGTGCTGCTCAGCGGCTGGACGGCCGCTCAAATATTAAGCTCCAAGGGGTGACCAATTAATCGAGTAGCACTCCGACACAGCACGCTTTTCTCCCCAAAAAAGCTTTTAATGGTTTGCACAGATGAATGCACAGTCTCTGGATGCATGCGACCGCAGCCTGACGCGTTTCGTGATTCCACTTCCTCAGAGGCTACAGCGGTCGAGGAAACAGAACGGGCCACACCCTCATATTTAAGCCAAATCACATGTTGATATTCAACTGCTCTGGATGAGTCAATGCGTAGGCATCTGGGTAATGTAGTCCGTATCTGCACTCCTTCAGAAGTGCCGTGTCCCATTTTCGAAGCCCTTGCTGTATTTAGACTTCATGGCCCCCACGCCACGGGGTGGTGCTGCTCAGCGGCTGGACGGCCGCTCAAATATTAAGCTCCAAGGGGTGACCAATTAATCGAGTAGCACTCCGACACAGCATGCTTTTCTCCCCAAAAAAGCTTTTAATGGTTTGCACAGATGAATGCACAGTCTCTGGATGCATGCGACCGCAGCCTGACGCGTTTCGTGATTCCACTTCCTCAGAGGCTACAGCGGTCGAGGAAACAGAACGGGCCACACCCTCATATTTAAGCCAAATCACATGTTGATATTCAACTGCTCTGGATGAGTCAATGCGTAGGCATCTGGGTAATGTAGTCCGTATCTGCACTCCTTCAGAAGTGCCGTGTCCCATTTTCGAAGCCCTTGCTGTATTTAGACTTCATGGCCCCCACGCCACGGGGTGGTGCTGCTCAGCGGCTGGACGGCCGCTCAAATATTAAGCTCCAAGGGGTGACCAATTAATCGAGTAGCACTCCGACACAGCACGCTTTTCTCCCCAAAAAAGCTTTTAATGGTTTGCACAGATGAATGCACAGTCTCTGGATGCATGCGACCGCAGCCTGACGCGTTTCGTGATTCCACTTCCTCAGAGGCTACAGCGGTCGAGGAAACAGAACGGGCCACACCCTCATATTTAAGCCAAATCACATGTTGATATTCAACTGCTCTGGATGAGTCAATGCGTAGGCATCTGGGTAATGTAGTCCGTATCTGCACTCCTTCAGAAGTGCCGTGTCCCATTTTCGAAGCCCTTGCTGTATTTAGACTTCATGGCCCCCACGCCACGGGGTGGTGCTGCTCAGCGGCTGGACGGCCGCTCAAATATTAAGCTCCAAGGGGTGACCAATTAATCGAGTAGCACTCCGACACAGCACGCTTTTCTCCCCAAAAAAGCTTTTAATGGTTTGCACAGATGAATGCACAGTCTCTGGATGCATGCGACCGCAGCCTGACGCGTTTCGTGATTCCACTTCCTCAGAGGCTACAGCGGTCGAGGAAACAGAACGGGCCACACCCTCATGTTTAAGCCAAATCACATGTTGATATTCAACTGCTCTGGATGAGTCAATGCGTAGGCATCTGGGTAATGTAGTCCGTATCTGCACTCCTTCAGAAGTGCCGTGTCCCATTTTCGAAGCCCTTGCTGTATTTAGACTTCATGGCCCCCACGCCACGGGGTGGTGCTGCTCAGCGGCTGGACGGCCGCTCAAATATTAACCATTAAAAGCTTTTTTGGGCAGTTGAATATCAACATGTGATTTGGCTTAAATATGAGGGTGTGGCCCGTTCTGTTTCCTCGACCGCTGTAGCCTCTGAGGAAGTGGAATCACGAAACGCGTCAGGCTGCGGTCGCATGCATCCAGAGACTGTGCATTCATCTGTGCAAACCATTAAAAGCTTTTTTGGGGAGAAAAGCGTGCTGTGTCGGAGTGCTACTCGATTAATTGGTCACCCCTTGGAGCTTAATATTTGAGCGGCCGTCCAGCCGCTGAGCAGCACCACCCCGTGGCGTGGGGGCCATGAAGTCTAAATACAGCAAGGGCTTCGAAAATGGGACACGGCACTTCTGAAGGAGTGCAGATACGGACTACATTACCCAGATGCCTACGCATTGACTCATCCAGAGCAGTTGAATATCAACATGTGATTTGGCTTAAATATGAGGGTGTGGCCCGTTCTGTTTCCTCGACCGCTGTAGCCTCTGAGGAAGTGGAATCACGAAACGCGTCAGGCTGCGGTCGCATGCATCCAGAGACTGTGCATTCATCTGTGCAAACCATTAAAAGCTTTTTTGGGGAGAAAAGCGTGCTGTGTCGGAGTGCTACTCGATTAATTGGTCACCCCTTGGAGCTTAATATTTGAGCGGCCGTCCAGCCGCTGAGCAGCACCACCCCGTGGCGTGGGGGCCATGAAGTCTAAATACAGCAAGGGCTTCGAAAATGGGACACGGCACTTCTGAAGGAGTGCAGATACGGACTACATTACCCAGATGCCTACGCATTGACTCATCCAGAGCAGTTGAATATCAACATGTGATTTGGCTTAAATATGAGGGTGTGGCCCGTTCTGTTTCCTCGACCGCTGTAGCCTCTGAGGAAGTGGAATCACGAAACGCGTCAGGCTGCGGTCGCATGCATCCAGAGACTGTGCATTCATCTGTGCAAACCATTAAAAGCTTTTTTGGGGAGAAAAGCGTGCTGTGTCGGAGTGCTACTCGATTAATTGGTCACCCCTTGGAGCTTAATATTTGAGCGGCCGTCCAGCCGCTGAGCAGCACCACCCCGTGGCGTGGGGGCCATGAAGTCTAAATACAGCAAGGGCTTCGAAAATGGGACACGGCACTTCTGAAGGAGTGCAGATACGGACTACATTACCCAGATGCCTACGCATTGACTCATCCAGAGCAGTTGAATATCAACATGTGATTTGGCTTAAATATGAGGGTGTGGCCCGTTCTGTTTCCTCGACCGCTGTAGCCTCTGAGGAAGTGGAATCACGAAACGCGTCAGGCTGCGGTCGCATGCATCCAGAGACTGTGCATTCATCTGTGCAAACCATTAAAAGCTTTTTTGGGGAGAAAAGCGTGCTGTGTCGGAGTGCTACTCGATTAATTGGTCACCCCTTGGAGCTTAATATTTGAGCGGCCGTCCAGCCGCTGAGCAGCACCACCCCGTGGCGTGGGGGCCATGAAGTCTAAATACAGCAAGGGCTTCGAAAATGGGACACGGCACTTCTGAAGGAATGCAGATACGGACTACATTACCCAGATGCCTACGCATTGACTCATCCAGAGCAGTTGAATATCAACATGTGATTTGGCTTAAATATGAGGGTGTGGCCCGTTCTGTTTCCTCGACCGCTGTAGCCTCTGAGGAAGTGGAATCACGAAACGCGTCAGGCTGCGGTCGCATGCATCCAGAGACTGTGCATTCATCTGTGCAAACCATTAAAAGCTTTTTTGGGGAGAAAAGCGTGCTGTGTCGGAGTGCTACTCGATTAATTGGTCACCCCTTGGAGCTTAATATATATATATATATATATATTTTCAAAACTCCTATACCAAGGTATGGGGAGACGACACCATGTCTTGTATAGAAAACGCAATTTATTCACAAACGGCTGTTGGACGCGTTTCGCCTGACAGGCAGGCTTGTTCACCACAACATGATTAAAGTTTGCCACCATTTTAAAACTTACACAGAACAGTGTCACGTGATCGGAACTACACTGTAAATAAAATAGACAACAGACTGGTAGTTTCACATATAATCCTGCTTAAAATGCATCAAATTCATTTTCAACAAAATCACAAATTAATAGAAGGAGTGGACATGTTAATCTTAAAAATTAGCATTGCAATACATGCATTATTTTTGCACGACTCAACTGTTCTAAAATTGATGCGCGTTACAATTTGTATATAGGCATATGTCAGTGTCCCACATTTTATAATCATGACTTGTGCAAATTTATAGGCAAGTGCCTTAATTCTACAAATATCACTGAAGCAGATTAGGGCCAGCGCTTGGACACCCTTATTTTGACAGATTACCATTCGCGCTCTAGATGTAAAACAACCACTCCCACTGATTCCAAGTACAGCCCAAGTGGGCGATTCAAATCTATTCATTGATAACGTGTCTACCTATGTGTCACTGTAAACTGTTTGTGTACCACACCAAAACACAATGCAATTATCTACTAAATACAAACAAACCGAGATACAGGATTCCTTATAATCAATACTTTACAAATGAGTATGTAAGTCTTCTTCCATGTTCAAACCTCCCGGGGTCTTGCTATTGAGCTTAATTATATACATTGATTCTAATTTTCTCAAATTCTTCTCACGATTACCACTGCGTTCATTTGGTTTAACTGCATCGATGACATAATACACTAAACCAGCTATACTTTTTTGATGATGTTTATCAAAGTGTCGTGCCACTGGGTAAAACTTGTCAACAAGTCTTACCCAGTGGCACGACACTTTGATCAACATCATTGAACATGGAAGAAGACTTACATACTCATTTGTAAAGAAAGGTGAGTGCCCAACTGTGCCATAGTTGTTCCCTGGAACTCAATCACTACAGTTATGTACATGGTCTCATATCCCAAGACCTTTGACCCAATCTTATGGTCACACTGTCTCTCATATTCACCATTACTGCTCTTAGCCCCTTGTGCGTGATGTGACCCCCTGGCTTAGACCGTGTCTCAGCAACCCGTTCTCGCATCTGATCCGTAAACCGATCTGTTGGTGAACGAGAGATAGTTAGCTCCGTTACCGTCCTGGCCCCCCCACTGTTATCCCTGCTTACTTCGTCAAGGTGAGCCTGTCACCAGCTCTCCATCCCTCCGTACGCCATAATGATCTCACTTGGCTTATCGGAGTGTTATCCTTCTTGGTTTCCCCTTGTGCCACGTGACCCGGGGAGGTCACATGGTGTAATGCTGTTCAGATGCTAGAGCGCGCATTGCACCTCCCTCACTTCCCATCACGTGATCGTGTTGTCGATGACATGATGCATTGATGCATTGGCTGTGGTGTTCTCCACCACAACATGATTCAATATTATGAAGAGGATGAGTGCTATAATTTGCCACAACTATACTACTTATAATTTCCTCAAGAATACTGGCAGGTATGTGTCCCTACCTTACTGGTTGCAGTATGTACCTTCCTTTCTCTTGAGGTAATGAAAAGTATTGTGCTACACGCCACAATCGCGGAATTCAAATTGAATTTAAAAAGAGGTTTTTTAAACAAAGTTTTTATTTTTATTTTTTTTATTTCTCTGAGTGTGCTCTTTAGACTTGCTTCTGCGGTTTTCCACAGGATAGTGGAAAGCATGTTCAAAGGGATGTCCGGCAGATCAGTGAAAGGCTGCACCAGGTGTTATCCATTTTAAATGGTAAAGGAGTCACTTTTAGCCTTGACAAATGCAGATTGAATGTGCCAACAGTGGAATATTTGGTGTACAAGTTATCCTCAGCGGGCATGGAACCCAAGGCTTGGTACAAGTCATAGATGATTTTTGTAGTCCTGGTGATAAGGATCAACTGAGGTCTTTTATGGGACTCATTGAATTTTATTTTAGGTTTGTCCCTAATTGTGCCGTGAAAACCTTCCATTTACGAGATCTCCTCAAACAAAATTTATCGTGGGTACTGAGTATGTTGAAGAATCTGTCTAATCAAAAGAGAAATTGCCCAGGCCATTTCCCTCAAGCCCAGAATCATGACTGGTGCCAGTCAAAGAGGGTTGGAGGCGTACTCATATGAAGGAGAGGAGGCAAAGATGAAGTAATAGCATTCACCTCCAGAAGTCTAAGAGGAGCCGAAGCAACTAGTTCCATCATTGAGGCACTAACCTGTAGGTAGGACATTCTCCATTTCAAGCTGTATTTTTGGGGTTTGAGGTTCATTGTACAGGTGGAGCCCAAACCTTTGGTCCAGCTCTTTACCACTAAGGGGAGAGAGTGCCACACCCAGGATTGCCAAATGGCAAATATAGACTTTTGGAGCACAATTTTAGTGTTGAGTACGTGCCTGTCAAGAAGAATTTGTTGGTTGACTGTTTATCCAGACCGCCCAGTAGCGAAAACAATGGCAGTGATGAAGATGGAAGGGACTGTGATTCTGAAATCATTTGCAGTATAGAGGGTACCTATAAGAGATACCTATAAGGTAAACCAAGAAGTCAGGGAGGTTATGAGGGACATAAGTAAAGGCTGGTCAGGTGTGAATTTTAAGTATAGTCTGGTTAGCAAATATAAACATGTTTTTGATGAACTGTCTGTAGTCAATGTGTTGCTATACCGTGCCTCCTTGTTGGTAGTTCCCGAAGCCATGAGGATCAAAGTACTCACGTTTGCCCATGAAGGCCACATTGACATGTGGGCTGTAAAGAGAAGAGATAGGAAGAACTTCTGGTGGCCTGCTCAAGATAAGCAGGTGGAATACGTTGTGAGAGACTGCATGTGTTGCGCCATAAGCGACAAGTTGCAGGTAACTGTTCCCAGCCCTGTGGAGGCGGTTGAAGTACCCAGCAAGGCATGGGCTAAACTGGCCATAGACATTATAGGTTCTATGTCATTGACCAATGGCGTTCCGATTATGACATTGTCCTTATGGACTACTATAGCCATTGGCCAGAGGTCAAATTTGTGAAAGTTCCCAACTCAGCATGTGTGATTAAATTTGTCAAGCTTTTATTTGCCAGAGAAGGGGTTCCCGATGAAGTGCTTTCTGACAACTGATGTCAGTTTACATCTACACAATTCAAGGAGTTTTTTAGGCTTTCCTTTATCATCCTTTGAGTAATGGTGTAGTTGAGAGATTTAATAGAGTTATCAGAGATACTGTGCAATTGTCTAAGGCCAACAGGCTGAACTGCAAACTAGAAGTAAAAAAACTGTTATGGGTGGTGCGCACCGCAGCCAATGCAGATACTCAAGTATCACCAATCATTTTATTGAGGGGACTTGTTCCCACTACCAAAATGTTGAGGAGGTGGATGGGTGAGTTTGGGTTACCAGAAAAGAAAATAAGGGACATTGGAAGGAAGCGAGTTGAAACACAAAACAAATATGATCAGACTGATCTGAAGCAGGGGTCCAAAGAACTGAGAGTGAATATAGAAGATCTTCTGAGGGTGAAATGTTGCAGGATTTTACCCAAGGGAGAGTCAAGATTCTCTGATCTGAAAAAAGTTGTGATAGTCATCAAGAATGCTTTGAAACTGGAGGTTGGCAAATGGTGGCACAAGGAAAAGATTGCTGTATCTCGGTTGCACCAGGGGAATGGGCTTGAGGAACAAGTGACAGAGAAAGGTGATGGAGGTGACAATCTTAGGTAGAAGGGCTGTTACCTTTCTGCGAGGGATACCAGATTGCCAACCAGTTTCCGAGATTATGTTTTGCATTAACAATATGGCAACTGTTCTGTGCCTTTAACCTATGCAATTCTTAATTTGCTATGGTAATTTCTTTCTTACTTAGACATTGTCAATTACGACCTTTCTGAGTATTATGTATTTTTATTTTGATATCTATTCTTTATTCATTGTATAGAGGGAAGGTGTGTTCGGTTGTATTCTTCTGGTGCCAGTGGCCACACTCACCAGAAGGATGCATGGAATGACGTGGGGTGGAGGATTCAGGATGAATGGGAGAATGGAGATTGGCAGTTGATCTCTGTGTGAGGATGTGGTGTTTTCTTGTACTTCTGAATATTGAATAAAACTTATTTCGAAACTATGTGACAATGTCTTTATAGACCTCTTCATGAGATTTAATGCTTAGACAGTACAAACAACCCGACTAAGACAAGGGAATTGAAAAAAAGACAAAAATAAGGAAGGAAGTAGCTGGAAAGAAAAACCATACAATACAATGGAAATTTGCCTGCCACCTACCGAATGCTTGCAACAGACTGAAATACTCCCACTGCCTGGACTTCCCTAGAAATAGACTTTCTAACCCAGAAGTGGTTACAGAGAAAGGTTAATGTTCTAGTTCATGCCCTTAGCTTCCATTGCTTGTTTTTTTATCACTTCTGTTACACCCTATGATCAAAACTCCTGCCATGTGCAAGTGTTTATCGGACATGAGGTCAGTCTTGTCTTTTTGTTTGTACCTTCACTATACCCCTCTAAGGGTTGGACAACCCCAACTGGTATTATCAGCCAGGCACTCCCTTGAATTTCTAGCACTCTGACTGAATTCCTCTACTAGTCGACACTAACTTAAAGGAGGAAATCTATTACATTGTTAGAGAAAGTGGAAACTAGCTGGAATTAGTTAGTCGTTGGCTAGGCTATTGGTACCACCCATTGCAATGCCAGTACTTTTACGAATCCCAGATTAGCCCACTGGACATTCACAACAAGACTAGAACTACCAGAAGAAATACTTGGGGAATTGTCCAAATCTTGAATCCTGACTGCCCCTTTGCCACAGCAGACCTTGTGTACAGTGCAAATCTCTCAACTAACCTGTGTGCTTGGATTTTTCACTGTCTTTATGACATCAGTGATGTAACATTGATGGCAGCACCCCCACTCAGGAAATTACTGCAGCGCCACTGCTTCTGCCTTTCGTGTATTATTACCCAGGGAGAGAACTCCAGAGTTCTTGGCTAGTAGGGTGTTTCAGGACATGAAGCAAAAAAAAAGAGACCTTTCTGGATGCTGACCAGCACAAATAAAGGGAAGTTAATTAACGCTGCGCTCCACCCTGCAATCTATGAGTGGCCATTGGCACTGTGTCTGAGGAAGCGCGAGCCCACCCGTGTGACAAGGTCACGCAGGCGTGTGGAACGCACATACAAATTCCATTAGCAAACGAGCGCCTAGTAATCACCCACAAATCACCTCGGCTGGCCTGAATGTGGCGGGCGTTGTTTGGAGAAGCAGGGGGAGTAGACGAGGTCAAAAGTTCTGTGGTGCCCGCACGACTAGATTGTTGGAAATCAACGGGTTCAGCTGGCACAGAATGCTGGAAAATTGACTGCATTGGTTTGTTTCTTGATTTGCACGAACTACCTCATTCATCATCCAAAACTCAGGTTAATAGTTCAGCAAAGTTACAGACGCTTGTCGCAGTTGTAGGCAGAAGTGCCCGCATCTAGGGACAAGCGCGAATCATGCTTACAGACATTAGGTCTGCACAGCTCACACAAAATTCCTCACAATTTTAGGTGGCAGGTGTACGAAGTTAATCACAGTTCTCTCGTATAGATATAAGCATATATTCACCAATGTACATGTTTGTGATCGATCCGAATCACCGAAGGCAAGCCATACAAGGAGGGCACACTTTATTTCATTTTTTTGAACTTATATTTATTGGTTTTTCTTGTGCATGGACAGACAGACATCACAGTGCGATTTTGGAACATTAACATTACTGTAGTATCCGTCTGGATACGTTCTAAAGTCCCACCCATGATGTAACACACACTATACACCCACCTACCACAGGCCTCACCAGTCAGGTGACCCTGTCAATAAAAGGGGCCAGGCGCACGTGCCCTGGGCCAGTTATCGCACCATACTATCCAGCGTCTATGTCCCTTACTTCTCACCATGTGGGCCTGAGGCCCGACACTACACTGACGACGAGGCGGGTAGCTAACCCGGCATGCCTGCTGGCCTGCCCTTTATCGCTTCGCGAGGGGGAGGAGAGGAGCCCGGCAGGCGCCACCCCCGGCGCGCTCTTTCACAATACCCGTGATAGAGGTGGGGAGTGTGCCCTTCGGGTCACTCAGCCATGCCTCCTGGTCCCCAGAGGATCGGCGTTGCCTGCACAGTGGCACACACATGACCCCTTGCCAGCACGCCGGCCGTGGCCACGCTGCAGTGGAAGGAAGACACTGTGTGCCTGAATCAGCATCACGGGGGAAGTCTAGGGAGGCGCCCCAGACACCCACACACTACTCCCACTGCAGCCCCGTTGCCGGACTGCCCGACAACTGAGGTCAGTCGAACTCGCTGCAAGCCCCGAAGCACCCACAGGCTTTCCCGCCTTCCGTGTCCGCACTGAGAGCAAGGGTTGAGGGGACTGCTGCCAGCAACTGCCCGAGTCCCAGGAGAGTGCCAAACCCCCGCAATGATCGTAAGGTGCCCGCAACTGCACCGAGTTGGCAGTCCCCACGATCGCATGGTCCGGTGACCCCCAACGAGCAGCGATAGACAGTCAAGGACCCTGCTCCCTCTTACCGTGCAGCCGGAAGCGCCGGACAGTCCTCGCGCAATAACTACACTCCACGCTGTTACTTGAAGCGTAAAAGGCCATTTATTAGGACAAGGTTGCAATCATTTAGACTTATTAACAGTACATCAATGCATGAAATATACTTTTCCATAATCATTTTAGACTTATTAACAGTACATCAATGCATGAAATATACATTTCCATCCCATACCCACGCATTCTCCATTCTGCCTTTCCAAAACCATCTCACCTGTTTGACTCTTCACCCATTCACTCGATAACCTCCTTCCTTTCCCCATTCTCACCTTCACTTGCCCTCCAAGCATCCTCTGTTGACTTTGCCTTTATTGCTCATTGCCTTCCATGCCCCACTATCAGTCACCTGTGTACCGTTTCCCCCCCACCCGAGGGGTGGATCCGCCCGTATGTGACTCCCCACCCCTCCAAAGTACCGTAACGCCTCTGCTCTGCAACCTGCCCTAAACTGGCACCCCAGCCCTCAAACCACCCCCGGTCCTTCCCTGAAACCTGTAGGGTGGGCGGGAGGACAAAATTAAAACACCCTCCCGGTGGTGCTCAGGTGTCAGGAAGAGGCCGGATCTTCCTCTCCTGACACCTTATATGCCCTCCCTCATCCCACCCCTTCCTTTAACCCCTGTAGTCCCGCCCTCCACCTTGTCCTTCCGTTTATCGCGCGAAAACCCCGGGGGAAGACTGGTCTGCGACCTTCGCTTCCCCCGGGGGCCGCATCGCGTAATAACTACACTCCACGCTGTTACTTGAAGCGTAAAAGGCCATTTATTAGGACATGGTTGCAATCATTTAGACTTATTAACAGTACATCAATGCATGAAATATACTTTTCCATAATCATTTTAGACTTATTAACAGTACATCAATGCATGAAATATACATTTTCATCCCATACCCACACATTCTCCATTCTGCCTTTCCAAAACCATCTCACCTGTTTGACTCTTCACCCATTCACTCGATAACCTCCTTCCTTTCCCCATTCTCACCTTCACTTGCCCTCCAAGCATCCTCTGTTGACTATGCCTTCATTGCTCATAGCCTCCCATGCCCCACTATCAGTCACCTGTGTACCGTTTTCCCCCCACCCGAGGGGTGGATCCGCCCGTATGTGACTCCCCACCCCTCCAAAGTACCGCCAACCAGGGAACCCCCAGAGGGCGGTTCCCTGCCCCACCCCCCGTGTGCATCGAATGCATCCGCCACCCTGTGGCGTCCGATGGCTGACCAGCCACCACCTTACCGCGCGTCTCGGGTACATGTAATGTGTAATGTATGTATACTTGTAAAGCGCACTGTTACCTTGTTACGTGGCGTCCTGGCTGTATACTGCTGGGGAACCCGTCCTGGCTTTCCCTGTGAGAGGGCACCCCAAGGTGAAGCCAGGCATCCCCCGCGTTGCTGGGGCCGTTGTGGAGATTAAGCAAGCTATTGCCCAGTGTTGCAGAGTGGGACCCATGGTTAGCGTAGGCACCTAAGCGAGAATTATCGAGTCCGCGGACATTGACCCAAGACCCTGCCGCGTCGGGAATTGAACCCTGGTCCCGGGCCGACCTCTGCTTCAGGGTCTGCCGCTTCTAACCAGTGAGCCACACTTCTCCACATAAATAACCTATGCGAGGCAATCCCCGACCAGGAAAGATGCCCCCCTTTCGCGGTAAAAGACCAAGCCCACTTTTGTTTGCAATCCGTGTAATCCGACCTTCGTCGGGCCAAACCATGTCAATGACATGAGTCCCTCTTCGCCGATGAACGACCATCCACCACCTGTATCCGCGCCCCAGATTCACCAATCACATTCCCAATCAGTTGTCAGGAAGCTGCCTGCCTTTTTATTTAAGGTGAACGACCATCCACCAATCATTACTGCGTCCCGCTACAAAGCACATTTTCCGGGCCATTCGATGCGAAAGGTGCCCCCCCCATGGTGACTGACCATCCACCACCATTCCTGCGCCTCAAGTAAGTCAATAGGAAGTCTGTCCAACATTGAGCGCGACAAAGTACCCCTCCAGGTGAAAACGGCCATCCACCCTCTGCTCGCCGCCAGTGCAACAGAGAAAAATTCACAGGCCAAACATCCACCCCCTGCTTGCCGCCAGTGCAACAGAGAAAAAATCCACAGGCCAAACATCCACCCCCTGCTTGCCGCCAGTGCAACAGAGAAAAATTCACAGGCCAAACATCCACCCCTTGCTTGCCGCCAGTGCAACAGAGAAAAATTCACAGGCCAAACATCCACCCCCTGCTTGCCGCCAGTGCAACAGAGAAAAATTCACAGGCCAAACATCCACCCCCTGCTTGCCGCCAGTGCAACAGAGAAAAAATCCACAGGCCAAACATCCACCCCCTGCTTGCCGCCAGTGCAACAGAGAAAAATTCACAGGCCAAACATCCACCCCTTGCTTGCCGCCAGTGCAACAGAGAAAAATTCACAGGCCAAACATCCACCCCCTGCTTGCCGCCAGTGCAACAGAGAAAAAATTCACAGGCCAAAACATCCATCCCCTGCTTGCCGCCAGTACAACAGAGAAAAAATTCACAGGCCAAACAAAGTCTCCAAAAGGCGCCCCCCGCGCGGCGAACGACCGTCCACCACATGTACTTGGCTCACAAAACCAACAACCGGCCCGGGCCATTCATTAGTCACCCAAGGTGTCCCTCCACCATTTTCGAGGTGAACGACCATCCACCCCTTGCACCTCCATCCTTTGCCCCTGACCTGCACGGTCATCCACACCTCATCTCCTATATCCCCATGCGTTGTATAATGTACTGTGGCTCCCACCACACTTCGTGAACGACCATTCACCAATCCGTGCCTGCATTCCGTACCCAAAACGGTCTCGGGCCAAATTTTTGACCATGCCAGGCACCCCCCGTGGACGACCATCCACTGCCTGTACCACTACCCCAATGTACGTGAGCAACAGTCCCCCACCATTCTCGGACCGCGACAGGCGGCTCCCTTTGACCAAAGGCCCCCACCATCAATCTCACACCGAACCATCCCCATCACCCAGAGCGTCATAGCCTGGACCTCCAAATCCTCAGCCCCCCAAACCGTCTCCCCCCCAAGCACAAAACCCTGCGCCCGACAAGGACGCCCCATGTTCCGTTCCTTGGAAACACATCCCTTGCCAAGCACCTCAGGATACTGCCAGCCTGACATATCCCAGCAACTTCTCCCTTTCATGTGTCCTCAAAGCAGAGCAACCCTACCTTCCCTGCGCCTTACGGCAATCGTCATGGCACCAACCCCTTCCCACAATGTCCTTCGCCCCGTCTCCTACTGTTCACCACTCAATCATCGGGGATCCTGCCCAGACCCGTCCACACCCTCGCTAGTGCACCTCCTGTGTTGACCACCTGCTGGGGGAAAAGCCACCCCCCTCCAGGCGACAGCCCTGGCTCCTGCTCCACTCCCAGACCCCATGGTAGAAAAGAAGAACTAGTCCTGCCAGAAACGCATGGTGTTCCCCCAGCCCCCTTATGGCTTAGTCAAGGAAAGTAATGAAGCAGGTATGAAAGGTGCTGCCAGCGTGAAGCAGAGATCAGGTCCGCCAACTCCCTTAAAATCATGTATAAGACATTCGTACAATTCTTACATTCTAACTTCTATATTCCAAAGATATGCAACACTACCGGCAGCCAGCCTAAAACCTCTGCCAAGCAACAGCCCACACCCCAGTACCCACGGCGCCACAGACACCTCACTGTACACCCGCTGCCCCGTCAGCGCCCCCCCCACCCCCAGGACCCACCTAATGACCACAGCTGTCGCGGCCCCCCGAACAGCCAAGACACCACACTCCTCCGTCAGGCAGTCCCGCCAAAGAACAGCCCGGTTACGCACCAGGCCAAAGACCAGGAGAAATGTCTCCCCCGTTGCTGCAAAACCTCTACTTCACTCCCAACCTCCTCCATTCACAGTCCCTTGCGACCTTTCCACACACTCCCTTGCCCCCGAACAGACCGACACCAATACGCCGCAACGCCCAGCCCCCACTGCCCTCCTGTCCGGGCACACTGCCGTCACAACTACACCGCCCCCCCGCTGCTCCCCAAAAAGCCTAAGCCCCCAATTTGGCACTACCAACTGCCCCGTCGCAATCCCAACCTAAGCTCCCTACAGTACCTTCCAACCTGCAGCTACCTATGAACCACACACTCCACGTCCCTGGCGGGCAGTACCAAACCCCAGGTCAAATGAAAAACAAACTCACATAGACCTCAGCACACAGCGGCCCGATACGTCTCCACCGTGTTACAGCTCCCCGCCCCCACCTCCAGGAAACTCCTCGCTACCGCCAAAACACGCCACTCCCGAAACCTCCCTGCCAAACAGCACACCCCGCCGTATCGGACGCGTCAGACGCTCGTCACCCTATGACGCTCACCCCCCCGAGAACCCCCGCGCAGCCGCCCTTCGACCTGTATACGCTGACATAGGCTGCGCCTTCCTTCCTGCCTCCGTTCATGAGACCCCCCCAAACCGCTTAACTGCCATGCCATCAAATCCTGAAAACTAAAACATCTGAACCTCCGGCATAACCCGCGCATCCGCTAAGTCAAGATGTGAAGCAGTCCTCCACCTAAATGGTACACCAAAAACTGGCCTCCACCCCAGGAGCATCTAGCCCCCGCCTCTAGCTTCTCCACTCCAACCTTGCGCCCACGTGACGCTGCCGCGCTGGCCCGCCCGTCATGGTGAGGGCAGCATCGCATCTTGCTGGAACACTCCCCCCGGTATAAACATCCAACCCCCGAGCCCCATCAACCTGAACACCAATGCCACGCCACCAAATGACCACATGGGAGCCGACCGGGCATCCCTGTCAACCTCACTGTGAAGCTCGCCACCCACACTGGGTCCCATCATTACGCCCGCCGCAGCAACACCGGTATCCCCCAAGACACCCCACACCTGCAGCGCATCGCCTCGGAAGCGCCATGATCCCCGCACAACTTACCCCTTCCCCAGGCCCCAGCCGTACACGTGTACCTAAAAGTTGCTCCAGCACAACGCCCCTTTGTTCCTGGGCGCCATGCCCACCGCGGATGTGCCCGCAGAACCTACCTCGGCCGCCCTTGACCCCCGCCACCATAAAAAACCGTCCAACCACCATTTACCCCTCCGAAATAACCAGCCCTGCTCGCACCAACTTCCGGTCAACCCAACATCTCCACCACACAACACCCACAGCCCACAACACCCTTCACCATCACACCCACCGACCCCCAGCACTTCTCTTACAACAACCATGCCGACTCTCACACCGCACAAACGGAACAGGTCACACCGTACATATGGAACATTGTCTGGATAAAACGTTGCATTGGACGCTGCGCGAATCCCCCGACGGAGGGCAGGCCGCCGCGGACCCCCCTACTGCTTCGGACCAGCGTTAGGAGGCCGTAGTGCGCCCCGCTGGTGTCACACCTGCTGCCGAGCTGGACCGCCATCCTCAGTTCGCCTCCCCCACCGGGTCGCCAGAACCAGGTGGGCCCAAACACCACCGGGCCTCGTGCCATCTCGGCCGTCCCTTACACGTGTCCCTGATACCCTACGCAGTGCCGCCGACCAACTCCGCAGGGGCCTGATCCCGCCCCCCCCCCCAGCCATCACCAATGCCCCGTGACCAACCCGGATAGCGCGGGCTCCCTGTAGGGACGGTCCCACGCCACCACCACGCTGCAGCAAAAAGGGGGGGTAGGGGGCCTGCAAGACCTCAGCCAGCTCCGGGCGACGTCGTCAACATGTGACGCCCCGCCCCACTGCCCCATCCCTGATGGTAAATGCCCGCTACAAACTAAGGCCCGCCTGCCTGTAGTAATGAAGGGGTGCCCCCAGAAGGCAAGGAGCAGCTACTTCCAAAAACCCACCCCATGCCAAAACTGGGGCCGTTCACGCCCACCCTCCCCCCCAGGCACCCAGCAGCAAGCCCCCCCCTCAAGACCGCGGGCGAAACAAGGACGCCCCCCCTCCCACCCCTGCTGCGGGGCCCCATCAGCCTCGCACTGGCCACGTGCCCCCCCCACCCCTCGCGGACAAAGGCAGCGCACCATGAACCCCGGGAAAGTCTCAGGGAAAGGGAAACCAGACGCGTGCGGCGCAGGGCCCCCGCCCGCAACCCGACAGGGTGACCCCTCTCTATCAGCCACCACCGACGTGCACAGTAGCAGCTACGTCGCAGACCAAAACCCCGCCGCCGCGCCCGGCCGATCTCCACACGCGCACCACTTACTACTCGGGGAAACCCCCATCCAGACCAGGGGCCGCTCCTGATGGACACGCCTGCCGCAGCCTCTCCACTCGGCCAGTTCGAGCTCCGCACTCTCCTCGGGGCGAAAAAGCCCAGCCACGCCGAAAGACTCCCCAGGGCATCTCCACGGAGCCGCACGACAAAATGCTAACGCTGTCTAGACAGCCGATCGACAAATCGGCTCCCCTTCAAACCTACCCTACAGCTCAACAAAATTAAAACACCCTCCCGGTGGTGCTCAGGTGTCAGGAAGAGGCCGGATCTTCCTCTCCTGACACCTTATATGCCCTCCCTCATCCCACATCTTCCTTTAACCCCTGTAGTCCCGCCCTCCACCTTGTCCTTCCGTTTATCGCGCGAAAACCCCGGAGGAAGACTGGTCTGTGACCTTCGCTTCCCCCGGGGGCCGCATTGCACACTGACGGCTGCCTAATGCGGAGGTGCCACAGAAAGAAGAGGCAAGAAGAGGCCCTGCGCCGATTGCATGTTGCATGTTTCCATGCCCATGAGCTCGAAGGAGGCCGCCGCAGCAAGCAAAGAGGTGAACCTGCAGGCCGAGCAATCTAGCGGCCGCCTGCCTGTTCCATGAGCCTAACCCACTCATTCTTAAGGGAAATCACACGCTGCAGCAAGCTGCTCTGCCGGCCAGCACGAGCGACGGGGTCACACTGCCGCTACAAGTCAGCTGTTCCATGAAAAGCCCAATGCCTGCTCAGGTAAGCAAGCAAGTCCACGCACCACACCCTGTCTAGTCTGAGGAGCTCCACAAAAGGCAGAGTGGAGGCAACCCCCAGCAAGAGACACGCACAGGACGCTGCAGAGGAAAGTGGCGGGCGAGCCCAGCCCCCACACTGACACTCCCTGGACTTACAGCCCCCAGGACACACCCAAGAGGGACATCAAGAGCGTTGCCCACCACCAGTAGCCCTCAAGGAGCACACGTCTCCGCAGACCTACCGCAAGAGAAGGTACACCTGCCATTGCCACCAGCCTTGACGTCAGCGCAACCCGGTAGCCAGCATTGTGCACCACACCCACATCTGCACACACAAGAGCAGTGTCACGTGCTGGCACCACACCGAGTACCAGCTCCTCTAGCACCCATAACCCTGCTGCAACCAGGGCAAGCCAAGGGAACGACCGCAGCGCCACCTGGTGGCTCCCACGGAAGTAGCACGCTGAAGAATGGACGTACTGCCTGGCCAGAGCAGATAGCCAGCTGTGCCCCCACTACCGGCGGCCACGCAGCAAAGTGGGCTGGAGGAGAGGCCCAGATGCCCCACTGCCCTGCCAGAAGTGGCAGGACCAGTCAGAGGAGATCGCTAAGTGATCCTAGCAGGAGGATCCACACCCGCACATCCAAGGAGTGGTCCAGCACACAGACTGACCACCGGGAACAACGTCAGCAGGCCAGTGGCAAAGGTGGCTGCGCTGCACCGTGCAGACCAGTGGTACCAGAGCACAGCACAGCACCCTGCTAACCGACCAGCAACAGCAGTCAACAGATCCCGGAGTACCCACCGCCACCACAAGGAAGACTGCCTGATCAAACCCAGTCGTTGAGCAAGACGTGCCCTCAGAGATGAGTGCTCAGAGAGTAGCCATCTGCACCCTGCAAGCAAAAGCAGCAAGAACACCCACCAAGGATCAGCGAATGCTTCCAGGCCCACCCAAAGGCCCCTAGAAGTCCAAGACACAGACCGGCCGTTCGAGCCAGACTGTGACACTCACTGCAGCGGGAGCGCTACTGTGGACTCCACGCTGCCGTGAGACGCAAGCAAGCGGAATCGACGGCAACGTCTAAAGGTAGCTGTCCTCATCGACAGCACAAGAAAAGGCTGGTGCAGGGCACTCACCACACGTGGCTGCCCAACGCCACCGTCGGAGAAGAAATCGCGTCATTTGCTCCTCCTGCAAATGACACCCAGGCACACCACGTGCCAGAAGAAGGCATCCCAGAAGAAGATGGAGCGCACTAAGTCAGATGCGCACAGGAGGCCGTGCCAGTGCGCCGGACAGCACGGGCATGCGCCCGGGAAATAGAGACATCTCCACAATGAAGCACAGCTGAACGCAACGCAGAGAACGACCACGTCTCCACTGCACCAGCGAAGCCCTGCAGTGGGCCGAAGGAAGCACAGAGTGTTTTCCCTCACACTGCCTTAGGACGGAGTCAGCAATGACCCATGACGGGCAAGAGAGGAGTCGCACACTCCATGTGGCAGGCCACCACAGCGACAGGCACATCGACAGCATGGCGCACGTGACCGGACGTCACAGCGCACAGCGACAAAGGAACCCGTCTCACAAAATGACCAGTCCTGGACAATCGCACCGGAAGAAAGGAAGAAGCAGCCACCACGACGGTGCAGCCTCTACGCGTAAGCACAACACCCTCGAGCAAAGAGAAGAGAGACACATCAAAATCCCTGAGGAGGGGAGGTGCCAAAGGATGTCCCCAAGAAGCACATGCAAGTCCTACAGACAGGACAGACCCGCAACAGGTCCGCAAAAGGAAAGGAAAGGCCATCACAAGAACGACGTGGCCAATGAGATGTCCATGTGGCTCCAGCATGAGACAGGTGGCAAGATGCCACATCCAAGTGAAAACCTGGTCGGAAGATGGAGAAGTGCGTGGCACGACGCCACTCCGCAAAGGAGGAAAGAACAGTGGCACGATGCCACAGGGCAGAAAACCACCACAGGAGCGCAAGATGGAACGGAGAAGAGTGACAGGACAAAGGACCCGCACCAGCACTGAGAAAGGTGTTTATCAGCACAAGCCAGCCATCGGGGTGCAGAGACATCACTGGTGAGGAGCTCCACGGGAGGACCACTGTAAGCCGCTAGCAAGTGCGATCTGCGTCCTGGCCCCACGCTTCGCAGTTCGACCGTCCTCTCACCTGTCACCGGTTGCTTGGTATCGATAGCACCACGCCTCACAGTGCACCTGCTGGAAGACAACAGAGAGGTGCCATGAACACCCTCAAGTCCTTCTCACTCCCGAAGGCAACCCCAGAACCCGAGTCAGGACAGCGAGGACACCCAGACGGAAACACCCCCACCGGAGGCTACATGAGCAACTTGGCTGTGAGTCCATTGGCAGTGCCCCAGTGACGCCTGTGCGCGGCTCACACGAAGCCCCCCACGGTCCACACGGTCCCATGGCAGCCAGCAGGAAAGCCCTCCAAGAGGCTCTAGGGAGAGAGGAGTCCGGGCGAGAGAGGCAAGTCGGACGTCGCTCAGCAGTCAAGGGTAAAGAAGGCCATCGAGCACTCCACCTCCAAAGGAAGGCCTCACTCACAGAGATTGTCTCCAACAGCTGCAGGTTCTGTCATCCACCGAGGCCTGAGCGCCTAAGAGACCCTCCAGAGTGGACTCCACCTCAGCTCCAGATGCACCAGCACTAAAACTCAATACATATACTTCAACACCGCGAGACCAGGCCGGTCTAAATGAACATCACCAAAGCAGATGAAGACATCCTGACCATACGGCCCGAAGCTCCAGCACTGCCTTGCTGACGGCCTGAATAGGCTCATGTGGTGCTATGTGTTGTTTATTTGTTTTATTTCATGTTGGACTTTTTTTTTTTTATTAAAGTTTGGGAGGGATGTAGTATCCAGCTGGATACATTCTAGTGTCCCACCCATGATGTAACACACACTCTACACCCACCCACCTCAGGCGTCACCAGTCAGGTGACCCTGTCAATAAAAGGGGCCGGGCGCACATGCACTGCGCCTGTTATCGCACCATTATATCCAGCGTCGGTGTCCCTTACTTCTCACCATGTGGGCCTGAGGCCCAACAATACAATTACCAGTGCGTGTACCGTTACATTAATTATTTCTGCGAAACAACCCTAACTCCACATATCTGAGCATTTGTACATTAAAATTGCATACATTATGCTACCAATGTGGCAAAGATACCTCCTCAAGCCCATCTCTCCAAATAGTCTGCTTCTGCAATATATACCATTTTGTAGATCCTCATCCCACCCCTTACCTATCCTGCTCTGAGATAACATCCTCATTTTGTTCCATGAACGTCCTATAAGGGCCCCATATATCCTTACATCTGCATTTCTCAGGAAGGAGGGCATTGTAGTTGTCTGAATTTATGGAGCAAAAATCCAGGTCCTTGTACCATTCTGATAGCTTAGGAAGCGGTCAGCGCATGGCTATTCTTCGCTTTGCTAACAGGAGTCCTATGACAGCCAGTTTGTGTCCTGCCTTCTTGATGTCTCTGTCATAACCCAGTTTCTGGGACGGTAAGCTCCAACACTTTTGTTAACTCTTGGTATACTCTCCTCCAGAACTCACGTATACCAGGGCATTCCCAGGGCAGATGCAAGAACCCCGCATCATCGGTCCTTCACCTAGGACATCTATCATCATCTGTCAGCCCATATTTTAATAGTCAGGAGGGGGTGTAGTACGCTCTATGTAGATATTTATAAAGTATCAGCCTATGGCGCCCGTTCTGTGATATTGACCTCGTATTCATAAAGTATATTGCCCATTGTGCTTCACGGAGGACACACTTCCCACTCCTTAAGTTGGATTTACTTTGGGCAGTGAATACATCCACACTAGTGAATCGATTTACACCCACCAGGAGTCCCTTTGCGTATTCCTGGCAGATGTACAAAAGATACATTTGGTTGTAAGTTTATATCTCCAGGTGTACCTTTGTGAAGAGGGCCTGCTTTGTCTCCACGGTTACAGGGAGCCTTTCATCCGATACAATCAGATGTCCCACGCAGCTGTAGACAGACATTTAACACAGTTACAGACAGGAGTCCTGCACAGTTACATACGGAAACTCCTCACTGTTACCTATAGAATTTCTGCACAGTAGCAGCCATACCTTCCTCATGTCAAATAAAGGCATTTCTCACAATTTCAGTTGTTTTGGAATTACACTCAGTAGTTACATAACATTGCAGATACAATTTCCTTAACAAGTACAGGATAGGTTCCTCACTGTTGTAGCCAGGAGTTTTGTACGGTTACAACCAGCTACAATCCTAAATTCTGCACCATTAGAGACACATGTTCGGCATAGGTGCGGACAAACATTCTGCTCTGCTACACACCGAAGTTCCACACAAGTACAGTGCAGGCAGAAGGACCACACAAGACTACACTGATGTTCACTGCAGTTACTGACAGACATGTCACACGGTTAGAAACAGATGCTCTGCATACTTACAAAGACAAGGTTAGCATAGTTATACTTCATAAAGTCCTAATCAGAGATTTCTTTACAGCCACAGAGACGTTGTACAGTCATCCACATGTTGCACACACTTGCAGCCAATCTGCACAGATACACACTGTAGCAGCCTAGTTACAAACACAGGGTTTGAATTAGAGTTCGGTGGATAGGGTGCTCCTGTAAAGTCTGAAATAAGATTTACATAATACACGTTTGTAGCATTTATCTCCAAGAAAGCTCGATGTACAGTATAACAAATTGCTGAGTTATTTCATTCTGCTCCACATAAAATGATGGGAATTCACATCTTGTGTTTCAGCACAAAATGGCCTATCATTTCTATTACAAAAGTGTCACTCTAGTTCGACATAAAACCTCTGTGCATAATGACAACCAGGGCATGTTTGTGGAAACAATTCTCAACACAGCTGTAACTTGTCTCACAAACATGCCGACCCAGGACAATGGGGACAAACCTTACACTCAGATAGGGAGAGGCAGTGGGTGTGGATATATAATAGTTTTGAGGGGGCCACAGTCTGTTTTAACACACTACACTGCTCTAGAGTTGCAGCGGTGCCCAACCAGATGTGCAACACAGCCCTGGCTCCTCGCCTTTTCCCTCACACTGTCCTCCTCCGAGAGCACTGCCTCCCCTCCACAGGCTGTAACCACACTCTTTGGTGACCTGCACTCTGCACAACTGCTATTATATTGTAATACAGCGTCTGTATTACAGTGCACAGTTCTTAGGTTACCCACGCACACAAAGCACTCTACGACTTAGGACCCGAATGCCTAAACATCCGCCTGTCCTTTTACTCCCCCACCCGCCAACTCCGTTCGTCCAATCAGGCCCTCGCTGCTATTCCGCGCATCAACAGATCCACCATGGGGGGAAGATCCTTCTCCTACTTAGCGGCCAAAACCTGGAATTCTCTCCCCACCCACCTCCGCCTTACACAGAACCACCTCTCCTTCAGAAAGCAACTTAAAACTTGGATATTCGATAAATAAATGACCCCCCCCTCAAGCGCCTTGAGACCCTCTGGGTGAGTAGTGCGCTATACAAATTTCTGAACTTGAACTTAAAAGAAAAAAAGAATAGGAATTACTGCACCTTTTTTTAAAAACTGAGGCACGCCATCCACATCCGTTCTCACCCACTTCGACCTCTGCCTGTTCACTCAGCGTGCGGGAGGTTTAAGGCACATTGCTTGGCACAGACTATGAAGCGGACAGTCATGGGGTGTGTGGATGGGGTGTAAACAAGGGCTCTACTGGCAGGCTGGCAAAAAGTGTCATGAACTGTGAAGACCAGGAAAATGTTATAAGTCCATTAGAGGGCATAAACAGAATTCTGAAGGCCATTGCAATGGCACACTTTTTTGCACTGCTAATAAAATGCAATATGGCACCCATCTTATTTGAGGATTCATAGGGTCAGAAATTATTCAATTAATTTATTTTCAAATGTGAAGTAAAAAGAAACTGAAATTTCACAGCAAGTGTAACCCTACAGCAGCATATTTTATGCAGAGCTAGCAGTCCACACACAAAGGGTTAGGGCGTATGTTACAATGCTGTTACATTTTTATTCGCGGATGTATCAATAAATATGTTCTGAATATGTTAGAAGTCAGAAATCTTTGATAGTCTGCAATAAAATGTTAAAGTTCATGATGTCAAACATTTTGGCAATAGTATATGCTGCTTTTAAATTCGGGGTTTGCTTTTGAGCTTCTCGCATATTTATTTGTAATGGTAATCACCTCCCATGTCTTTATGGTAATCACTTTCCATGTCTTGTGTTTTTCTCCTTCCCCCACCTATCATTTTTTTAAGTTTTAAGTTTTTTAAGGCAGATTTTTCTTCTTCAAAACTTTATTATATTTTTCTTGTTAGTGCAATTGATCACTTTCTTGTTCCTTAGTTTAGTAATGTGCGTTCTGGAGCACATCAGTTTTTACCTTCCTCAATAGTCCAAAACTAAAAACATCTTCATTTCAATTTCTGTCATTTTTGATTGTTTTTTTTCCTGGATTTTCACATAATCCCAAATGAAGATCACTCACATTCTCATGGGTCCTAAGCACATTCACATAATTTTGTTTATTAAATGTAATATGGTCTATTTTTCAGTTAATCTTCTAAACATATCCCTATCTTATCGACGATCAGGCGAGAAGAAAATCTTTTTTCCCAATTTCCCCCTAAATTCTCCATTATTGTTGCTATTACATATTGGACCATGAGGACCTAGGAGTAAAAATTCTTAACTTCTCCTTCGTTGTGTGATTTTCCCTGATAGTCATGAACACCTTTATGCATGTTTGATGTTTGAACTTAAAACATATATTGACTGGAATTCTGGACATAAAAGTTACATGTTGTTCCAAATGAGGAAACCGCCAACTGTTTTGACTTCTACTCATGCAGATTCATCCTGGCAGTATCTATTGCACTTTTCCGAGACAATATGACATGGTCTACCACACTCCTGGGCACTGCACCAATGAATCTAAAAAGAAACCTAATTTATACCTACTTGTACTTGGATATTTGTAACCACAAAAGTAAATAAGGGTGCTACACAGTACTTTAGGTTTAAATCAGACACATAAATGTTCTTTATGCCTAAGCACTGATTTTGAATGAGAAACAAATGTGGTATTGTCTGAAGAGATGTATTTCCAGTTGACCCAAAACACATCACCCCTGGGAGGAGTGTGGGCCAGTAGGAAAGTCCATGAGGTCTATACAAGTCTTGAAGACATTTGTAATACCCCAACATTGTTCTCTGCCCTAAAAGTGTGTGCTCCTAGCTGTCTAGTTACATTTATCTACCTTCATTCCTACACCCAATTGGGTTTTGTCTTTAGGCATCAGCAAAAACAACTGACACTGTTACTCCCTGGTGCGACCTTACCCTCTTCTACTTCTTCAGGGGTGGTTGGTAGAATGTAGCACTGTAGGAGAGTAGGGTCTGCTTCCTATGGTCACCCCCACTTTTTGCTGTGATTTTCTGGTTTTTCGACTTTAGTGTGGCTGTGGGCCTGCTAATCAGACCCACAGCCCAGCTGTTCTCTCTCTAAATTGATACCATACACTTTAGGTACATACCTGATTGGGTAATGGATCACCTTTGTGAGCCCCTGTATAGTGTACCATATGTACCCAGGCCATAGGTGTATCCAAGGCCTACCAGGGGCTGCAGCATGTATTATGCCACCCCTGGCTGGCCATCCAAACTGACACCACAGGCTGATCACTCAGCTTGGGTAAGGTGGTGTAAGCACCCCTTACTTAGATATAGTATATCTATATCTACCTTAAATATAGACACATATGCACCTATAAGTCACTCCTATGGCAGGCCTTAACAATCCTGGAGGCAGAGTGCTTGGTTTTATGTGAGAGGGTGCCCTAGCATGAGCTGAGCCCCTCTGCAGCTTTCGGAACCATCTCCTTATAGCTGTTCTATGATATAGCCATACCATATACTCTTAAGTGCATTATAATCCTTGCAGTTAATGCTAACTTTGGTTTGGCTTTATCAAAACATGTCGTATAAGGTGTCAAACACTTTGGAATACTACCCCCCGCCAATTCTGGCGGCGGCGGTAGCATTCCACCCTTCTAGAGGGAAAAGACATGTATATTACTGCTTTACCCGGTTAAAGTTAAACAGAGCCCCAGCATCACAAAATGGATGCTGCTGCCACAGACACGAGTCTGACCTCCGGCTGCTGGGGGAAACTCCAGCAAGGGAGGCCTGGACAATAGGTTTCCTGTCGAGGGAGGTGCCAGCACCTCCCCAGACAGCCTGTAGTGTATTGGGGCAGGGTGTTTTTTTTTTTGCAGAGTTTTATATAGCGCGAACTAGAACCGAACCGAATCAGTTATCAGAGCGCTTTACATAGCACCAGTTACGTTACATGAGGACACACTTTCATTTTGTCAGGCACGGGGAGATTAAGTGATTTGCCCAGAATCACAGGGGGTTTTTGGCGTCGTTACCGAGACTCGAACCCAGATCCCCAGGTCCGAGGTCGAGCGCCTTAGCCGTTAGGCCAACCCCTCTCCTATTTGAGAGGGGTTGGCCTAACGGCCAACATATCCTATGCCTCTCATATTTGAATGGAAATATGCTTTCCGAGACACTGCCTGGGGCACACAAGGTGCTCCATGCATAGCCCGGTTCAAACCAGTTGCTGGGGCACTCCAGTCCCACTCTGGTGCAAAACCTGACAAAGGGACAGGGGTGTAACCACGCCCTTCCCAGGTCCACCCATAGGAGGGACCTAGCAGGTAATCCAGCCCATTTTATTAGTATAAAGATAGGTGCTGTGTCCCCAGGACTTTAGATTAATCTGGACTGAAACTCTGACACAAACTCTTGGACCTTCGACGTTCTATTTTGACTAGAAGACTGAAGACATCTCCCTTGTGGTCAAGGAGTGACCACCCAGTGCAAACAGGCACCACCAGTAACTTGCCGGTTTACTTTGCCGACGCTCCCCTCAGAACCCGAAGACTCAGCAACACAGGAACTGGACTCTCAGACTTCTCTGACTTCGACCCACATCCATAGGAAAGCTGAGACCCGTGGCGGACACGAGAGACGTGGGACTGGACACCCTAGACATCCTGCATTTTTGCTACCTGCATCGACTCCTGAAGTAACTCGCAGCTGTGCATTGGGGTACGAGAAGCCCCAGACCCGAGCGTTATTTGCACCAAAGCTCAGCCTTCCACACTCTACGAGTGCCGCGTGGGGCCCGCTCTTGCATTTCAGCTCAATGCGTCTTCCCGGTTGCTAGCCCGCAGGCTAGTGAGCCCCCTAAAGACAACCCTTTAAAACCAAACTACTTTCCTGGTTGCTCCAGGCTTGCTCCAGCTTTCCTGCAAAGGAGAAGCTCCCCAGACCTTGCTGGTCTGACCCGAAGCCCATCTTGACTTCCTGAGTGGATTGCTGTTGCCAAGACTTGTTGGGTCCAATCCGGATATCAATACTGCAGTCAACTAGATCCTTTGTGGGACAGCTCGAATCCAGCTCCTGGTCATCGTCGACACCTCCTTGACCTCATGGCTGCAGAGACAAGCTTCACCTCTCCACCTGAGATCATCGCGACATCGCCTGGTTCCTTCCTGGTCACTGGCTAGTGACCCAGACTCTGTCCCCTCTGCTTTCAGGTTCTTCAGTTCCTCAATCCACCCATGGATCCACCCAGACACTCTTCCTCTGGCCGCCTGCAGCACTTCTTTTGCAGATCCTCATTGAAAGCATCGACGAAACCCGACATCAAAAGGCACCTATGCACCCGACTTCCCTGGGTAAGGTAACAGGAGTACTCCGGTGCTCCCGGGGGTCTTGACTCTTGAAGTGTCCTAGTCTAAAGGGGTTTTGTCGTAGTCCTTCCGGAAGTGCCCTAAAACAGTAACTTTGTAACTTCTTCATTCTCCATTATAAGCAATCGTAACTTGCGACTGTGTTTAGACACTGCAGGCGTCTCCCATGGGTCTCCTACTTCCTAACCTTTGGTTGTTTAGTGTAGCCCCAGCGATTCCCTAGGCCCTATGCCTATTCACTATTCCTGAAGTGGTTCTTATACCACTTACTTAGTATATGGTTTGTGAGGCCCCTAGGGCATAACTGTATTTGTGCAACTTATCGTATGCTAATTGAGTACCTTGTGATGTACTTCGATCTCTGACCTCATAAAGAGTGCAGAGGGGTTGTGTTAGAAATAAATACATATATATTTGATATACACCTTGTGTGGTGTCCTTTCATTTGGCATTCAAGGGATTATAATTGGTAAAACAGGTTGCTTCACATGCTCTCTGAAGTCTTAGCCTATGACTGCTGGTCCATGCTACCACTAGGATAGCTTGTCTATAAGGTTGACTTTACAACCACCATCAATAAGGGTCGTTTAGACAGGTGCAAGGTGCCCACTAGAATAGTGGACATCATATGCCAGGCTAACTTCTCACAAGCACCACATATCGATACATTTTGTACCCAAAGAGGGGGAGCTGGAGCCCTCTTCTTTAAATATGCACACCAGCTCCCTAGCATACATTGTGGCTGAGGTGAGCATTAGCGTTGTCATCTCGACTTGCCATGGATAAAGTAGCCATCCTGAAATAGAAGCAAGAAGGATGGACTCTCTCCACAGGGTTCCACTGTTCTCACAATGACAAACTGGGTTACAACCACCTCCAAAGGAGGATATGTTCTCAGCAATTCACAACCAGCCAGTGTCACTTCATTAAAACACAAAGGCATTGAAAATTTCATCAGGCCACATGTGGCCCTCTGATGAGATCACTAGAAGAAGTGGAATAGACCTCGGGACACTGTCATTTTTTAGGTCTCACCTACACAGAACGTTGGCTGTTCATTTCCCGATCTCTATGAGTAACAGAACTACTGCATCGAATATAGCTATAGGGGGGACTTTTTGACCACCCCTTTCATAAGATTTGAAGCTTTCTTGTCTATCTCAATTCCCAGCTCCTGTTCTGATGGCGTTCTTCTCTTTTCCTGTGTTTGTCCTGCATTATGGTCTCACCATGTTAGATTGAATGAGTTGTGTCCACTGCTGATATCAATTCAATTCAATTTCAATTCAAAAGACCTTTATTTGAATTTCATAAAATTCATAAAAGTACATACAATAAAAACAGTCCCATTCTCTATACAAATCTATTTACAATAATCATAATCCTTCAAATTTATACAGCTCTCATTAATCAGGGGTTTTCCATCATTTTACGTACACGAGTTATCAGTCTCAAAAATGTACTAGTTCGAAAAGTTAATTCATCTGTGTCCAAAGAAAGCAACATTAAATAAGACTCCGCTAAAGAATGGGGTCTTTGTTTTCTAAAATATGGAGTTAAAAACCCGTTAATATACTTTAGATAAAATGTACAGAAAAATAGGAAGTGCAAGTCATTCTGTGTGCTTATCCCATCACACCGGCATGGGTTATAATGTGCTGTGTGATGATAGCCCAGAGGAAAGCCCAATAAAAATTTCACAGAGCCTGCCCTTAGGCGGAAAAGCAGAGATCTTTCCCAGTTAGTCATGGGGAGAATAAGATAGGGTGGGAGCGGTTGCCTACACAGTTCATTACCCATGTATGACACAACAGTAGTTTTAAGTGATTCCCTTCCCATTCTTTCTGAGTTATAAAGTGCATATAGTGCTAGTTTGACCTCATTCTTATCTTTGGACTCGATCTTAGATGGATCGGAAAAAAGATCTTCCCTCCCCACGGCACACAGTGTCTTTAAAACTCCCGCAAGCCAGGGGATAGCTAAGCCCTTTTCACATTTAAGACAGTCTTTTATAATATGCTGTGTTAGGGCAGCTGAGTTATTCCTCCAGATCCTTAGCCAGAATAGAGCTGGCCTTGTCCTAATAAAATCACATGCATACGGGAGGTTTAATTCTTTGTGACAAATAGACTCAGAGGATGAGATTGGGGCGCCCAGTATTTTTCTGCAGAATCGGTTTTCTTCCCGTTGAATGCTGGGGCTTGACCCCGAACCCCAGACCTCTGCCCCATATGTAGCTACTGGTATGCACTGTAACCTAAAAAATTTTAAAATTGCTCTAGTGGCTCCTATTTTCTTTGGGCGTGGCAAGCTCAAGACGGAATTGGTGGCTTTCGAGAACTTGCCCGTGGCGTGGGCCAAATGCCCACTCCACGAGCCGTTCGCAGCGAAAGCCAGCCCTAAATATGGGAATGTATTCACAGATTCTAATTTATCTGTCCCTACATAAATGGTATTGAGCTTCCGTTTCCCAGGGCCACATGTCATAATAAAATATTTTTTAAAATTCACGCGCAAGTCTAGAGCCTCCATATATTGAACAAAAGTTTTAACAAGTTGGCGGAGGGCATTGGGTGTGCGGCCCATAAGGACCGCATCATCTTCGTATAAAAGAACCGGTAAGGGTTTCCCCTGAATTATTGGCACATCTGGAGTCACCTGTTTTAAAGATTTAGCTAAACCGTTGATGTAAATGATAAAAAGCAGGGGTGCTAAAACGCACCACTGTCTGACCCCCCTGCCTACTTTTATAGGTCAGAAACTTCCCCGCCCATCCCAATCCTAACCTGTGCCTTAAGGTCAATATGGAGGTAGGCTAAACAATTAACAAGAGCCTCATTCAATCCATAGTCCAAAAGAATGGACCATAGTTTGGATCTATTGACCAGATCGAAGGCGGATGATAGGTCCATAAATGCAAGATAGATAGGGGACGATCGGGCAATGTTATACTTGTCAATTACCAACTTCAGATTCAAACATTGCTCCACCATACCCACCTTGCTCCTAAATCCCATCTGGCAGGGGTCCAATAATTCACTATCTTCTGCCCACACTAACACCCTGTTGTAGAGGACTCGCCCCAGAATCTTTAAGGTGTTGTCCAAGAGTGAAATCGGTCGATAGTTGGCCGGGTCTGACCTATCGCCCTTTTTAAAGATTGGGACTATCGTGCTGGTGGACCAGGTTTTGGGCATGGGCACTAAAGGCAGGTTGTTAAAAACATTAAGGAGGATCGGTGCCCATAAATCCGGACTAAACTTGATAACATCTATAGGGAGTCCATCAGGACCAGGAGCCTTGTTGCCAAGGCTCTGTCTGATGGCTACTTCTACCTCATGGAGACCAATCTGTAGACAACACAGACGACCAGGAACAAAACTTATTGTCTCCTCTGTTGGTGTAGCGTATGTTTTAGAAAAATTGGCCTCCCATACGCTGCTGGTTATGTGACAGCTAGTCAGAGTTAAATGTTTGCCCATATCTCGCATTTTCCTAACGGCTGTCCAGAAGGGGCCACTGCTCTTCTGATTTGCACTTCCGACCAGTGACTCCCACTGCTCTGTCAGTAATGCACTTTTCCGTTCGGCAATTATAAGTTTATAATGTTTCCTGGCCACCTGTACCTCTTCTGTACATCTGGGTTTAGTAGTTAGTGCCCTGAGCAATGCCCTGTTTGCTGAAGAGCAGGCAGGGTCAAATCACCTTGGGTCTTTTTCTTTCTTTGGCAGCGGGACTGATAAGGAAGTTTTTATGACAAGACATAATTTGTCAAAGTCGGCAATTATCCTGAGGCAATTCCCATCACAGGATAGACAGGAGTTAATCAAGTGGGAATGTTCCTTTTTCACAATTTCTAATATAGCCCCACTATCAACTCCCCTCCATTGCAATCGCAGGCCGTCTCCCGAAGGTGTGATATCTCTTGCGCCATTTAAATTTGCATACACAGTGCTTGACCCTAAATGTAAGGTGACTATAAGAGGATTGTGGTCTCCAAATGATGTTTCCCATACTGTAGACTTTGTTATACAATCTATTAAATGGGGGGACATAAAAATAAAATCAATGGTTGAAAGACAGTCTCTCCCCCTAAATGTCGGGGCGTAATAAGCACTAGACGTGTGACCTGCTTCTAAAGCATTACTAAGAATGTGCTCGGTGAACAGATTTTCTAATTCAATACCCCTTCGTTCCGCTTGATCTAATTGAATTTTTTCCCCTGACCGATAGTTCTTTGTAATTTTCGCGTTGAAATCCCCCCGATGAAGATCCCTGTCTTCTCGTCTATATCTGAATTTAGTTCTAGATTACTTAAAGTAAAAGAGAGCGCTATGAAATTTTTGTTGGGAACAGAGTTAAAATCATTATTATAAAAATCTATTAGATAAATCCGAGTGTGTCTCTTGAATTTGAGAACCTGTACATTTGGATTCTCATTTAATATTTCTCTAATAGAGCCACCGGCTAATATTTTAATCCCAATAAGTAATCCACCCACTGCACGGCCAAAGTCAGGCTTAGGTGCTACCACACTAAAGCAATGATAGTCCTCTATATGTAAATTTTCAGTGGCCCATGTCCCCTGAAGCATAATAATATCTTTGCCATCCAATAACTGTACCCATTGTGGGTCTGACAATCTTGGTTCTAACCCAGCAACATTCCAGCTAAGAATAGTCAGATCAGAATTATTAGTAGGGCTGGCTAGCTGACTCATTCCGAGGTATATTTTGGTTTAACCTTAAATTGGGCCTCTCTCTTAGATTGTACTGAGGGGAAATGGGAAAGCGTGGATTGGGCGCTGGATACATTGGGAATGCGGCCTGGTGGCTCAGTGAGGAATTATTCCTAAAATTAAAATTTGGGTCCATTAAGTGCCTATAAAAATAACTAAGGGGGAGGAGAGTTGTTTTAAATTCCCAGGGTGAGGGCTGTGGGGCATTAGCAAGCATCTTCTGGGCCCATTGCGGAGATCTAAAGTTTATAATTATGCAGTCTCCCTCAAACTTTTTTCTCAACGGGCCCACCCGTTCGATTCATCCATTGGGAAGTTACAATTTCCAGATAACCAATGGAGGGTTCTATTTTTAAGGCTTACAGGGGTTTCCTCCTGGTCCTTCCTCAATTTGGGGACATTAACTAGGACTGCGACATAGGCCCCACATTCTGGAGGTAGTCTAATGCGGGCCGGGACCTGTCTCGCCTTAGTTACCATATTTTGGGCCACTTTATCTGCTTGGGGGTTTTGAGCATCCTTGTTAGCTTTACCAGCAGGTGGCCTTTTACTTTTATCATTGGGTGGAGTCGTACCTTTTGGGCTAATTACCTTAGCCGCGTTAAGATCGGGAACACGTTTGGCTGAAGGTTGGGCAGATACCGAGTTTTTACTCGTGCTTGGTATCGGGAGAGGAGCTTTATTACGGGCATCTATTTTTGAGTTAACTGTATTGTTTTGGGCCTTAATTCCACGCCAATAGTCTTCTGTAACATTTTATCTATAGCCGTTAGGCTTGGCAATGGGGTAGTAGTGGTGGTTGTGGCCACTTTCTGCCTGGTCCTTGGTCCAGGCACTGCCGGTGTTCTTTTCCCCATAGTGTGTGTTACTCAGAATCACTCAGGGGCAATCTGCAGCCAATGACTCCCAACAGGCTGCAGTTCACAAATTATCACTTTGATGTAGAGTGCGAGCACCAATTATTGTCACTAACCTGATATACTGGTGGTTAGGAATGTGTCCATACAATATATCCTGCCAAGAGGGGTGGCCCAGCCCAGCCACGTCCAGCCCCGGATGGCCACAGATGGCCCGTCCTCTGCCCGGGCTCAGCCCAGCGCCGATCGCGCACGTCCCGCGAGCGGAAAATCTCTCGCGCTTTTAGCGCCACCAGTCGTGTTGTGTGCGTGGTCCCGCCCGGCTTCCTGGTGCCGGGAATGCTGGGAAACGTAGTTTTCCCCTGCTCGGCGGCCGCGCACAGGTCCCAAGTGCAGCGGTGGCGAGGGGAAGATGCTGGCAATAGGCTTCAGGTCACAGCAAGGTAAGGCCCCCCAGACACCAAGGGCTCGATGGAAAGAAGTGTCCCGCTCTGCCGGTAATCTCTCGCGCTTTTAGCGCCACCAGGCGTGTTGTGGGAGTGGTCCCACCCGGCTTCCTGGTCCCGGGAATGCTGGGAAACGTAGTTTTCCCCTGCTCGGCGGCCGCGCACAGGTCCCAAGTACGGCGGCGGCGAGGGGAAGATGCTGGCAATAGGCTTCAGGTCACAGCAAGGTAAGGCCCCCCAGACACCAAGGGCTCGATGGAAAGAAGTGTCCCGCTCCGCCGGTAATCTCTCGCGCTTTTAGCGCCACCAGGCGTGTTGTGGGCGTGGTCCCGCCCGGCTTCCTGGTGCCGGGAATGCTGGGAAACATAGTTTTCCCGTGCTCGGCGGCTGCGCTCAGGCCAAAGTGCGTTGGCGGCGAGGGGAAGATGCTGGCAATAGGCTTCAGGTCACAGCAAGGTAAGGCCCCCCAGACACCAAGGGCTAGATGGAAAGAAGTGTCCCGCTCCGCCGGTAATCTCTCGCGCTTTTAGCGCCACCAGGCGTGTTGTGGGCGTGGTCCCGCCCGGCTTCCTGGTGATGCTGGGAAACGTAGTTTTCCCCTGGGAAATGTAGTTTTCCCCTGCTCGGCAGCCGCGCACAGGTCGCAAGTGCGGCAAGGGGAAGATGCTGGCAATAGGCTTCAGGTCACAGCAAGGTAAGGCCCCCAGACACCAAGGGCTCGATGGAAAGAAGTGTTTACGATGAACTACTGCATCGAATATAGCTATGGGGGGGCTTTTTGACCACCCCTTTCATAAGATTTGAAGCTTTCTTGTCTATCTCAATTCCCAGCTCCTGTTCTGATGGCGTTCTTCTCTTTTCCTGTGTTTGTCCTGCATTATGGTCTCACCATGTTAGATTGAATGAGTTGTATCCACTGCTGATATAATAATCGTACATTGCAGTGTATGAGGGAGTTTTTGTCTTTTTCTGTGTGTCTCTCCCTGGTGAAAGCCCACTACTGTCTTTAATGCCATGTCCACGGCGTGAATTCCGCAGCGTCGCTGGGTGGGTGGGGGGTGAGCGCGGTGCTGCCATGCTCGTGACGGAACCACGCCGTTATGAGCCTCGGGCGGCGTGTGCTCATGACAGCGTGATTCTGTCACGGCCCTACCCGCTCATTAATTCGCACGCACAGGCGGGGATTTAATACCACGTGGGCCGAGCGGCCGCAGCATGACGGAACCACGCCGTCGTGAGCACACACCGCCCGTGGCTCATGACAGCGTGGTTCCGTCATAAGCACGCAAGGAGTTAAAATTCATTAGTCCCTGATGGCCAACTTGCAATCCCAACTCCATGAACTGGCAGCATCAGCCAAACTTCAGCCGAGGATATAGATCTGCTGAGGAAATGGACCCACTGAGAATCCCTGTCATCCCAGAAGCTCTCTAGGGGTATAAACAACTTGAACATATCACAAAAGTGAAACTGGAAAATGATTAAAGGAAAGAGAGAGCCCAGGGGCACCGCAATGAGGTGTTGTCAGAAATACATGAATTAGTCTGTTTTCTACTTCCAGACTGATGCACTGAGGGTTCATCAGGAAGTAAGTGGTGTGACTTTTGGATAAGTACATTAAAGGCCAAAATGTAAATAGATGCAAAATATAAAGTAACAATTTGTAATCCCAAAGGGAACAAATGGCTTACCAGACAGAAATACTTAACAGCAGCAGAGAGATGGTAGGACAAACAACAAATAGACAAACAGAGCGAAGTTCAGAATGTTCTTGGGCAAAGACTACCCAAAAGGGAGCCAAAAAGGGAGAAAACAAAAAAGGTGGGGAACAAAGTATAAATAATTCAAGGATTTATACAGCACAGCAAATCATCCATGAAGGTCTCAAGGCGCTGTGGTTGTTTACTGCTTTGTAGTCATCGGTCCATTCAAACAGCCAGGACTTGAATTCTTTCTTGAATTGTGGATCAATGAGGAGGTCCTGAGGTCGTTCTAAGAGTTCAAGTATCAAGCAGACAGAACTAAAATTGAGTGAAGAGCTAATACAACCATGAATTGCAGCCAGGCAAGGAGATGTGTGCAGTACAGTTAAGTAGTGTCAATTACTGCTGACCTGGGAGTGGTTTTCTGATCTAGGAAGCTCCCACTCATACAATATTTAGTGGTTTAGTCTTTCCAAAATGTCATTGTTCAATCTCCCAACATTTTCAGTCCCTTCTTTGTCTAATTGGGTTATTCTTTGATTAATGCAGGGGTGATGCATTGACTTTGTGACTGCTTATGGAGGGACATGGGATGTCCTAGCTTGAGCAAATGCCACCATACCTTCTTCCCTATTCGATCTTGATTGGACACTGCAGCTCACACTGTATCAGTGGGTGGCTATCTTTAAATGGAGCTAGGTTGGTAGTTTTTTTCTTAAAACAAAAATAAAGGTATCTTTAGATGGCTGCAATGAGTGCCAATACCTACTGCAATCTCTATATTATTTTTCTCAAAACTGTCAGGATGTGATGCAGAAAATGCTCCCCTTGTGCACTTCTCTTATGTGATGCACGTAAAAAGAACAATTGATGGACAGAATGCAGAACAATGTCATACATTCAACCCAGTACAGAGATCTTGGCCTAAATTCATTGTTTTTTTGCATCCCATGCCATTCCAGTTTGGACCCAGCCATATGCAAATCAGTCTTGACACTGCACCCAATGAGAACAGTCAAGCCCAACTGCCAGGCCAGATCCACCTGGGAATAAAAACAAGCATCCTAGGACCGGTTTCAATCCCCTTTGGTTTTGGTTTGTTTGCCCTAAGCTGGCAGATCACATGAAAATGAAATAAACAGAAATATGACAATATGATATCAAAAGGAGGAATGTCACGAAGGTTGGACAACTTCTTGCTGAATAGGAGATAGGGAAAAAGAGCGTTTAGCACTAGCATCAATGAACAGTTTAACTGGTGACCATCGGTTCAAACGTTTTATAGCAAAGTGAATAGGATGAACAAAAGCTGTGTCAAGTCTATGATTGTAACATACAGCATACCACCATGCCTGAAACGATAATTGATTCAAATGCTTCCAATTTTTAATGATCTGTTGAAATGCAACAGCTAATAATGAATCAATAATCTTTATGTTGTGAGTGTAATCCTCCCAAATCGTTGATAAACTTCCTAGAAATAAATGAACAACGGAGAAAGGGAAATTAGAACCAAAGATGTAGTTAATCTGGGACTAAATGAGTTTCCAAAAAGTGTGTACAGGTGGGCATGTGAAGAGGAGGTGTTTCAAATCGGCAGATGGGGAAGAGCAAGACCAACAAATGTCAGGCATGTCAGTATATCTCTTATATAACAGGACTGGGAGAAATAAAAGCCTATTATTATATATAAAAAACAGTGTTTGAGTGGTGTTTGCAGTTCTAGAGGATTTCCTGATCCTGGTCAAAATTTTATTCCACAGAAGAATTGACCAATCTGCTCCGAAGTCGTCTTCCCAGGCAAGTTCCACTTTAGTTTCTTGTCTATTCGAATGTGAAAAGGGCAGATGAGCATAAATAACGGAGGCTTTGGGGCAGGCATATAGGAGATTGTGAATTTGTTAATAGGGGAGGAAGTGGGGGGAGAGTGGGAGGAGAGTGAGAAGAAACGAGTAAAAAGCAGTAGATAGAGCATGCCTAAGAAGGCTATATTTAGAATGAAAAGATGGAGGTAGGTCAAGGAGTTGGCTAGCTCTGGAGAAAGATATAACTTTATTTGGAAAACAAGTTGATGAAGCCAAATTAGGCCTTTTTGTCTCCAAGATTATCAGTAAATAGGTTGCCCACAAATTAGTATGGCTTTGCTATGCCATAGAGAGGAATTAAGAAAGGAGGTTGGATCAGTAGGAGGTGAAGGTGGTTAAGTGTCTAGAGGTTTACAAGTGTGTTTGATAATAGGGGTAGAAAAAAGACTGTGGTTTACGGGTAAAAGAGAGATATTCTTTAAATGAAAAAGGAGAAAGGAATGTGTGCTCGAGATCTACCCAGAGACGGCAGTCTTATAGAGTGCCATCAAGCTATCTGGGAGCTTGACGAAGTAAGAAGGATTTGTGATAATTAAGAAAATCAGGTTTAGGTTTTAATAATCTAAACAATGACATGCTAGATTTTTTGTTATTCCACAAGCATGATGATAGTATAGAATTTAATTTTCTTTTTTTTAAAGGCATAGGAACTGGAATGTTAGAGAGAGTATATAGAATAATAGGGAGAGCATCATTTTAATGGTATCCAAGCGGCTCCACCAGGAGAGATACAAAGTATGCCACCTAGTTGTCAGCGTGGAGATTTTTTGTATGCATTTCTCCAAACACAGAGAGATTGTAGTTGAAAGTAGGGTGGTAAAAAAGAGTGAGAAACAAATGGGAGAGAAAGGGTGTTTGACTGTAGGTAGGGAGGAAACTCCTGGTCTCCTTGATCAATTTACAATAACAAATGGAGGAGTACCCCCAGGAGGCTTTACAATGCCTCTGTCTAGAGGATATCGACACACAACAGCGGACAGATTTTGTCCTTTTTAGAAGACCCCTCACTCACCAACCTAGTTGGTGACATGCTTCATCATCGGGGTCCCACCCGGACAGCCGAGGGCCATCCGGGTGTGCTGCGACACCTGACTACAGTGGAGCGGGTGTTTTTTTTTTTATATGTGTGAAAATTGCGAAGTGAATATATAAATAGTTGTCCAATACTACTCACTCGTAGAATTTATTCTGGAGTGATTGTACAACGGATAAAACAAAGTGGGACACCTAAGCCTGGTTTGGTACGCTGGTGGTGTCATTGTGGGACCCCGATGATGAAGCATGTCACCAACTAGGTTGGTGAGTGAGGGGTCTTCTAAAAAGGACAAAATCTGTCCGCTGTTGTGTGGCACTGTGTGCACCTCAATATCCTCTAGACAGAGGCATTGTAAAGCCTCTAGGGGGTACTCCTCCACTTGTTATGGTAAAAAAAAGTCCCAGATATTTAATATGTTGAGAATTCCAGGAAAAATTTGAGGCACTGAAATCATCTTTGAAAGTATACTTAGTTACGGGTAATATTTTACACTTGTCTTTGTTGAGTTTGTAACCAGAGACAGAAGCAAAAAGCTCCGCTTCCTGTAAAAAGACTGAGATAGAGGACTGTGGGTTTGAAATGAATAATAAAATATCATTGGCATAGGCAGCCAGCTTAACATGGATGTCATTCGCTTCAAATCCTTTTCTTTCATTATTTTGATGCAATCTGGATAAAAAAGGTTCCAAAGCTAAGTTCAAAAGGATTGGAGATAAAGGGTAACCCTGATGCACACCTCTTTTCAGATCGAAATACGGAGAAGTATTACCATTTACAAAGCCGGCTGCACGGGGGTTGGAGTAAATATTCAAACTCAAAGAGATAATCTTTTGGACTAAACCGAACCATTTAAGCGTTTGAAAGAGGTACGACCAATTGACGTTGTCAAAAGCTTTCTCAGTATCAAAGGCTAACAGCAGTTAATGAATGGGATAAATGAGAGGATTTAGAGAGGATGTTAAAAAAATAAGAGTGTGTTTTCCGAAAAAAGGCGACCTTTTACAAATCCAGATTGTTCCATACCAAGTAATTGGGGAAGGAAAGTTTCCAAACGTAAAGCCAATGCCTTAGAGAAAAGTTTGTAATTAATGTTGACATGGGAGATAGCCCTATAATTTTTACAATATTTTAAATCTTTGCCTTCCTTAGAAATTATGTATATGGCCCAGTGCTATAAAACACTGGGACTCAGGTACGCACTACATGAATTAAATTATTCCTTTAAACCATTCCGTGCATTTCATCATTATGCAATTTATTATGCTTCTCAGCAAAAATTCATCAGTATAGTCAATTATACAAAACAAAATTTTTTTTCACAATGTCGCAAAATTTGTACATAACATAATTCAAACACAGGTTAACAGACCAAAAAATGATTGAAAAGGACAACCCAATGCATTTCGGGGCTATGATGCCCCTTCGTCAGGGGTCTGTGAAAAAAAGAAGATACAAACAAGGAGAATATTATATGTATAACCTTAAATATTTTGAACTCTTTTATATCCCAACAAACTCTACTTTTTTTGCTTACCTAAGTCCTATAGGGTAGTATGTACCCTGTGTGTTTTTAATGTGAATGTTTCATGCGGATATCTGCGAAAAAAGACCAACATTGGGGTGTATAACCATGTCAAGTTATAAATCATACTGACCGATTGCACTTATTTAAACACCATCACAAAAAAGGTATTTTACCTGCAAAAGCATTGTGGATAACAGATCTGCAGTATAAAAAGAATGAAGAAACCCAAGTAACTACACTGTCAAAACAGTTTGCAAATACGCTGCTTTGAAAATATGATTAAATAGTGGGGCTCACCTGCGTGTAGCGCAAAACTTGCTATCACGTGAAGAAAATCTGTATTAAACAAACAACTAGCGTCAATGCATGTGTACGCTTTGGGGTTTGCATTTATGAGATAAATACACAACAAGACTGCATTTACCTGCGAGTCTAAACGTGCAGATTTCGATCTCGCCGCGTTTTCACGTGAATACTGTTGAAAAAATGATAATGATACTATCAAGATTCTGCGTGAATAAACTAAACCGCAAAAGGAAGGAATTATTTTGTTTACCGGTAAAGCTTACCGTCCGCTAGTGGAAAAGGTTCTTTAAAAGCCCGCTCTCCCGCCGTCTTGTTTGTCAAGAGTAGCCTCTGACTAACACGATAGTCCTACCTTACTTTCCAACATTCATACTGGTTGGAAGATAGACATAATTAACAGACTATTAAGGTTGCGCTGTTAACTATTATGGAGGACGCTTCCATGAAAAATACATATTCTTTTAGCGATTGAGTTCCGAAATGACAAAATAATTGCCCCGTTCGCACGCAACAACGTGTAGTACACACACGTGTTTGCAGAAATATGAAATGCGGCTTAAGGATATAACGCGAAGAATTGTCTGTGTGCAAACTCAATAAAGTATTTGAAAAAAAGAAGAAAATCGAATGATGTTTAGGACTACAGTGCATCTATGTTACCAGATCTTTTAGGTAAATTAAGCTATTGTGTGTTATTACCCCCAGATCTTGACACTTTACATGAAACAGTACATTAATTTACACATGTATGACAATCCATTCTGAAATATAGATGAGACATCTACATGATACTCCTGCATCATACAGCGTTGCAAACATTTTTCCTGCCTATTTACAATCTATATGTACATAAATCCACATTATCATACTGTAAGACTAACTCTGACCCAACACCTATCTGGACAATCCCATGATCGTTCTATATGACCACTATTATGTCAGTGTGATTTAAGGATTTTAATATGTGAAGCTGCGTTTCCAAACGCTGTCTAAGGGAAATTTAAAGAAAACACGACATCTCCATTTTGTCATTTAATCCTGACGGAATCCTCGTTTGCAATTTCCGAATCCAATAAGCTTCACGTTGCAGAAGTATTTTAGCATTGTCCATGCCCAATCTCTGTGGAACTAACTCAATGATCTGAAAACGCAACTGAGCAATGTTATGATTTTTTTCAATCCAGTGCTGTGTGAGAGGCGATGATAAACTTTTGTTGCGTATTCGGCTTTTATGCTCACTGAGTCTCAATTTTATTTTTCTGTCAGTTTTTCCGATATATAGTAGCCCGCATGGGCATTTTATCGAATAAACAACATGTTCCGAGTCGCAATTTGTAGAATGCCTTAACGAGATCTTTTCCCCTGTTCGAGGGTGCATTAAAGTGTTGCCAGTAATCACGTTGTTGCAGTTTTTACAATTAAAGCACCTTGATGTTATTGTGATTTCTTTATTCGTTGCCAATCTTTTGAGGGTACTTTGTTCTGCTCGGGTCAAGTTGTTCAATTTCCGTTTGTAATTAATTTTGTTCAAATCTGCTTTTACCAAAATCTCAAACGTGTCCAGACTTTTGTGTGATATTGGTGCCATAAACTGACTTTTAGGTTTGAAAAGTCTGTCTGCTTCATCAGTCTTTTCCACAGGATTTACAATATTGAAAAAATACTTCAATCTGAGAATTCTCATAAATTAAAAAAAAGAAACTTCTGTCTCCAACTCATTAGATTGATATGTCTTAACAAATGAAGTGCCTTTGTTTAAGAGTTTCTCTTCAAATTCAGTGAGTGAATATTTTGAAATATTTACTACGAGATTTTTGTCTGGCTCCGCAGTCCTGTTTTTTTCAGTTGTTCTCTCTCCTTCTCTTTCTCCCTTTCTTTCTCTTTCTCTTTCTCCCTTTCCTCTTTTTCCTCTTCTTGTCTTATTTCTAGTTGTGCAAGATATATATCCGGAGGTTTGTGAGATGTTTGGTCCTTTTCTAAAAAAGAAGAAGAAGAGGAAATGGATGGTATGCCAGATGCTCCTTCGGTAGCAGTGAACGATTGTGTTGTTTGAATTGATGTTTGTGGTATTATTGATTTCCGTGCTGTATTGAGTTCGCTATCCGATACCACACTCTCTTCTGAGGAAGCTTGCTGCTGTTTCCTGGCTGTAAATCTTCTCTTTGCATAAACCTCTGCCCAAGTGTATGTTTCATTAAGTTTATAATCGATAGTATCGCGTTTAAACTTTCGCAGCTTTGTTTCTTGCAACTCTTTCCCGTACTTGTCCAACCGTATATTAATATCTTCCAGAATTCTTTTCCATTGATCCTCCTCTAATCTTTCAGAAAGTTCCCGTTTGGTGGTGAAGATTTCCTCCTCTAGTTCTCGTATTGTTTTAGCAAGTTCTTCCACCAGCAACAAAATCAAATCCAATGAACATTTGTTCAAAATTTCAAACCATTTTTCCATAAATTTTGGATTGCTGTTAAACCTGTATAACATTGGCCTAATGGCTAATCTTAGCCCTCTGGGAATCCTCCTAACCCGATGGTATTGGATCAGGGTTGTCGCATGTAGGCGCTGGTTCAACTCACGTCTAGTTAAGTATTCAAGTTGCTTGAGTTTTTGTTCAATTGATCCTCCTTGCGTATCAAAAGTCTTTGATTCTTTGATTAATTTGTAAATTTGACTTGCCTCATCAGCTGTATAGGCCTTCGTGTTAGCACGATTGTCAGTAATCGAAGCTATTGAGTCAAATGACATTTTTATGTGTGGTGCTAGATCCCTTACTGTGGCAGTAAAAGTAAAAATATGAATGAAGGAAGGGATACTGCACTCGTGTTTATGTTTTATAAACCGTTTGAACGATGGGTGTGCTGTACCTGATTAGTGCCTGCCCACTGATACGTAAACTATGTATATGGCCCAGTGCTATAAAACACTGGGACTCAGGTACGCACTACATGAATTAAATTATTCCTTTAAACCATTCCGTGCATTTCATCATTATGCAATTTATTATGCTTCTCAGCAAAAATTCATCAGTATAGTCAATTATACAAAACAAAATTTTTTTTCACAATGTCGCAAAATTTGTACATAACATAATTCAAACACAGGTTAACAGACCAAAAAATGATTGAAAAGGACAACCCAATGCATTTCGGGGCTATGATGCCCCTTCGTCAGGGGTCTGTGAAAAAAAGAAGATACAAACAAGGAGAATATTATATGTATAACCTTAAATATTTTGAACTCTTTTATATCCCAACAAACTCTACTTTTTTTGCTTACCTAAGTCCTATAGGGTAGTATGTACCCTGTGTGTTTTTAATGTGAATGTTTCATGCGGATATCTGCGAAAAAAGACCAACATTGGGGTGTATAACCATGTCAAGTTATAAATCATACTGACCGATTGCACTTATTTAAACACCATCACAAAAAAGGTATTTTACCTGCAAAAGCATTGTGGATAACAGATCTGCAGTATAAAAAGAATGAAGAAACCCAAGTAACTACACTGTCAAAACAGTTTGCAAATACGCTGCTTTGAAAATATGATTAAATAGTGGGGCTCACCTGCGTGTAGCGCAAAACTTGCTATCACGTGAAGAAAATCTGTATTAAACAAACAACTAGCGTCAATGCATGTGTACGCTTTGGGGTTTGCATTTATGAGATAAATACACAACAAGACTGCATTTACCTGCGAGTCTAAACGTGCAGATTTCGATCTCGCCGCGTTTTCACGTGAATACTGTTGAAAAAATGATAATGATACTATCAAGATTCGGCGTGAATAAACTAAACCGCAAAAGGAAGGAATTATTTTGTTTACCGGTAAAGCTTACCGTCCGCTAGTGGAAAAGGTTCTTTAAAAGCCCGCTCTCCCGCCGTCTTGTTTGTCAAGAGTAGCCTCTGACTAACACGATAGTCCTACCTTACTTTCCAACATTCATACTGGTTGGAAGATAGACATAATTAACAGACTATTAAGGTTGCGCTGTTAACTATTATGGAGGACGCTTCCATGAAAAATACATATTCTTTTAGCGATTGACTTCCGAAATGACAAAATAATTGCCCCGTTCGCACGCAACAACGTGTAGTACACACACGTGTTTGCAGAAATATGAAATGCGGCTTAAGGATATAACGCGAAGAATTGTCTGTGTGCAAACTCAATAAAGTATTTGAAAAAAAGAAGAAAATCGAATGATGTTTAGGACTACAGTGCATCTATGTTACCAGATCTTTTAGGTAAATTAAGCTATTGTGTGTTATTACCCCCAGATCTTGACACTTTACATGAAACAGTACATTAATTTACACATGTATGACAATCCATTCTGAAATATAGATGAGACATCTACATGATACTCCTGCATCATACAGCGTTGCAAACATTTTTCCTGCCTATTTACAATCTATATGTACATAAATCCACATTATCATACTGTAAGACTAACTCTGACCCAACACCTATCTGGACAATCCCATGATCGTTCTATATGACCACTATTATGTCAGTGTGATTTAAGGATTTTAATATGTGAAGCTGCGTTTCCAAACGCTGTCTAAGGGAAATTTAAAGAAAACACGACATCTCCATTTTGTCATTTAATCCTGACGGAATCATCGTTTGCAATTTCCGAATCCAATAAGCTTCACGTTGCAGAAGTATTTTAGCATTGTCCATGCCCAATCTCTGTGGAACTAACTCAATGATCTGAAAACGCAACTGAGCAATGTTATGATTTTTTTCAATCCAGTGCTGTGTGAGAGGCGATGATAAACTTTTGTTGCGTATTCGGCTTTTATGCTCACTGAGTCTCAATTTTATTTTTCTGTCAGTTTTTCCGATATATAGTAGCCCGCATGGGCATTTTATCGAATAAACAACATGTTCCGAGTCGCAATTTGTAGAATGCCTTAACGAGATCTTTTCCCCTGTTCGAGGGTGCATTAAAGTGTTGCCAGTAATCACGTTGTTGCAGTTTTTACAATTAAAGCACCTTGATGTTATTGTGATTTCTTTATTCGTTGCCAATCTTTTGAGGGTACTTTGTTCTGCTCGGGTCAAGTTGTTCAATTTCCGTTTGTAATTAATTTTGTTCAAATCTGCTTTTACCAAAATCTCAAACGTGTCCAGACTTTTGTGTGATATTGGTGCCATAAACTGACTTTTAGGTTTGAAAAGTCTGTCTGCTTCATCAGTCTTTTCCACAGGATTTACAATATTGAAAAAATACTTCAATCTGAGAATTCTCATGAATTTAAAAAAAGAAACTTCTGTCTCCAACTCATTAGATTGATATGTCTTAACAAATGAAGTGCCTTTGTTTAAGAGTTTCTCTTCAAATTCAGTGAGTGAATATTTTGAAATATTTACTACGAGATTTTTGTCTGGCTCCGCAGTCCTGTTTTTTTCAGTTGTTCTCTCTCCTTCTCTTTCTCCCTTTCTTTCTCTTTCTCTTTCTCCCTTTCCTCTTTTTCCTCTTCTTGTCTTATTTCTAGTTGTGCAAGATATATATCCGGAGGTTTGTGAGATGTTTGGTCCTTTTCTAAAAAAGAAGAAGAAGAGGAAATGGATGGTATGCCAGATGCTCCTTCGGTAGCAGTGAACGATTGTGTTGTTTGAATTGATGTTTGTGGTATTATTGATTTCCGTGCTGTATTGAGTTCGCTATCCGATACCACACTCTCTTCTGAGGAAGCTTGCTGCTGTTTCCTGGCTGTAAATCTTCTCTTTGCATAAACCTCTGCCCAAGTGTATGTTTCATTAAGTTCATAATCGATAGTATCGCGTTTAAACTTTCGCAGCTTTGTTTCTTGCAACTCTTTCCCGTACTTGTCCAACCGTATATTAATATCTTCCAGAATTCTTTTCCATTGATCCTCCTCTAATCTTTCAGAAAGTTCCCGTTTGGTGGTGAAGATTTCCTCCTCTAGTTCTCGTATTGTTTTAGCAAGTTCTTCCACCAGCAACAAAATCAAATCCAATGAACATTTGTTCAAAATTTCAAACCATTTTTCCATAAATTTTGGATTGCTGTTAAGCCTGTATAACATTGGCCTGATGGCTAATCTTAGCCCTCTGGGAATCCTCCTAACCCGATGGTATTGGATCAGGGTTGTCGCATGTAGGCGCTGGTTCAACTCACGTCTAGTTAAGTATTCAAGTTGCTTGAGTTTTTGTTCAATTGATCCTCCTTGCGTATCAAAAGTCTTTGATTCTAGAGGAGGAAATCTTCACCACCAAACGGGAACTTTCTGAAAGATTAGAGGAGGATCAATGGAAAAGAATTCTGGAAGATATTAATATACGGTTGGACAAGTACGGGAAAGAGTTGCAAGAAACAAAGCTGCGAAAGTTTAAACGCGATACTATCGATTATAAACTTAATGAAACATACACTTGGGCAGAGGTTTATGCAAAGAGAAGATTTACAGCCAGGAAACAGCAGCAAGCTTCCTCAGAAGAGAGTGTGGTATCGGATAGCGAACTCAATACAGCACGGAAATCAATAATACCACAAACATCAATTCAAACAACACAATCGTTCACTGCTACCGAAGGAGCATCTGGCATACCATCCATTTCCTCTTCTTCTTCTTTTTTAGAAAAGGACCAAACATCTCACAAACCTCCGGATATATATCTTGCACAACTAGAAATAAGACAAGAAGAGGAAAAAGAGGAAAGGGAGAAAGAGAAAGAGAAAGAAAGGGAGAAAGAGAAGGAGAGAGAACAACTGAAAAAAAACAGGACTGCGGAGCCAGACAAAAATCTCGTAGTAAATATTTCAAAATATTCACTCACTGAATTTGAAGAGAAACTCTTAAACAAAGGCACTTCATTTGTTAAGACATATCAATCTAATGAGTTGGAGACAGAAGTTTCTTTTTTTAAATTCATGAGAATTCTCAGATTGAAGTATTTTTTCAATATTGTAAATCCTGTGGAAAAGACTGATGAAGCAGACAGACTTTTCAAACCTAAAAGTCAGTTTATGGCACCAATATCACACAAAAGTCTGGACACGTTTGAGATTTTGGTAAAAGCAGATTTGAACAAAATTAATTACAAACGGAAATTGAACAACTTGACCCGAGCAGAACAAAGTACCCTCAAAAGATTGGCAACGAATAAAGAAATCACAATAACATCAAGGTGCTTTAATTGTAAAAACTGAAACAACGTGATTACTGGCAACACTTTAATGCACCCTCGAACAGGGGAAAAGATCTCGTTAAGGCATTCTACAAATTGCGACTCGGAACATGTTGTTTATTCGATAAAATGCCCATGCGGGCTACTATATATCGGAAAAACTGACAGAAAAATAAAATTGAGACTCAGTGAGCATAAAAGCCGAATACGCAACAAAAGTTTATCATCGCCTCTCACACAGCACTGGATTGAAAAAAATCATAACATTGCTCAGTTGCGTTTTCAGATCATTGAGTTAGTTCCACAGAGATTGGGCATGGACAATGCTAAAATACTTCTGCAACGTGAAGCTTATTGGATTCGGAAATTGCAAACGATGATTCCGTCAGGATTAAATGACAAAATGGAGATGTCGTGTTTTCTTTAAATTTCCCTTAGACAGCGTTTGGAAACGCAGCTTCACATATTAAAATCCTTAAATCACACTGACATAATAGTGGTCATATAGAACGATCATGGGATTGTCCAGATAGGTGTTGGGTCAGAGTTAGTCTTACAGTATGATAATGTGGATTTATGTACATATAGATTGTAAATAGGCAGGAAAAATGTTTGCAACGCTGTATGATGCAGGAGTATCATGTAGATGTCTCATCTATATTTCAGAATGGATTGTCATACATGTGTAAATTAATGTACTGTTTCATGTAAAGTGTCAAGATCTGGGGGTAATAACACACAATAGCTTAATTTACCTAAAAGATCTGGTAACATAGATGCACTGTAGTCCTAAACATCATTCGATTTTCTTCTTTTTTTCAAATACTTTATTGAGTTTGCACACAGACAATTCTTCGCGTTATATCCTTAAGCCGCATTTCATATTTCTGCAAACACGTGTGTGTACTACACGTTGTTGCGTGCGAACGGGGCAATTATTTTGTAATTTCGGAAGTCAATCGCTAAAAGAATATGTATTTTTCATGGAAGCGTCCTCCATAATAGTTAACAGCGCAACCTTAATAGTCTGTTAATTATGTCTATCTTCCAACCAGTATGAATGTTGGAAAGTAAGGTAGGACTATCGTGTTAGTCAGAGGCTACTCTTGACAAACAAGACGGCGGGAGAGCGGGCTTTTAAAGAACCTTTTCCACTAGCGGACGGTAAGCTTTACCGGTAAACAAAATAATTCCTTCCTTTTGCGGTTTAGTTTATTCACGCAGAATCTTGATAGTATCATTATCATTTTTTCAACAGTATTCACGTGAAAACGCGGCGAGATCGAAATCTGCACGTTTAGACTCGCAGGTAAATGCAGTCTTGTTGTGTATTTATCTCATAAATGCAAACCCCAAAGCGTACACATGCATTGACGCTAGTTGTTTGTTTAATACAGATTTTCTTCACGTGATAGCAAGTTTTGCGCTACACGCAGGTGAGCCCCACTATTTAATCATATTTTCAAAGCAGCGTATTTGCAAACTGTTTTGACAGTGTAGTTACTTGGGTTTCTTCATTCTTTTTATACTGCAGATCTGTTATCCACAATGCTTTTGCAGGTAAAATACCTTTTTTGTGATGGTGTTTAAATAAGTGCAATCGGTCAGTATGATTTATAACTTGACATGGTTATACACCCCAATGTTGGTCTTTTTTCGCAGATATCCGCATGAAACATTCACATTAAAAACACACAGGGTACATACTACCCTATAGGACTTAGGTAAGCAAAAAAAGTAGAGTTTGTTGGGATATAAAAGAGTTCAAAATATTTAAGGTTATACATATAATATTCTCCTTGTTTGTATCTTCTTTTTTTCACAGACCCCTGACGAAGGGGCATCATAGCCCCGAAATGCATTGGGTTGTCCTTTTCAATCATTTTTTGGTCTGTTAACCTGTGTTTGAATTATGTTATGTACAAATTTTGCGACATTGTGAAAAAAATTTTTGTTTTGTATAATTGACTATACTGATGAATTTTTGCTGAGAAGCATAATAAATTGCATAATGATGAAATGCACGGAATGGTTTAAAGGAATAATTTAATTCATGTAGTGCGTACCTGAGTCCCAGTGTTTTATAGCACTGGGCCATATACATAGTTTACGTATCAGTGGGCAGGCACTAATCAGGTACAGCACACCCATCGTTCAAACGGTTTATAAAACATAAACACGAGTGCAGTATCCCTTCCTTCATTCATATTCCTTAGAAATTAGACATATTAGAGCCTCCAAAAAGGATCCAGACGATTCCCCCACATGTGAAATTAATTGAGAGGAGTAAATAATTTGGGAAGGAGTAATGAAGAAAAGTGTGCAAAAAAATTCAACTGTGAAACCATCGGTTCTGGAGCTTTATGTTTTTTTAGGGAGTGCAGAGCAGTAAGAAGTTCCTGTTGAGAAATGTCTACGTCTAAAGGAGTAATATCTATTTGAGTGTCATGGGTACGATGAGTATTGTCAAGGAACTGTGCGATAAGAGAATGCGAGAGAACAGTTTCAGGTGTGTAAAGTGATTTGTAGAATAGAAGTAATTCATTTAATATATCTGAATCATTTGATCACAGTGTGTTTTGTTCATCCATAATACAGTCAATATCAAACTTGTTATGTTTAACTTTTAAGTAGTTTGGTAAAAGTTACCCGCCTTATTCTGTCCTCCATAAAACTTATAAAGTGATGCATTTTCAGTCGATTCCTTGTTAAATTGGAACTTTGTCTTAACAAATTGAGACAAACAATGCTTGTATTTTTGAAGTGTAATAAGAATGCTCCAGTCTCTTCATCCTAGATAACAGATCACCAATGGCTTTGTGTGAAGTTTTGTATTTCCTAGACACAAAACTAATAATACAATCTCTTGCACCTGCTTTAAAAGCATCCCAAATTACATGGAAGGGAAGAGTATCAGATCGGTTTAAGAAGAAAAAGTCATGAAAGAATGAAGTAAAGGAGAGGGTAAATTTCGGGTCTAAAAGGAGTGAGTTGGTAAAACGCCATCTCCTGGAAACATTGGGTTTAGGCGCTATATCCAATTGAATGAAGATGGGGGCGTGATCTGAAATTAAAATGGAGCCAATTTCCGCACTTCTTAATGATTGAGAGATGACATGAGAAATAAAAAAGTAATCAATTCGGGATTGAGTTTGATGAGCTGGAGAATAAAAAGTGTATTCTCTTGTAGTGGAATTACAAAGTCTCCAAGTATCTATAAGTTTATATTGTTGGAGGGTCTGGAGGACTATTTTATGCGTTTTGTGTGGTTTAAAAGAAACTGACGAGTGACGATCTGTAAACGTATCGACAATTTGATTGCAATCCCCAGCAAGAATATAATTATCATCGATACATGATAAGATTTGTTGGGAGAGGGATAACCAAAACGAAGGATCACCAATAGTAGGAGCATAAATATTAAATAAAGAAACTGGAACATCTCCAATCATCAATTTAATATACAGCCTCTTCCATCCATATCAGAGAGATAAGAAAGCACTTTAACAGTAAGCGATTTGTGACAAAGTGTTGTTACACCATTATGTTTACCCTCTCCAGGTAAAAAGGAAACATCCCCAATCCAACTGCTCCTCAGTTTTATAGATTCAGTGGCCATTAAATGAGATTCTTGTATAAGAGCAATATCGGCTCCCAATTTAGAAAGATGTGTTAGGACACGTTGTCTTTTAATGGGGGAATTCAGACCTCTGACAATCCATGAAACGATTTACAAAGTCATAGAAATAATGTTGAGAGAACAAACAAATGTGGAATTAAGTGAACCATGTTCAAGTATAGAACAGAATATATGACAGGGCAACCACAAGAGCAAGAAGTAAGGCAAGAAAGAGGAACCAGGAAGAATAAGTACAAGAATAAGAGTACAGAATTAAACCAAAAGAGGGAAAGAAAGATATACAGAAAATAAAAGAAAGAGAGGTGAGGCAAAGAAAGAGAACGAGGAAAGAGAAAAAAAGAACAACAATATAAAAGATACAACATACCTAAATCTAAAGACATCATAAGGAGGTGGGGGGGTGAGGCCACGTAGAACGACTGGCACGTCCATACTCAACGGAACGAAGACAAGAATAAACCACAGCACTTCAAATAAGATAAGGGTAAATTATAGGATCAGACATCAACAAACCAGTGAAGAAGAAGAGAAAAACAGTCATCATAACAATGGAACAGGGAATATAAAATGCAACAACAACACAAGATAAACCACCTAAAAACACAACCACAAATAAGGAAATAGTATACATTGATGTATTAAATGTTTCGATCTTGAAGCAACAGAGTCAAAAAGAGAAATTGCTGCATTAAATGGAATAACTAATCAAACAGTTTGAGAAGATGAAGCTCCAGAAAAATCCATAAATTCAGCTTTGCAAGAATTGATGAAACTCTGCAATTTAACGGGATCTTCATATGTTGCTGAAAAAGGGCATATCTGGCCCCCATGGCATGCAGATCAGTTCTCATGTTCAGAAATTCTTTGTGCCTAGTTGCAGTGAATTTGGCACTCTAGCAAAAAATAATGTAGACACGGACCAGGAAACACGTTGAATGGATTTAACCGCTGAGAGCACTTTGAGAATATCTGTATACTCGCAGAATATATAATGACCCCGTTTGGTCTTCGAGAAGAGGATATGTCTGCACATTGATGGCCAAGCCTGTGAGCGCGTTGAATGTTGAGCGACGTTCCTTCAGGTAGGTGCAATAGTTTATGGAGTAAGGATTTGAAGAAAGATAGAGGGTGTGGGCCCTCTGCACCTTCCGGTAGGCCATAAATACAAAGATTGACGATCTGTAAACGTATCGACAATTTGATTGCAATCCCCAGCAAGAATATAATTATCATCGATACATGATAAGATTTGTTGGGAGAGGGATAACCAAAACGAAGGATCACCAATAGTAGGAGCATAAATATTAAATAAAGAAACTGGAACATCTCCAATCATCAATTTAATATACAGCCTCTTCCATCCATATCAGAGAGATAAGAAAGCACTTTAACAGTAAGCGATTTGTGACAAAGTGTTGTTACACCATTATGTTTACCCTCTCCAGGTAAAAAGGAAACATCCCCAATCCAACTGCTCCTCAGTTTTATAGATTCAGTGGCCATTAAATGAGATTCTTGTATAAGAGCAATATCGGCTCCCAATTTAGAAAGATGTGTTAGGACACGTTGTCTTTTAATGGGGGAATTCAGACCTCTGACAATCCATGAAACGATTTACAAAGTCATAGAAATAATGTTGAGAGAACAAACAAATGTGGAATTAAGTGAACCATGTTCAAGTATAGAACAGAATATATGACAGGGCAACCACAAGAGCAAGAAGTAAGGCAAGAAAGAGGAACCAGGAAGAATAAGTACAAGAATAAGAGTACAGAATTAAACCAAAAGAGGGAAAGAAAGATATACAAAAAATAAAAGAAAGAGAGGTGAGGCAAAGAAAGAGAACGAGGAAAGAGAAAAAAAGAACAACAATATAAAAGATACAACATACCTAAATCTAAAGACATCATAAGGAGGTGGGGGGGGTGAGGCCACGTAGAACGACTGGCACGTCCATACTCAACGGAACGAAGACAAGAATAAACCACAGCACTTCAAATAAGATAAGGGTAAATTATAGGATCAGACATCAACAAACCAGTGAAGAAGAAGAGAAAAACAGTCATCATAACAATGGAACAGGGAATATAAAATGCAACAACAACACAAGATAAACCACCTAAAAACACAACCACAAATAAGGAAATAGTATACATTGATGTATTAAATGTTTCGATCTTGAAGCAACAGAGTCAAAAAGAGAAATTGCTGCATTAAATGGAATAACTAATCAAACAGTTTGAGAAGATGAAGCTCCAGAAAAATCCATAAATTCAGCTTTGCAAGAATTGATGAAACTCTGCAATTTAACGGGATCTTCATATGTTGCTGAAAAAGGGCATATCTGGCCCCCATGGAATGCAGATCAGTTCTCATGTTCAGAAATTCTTTGTGCCTAGTTGCAGTGAATTTGGCACTCTAGCAAAAAATAATGTAGACACGGACCAGGAAACACGTTGAATGGATTTAACCGCTGAGAGCACTTTGAGAATATCTGTATACTCGCAGAATATATAATGACCCCTTTTGGTCTTCGAGAAGAGGATATGTCTGCACATTGATGGCCAAGCCTGTGAGCGCGTTGAATGTTGAGCGACGTTCCTTCAGGTAGGTGCAATAGTTTAGGGAGTAAGGATTTGAAGAAAGATAGAGGGTGTGGGCCCTCTGCACCTTCCGGTAGGCCATAAATACAAAGATTATTTCTTCTATTTCTGTTTTCCCAATCCTCAACCTGTCACTGAAGTAATTAAATCTTAGACTGAAGAGTGCTAACTCTCTCATTTGTGTGAGCAAAGGAGGAAACACTGCTCCACCGTGTGCTCTGAGACCAATTTTCCGTTAAGAATTGCAGTTTGGTAGATGTATCTTCCATGAAGGGGCGAAGCGCGCATATCTCCTCCAATAGCATATCTAGAGACACAGGAGAAGAGGTCTTTGGTGGAGAAGGTGGATCCTTCTTTAATCTTTTGGTAGTAACTTTTCCAGCTGCAGAGGCACCAGTGAGGATTCTGGAATTCTTAATAAAAGTGTCTGTGGTACGTGATGTAGGGGCACCTTGCTTTTTCGGTCGTATAAGAAAGTAAAGAAGATGATGCAATGGAGCTCAGTTGAGAATACTCAAGAACAATAACAAATAAATAAATAAATAAAATGCAGCTATGCTCCCGTGATGACAAAACCACGCAGAGTGAAGAATTAAGTGAAATTAACTTCAGATAGGTTGTAGTTAAAACAACTGACACAGTAGTTCATCAGCAAGAAGCGAAGTGCAACCTCAGAAGAAATAAACATTTTTAAAATTGCACAAACAGGCTCTTGCGCATTTGCCTAACAGGAGCAAAGCAGAATAGCAGGTATGCAGCTGAGTTTGTGGTGAAATGATGATTCAAGAGGTTCCATATGTTGTTGAGGCCCCCATTAAGTCAAATGAATTTCAAATAGGATGTAATTCGGACTGGCACAGTAGCTCAACAGCAGGAAGCGAAGTACAGCCTTAAAAGAAATATAAAAAATTGCACAAACAAGCTCTTGCGTATTTTTCTGACAGGAGCAAAGTAGAGTAGCAAAATAGCAGGCATATAGCTTAATTTGTTGATAAATGAGCATTCAAGAAGTTCCATATGTTGTTGAGCCCTCCCAAATTTGGTAAAATCCGGTTACTGAAAAAGTAATTCCATTTTAAACAGATCTGTGTAAAATTCTTCTCACCGGTACTCCAGCTGAGCAGGGAGCGTCGCATTCAAGAAGGCGGTCGCAGTCAGCTTGGCAGAGAGGCGGAATGCGACATAGAGGATTTCCAGTCATGTGTAGCTGCAAAAGACTGGAAATGAAGCGCAGGAGGTCAATACATCTTCCTCTGCTTAAAACCCCTCACCAGGAGTATGAAAAAGACCTCAGGCTGCGGCTGTTTTGTCCCGTCCAGTGCAGCCTCACACGGATGCCGCCATTCACCTTGAGCGTCAAGCTACCCCCCATGAAGGCACTTTTACTTTAAAACATCAATAAAGTGTTGTTGCAGACCAGTACAGAGGATCTGCAAGAATCAACACAAGTGATGCTATTGCTACACCTAAATGTTGAACCAATCTTTCACTTTTATTCTAGGAACACCCTATGTTACTGACATAGCACAACACTGTGAGATAAATCACAAGGACAGCATCCTTCTTAGTCCTGGGATTTCATTAAATAAATCTGAAAGATTTATGTATGATTTTAAATAATTGAGCCCTCTAAAACCAATGCTTGCTAAAAGGCTATCACAGGACATGAAAGTGATGTTCTATTAAAAAAGTGTATTCTGATCACTCTAAGAGATTATAATGTCCAACGCCACACATTTTTTCAAACTGGATGAAGTTTGAGATATCACTCAATTTCAGCGGCGTCCAGCATGATTCGTGGGTGGCGGGGTGGGTGAGGGTGCGCGCATGGCGGGTGTGACGAGAGGGGAAATGGTGCGCAAGGTAAAAAAATAATAATAATAAAATAAACACTTACCTTGCCGCCAGGTCCCGTGTCTCTGCTCCTGATCTCCTCTTCCGACTGAGGCACAGGAAGCCCAGCCAGGCTCCTCTGACCAAGAATAAAGCTGCAATGCATAGTTGTGATTGGTTTTAGGCGTCCTGGTTCAACGGTCAACCAAGGAATGGGGGCCAGGGCCTGTTCTCCACGCAGGCTGTAGTGCAGCCTGCATGGAGAAGGGGGAAAGTGCACAGGACTGGTTTGGGCAACACGAGAGGGCCGCCCAAACAGTCATTGTGCACTTAGGAGTGGGCAAACCATTCCTCCCCTGCCCTGCTCCAAGAGCAGAGCAGCCCGCCCACTCGCCCCCGCAAAGGAAAAATAAAATGATAATAATTCAAAGTTATTATCATTTTATGTTTCATTTACTTTGCAGTGCACTGCTTAAATGCAGTGGGAGGACGCTCCTCCACCATAGCGGAGGAGCCGCCCCTGCTCAATTTATATCTTCAAAGAGTAGAAGCATCAACAAAAAGGCATATTTCCTTTTTATTTCCCCACAATTAAATGTTTCTCTCTAAAATCCTGAGGAAAGTTACAAATGACATTTGGCTGGATGCACTAATAGGCAGCTCACAAATAGTGGGTGCAAATAGCACACCAACTATTTGTGACTAACCTGTAATTTTGATAGGCTACATGTGTAATAACTTGCATGACAAAATTTCCATTTGATGAGCGTCACAAAATGAATTACCTTCTGAATATTAGTGAGGCAGGCTATTATTTGCAACCGCCCTGTAATTGACTATGAACACAGGGATGGTGTCCTGCAAAGGGACAGCTGATCTTTGAGAATGAGTAATCACCTCCTTTGATATGTTGATAACTTTTGTTGACTTTTCAATGGTTTGGGACCACAATTGCAGTCTAAAACCGTCAATACATCTAATATTTGATTAAATAGGAGCTTATGCCCATTTCATGTCCGCTCATAATTGCTATTCGGATTCAGTCGCAAAACCCCTTGTGCAATTCACAGAGGCTTCTCGGAATCTTAAAAGAGGTTTCTTACAGTGAAAAAGACTTTTTGCAGTTCCATACCTTGTAAATTTGCAAATCTCAGAGAATACAACAGCAAAAGGGCTTTGTTCATCTGGGGGCAAATGTATAATGGTCAGAGTTTGCAACTTGAAAATTGCAAATTTTAGCAACTCGCAATTTCCGAGTTGCAAAACCAGATGTTCAACAGTGTCTCAGATACTGTGATTCCCAAATTGGGATGCAAGGGACCAGCCTCATTAATATTCATGAGGCAGGCCGCAATTTACGACCCATTGGGAATAGCCAGCACTCACAGGGATGGTAGCCTGCTGGGGTCAGCAGATCACCCTGTCTGTGGCTGTTTTTTAAATGTAGCAGTGTTTTTTAGGTTGAGCCTAGCGGCAGCACGCACTCCCTGCTCACTCTGCGAGGCATGCAGAAGTCCTGGCCCTCATTACACAAGCATTTGCAATGCAATAGGTTTCGCAGTAAGGCGAGTTTAAGCTATTAGCATTGTAAATGACAATGCCTTTTATTTATGTTTTAAAAACAAAAACAATAATACAATGCATTGTTATTTGCAATGTCAATAGCTCAAACTCGCGTAAATGCGAGACCTATAACATTGTAAATGCTTGTTTATTAAATGCTGTCCATTTTCCTTAAAGAAAAACAGGATGCATTTCAGAAATAAAAATGAAAAGTTTACCTTCATTTTATTTAGAGTGGGAAGTGATCCGTGGGACCACTGCCTGCTCTGTAAAAATGTTGCTCTCCCATTCACATAGGTGAGGGGGTCCCCTGGGGACCACTTCCAGTTCGTAAATGGCTAACCACCAGTTTGAAGGTGGTAGTAATCTGTGAATGTTTTGCAACTGAAACAGCATTCCTTGGCGCAAAACATTCATACATGCCAGTGCGACTTGCTATTAGGAAGGGGTGCCCTTTACATGCCCCTTTCTAATAGCGACTCGCAAACACTATTTTACGAGTCGGTAATAGGTTACTAACTCGCAAAATAGGGTTGGTACATAGGAAAATGCATTTTACCAGTCGCAAACGGCGTATGCGACCCGTAAAATACATTATACATCTGGCCCCTGTTCCTTTATTCCTCTGGACATCACGTGTTCAATAATGTGTAAAAGTTTTGATTCTAACAAAAAAATGTATGAATAAAAGTGCTGTTTTGTTTACAGTGAATTAAGTTTCTAAATGAACATAATAAATCACTCATTTGTATTTTAGCTTCACACTCCTATATATGGAGAATTTATAAAACATCTCAGTCTCCTTACAAACCCCGGATATGGCATCGTTCCTGCAACTCCCTTTCACCTCTGACCTATGCTCTATGTGACTCAAGAACACTTCAGTTTCCCGTTTCAAATTTCCCCAACGAGCGGGTGCCCTGCAGACAAAGAAAGGCAACACTTTTGTGAAACATCTAGGGAATGGAAATATCTCGCTTTACAAAGGTTGTAAAACCTCGAAAATAAATTATGCATCTTTTGAAATTCAATACTTCATTTATTTTGGCAATGCCACTGAACTGGGTGAGCTCAGAATCTGTAAAGTAGATGGTTAGGCTAAACAATCCCTGTCACTGCTTTAGAAAAAATAGAAAGTATTTAGGCTTCCTGAACAAAGTGGCTGTTTCTTTTGTTTAGGGTTAGTTTCCATGGTACTGTTCAACTTTACATAACAATTTGGGCCATTAACCTACCATGAATCAGAGAACAATAAACAAGAATAGGAAAAGTCAATAGGTCTCACTTATTCAAGAGCTATTTGGTTTGCCAATGTGTTTTATCCATACACAACAGCATAGCTGCTTTTCATCACAGCTAAAAGTTAGTGGCATAGAGGAGAGTGTCGCGAAGTGGAGTATCACCGAGTAGAGCAGAGTGGCGTAGGGTGGAGTGAGTGTCGTGGAGTGGGGTCGAGTGGAGTGGAAAGGAGTGTGATGGAGTGGAGTGGAGTTGAACAGAGTGTCATAGAGTGGAGTGGCATGCAGTGGAGTGGTGTGGAGTGGAGGAGAGGAGTAGAGTGGAATAGTGTATTGTGGAGTAGAGCGGAGTGGCATAGAATGGAATAAAGTGGTGTAGAGGGACTTGTGTAGAGTAGAGTAGGGTGTCGCAGAGTGGCATAGAGTGGAGTAGAGTGTTGTAGAGTGGCATAGAGAGGAGCAGAGTGTCATAGAGTTGAATAGCATGTCATGACATGGTGTGGCGTAGAGTGGAGTAAAGTGTTGTAGAGTAGAGGGTCATAGAGTGGAGGGGTGTAGAGTAGAGAAGAGTGTTGTACAGTGGAGTGGCATAGAGTGGAGCAATGTGTTGTACAGTAGAGAGGCATAGAGTGGAGTTGAGTGTTGTGGAGTAGAGTGTTGTAGAGAGGAGTGTATTAGAGCAGAGTGTTGTAGAGTGGAGTAATATGGCATGGATTGGCAGAGAGGGAAATGCAGTGGCATAAAATGGAGCGGCATAGAGTGCCGTAGAGTGTCATAGAGTACAGTATTGTAGAGTGGATGGTTGTATAGTGGAGGGTCATAGAGTGGCGTAGAGTGGTGTGGAATATTGGAGACTGGAGTGGATTGTCGTAGAGTGGAATGGAGGGTCATAGAATGGAGGGTAATAGAGTGGCGTAGAGTGGAGGGTCGTAGAGTGGAGTAAAGTGTCATACAGTAAAGTGGCATGGAGTGAATTAAAGTGTTGTAGAGTGAAGTGGCATGAAGTTGAGTAGAGTGGAGTACAGTAGTGTGGCGTCGAGTGGAGTAGAGTGGCCTATAATGGAGTGGCATAAAGTGCAATAGAGTGGAGTTCCGCAGAGTGGTGTAGTGTGTCGCAGAGTGGAGTACAGTAGAGTGTCATAGAGTGGAGTGGTGTAGAGTGGAGGGGCATAGAGTGGAGTGTCATAGAGTGGCATAAAGTTGAGTAAAGTATTGTAGAGTGGAGTGGACAGTCATAGAGCAGAATGGCATAGAGTGGAGTGGTGTAGCGTGGAGTAAAGTGTTGCAGAGTGTAGTGTCTTGTAGTGGAGTGTTGCAGTGCGGAGTGTCAAGTATAGTGGAGTGTAGTAAATTGGAATGTTCTAGAGTAGAGCGGAGTGGCATATAGTGGAGTATGCATTGCGCGGTAGCGCTCTGCCATTATAGACAACACATTTTCAATTGAAATGATCATTACATGTGCACATACAGTTTTTCTGATAAAACTATACAGCGCAATGAACAATAATGTGTAGAAATGGAATCACTGAGTGTATTGATTTGTTTTGATCATGTTAAAGTATTTACCAAACTTCAGAATTACCAATAAATGTGCTTGATTTGTTCTAATTCTGATATATTCTGAAATCTTTCCACAGTTCATTTATAGACATTTAAATTTTGTTGTTTACTAGAAAAAGCCTTTCTATAACTCCATCCAGCAAAGTTGTTACATAAATCTTCTCACTTTGAAGTCACGGAAAGAAAAGTAAAGACCAAGCTCCCTCGGAAAACAGAGCCTGACATTTGACCGCTGTCTTTGAACCCAAGCAAATGTGACAAGATAAGTTCAAAATGTACAGGCCTTCAGCTACCTATAAGAAGCTCTCCTGTGTGCGGCCGAGTGAACTAAATTACAAGCATTTGCTAGGTCAAATGTATATATGCATGCCAAAATTGAAAAGTGTGTATTTAAGAGTAAAATGTGTATATATGCAGAACTACTAAACTGACGTTTACAGAAAAATGGCTACATATATATTTAAAGCAGATATTTGAGTGATAAATAATATGGTGTTGGGGAAACGTATTACTAATAATATTTCCTTGGTGCCAGGGACATCTCTGCTTTGGTTGTTATGTATTACCCATGATACACTAAGGTAACCAGTGCTGGTAATCTTACATATGGTAGTCACTCCTGTAATATATTTTGATGTGTTCACGATTTCAACACTAATATTATTGTAGCTCAGGATCATTTTCGATGAATATAAGTGTATTGTATTACAGAAAAGTTTGGAAGCCACTGTTTTAGAGCATTCCAGTAACCATGCCCTTATGCTAATGTTATGGGAGTTAGTTAAACCTCTCTTCATGGGGTTCAAACATAGAAACTGATTTATTAAAAGCGCTTTTGTAAGGGGTGCATGCATTGCTAGTATTTGGAATCATCATCACACTTTTTCTATTCTCAGCTTTTCCCCATGGAAGCCCCATGACTCATCCAATAAGCGCGCTGCACATGGAATGACCTCCTTTAAGTTCTCAGATAGGAAGTAGGTCATTGCTGGTCTGATAATCTGTCTGCCAGATTTCTTTAGTAGTTACAATATACACCTTATGCAGGCATGGTGGTAGGTTGTGCATAAAAGCACAAAGTGGATTCATGATTCCAAGCAGTATCCACAGCAGGTGCATGCCGTTGACATGGTTTGTTGTCTTCTGACCAGAAGTTCATTTAGGGGTACAGTGAGTAAATGCATTTTATTGTTTAGTTAATTAAAACCACAACAAATAGCTTCACAATTTATACGAAAACAAAAATTCTTAAAACAACATACCTATATATAAGGCTAGACTGTTTCTTACGCCCAAGAAAATCAGTCTTTTCTGTGATACAGTGACGTAACCAGTGCTCTGGGAATGAAAGTTTGAGTTTGAGTTTAAAAATATTTATATAGCGCACTTTCACCAGCGGTTTCATGGCGCTGCAACAGACAGACCTCTTGGGTGGGAATAACAGAAGTTAGATAAATAGGAAAACAAAAACAACAAGTGATCTAATTAAAAGATTTAGCAAATAAATAGGTTTTGAGCTTTTTTCGGAATTGAGGGTAAAGAGGTATGGATCTAAGCTCTAAAGGCAGGGAATTCCATAGAACTGGTGCAAGGGTCGCGAACTTCGATCCTCCCCATTTCTTCCTCCGGAAACGAGAGACTGTCAGGAGGGATTGCGTAGATGAACGTAGTTCCCTGGTGGGAACATAGGGAATGATCTCTGATGTAATGAAAGCCGGAGCCATGCCCAGTCGTGCTTGACAGATGATGGAAGCAAGCTTAAACTGGACGCGTTCACGAACAGGGAGCCAGTGAAGGGATTTAAGAAGGGGTGTTACGTGATGGGTTTTTGGGAGATTGAAGACCAGCCGTGCCGCCTGGTTCTGGATCAACTGCAAACGCCTTAAGCTATATGCAGGTATTCCTGCATATAGAGCGTTACTATAATCCAGGCGGGAGATAACCATCGCCAAGGTGATCAATTTCAAGGCATCAAAGGAAAAGAAGCAGGATACCTTGCGTATAGTGCGTAGTGACAGAAAAGAGGAGGACACCTCAGAGCTAACCTGGGAGTGAAGAGTGAGCTGAGAATTAAGTTTAATACCTAATGTTTTAACTGAGGTAGAAGGGACCGGGGGGGGACCAAGGGAAGGGGGCCAAAAAAGTGAGGACCAGGGACTGGATGAACCACCCGTCAACACCAGCTTGGTCTTGTCCGGGTTGAGTTTCAGATGGTTGTGGTTCATCCAGTCCCGGATAAAAATCATAATAGACTGGAAATTTAAGATGGAAGCAGGGGAAGAAGACAGATTGAAAACAAGTTGGAGGTCATCCGCATAATTGTATACGCCGACCTCCATTTGCTGTAATGAAAAAATAAGAGGGGCAATATAAAGGTTAAACAAAAGGGGTGAAAGGTAGGAACCTTGGGGGACCCCGCACTGGACTTTCTGGAAGTCCGCAGAAAAATCACCCAGGCGAACATCCTGGGTGCGGTCCCTCAGGAAGGAGGATAACCACACCAGGGCGGTACCCCCGATCCCCGCCGCCGACGGGAAAGCAGGATGGTATGGTCAACCGTGTCAAAGGCGGCTGAGAGATCGAGGAGGACCAAAGCCTGGGTCTGGTTGGTATCCATGCCCTCCCTGAGGTTGTCAAGGACCGAGAGTACTACGGACTCTGTAGAATGTGCGGGGCGGAAACCAGCCTGGCGAGGGGCTAAGACCCCATACTCCTCCACAAAAGCGCTCAAAGAACTGGTGACATGACGTTCGAGCACTTTGGCCAAAAATGGCAGGAGGGAGATGGGGCGATAGTTGGCGGGGACCGAAGGGTCTGCGCCGGGCTTCTTTAGAATGGGGACAATAACTGCTGTTTTCAGTGAATTGGTTACAACCCCCTGAGAAAGAGAACTGTTGAGGAAGTGGAGAGCGGGGTCTGGGCAAGTGGTATAAATATGGCGGAGGATGTGCGCGGGGCAAGTGTCTAATGGGGAGCCAGATTTAACAAAGGGAATTATCGAGGTCAGGGATTCCTTGGTCAAGGGAGGAAGGGCATTGAATTGTCCCTTAGGAGGAGGGCACTGAGGGTCAACAAAAGTGAGGGAAGGTGAGGGAATGTTAGCTTTAATAATGGCGATCTTCTCAATGAAGAAATTATTTAAGGAGTGACAAAGATCCTGAGAAGGGGTGGGCTTCAGAGATGTCCTATCGGAGAATGCCAGATTGTGAACAATCGAGAAAATTTCCCTCGATTGATTCTCAGCTGCAAGGATCTTTGAGGAGAAGTAGGCCGTTTTAGCAGTCAAGATAGCCTTCTTGTATTGAGCCAGAATACTAATAAACTCGGATCTAAGTGAGGGGCAGTAATTCCTCCTCCAGGCACGCTCGGCTCGGCGTACCGCTAGTTTGGTGGTCTTATGATCCTCGTTAAACGACAAATTGGCATCCTTCTCCCGCTTTGAAGTTACCCGCTTCAGTGGGGCAATGGAGTCACAACCTGGGGAGAGCCATTGTTCAATGGCAATGGCCTGAGAGAGAGTGGATAGGCCTTGGAGGGTGGGGTAGGAAGAGGTTAGTGATGCGGTTAGATTGTCAGGATCCACTCGGCTCCATGAGCGGACCCAGACATTCTTAGGGAGTGGGGGCCCTTGACGGGAAGGGTAAACAAAATCAGATGATGATCAGACCAGGTGCAGGGTGAGATGGATAGGGAGTCTACCGGACAGTTTAAGGACCAGATCTGATCTAAGATATGTCCTTTGACGTGAGTGGGAGAGTGGACATGGGACACAAAGTTAAGGGATTGAAGGGTATCTGAGAACTCTCTTGAGGACGGACATTCCGCTGGGTCTGAAGGCCAAAAATTAAAATCTCCCAATAGTAAGATAGAGGAGTTATTAACCGTAAGTGTGGCCAGTACCTCCTGAAAATCGGAGAGAAACAATAAAGGTGATTGAGGGGGACGGTAAGTGAGAACACAAGTAAGAGGGGGGGTAGTAGATGTGGTACGAATTGCCAGGTACTCTGTTGTGGCAATATCTGGCAGAGATAAAAGTTGAAAGGGGAGGTCAGCCCGGGTAATGACCGCTACACCGCCCCCGCCCTACCAGCAGAACGGTCAGCACGTAGAGCATAGTATGGAGCGGGGAGAGTGGCCAATAAGACGGGGAGGGAATCGTCACTAAACCAAGTCTCTGTTAAAAAGAGAAGGTCCGGTGCGTGGAGGTCCAGCAGCACCGACAGTTCGTGTGAATGGGCCACTGCTGACCGGGTATTAAGGTAATAGGCCGAGAGAGTCCTGAGTGATACTGGGCTGGCATCTCCTCCAGGGAGATGAAGGGGAGAGGGGGGAGGGGGAGGACAGGAAAAAGAGGGGGCAGGGGACAAATCAATAGAAGAAATGCGAGAGCGAGCAAAGGCGGATAATGGCCAAGTGCCCTGGAGACTGAGGAGTTGGGAAAAAGTGTAGGTGATAAATTGGGCAGAGTGAAGTGCCCCTAGCCCCGATCGGCCGCGGACGGGCGCAGACGGGCTTGACTTATGCGCGACTTCGGCGCGAAGTCGGCGCTCCCGCTGCGCTCGTCCGCTGCGCTTAAAAACCTTTTGGCTGTAAAATGCTTTCCTTTGAAATATTTGTTGGGGCTCTTGTAGGGAATGCTTCATCAGGTCTTTGACTTGATTTTTGCTGCATTTTGTTGCAGCCTTAGGATCCAATATGTGTTCCACATTCAAACCTGACCAATCTTTGCATATATTAAGCATGCTTGGGTTCTAGAGGAAGATGTATGGTGTATAGGGTTTTTAAGATGAACTTCCATCACCAGAAGTATGCTTTTAACACCCATAAACATGAGTAAGAATATGAATCTACCTCAAACAATCCAAGTAAGTAGTCTGTGTTGGACAAAGGGTAATTAGTTGAGGCTTTGTGACATTTTGATGCTAAGCAAGGTGTCTTTGGAGATTGACTACATATTGATATACACGTCCATTTGTTAAGCACCTCAGGCACTTTTTGCAATTTAATCACCTTTTCCCTATAGTAAGAAGGATAAATCAATAGAATGTGGAGGGGGTGTTTTACTCAGCTCTTATAATGTTTTCTGAGGGTAAAAAACAGAGCAATCTTAGTCACTCGAGCATTTTTTCTTGTACTACAACATGCACCTGTATTGGCTTTCTACTTTTCTTCTGCACTTTATTCAGTAACTGTTTGTATATGTATGAGCATCCATGCTTTTACAGACTCTGACACTTTAAGTGCTTTTAAGACCTTTTTTCATATAATATGAATGACAAACTGAAGGCTGCTCAGTTTAATGCCAATGGTATCAATAATTAAAAGAAAGCCTAGGCCATTGAAATGTGGGTATTTACATACAATCCTGCAATCATACTCTTGTAGGCAACCCACATCCCTCCAGCCGTGGCCACAAGCAGGCAGAAGTGGCGGGGAACAAAAAAAATAAAATTAAACGTACCTGCAGACTGCCGCCCACTGCCTCACCGCCTCCTCAGCTCCAGACGATGCACACACAGTCTTCCAGACTCCTCCTCTGCGCCAGTCCAGATGCTGCTCTCATGCTGGAATTACCCAGCATGCGAGAAGCACCGGGATTGGGCAGAGCGGGCTGGTTTCAGTCTGTGCTCCTAAGCCCTGTTGATATCTTCAAGCAGCAGCCTGGAGATATCCAAGTGAGCATGTCGGTTTGGCCGTCCTAAGTTGGCCGGCCAAACCGGCATGCGCACTTGCAGTGCCCTGTGCCCACCACTCCTCCTGCTGCTGCCTCAGAGGATGGTCCCACCCACAAGACTCGGCCTAGGTGTCAAATAAAACAATAATAAAGCAATTTTATTCATTGCTTTATTATCATTTTATTTTGAATTTTCCAGCTGGTTTCAGTGGTGTGGTGACATTCCTCTGCAATAATGGAAGAGCCGCCTCTACATCTCTCATTCAAAGTTAAGGAAGTTTACAATGTTTTCAGCTTGGCAGCGTCATTCTGCGACAGGGGCAGTGCACAGGTGAGTTGAGATTTTTGGTAGCTAAGCATCTTAATACCAAAGTGCATACATGGCATCATGATAAACACAGCCACTGATGCTGGAGTTGCAGCAGTCCCTAAGAATATTGTCTATTCTTATGCTCCGGCGGAAAACAATACGGACCCTTTGTCATCCCTACTTGATTCTCCTATTACTTTCCCTGAGTCAGTGGTTATGTGGTGTAATTTTATACCAAATCCAGCTTTTGATTTCTCATCTGGACATAAGAAACAATTTAAGCCTAAAACAGTGAAATTAATGAAGCAATATTATTTGACTGATTTGAGGTTGGTCGATGCTTGGTGTGCTTTGTACCCTCAGAAGCTTGAATATGCATGTATGTTGAGCAGGTTTAGGTCATCTGCTCGGATTGATCCTTTCCTTATCAATTCATATATTCAGCTTGCTGATATGCATGCTTTACCCAACAGCTTTTTTGATAACGCAGCACTCTTAATCCAGATAGGGGGCTTTGAAAGACTCAGGACAGCGAGGTGGTGGCTCATCAATAAATGATATCTTGAAGATTTGTATCTTTCCAGTCAGATCTGAATTGAGACTAAAGGGGGGCATGGCTTGGCACCCAAGGAAGACAGCGGCGGTCTTTGACTCTCGCCGGGTCGACGCAGACCGCGATCTTTAGATCCTGTCCACATCTCTTCTAACGAGCTGGAATGGGTTTGTTACAGCGTGGAGAGCTGCACGCATTCTTCACAGGGAGCTGTCTCCCTTGCAACAACCTTTTATTAGTCTTTTATACACGCGCTCTCTCTCACCTCAGTAGCGGCCGCCATCTTAGATGGCGGCAACGTTCTTTCAATATATCCCAGTTGAGGAGATAATGCTAAGGGGATTTCCTCATCTACACTGCATGCCACAGCTATCAAGGTATGCTTCCTCCAGTGCTTTTGGCCTCATGGACTCTAAAGTCCACTGGCATGGCTATGGTTTTTTTTGGGCGGAATTTTTTTTTTTTTAAAACAAGTAAACTGAATGTCATTCCCCCTTACAAGAGCTTCATATTTATTACATTAATTCAGTGACTTTGTGGAGCATTAATTAACGTGTTATTTTTTTAAGCATATGGGGAGACTTAGGAAAGCAGACTCACTCTTACAAAAGAAATGTATCAAGAATTCCATGGTCTTTCCAATGCTTGCAGCCATAGAGGCCTCCTCAGCAGCCTCTTCACCTAAAAATGGTGGCTCATCTGACATAAATTTTGGCTCGACCGCCTTGGGGAAAGCCCCAACAAAACATCTTAAAAAGACCCGCCTTCCCTGCAAAATCTCCCCCTCCAGTCTCAATGGATCTGGTGCTGCTAGAAATTTGAGCATTGCGTCCCTTCAGAAACTAATAATAAACTGCAATACCTCTCTGACAGATGGCCTCAAATGGACGAGCACTTGGTGGCATTAGAACGCAGCGTCTCTCTCTTCAGTGAAGCAGAGAATAAAGTAAACTTTCTCGAAACTCAAGTTGCATCTTTACAAAAACACTTTGAAGAGTTGGAGAATCAAAACAAAAGAAATAATCTACATATTTTTTGCCTATCGGAAAATGTGGAAGGATCGGACCTCTCACCTTTTTCAAGAACTTTCTTCCATAACTCTTAAAACTTCCTGAGAACACCTCTCTAAACATACAACATGCTCATGGATTAGGTCGCTTGCCTGCTTGCCCACGAGGCGTTATCCTGTATTTTTTGGAATGAACAGACCTTCTCAAAGTCCTCTCAGCGGCAAATATACTCAATCATATTTCTTGGTCTGGCCATGCTTTGTTTTGGTGTGGTGAGCAAAATATTGATGGATTAAACCCAGATCTGTGACTGGGGGTGAATGTTCAGCATTCCGTCCATCATCTTTTTGTGTTGTATTTTCACCCTAAGTGGGAAGGGTATGCCCAGACGTGGGTCCCATGCTCACTACGCCACTGGAGTCAAGCTATCCTGGCTGATGAGGGCTGAAAGCCCGAAACCGGTCCTAGGATGCTTGATTCCGGTCTGCACTGTTCCGATGAGGCACAGGGTCAAGACTGATTTGCAACAAGAGTGGGAGGGCATCTACTACCGAGCGCGGCATTCCGTGGCATTCCGCATATCATATGGGACTGACTGACACCCTCACTAAAATAGCATCATATTGGTACTACACACCAGAGAAGTTGCACGAGATTGATCCCGTGAGGGGGGCATCCTGTGTGGGGAGAGGGGCACGCTGGTCCATCTATTGTGGGATTGTGTTCAGCTCCGGGGGTACTGGAAACAAGTCATTGATGAGGTAGACACACATTTTGACACAGAAATCCCACGGTTCTCTTCATATGTTCCGTTAGGGTTGCCTAATCCCATCACATATCCACTGCGTTCATGTAGGGGTCGCTTAATCGCTATTGCTCTGGGCTCTGCCATACAGAATGCTCTATCTCACTGGCACACCCCGCACAATCCCACGTTCAAAGGTTGGTTACATCGTTTGTGGCACATGTTAGGTATGGAGAAGCTGTCCTTGACATTGGCGGGGGAGGGTGCTAAATACTCGGAGCTCTGGCAGCCTTTTTTATAACTCCATCCAGCAAAGTTGTTACATAAATCTTCTCACTTTGAAGTCACGGAAAGAAAAGTAAAGACCAAGCTCCCTCGGAAAACAGAGCCTGACATTTGACCGCTGTCTTTGAACCCAAGCAAATGTGACAAGATAAGTTCAAAATGTACAGGCCTTCAGCTACCTATAAGAAGCTCTCCTGTGTGCGGCCGAGTGAACTAAATTACAAGCATTTGCTAGGTCAAATGTATATATGCATGCCAAAATTGAAAAGTGTGTATTTAAGAGTAAAATGTGTATATATGCAGAACTACTGACGTTTAGAGAAAAATGGCTACATATATATTTAAAGCAGATATTTGAGTGATAAATAATATGGTGTTGGGGAAACGTATTACTAATAATATTTCCTTGGTGCCAGGGACATCTCTGCTTTGGTTGTTATGTATTACCCATGATACACTAAGGTAACCAGTGCTGGTAATCTTACATATGGTAGTCACTCCTGTAATATATTTTGATGTGTTCACGATTTCAACACTAATATTATTGTAGCTCAGGATCATTTTCGATGAATATAAGTGTATTGTATTACAGAAAAGTTTGGAAGCCACTGTTTTAGAGCATTCCAGTAACCATGCCCTTATGCTAATGTTATGGGAGTTAGTTAAACCTCTCTTCATGGGGTTCAAACATAGAAACTGATTTATAAAAAGAGCTTTTGTAAGGGGTGCATGCATTGCTAGTATTTGGAATCATCATCACACTTTTTCTATTCTCAGCTTTTCCCCATGGAAGCCCCATGACTCATCCAATAAGCGCGCTGCACATGGAATGACCTCCTTTAAGTTCTCAGATAGGAAGTAGGTCATTGCTGGTCTGATAATCTGTCTGCCAGATTTCTTTAGTAGTTACAATATACACCTTATGCAGGCATGGTGGTAGGTTGTGCATAAAAGCACAAAGTGGATTCATGATTCCAAGCAGTATCCACAGCAGGTGCATGCCGTTGACATGGTTTGTTGTCTTCTGACCAGAAGTTCATTTAGGGGTACAGTGAGTAAATGCATTTTATTGTTTAGTTAATTAAAACCACAACAAATAGCTTCACAATTTATACGAAAACAAAAATTCTTAAAACAACATACCTCTATATAAGGCTAGACTGTTTCTTACGCCCAAGAAAATCAGTCTTTTCTGTGATACAGTGACGTAACCAGTGCTCTGGGAATGAAAGTTTGAGTTTGAGTTTGAGTTTAAAAATATTTATATAGCGCACTTTCACCAGCGGTTTCATGGCGCTGCAACAGACAGACCTCTTGGGTGGGAATAACAGAAGTTAGATAAATAGGAAAACAAAAACAACAAGTGATCTAATTAAAAGATTTAGCAAATAAATAGGTTTTGAGCTTTTTTCGGAATTGAGGGTAAAGAGGTATGGATCTAAGCTCTAAAGGCAGGGAATTCCATAGAACTGGTGCAAGGGTCGCGAACTTCGATCCTCCCCATTTCTTCCTCCGGAAACGAGAGACTGTCAGGAGGGATTGCGTAGATGAACGTAGTTCCCTGGTGGGAACATAGGGAACGATCTCTGATGTAATGAAAGCCGGAGCCATGCCCAGTCGTGCTTGACAGATGATGGAAGCAATCTTCAACTGGAAGCGTTCACGAACAGGGAGCCAGTGAAGGGATTTAAGAAGGGGTGTTACGTGATGGGTTTTTGGGAGATTGAAGACCAGCCGTGCCGCCTGGTTCTGGATCAACTGCAAACGCCTTAAGCTATATGCAGGTATACCTGCATATAGAGCGTTACCATAATCCAGGCGGGAGATAACCATCGCCAAGGTGATCAATTTCAAGGCATCAAAGGAAAAGAAGCGGGATACCTTGCGTATAGTGCGTAGTGACAGAAAAGAGGAGGACACCTCAGAGCTAACCTGGGAGTGAAGAGTGAGCTGAGAATTAAGTTTAATACCTAATGTTTTAACTGAGGTAGAAGGGACCGGGGGGGGACCAAGGGAAGGGGGCCAAAAAAGTGAGGACCAGGGACTGGATGAACCACCCGTCAACACCAGCTTGGTCTTGTCCGGGTTGAGTTTCAGATGGTTGTGGTTCATCCAGTCCCGGATAAAAATCATAATAGACTGGAAATTTAAGATGGAAGCAGGGGAAGAAGACAGATTGAAAACAAGTTGGAGGTCATCCGCATAATTGTATACGCCGACCTCCATTTGCTGTAATGAAAAAATAAGAGGGGCAATATAAAGGTTAAACAAAAGGGGTGAAAGGTAGGAACCTTGGGGGACCCCGCACTGGACTTTCTGGAAGTCCGCAGAAAAATCACCCAAGCGAACATCCTGGGTGCGGTCCCTCAGGAAGGAGGATAACCACACCAGGGCGGTACCCCCGATCCCCGCCGCCTTGACACGGGAAAGCAGGATGGTATGGTCAACCGTGTCAAAGGCGGCTGAGAGATCGAGGAGGACCAAAGCCTGGGTCTGGTTGGTATCCATGCCCTCCCTGAGGTTGTCAAGGACCGAGAGTACTACGGACTCTGTAGAATGTGCGGGGCGGAAACCAGCCTGGCGAGGGGCTAAGACCCCATACTCCTCCACAAAAGCGCTCAAAGAACTGGTGACATGACGTTCGAGCACTTTGGCCAAAAATGGCAGGAGGGAGATGGGGCGATAGTTGGCGGGGACCGAAGGGTCTGCGCCGGGCTTCTTTAGAATGGGGACAATAACTGCTGTTTTCAGTGAATTGGTTACAACCCCCTGAGAAAGAGAACTGTTGAGGAAGTGGAGAGCGGGGTCTGGGCAAGTGGTATAAATATGGCGGAGGATGTGCGCGGGGCAAGTGTTTAATGGGGAGCCAGATTTAACAAGGGGAATTATCGAGGTCAGGGATTCCTTGGTCAAGGGAGGAAGGGCATTGAATTGTCCCTTAGGAGGAGGGCACTGAGGGTCAACAAAAGTGAGGGAAGGTGAGGGAATGTTAGCTTTAATAATGGCGATCTTCTCAATGAAGAAATTATTTAAGGAGTGACAAAGATCCTGAGAAGGGGTGGGCTTCAGAGATGTCCTATCGGAGAATGCCAGATTGTGAACAATCGAGAAAATTTCCCTCGATTGATTCTCAGCTGCAAGGATCTTTGAGGAGAAGTAGGCCGTTTTAGCAGTCAAGATAGCCTTCTTGTATTGAGCCAGAATACTAATAAACTCGGATCTAAGTGAGGGGCAGTAATTCCTCCTCCAGGCACGCTCGGCTCGGCGTACCGCTAGTTTGGTGGTCTTAAGATCCTCGTTAAACCACAAATTGGCATCCTTCTCCCGCTTTGAAGTTACCCGCTTCAGTGGGGCAATGGAGTCACAACCTGAGGAGAGCCATTGTTCAATGGCAATGGCCTGAGAGAGAGTGGATAGGCCTTGGAGGGTGGGGTAGGAAGAGGTTAGTGATGCGGTTAGATTGTCAGGATCCACTCGGCTCCATGAGCGGACCCAGACATTCTTAGGGAGTGGGGGCCCTTGATGGGAAGGGTAAACGAAATCAGATGATGATCAGACCAGGTGCAGGGTGAGATGGATAGGGAGTCTACCGGACAGTTTAAGGACCAGATCTGATCTAAGATATGTCCTTTGACGTGAGTGGGAGAGTGGACATGGGACACAAAGTTAAGGGATTGAAGGGTATCCGAGAACTCTCTTGAGGACGGACATTCCGCTGGGTCTGAAGGCCAAAAATTAAAATCTCCCAATAGTAAGATAGAGGAGTTATTAACCGTAAGTGTGGCCAGTACCTCCTGAAAATCGGAGAGAAACAATAAAGGTGATTGAGGGGGACGGTAAGTGAGAACACAAGTAAGAGGGGGGGTAGTAGATGTGGTACGAATGGCCAGGTACTCTGTTGTGGCAATATCTGGCAGAGATAAAAGTTGAAAGGGGAGGTCAGCCCGGGTAATGACCGCTACACCGCCCCCGCCCTACCAGCAGAACGGTCAGCACGTAGAGCATAGTATGGAGCGGGGAGAGTGGCCAATAAGACGGGGAGGGAATCGTCACTAAACCAAGTCTCTGTTAAAAAGAGAAGGTCCGGTGCGTGGAGGTCCAGCAGCACCGACAGTTCGTGTGAATGGGCCACTGCTCACCGGGTATTAAGGTAATAGGCCGAGAGAGTCCTGAGTGATACTGGGCTGGCATCTCCTCCAGGGAGATGAAGGGGAGAGGGGGGAGGGGGAGGACAGGAAAAAGAGGGGGCAGGGGACAAATCAAGAGAAGAAATGCGAGAACGAGCAAAGGCGGATAATGGCCAAGTGCCCTGGAGACTGAGGAGTTGGGAAAAAGTGTAGGTGATAAATTGGGCAGAGTGAAGTGCCCCTAGCCCCGATCGGCCGCGGACGGGCGCAGACGGGCTTGACTTATGCGCGACTTCGGCGCGAAGTCGGCGCTCCTGCTGCGCTCGTGGTGCTGCTAGAAATTTGAGCATTACGTCCCTTCAGAAACTAATAATAAACTGCAATACCTCTCTGACAGATGGCCTCAAATGGACGAGCACTTGGTGGCATTAGAACGCAGCGTCTCTCTCTTCAGTGAAGCAGAGAATAAAGTAAACTTTCTCGAAACTCAAGTTGCATCTTTACAAAAACACTTTGAAGAGTTGGAGAATCAAAACAAAAGAAATAATCTACATATTTTTTGCCTATCGGAAAATGTGGAAGGATCGGACCTCTCACCTTTTTCAAGAACTTTCTTCCATAACTCTTAAAACTTCCTGAGAACACCTCTCTAAACATACAACATGCTCATGGATTAGGTCGCTTGCCTGCTTGCCCACGAGGCGTTATCCTGTATTTTTTGGAATGAACAGACCTTCTCAAAGTCCTCTCAGCGGCAAATATACTCAATCATATTTCTTGGTCTGGCCATGCTTTGTTTTGGTGTGGTGAGAAAAATATTGATGGATTAAACCCAGATCTGTGACTGGGGGTGAATGTTCAGCATTCCGTCCATCATCTTTTTGTGTTGTATTTTCACCCTAAGTGGGAAGGGTATGCCCAGACGTGGGTCCCATGCTCACTACGCCACTGGAGTCAAGCTATCCTGGCTGATGAGGGCTGAAAGCCCGAAACCGGTCCTAGGATGCTTGATTCCGGTCTGCACTGTTCCGATGAGGCACAGGGTCAAGACTGATTTGCAACAAGAGTGGGAGGGCATCTACTACCGAGCGCGGCATTCCGTGGCATTCCGCATAACATATGGGACTGACTGACACCCTCACTAAAATAGCATCATATTGGTACTACACACCAGAGAAGTTGCACGAGATTGATCCCGTGAGGGGGGCATCCTGTGTGGGGAGAGGGGCACGCTGGTCCATCTATTGTGGGATTGTGTTCAGCTCCGGGGGTACTGGAAACAAGTCATTGATGAGGTAGACACACATTTTGACACAGAAATCCCACGGTTCTCTTCATATGTTCCGTTAGGGTTGCCTAATCCCATCACATATCCACTGCGTTCACGTAGGGGTCGCTTAATCGCTATTGCTCTGGGCTCTGCCATACAGAATGCTCTATCTCACTGGCACACCCCGCACACTCCCACGTTCCAAGGTTGGTTACATCGTTTGTGGCACATGTTAGGTATTGAGAAGCTGTCCTTGACATTGGCGGGGGAGGGTGCTAAATACTCGGAGCTCTGGCAGCCTTTTTTGTCCCTACTTGCTACGGAATTTAGGGAGGTGACGTGCCCACGCTATTTACGTCTATTGCGCCTGTCAAATGTGGACTGTTAGGGATCATTCTAGCGGATTGCTATATTAGTGAAGTGGAGTGGTGGACCTGGAACGTGGGGGGTGGGTGGGAGGCGGGGGGGTGGGCTGGGGTGGGGGTGGTTGGGTGGCTTGTTTTTGTTTTGTTTCTTTTGAACATTTGTTTGCCCATACAGTGTGTCCAGCCCTGGCGCCGGTTTTGCCTTCAAGTATGGCTCAGCGTATTTTTCTGTGAGTGTTTCTTGGCTTCTGACGTACTGAAAGTGTGGTGCCATATGATTACATGCTATTTCTGTATGTGCGCTCATTTGTCAATAAAAAGATTTAATACTAAACTAAAAAATAAATAAATAAATAAATAAATAAATAAAAATTGCCTGACTTGACGGGCAAGTGGCAGCCACTTTATTTGTCACGGTGGGGGCGCTTAGATACTATCAAAATGATGCTTTCTCCTATTATTCTTTATACTATTTCTAATATTCCACTGGCTATGACCTCTAAATCCTTCAAGAAAATTAATTCCACCCTTTCTTCTTTTCTCTGGAACAACAAGAGAGCTCACATGTCTTTTAAAACTCATGCGCCTAAAAACAGAGGGAGGAGATCAAACAGAGGGAGGAGATAATTTTCCTGATTTTCTAAGTACTATAAGGCATTCTTATTGTGCCAAACCTCCAATTGGATAACAGATTCCCCAAAAGCCCCACCTCTTTGGGTGTCACTTGAGCAATCTTACTTGTCTCCCTTTTCTTTCCAAGAATACCTGTCGTTCACCCGCAAACCTCAACATATAGCCACTCCCATTCTTAAACACTCATGTCGCTTATTAGAATCAGTTCTATCATTCATCTCAAACAGTTGTGAAATGTTTTTTAATACCACTTTATGGCATAATAAAATTATATTGATCAAAGGCAAACCTTTCTACCGGAAAACTTGGAGACAAAAGGGTTTAATTTGGGTAAATCAATTGTTTGAAACTGATAGAGTAATATCCTTCTCTCAGGCTAGATTACTATTTGACTTCAAAAAAAGTGGGGTCACATAGATGGCACTCCTTTACAAAAAGATGAAAATAAGTTTTTAAAAAGAGTGTTATGTGTCCCCCATTCTGCTTCTGTTCAATTAATCCATGATGAGGTTGGGGTCGAGTTTATTTCTGACTTAGCAGCCGTTCGCCCACTTCTATTGTGGCGCTCTATTTGGGCTAAGTCAGAGACTCGATTTACTCAAGAAATGATTCTTGATTGTATAGGATTGGACTTTTCATCACGCATCCTATGGCTGAAATATATCCATTTCTGGTATAAACTCTGTTCGATATTGATGTTTTTCTTAACCCTGAACTGGTGGTTGAAATCCCTAAAAAAGAAATCAAACAAACTTTTTTAACGTACAAAAAGAAAGGGCGCGATGAGGTATATGGTAAGCTGGCCACTGTGAAGTTCTATAAGGAATTAAATTTACCATCGGGGTTCCAAGCTTACCTTTTAAAAGTTAGTCGCCCATCTCATCAATTTGTCTTAACTCGTGTCAGGATGGGTATTGTACATCATCTTGTTGCGTTCCCAGTACAGAAACTTAAATCAGAACCCCCCTGCCCCTGTGACAACGTTTCACGCCAGAGTTGCTGCCATTTTTTACTTTTCTGCAAATTTTATCACTTTTTAAGATTAAGGTACTTAAAACCTATTTTTATCAAATGCAATATAAGGTCTTTTAAGAATGCCCTTGTGTTACTATCAACCCTAGAAAATGTGGACATTTGCTTTTTTGTTGCTACTTTTATTTGGAAATGTACAGCTGCCAGGAAATGTATTGTATTGCCATGATTTTATATATTCCTGTCTGTACTTATTGTTTTTCTTACAGTATGCGACAATTAATTATGCAAAATGCCTTTTTACCCTGGGTTTAATGTAAAATGTACAGCTGCCAGGATGAGCACATTGTGCGATAACTTCTTTTATCCTGTCTGTACATGTATGCTTTCCTGATTTTTAGCATTTTTAATGATACAGCTGCCAGGAAGTGTTTAGTGCCGCTATATTTTGACACCATCCTGTCTGTACCTACCTGTTCTTAAATTTACTTTGCAATTCACAATGTCCCATGTTTCTGGCTTTGGGTTTATTCTAATACGTACAGTTGTCAGGATAAGTACTTTATGTGATAATTTATTTATCTCTGTCCGTACGCGTATGATCCTCGTATTCTCTAGTTTACTCCTACATCTTCACTCATGATTTGAGGTCTAGTGCTTGCTAGTATATGTTCTTTGCCCATATGAAATATTCCGGATCTCTTTTGTATTTCCCATGTATAACCTCGCACTTTATGATAATTTTAATGTAATGAATTGGTTTATAAATTTTTGCTTGTATGATTTGTATTCACAAGTCGAATAAAAGCTTTGAAATTGAAATTGAATTGACTTCAAAATGAATACCTATTATTATATGATGCTTTATGCCATTCCTTCACCCAATTTCCCTCATCTACCCCTAAATATTATTCATTTTCATAATCTCCTTCAAACAAACCATAGAGCTTCCACCATCTACTCTTTTATATGCAAACCCAATAACATTAGACAAAACTAATGTAGAATTAGCTTAGGAACAAAACTTTGGAGGGTTTGATCAATCCCCACTTGGTCTGAAATCAGAAAAACCTCCAGAGCAGTTAACACAAATCAAACACATTATATATATATATATATATATATGTGACGTCATCAGCAGTGCATTGCGGGCGCGCGAGTTATAGTGAATTTCAGTTCAGTGAATTTCTAAGGTTTTTTAAATGCTAATTCCTAACTATAACATGTGTGAAACCGATGGTTTTTTCAATGAATTTGCAAGGTTTTTGAAATGCTAATTCCTAACTATAATATGCCTAAAACCTATGGTTTTTTCAGTGTATATATATATATATATATATATATATATGAACTCTAGCCTGTCCCTCGATGCACTTTTCGTGCGGACAAGAACGGGGACACCAAAATAACGCCACAGCCAGACTAAAATGTTATCGTAGATGATTTTCTTTTATTCGTGCATACAGGGTGCAAAGCCTTGTCAAACGCGTTTCGGGCACCGGCTGTGCCCTTGCTCACTGACAATTTGCCTTAGATACTCCACCAATATAAATACAACTGAGGAAAAAATGTGCGCCAACTTTCGAATTAAAAAATTAACATAGGCAAAGGACCAATGCCCTTTAGGGCTACACAGGTAATAGGAAATACTTCCGCCATGTCTGAACGGTGCAATGTAAAAAAAGCCCAAAAACGATCGTAATCACAATCAATCAACATAGATATACCTAAACAAACATTAAACTGTAAGCAAACGTTAAGAAATGTATAATATTTGTATAGCATTTTTGCCTGGTAGTTGATGTCTTATAAAACGAGATGTATGCAAATCATCCAGAAGATATGGGGTGGACTATGATATGTGTGGAAAATAAAGTAAAGTGGTCCGTTTATCAATGGCATATTATAAAATATTTGTTGAGTTTGGTCCCCAAAATTCGCATTTAAACTATTGACACTGTACAAATACATTATTACGGCATATCGATATGCATTGACATAGCAATAAATAATAATTATCATTATTGTCCCGGCATAATGCCATGATATACTAATAAAGTGCTAATGTGCTTATTTTATCATTACAAATGTAAACATATGACCTGTGCAAATTTATCCATGCAAACTAAACGTAAATGCATAGTACGAAATGCAGACAGTTATGTATATAGACAAGGGACCACTCTGAAATAATACAAAAAATGCAATTATGTACAAGACCACAGTTACATTCTAGTTCCCCTATAAACATCTGGCTTGGGGCTAATTACAATTGATATAATGATATTATATTGCACAAATGCATAGTAAACCCGTGTGGTCCAAATGTATAACTTGAGTGTTGGTATCGTTAGCTCGTTGTATCTGTGAGTGACTCTTACCACAGTGGAGAACGTAGTTATATAAGAGGCTTGCAAAAAAGAGGACACTCCTTGTCAAATAATGTGACACGGTGTAAAAAGTGCATAATGTGACGTATGAATGAAAATTCACTAAATTTAAAAAATATATATATACACACATATATATATATATATATATATATATATATATATATATATATATATATATATATATATATATATATATATATATATATATATATTACCTACTGGCGGTCGCCAGTAGGTATATATAGTTAGGATTTTTTCTCTATGGGATTTTTGAAAATTCTATGTCTAATAACTTTGGCGTTTGTGGACGGAATTGGCTGAAATTTTCTGGAAAATGGAACATTTTGTTTCTGAGCAGCCCCTGAAAATTTGGGGGGGTTTCGTCAAGCGGGGGCCGAGAAAAAAGGGGGGTCCCAAAACGTGTTTTTAACATTGAGTTTTCCATAGGGCGGTTGGCCTCACTTTTAGCCCGAACGGCTGAATGGATTTGCACGAAACTTGGCAAAATTGTAGGGACTGGTAGCCCGATGTGCCTTTTGTAGGTCTCAATATATGTGCTTCAGTGGATTTTGAGAAATTAACGTTCAAAAAAAGATATATATCTGTAACAGCGGACCGGGCAGCGCTCCGGTTCGCGGACTTTTCGCGCAACGGAGCTTTGTGAAGCGAAGCTGATTGGTTCTCCGGCGTCTGTAAACATTCCAAACAGTCCGTAGCGGCCGCCATCTTGTCTCTCGGTAGGATCGAGAGACAAGAGGAGGCCAAAGCGAAGGGGCAAATGACCATAAGGGGGCATAGTAGATCCTCGCTGACCCCCTAGGTTTGATGTGGAGGTTTTAAAAGGGCCCCGCGGGGCAAAAAAAATAAATAATAATAATCGAACGGCTGAATGGATTTGCACGAAACTTGGTAAAATATTAGGGACTGGTAGCAAGATGTGCCTTTGCTAGGTCTCAATATATGTGCTCCAGTGGATTTTGAGAAATTAACGTTCAAAAAAAGATATATATCTGTAACAGCGCTCCGCTTCGCGTAACAGAGGTTTGCGAAGCTGATTGGTCATTCTGTCACTGGGCTATAGTTGGGCTACATCTGGCTGATATTTGGGCTACATTTGTTTTTTTTGTCTCTGGCGGCCATCTTTGGGCTACATTGGGCTTCATTGGGCTTCATTGGGCTACATTGGGCTACATTTGGGCTCCAACATATATATAGGCCAATGTAGCCCAATATATATTTTTCAAAGTTAATTTTCGTAAAAACCACTGGAGCATATATCTTGAGACATAGAAAGGCACATCGGGCTACCAGTCCCTACAATTTTGCCAAGTTTCGTGGAAATCCATTCAGCCGTTCGAGCTAAAAGTGAGTCCAACCGCCCTATGGAAATGAAGGAAATGAATGGGTAATTTGCAATTAGCAAATAGCTCATCGCAAACTAGGAATGGTAAAGAATCGCTATTTATTCCTTAAAGTTCGCTATTTAGGAAATGCAAAAAACTTTGATGATACATATGGCGGTTCATCTCTAACAAGATAAGAAGCATAGGGATAGATTTATGATGACTGGCGCATCACCAGGGATGTGTTAGTCATTCCGTGCCGCTGTTCCGTCACCTATGGTGTGCTGCATTTACAATGCGGCGCATCATGGGGCAAAAACAGCACAGATGCGTGATGTATCTGTGCCGTAAAGGTGGCGCATTGCTGGAGTTGTATCGCAAGTGTGATGAAGCTCCAGCAAGGGTCGGGGGTGCCCCTGTCGCAGGGTTTCTGTTCTCACACAGAACTGTGGACAGAGGATTGGAACCTCGGCGAATTAGGGTGCCCCAAAACTCACCTTAGTAATCAAAAACCCCTTAGCAAGCTAGGTACAGTGTCACATTGGATATAACAAACTCTCAATGTTTAGACAATCCAGAATATGAACTTATAGTACCTCAGGATACGTGGAACTCATGAACAGTCGGTCGTTATATATTTCTTAGAAACCAGAACATGGAGTTAAGAAGAACACATGTGTATTTGAAATGTTTATTTACTAATGCCGTCTTCTCAGGCGTAGTATCTTAGATAATACAAGTACACATATTATCAGTAGCAAAATTACCAGCATAGTTACTAGTACATAAAAAGCGAATGGTGACAGTATGTTAACATGCTGTAAATGAATAAGAGTTAGCAACACTTATAAGCAGCCACGGGCCGTGGAGGGAGTTACGGTGGGGCAGGGAGGCGGGGAGGGGGA